>NW_028139214.1:0-1200000 GCF_964270905.1 Leucopleurus acutus
CCCAAAGCCTTACCCTAACCCGTCCCCTAATCCTAACCCGTACGCTAACACTATCCCGTGCCCTCACACGTATGCTCACCCTAAACCGTTGTCATATCCTAACCTGTCCCCTAAACCGTCCCCGTCCCCTAACCCTAACTCTAATCCTAACCCTAACTCGTCCCCTAATCCTAACCCATATGCTAACACTAACTTGTGCCCTCACACATACGCTCAACCTAAAACGTTGTCGTACCCTAACCTGTCCCCTAAACCGTCCCCATCCAATAACCCTAACCTTAACCCTAACCCTTACCCGAAGCCTTATCCTAACCCGTTCCCTAATCCTAACCCGTATGCTAACACTAACCCGTGCCCTCACACGTATGCTCACCCTAAATTGTTGTCGTACCCTAACCTGTCCCCTAAACCGTCCCCGTCCCCTAACCCTAACCCTTAGCTGAAGCCTTACCCTAACCCGTCCCCTGATACTAACCCGTACACTAACACTAATCCGTGCCCTCACATGTACGTTCACCCTAAACCGTTGTCGTACCCTAACCTGTCCCCTAAACCGTCCCAATCCCCTAACCCTAACCCTAACCCTAACCCTTTCCCGAAGCCTTACCCTAAACCATCCCCTAATCCTAACCCATATGCTAACACTAACCCGTGCCATTACACGTACGTTTACCCTAAACCGTTGACGTACCCTAACCTGTCCCCTAAACCATACCCATCCCCTAACCCTAACACTAACCCTAACCCTTACCCGAAGACGTAACCTAACCCGTCCACTAATCCTAACCCTTACGCTAACACTAAACCGTGCCCTCACGCATACGCTCACCCTAAACTGTTGTCGTACCCTAACCTGTCCCCTAAACCGTCCCCGACCCCTAACTCTAACCCTAACCCTAACCCTTACCCGAAGCCTTACCCTAACCCATTCCCTAATCCTAACGCGTACGCTAACACTAACCCATGCCCTCACACGTACGCTCACCCTAAACCATTGTCGTACCCTAACCTGTCCCCTAAACCGTCCCCATCCCCTAACCCTAACCCTTACCTGAAGCCTTACCCTAACCCTACCCTAATACTAACCCATACGCTAACACTAATCCGAGCCCTCACACGTACGCTCACCCTAAACTGTTGTCGTACCCTAACCTGTCCCCTAAACCATCCCCATCCCCTAACCCTAACCCTAACCCTTACCCGAAGCCTTACCCTAACCCGTCCCCTAATCCTCACCCGTACGCTAACACTAACCCTTACCCTTACATGTACGCTATCCCTAAACTGTTGTCGTATCCTAACCTCTACCCTAAACCATCCCCATTCCCTAAACATAACCCTAACCTGAAGCATTACCCTAACACTTACCCTAATCCTAAACGGTACACTAACACTGACCTGTACCCTAACACTTTCGCTCACCCTAAACCATTGTCGCATCCTAAACCATACCCGTTCCCTAACCCTAACCTTAACCCTAACCCTAAACCTACTTATAGCACTATAACTCAGGAAAATTAAAATAACAAGAAACAACCACCCCAAAGTTTAGGGCTGCTCTGTTTACAAGAGTCTCGACTACGGTACAAATTAAATATCCTTGAAAGAGAGAAATGGATAAAGACGTTTTCATACTTACGTACAATGGAACATCACTCAGCAATGAAATCAATGTCGTCCGGCCTGTACAAGCATAATGAATGGATTTAGGTACAATGATTCAAAGGAAATAAGTCACACAGAAAAAGAAACTTATCATAAGATATCACTTATAGAGGGAATGTAAACTTGGCTACACATGAACTGAATTACAAAACAGAACAGAGTCTCACATTTAGAAAACAAACTTATGCTTTCTTAAGGGGAATGATGAGTTGGGGTGCTACGTAAAACCAGAGATTGAAATTAGCACAGATACTATTCCATAAGCCAAATATGTAATAGACGAGATATACTCCTTGCTCAACGAATTAGACTCAACACCGCCTATTCACTGCAGAGGAATATATCTGACAATAAGAATATTAAAACATATGTATTTATATGTCTCCGTAAGAGAATCAAGTGTGTGTAGAGCAGTATACACAGCCATGAAAATCAACTAAACCCCATTATTAAAATAAATTTCAAAAACAAAGACAGTGAAGGAGAGAAAGTTCTTAAATAATTCGTTCAGGGCTTGTGATGAAACTTGGATTTACCACATCCACACCCACAGCTGGGTGAGACATAAGGCAGGACATTTGGGGCTGAGAGGATTGGTGAGGTTCGGTGAGCAAATGGAGACCCTTTGAAGTAATACTGTATGCTACCCATTCCATGGGTCCCAACTTTCCTGGTTTAAGGGATTCTTCCTACAGCTAAAACATGCATGGGAAACCCAGAGGATTGTACACCATGTGATCGGGCAACGTTTCTAAACCTCATCTCATTTTTTGTCCCTTGGTACACGGGTTCGCCATTCCAGATGCTTTACTAAAAATCTCCCCAAGTGGAGAGTCTGTGCCTTAAAACTCCTGTTTAGCACAGTTAGCAGTTTCTGCAGAGGTTGAACAGGAATAGGGAGAACCAATGAGAGACTAGCTGTAGGTGTTTGGACGGTCACATTTCACTCTAATTTCCCACCAGGAAGAGGAATTAACAAAAGGCTCAGCGTGCCGTGATGAAACCAGATTAGGGCCTGAAGCAATCCTGTGGTTTTCCTGCCAGCTCACAAGAAAGCGAGTTGAAGAAAGGACCTTAGGGGCACTGTAATTCATAAACCTGCAGAGTTATAAATGACAGCTATCGTCCAAAAATATACTGAAGTAAGGCTGCAAAGAGGACTTGAAAGCACGGCACAATTGCAGGAAATATATTTCAGGAGGTAGATGGAAACTGCATTAAAACATATGAAAAGCGGCAGAACTTCGACAATGATGCACTTGGCCAAAAAATGCACATGCGTTTTTTCCTGAATATATCCAGGAAAAAACGCATACGGCCTTTTTAGCCAACCAAGGAAGCGTGCAATGGAAATCCGCACTACAATGAAGTCTCACTTCCCACCGGTCAAATGGGCCATCTGAAAAAAGTGTAAAAACCAGAAAGGCAGGACAGGCCATGGAGAACAGGGAGCCTTGTTGTGCTGATGGGCGGGATGTAAATGGCCAACAGCCACTCTGGAGAAGTGTATGGTGTTTCCTGAAACCTCTAAAAAACAAAGCTACAGAGACTCGGGCACTTCCACCTATGACCCTATAGCTTAGGAAAATTAAAATCAACAAGACTCAGCCACCCCAAAGTTTAGGGCTGCTGTGTTTACAAGAACCTCGACAACGGAACAACTTAAGTATCCCAGAAAGAGAAAAATGGATAAAGAAGTTGTGGTACTTACATAGAATGGAATATCACTCTGCAATGAAATCAATGTCATCAGGCCCATAGCAGCATAATGAGTGGATTTAGGTAAGATGATTCTGAGTGAAATAAGTCACACAGAAAAAGAAACTAGTCATAAGATATCACTTATAGAGGGAATGTAAACTTGGCTACACATGAACTGAATTACAAAACAGAACAGAGTCTCACATTTAGAAAACCAACTTATGCTTGCTTAAGGGGAAAGGTGAGTTGGGGTGCTGCATAAAACCAGAGATTGAAATGAGCACAGATACCGTTCCATAAGCCAGTAATAGACAAGATATATTCCTTGTTCAACGAAGTGGACTCAACACCCCCTATTCACTGCAGAGGAATATATCTGACTAGTAAGAATCTTAAAACCTATGTGTTTATATGTCTCCATAAGAGGATCAAGTGTGCATCGAGCGCCATAAACACAGCAGTGAAAATCAGCTAAACCCCATTATAAAAATAAATTTCAAAATCAAAACACAAAGACAGTGAAAGAGAGATAAATTCTTAAATAATTCGTTCAGGGCTTGTGACGAAACCTGGATTTACCACATCTACACCCACAGCTGGGAGAGACATAAGGCTGGACACTTGGGGCTGTGAGGATTGGTGAGGTTCGGTGAGCAAATGCAAACCCTTTGAAGTAGTACTGCGTGCTACCCATTCCATGGGTCCCAACTCTCCAGGTTTAAGGGATTCTTCCTACAGCTAAAACATGTGTGGGAAACCCAGAGGATGGTCCACAGTGTGATCGGGCAAGGTTTCTAAAACGCATCTCATTATTCGTCCGCTGGTACTCGGGTTCGCCATTCCAGGCGCTTTACTAACAATCTCCCCACTTGGAGAGTCAGTGCTTGTAACCTCCTGTTTGGCACACTCTGCAATTTCTGCGGAGGATGAACGGGAATAGGGAGAACCAATGAGAGACTAGCTGTAGGTGTTTGGACGGGCACATTTCACTCTAATTTCCCACCAGGATGTAGAATTAACCAAAGACTCAGCGTGCCGTGCCGGAACCAGAATAGGGCCTGAAGCAATCCTGTTGATTTGTGGCCAGCTCACAGAAAGCGAGTTGAAAAAACGAGCTCAGGGGCACTGCAATTCACAAACCTGCAGAGTTATAAAGGACAACTATTGTCCAAAAATGTATTGAGGTATGGCTGTGAAGAGGACTTGAAACAAGGCACAATTGCAGGAAACAGATTTCAGGAGGTAGATTGGAATTGCATTTAAAGCATATGAAAAGCGGCAGATCTTCGGCAACGATGCACTTGGCCAAAAAGGGCGTATGTGGTTTTTCCTGAATATATTCAGGATAAAACGCATACGCCCTTTTTGGCCAACCAAGCAAGCGGGAAATTCAAATCTACACTACAAAGAAGTCTCATCCTAACACGTACCCTAACCCTATCCCGCTACCGTACCCTAACCTGTACCTGAGACCGTACCCGTTCCCTAACCCTAACCCTTACCGTAAGCTGTACACAAACACTAACCCGTATGCTAACATGTACCCTAACAGTAACACATAGCCATACACTAAACTTTATCCTTACCCTACCTCATATCCTAACCCTTTCCCTAAACCGTACCATAACCCGTACCCTAATCCTAACCCATCCCCTAACATTAACCCATAACCTAACCCGTACCCTAATCCTAACCCATACACTAACACGTACCCTAACCCTAACCCGTTGTCATACCCTAACCTGTAACCTAATCTGTACCCATTCCCTAACCCTAACCCTAACCCTTACACTATCCCGTACCATAATCCTAACCTGTACACTAACACTAAACTATACCTTAACACTTACCCTACTCCTAACCCGTGGTCATACCCTAAACTGTACCCCAAACCATACCCGTTCCCTAACCCTAACCCTAACCCTTACCCTAAACCATACCTTAATCCTAACCCGTACACTAACACTAAACTGTACCCTAACACGTACCCTAACCCTAACCCTTTGTTGTTCCCTATACTGTACCCTAAACTGTACCCCTTCCTTAACACTAAACCTAACCCTAACCCTTACCCTAACCCATACCTAACACTAACCCATACACTAAACCTAACCATAACCCTGAATGTAAACCATACCCTAATCCTAACCCATACCCTAACACTAACCCATACCTTAACCCGTACCCTAACACTAAACCATAGCCATACCCTAAACTGTACCCTAACACTAACCCATACCACAACCATAACCCTAAACCATACTCTAAGCCGTACAATAATCCTAACCTGTATCCTAACCTTAAACCTTACCCTAAACCCTAATCCTTACCCTTAGCTTAATTTAGTTTTTTTGTATTTAAAAAAATATTTTCTTGGGTTAAAACAAACTAGCAGAACAACAAAATAGGGGGCTTCGCTGGTGGTGCGGTGGTTAGAATCTGCCTGCTAATGCAGGGGACACAGGTTCGAGCCCTGGTCTGGGAGGATCCCACATGCCATGGAGCAACTAGGCCCATAAGCCACAACCAGTGAGCCCTCGCATCTGGAGCCTGTGCTCTGCAACAAGAGAGGCCGCAATAGTGAGAGGCCCACGCACCGAGATCAAGAGTGGCCCCCCACTTGCCACAACTAGAGAAAGCCCTCACACGGAAACTCAGACCCAACACAACAAAAATAAATAAATAAATAATAAACTCCTACCCCCCCCCAGAAAAAGAACAACAAAATAAAACAGAAAGTAACCTGAGTGTCCCTCAAAAAGCTAAGTCTGAAATAGTTGGTACTTCTGTTCTATGGACTGTTATGTAGCCTATAAAAAGTGTGAGAGCTAAATCTGTTTTTCTACAGTGAGAAGCATGATATTCCAGATGTATAGAACACCTGGATAAAATGAGAACTCTACACATTATGCTGGTCGTTTCAGTAAATGGGAAAGGATGGCAAGTGGTAAAATATTATCTTTTCCTTTAATTTTTTAAATTTCACTTGTTACAAAGAACTTCAATTATAATTGTACTTTAAAAAAGTAACAATGGAAATTTAAAAGAAAAAATATATATTGTGTGTTCAGTTATGTTTCATAGAATTATGAAATGCTCCACCCTCTGGCCATTACCTGCAAAAGCAGCTTTAAAACCTATGCTAATTTTCACTTCATATGAACAAGTCCTGCAGGGCTGTAAAGGAAACCTGCCTTCATCATGTTTTGCAGGAGGTAAAGATCAAAGTATTTCAAAATGTGGCACATATTTCAAGAAAACCATTTGAAGAACTAAGCTGTAATAACCATTTGAAAAATAAAAGGACATGCCTGAAAGCTCAATTTCAAAGGATTATGAGACACATGCAAATCCAACCACACAGAGGTATCAGCTCACACCATTCAGAATAACCATCAGGAAAGAAACTACAAATGATCAATGCTGAAGAGGTTGTGGAGAAATGCATACCCTTAATTTGAAGTGGGACGTAACCTGGTAAGAGTCACTAATGGGAACAGGGTGGAGGTGCCTTTAAAAGGTAAACATTGAGCTACTATATGATCCAGCAGGCCCACTCCTGGGCCTATAACATAAGAAGACATAATTGGAAAGACACAGGCAGGCAAATCTGCACTGCAGCAGTATTACAATAGCCAAGACATGGAAGCAACCAAAAGTCCATCAACAGATGAGTGGACAAAGAGGAACTGTTACATATAGAGATGGAATATTAGCTCGGGAAAAAAATGAAACCATGCCATTTGCAGCACCATAGATGAGTCTAGAGGTAACCATGCAACTTGTAGTAAGTGAGAAAGCGAAAGACACCTAACGTATATCACTTATAGGTGTTACCTGAAAATTGATAACAATGAAGATATTTCCACAGAGAAAGGCAATCACAGATTCATTGAACAAACTTATGGTTCCCCAAATCAAAAGGTGTGAGGATTGGATACATTACGATATTGGGGTTAACATAGATATAGAAACACATGTGAAATATATAATCACCAAAGACCTATGGAATACCAAGAGAAGACTACTCAACATTGTGTCATAACCTACCTGGGAAAAGGTTCCAAAGAAGAATAGATATATGTATGTGTGTGAAAGAACCACATCTTGCACACCTAGAACAAAAAAAAAAACATTGTAATCAAATTTGCTGCGATAAAAAATAAAAATTAAATTAAAAATATGAACAAGAAATAATGAGACATAAACTGAAAGGAATTTTTCCTGGCACATCCCATTCTAATTTTCAACCTAGAACAGGACTTCCATTAAGGCTCTGTTGCCCTGGTAACCAGATTTGGTAAAGGAGAAATGCTGCCGCCTTGTGGCTGTTTCACACAACAGCAGCTTTAAACCAAGAGGTAATGTTCACTTAATATTCAAAATATGTGCAGCACTGTAAAGGACACCGGGCCTCAAAAGATGTCCTGGGGTCGTAATCGACCAGAAAATTCAAAAGACGTCAACATTTCAAGAAGACAATGTCAAGAGGCATATTTTACGCACATTTTGTCTTTTCTTTTTTTCTCTTTAAAATAAAAGGAAATTGAAAAATGCGCAACATCAGCAATGAATAAAGCCATGCAAATCCAATTACAGAAATGTTCACCTCACAGCCGTCAGAATGTTCTTCAGCAAAAAGTCTACAAAGAATAAATGCTGAAGGGGTTTCAGAGAACTGTGTACCCTCCAGCTGCTGGGGGGATGTAAACTGGTAACAGCCAGTAGCGAGAACATAATGGAGGTGCGTTTAAGGGTAAAAATTGAGCTACCATGTGATCTGGTAGGTCCTTTGATGTGCCTATCACCTGAGCAGAGCAGAATGGAAAAGACACAGGCTGGCAATCCTGTACTGCAGGAATATTTAACATAGCCAAGACTTGGAAGAAACCAAAATGTCCATCAACAGAAAAATGCACAAAGAGGAAGTGGTCCATATAAACAATGGAATATTAGCCATGGAAAACAATGAAACAGTGCCGTTTGCACCACCATATAAGGACCTAGAGATAATCACTCAAATTAAAGAAAGAAAGTGAAAGACAGATATCCTATGACATCACTTCTAGGTGTTACCTAAAAGTTGATACTCACGAACTTATTTCCAAGAGAAGGAAAAGCATGGATTAAGAAAAAAAAATTATGTTTAACCAAATGGAAAAGTGTAAGGAATGTGTGAATTAGGATATGAGGGTTAACAGACATGTGCTAATACATATGAAATATATAATCACAAAATACCTATGGAATACCAAGAGAGGTCTAGGCAACACTCTGTAATAACCTACACAGTAAAGAATGCAAAGATAAATGACAGATACATTGATATAATGAACCAGATTCTGTACACCTAGGAGAAACAAAATATTTTTATCAAGTTTGCTCTGATAATTAATAAAAATTAAATTTATAAAACAAACAAGAAGTAAGGAGATATAAGCTCTTGGGGATGTGCTCTGGCACATTCCACTCTAATTTGCAGCCTACTAACACGATTTCCAGGAAGGCTCTGCTGCCCAAAAACCCAGAGTTGGCAATGTAGAAATTCTGCTGCCTTGTGGCCGTTTTCCGCAAGAGTGGCGTTAAGCCCACAGCTAATGTTCTCTTAACATTCACAAGGACTCAGGGCTGCAAAGGACACCTGCCCTAAACAACTGTGCTGAGGTAGGGAATGGACAATAAAATTCAAAACTGACAAATTTTTCAAGACGATAGTATGAAGAGGTAAGTTTGACTCACTCTCTTGTTTAAAAAAAGGAAAATGGGTGAAAGCTCAACCTCAGGAATTATTAGACTCATGCAAATCTAACGTACAAAAAGGTTTCAACTCACACCAGTCGACTGACCATCAGCAAAAGATCTACAAACAATAAATTCTGAAGGGGTTTTAGAGAACTGTGTACCCTCTAGCTGCTGGTGAGATGTAACGTGGTAAGAGCCAATAATGAGAACAGAAAGGAGCTACGATTAAAAGTAAAAGTTGAGATACCATTCGATGCAGCAGTCACACCACTGGGCCTCTCACCTGAGAAGACCAGAATCGAGAAGACTCGGGCTGCAAAAGCTACACTGCAGCCTTATTCACAATAGCCAAGACAGTGAAGCCACCAAAATGTCCATCAACAGATGTATGGATGAAGAAGAAGTGGTCCACGTTCACAATAGAATATTAGCCATAGAAAACAATGAAACACTGCTATTTGAGGTGCCATAGATGAGCTTGGAGATAATCACAGAATATGAGGTAAGTCAGAAAGCAAAAGACCTATATCCTATGATATCACTTATAGGCGTTATCTAATAACTAACACAAATGAACATATTTCCACAGAGAAAGACACTCACAGACTTAGAAATTAAGTATGCTTATCTAAAAGGAAAGGTGGGCAGAATGGATAAATTAAGATTAACGTTACCATACGTATACAAATACATATAATAAACATATATCGAAAAGACGGACCATATAGCAAGGGAGGTCTACGGAACACTGTAATATTTTACATGGGAAGAGGATCTGAACATGAATAGACATATATATTGTGCAAATGAACCAGATTGTGTACATCTGGACAAACAATATCTAATCATTACCCCGATTAAATAAATTTTAAAAACCAAGATGTAATGAGACATAAACTTATGGGCGTTCCTCCTGGCACATTCCATTCTAACTTAAAACCTAGGACCACGACTTCCAGAAAGGCTCTGCTGCCCTAGTACTCAGATTTGGGAAAGGACAAATGCTGCCTCCTTGTGGCCGTTTCCCACAACAGCAGCTTTAAACCCAGTGCTAATGGTCACTAAATATTCACCAAACTTGCAGTTCTGTAATGACATCTGCCCTCCAAAAAAATCCTGGGGTCGAATATCCACCAAAAATTCAAAAGAGGGCAAACTTCCAAGAAGAGAGCTTCAAGAGATATATTGTACTCACACTTGATTTTTAACAGAAAGGAAAAAGGCGTGGAAAATGATGAATTTTATGAATTTTTAAAGTCATGCAAACCCAAATTACAAAAACCTATCAGGTCACAGCAGTCAGACTGGCCATTAGCAAAAATGCTGCAAACTATAAATGCTGAAGGGATTGTGGAGAAGTTCGTACCCTCGGTTCTAAGGGAGACATGGTAAGAGCCACTAATGAAAACACAATGGAGGTGCTTTGAAAAGGTAAACATTGAGCTACTAGTCAATCAGTCACACCCACTGCTGGGCCTATCACCTGAGAAAATGAGAATCAAAAAGTCACAGGCTGGCAATCTTGCACTCCAGCAATATTTAATATAGCCAACACTTGGAAGCAACGAAAATGTCCCTCAACAGAGCTATGCACCAAGAAGTGGTCCATATACACAATGGAATATTACTCCGATAAAAATATAAATTAAATTTAAAAAAGAAACAAAAATAAGGAGACATCAGCCTTTGGGGGTTTATCCGGGCACATTCCACTCTAATTTATAACCGAGGAAGACCACTGGCCGGAAGCTCTGTTTCCCTAGTACCAGCATGGGGAACAAAGAAAGGCTGCCGCAATCTGGCCGTTACCTGCAAAAGCAGCTTTAAAGCCTGTGCTAATGGTCACTTCATGTGAACAAGTACTGCAGGGCTGTAAATGAAACCTGCCCTCAAAATGTTTTGAGGGAGGTAATGGCCAATAAATTTCAAAATGTAACACATACTTTAGAAAACACTTTGAAGGGCTAAGCTGTAATCACAGTTTGAAAAATAAAAAGGACATGTCTTAAAGCTCAATTTCAAAGGATTATGAGTCATATGCAAATTCAACCACAAAGAGGTATCAGCTCACACCAGTCAGAATATCCATCAGCAAGAAAACTACAAACAATAAATGCTGAAGCCATAAAAAGAAACAAAATTGAGCTATTTGTAATGAGGTGGATAGACCTAGAGTCTGTCATACACAGTGAAGTAAGTCAGAAAGAGAGAAACAAATACCGTATGCTAACACATATACCTGGAATTTAAGAAAAAAAAATGTCATGAAGAACGTAGGGGTAAAACAGGAGTAAAGACAGAGACCTACTAGAGAATGGACTTGAGGATATGGGGAGGGGTAAGGGTAAGCTGTGACAAAGGGAGAGAGAGGCATGGACATATATACACTACCAAACGTAAGGTAGATAGCTAGTGGGAAGCAGCAGCATGGCACAGGGAGATCAGCTCGGTGCTTTGTGACCGCCTGGAGGGGAGGGAGGGTGGGAGGGAGGGAGACGCAAGAGGGAAGTGATATGGGAACATATGTATATGTATAACTGATTCATTTTGTTGTAAAGCACAAGCTAGCACACCATTGTAAAGCAATTATACTTCAATAAAGATGTTAAAAATAAATAAATAAATAAATGCTGAAGGTGTTGTGGAGAAATGCATACCCTCAACTTTAAGTGAGATGTAACCTGGAAAGAGCCACTAATGAGCACAGAATCATGGTGCATTTAAACGGTAAACCCTGAGATACTATATGATACAGGAGGCCCACTCTTGGGCCTATAACATAAGAAGACAGAATTGGAAAGACACAGGCAGGCAAATGTGCAGTGCAGCAGTATTACAATAGCCAAGACATGGAGGCAACCAGAAAGTCCATCAAGAGGTGAGTGGACAAAGAAGACCTGGTACATGTACAGATGGAATATTATCTAGGGAAAAAAATGAAACAATGCCATTTGCAGCACCGTAGATGATTCTAGAGGTAATCAGGCAAATTGTACTAAGTCAGACAGCAAAAGACACATATCCTATAATATCACTTATAGGTGTTAGCTAAAAATTGATACCAATGAAGATATTTCCACAGAGAAAGGCAATCACAGATTCATTAAACAAAGTTAAGGTTCACCAAATGGAAAGGTGTGAGGACTGGATATATTAAGATATTGGGGTTAACATAGGTATAGAAACACATGTGAAATATATAATCATCAAAGACCTACGGAATACCAAGAGAAGACTACTCAACATTGTGTCACAAGCTACATGAGAAAACGATCTGAAGAAGTATAGATACATGTATATGTGTAAAAGAACCACATCTTACACACCTAGAACAAACAAAACATTTTAATCAAATTTGCTCTGATAAAAAATAAAAATTAAAAAAAGAACAAGAAAAAAAAGAGAGAAAAAAGGAAAAAAAAGAACAAGAAGTAATGAGACATACACTTAAGGGACTTTTTGCTGGCACATTGCATTCTAGTTTACAACCAGAACACGACTTCCATTAAAGCTCTGTCATCACTAATAAAGCAGCTTTATAAGCAATGTTGAAGGTAGCTTAAAAGAATTCTCACTAATTATTGACAGTAACAAGAAAACAAACAAAAGTAAAAATCTCACGGCAAAAAGTATACATAGAGTAAGGGTAGTAGATCAAACACTTATTAAACTTCTGTAAAGAATAAAAGACAACAGTAGTACTTTTTTTAAAAGAGAGGGCCCAAATAAATCAGAACTGAAAGAGATGATGTTACAAGAGCCACCACAGAAATACAAAGTATCCTAAGATACACACAGGGTAACTCAGGGCTCAGACTGGACAGAGCCCACTCTCCATTCCCCTGTACATGACTTACAGGAGACTCAGGAACTGAGGAGGGGGTCCTTGAGGAGAGGCACAAGATAGAAGATGTTAGGCATTAACATGACTGCATTCATTTTAAACATGCCTGAACTACATTCACATGAGATGATTTTGTCCTGTTTGTACATCAGCACCTCTAGTCGGAACTGCAGATCTTTGGTTTCACCACCTCTATGACAGCATTAGCTTCACCTGCTGTGGACCGTCTCCTATAGGATTTCTAGAACCACAAAACATCGAAGCTCCACAGGACCCAGAGTCTGTGCGACTCCACTCAGAGTCTCAACTGCACTCAGAGACTCAGAGTCTCAACAGAGACTCCCCTCTTGGAGGACACACACAAAGTAGTGTGCACATCAGGACCCAGGGGAAGGAGCAGTCACCCCATAGGTGAATGATCATACCTAGCTGCTAGTTTTAGAGGGTCTCCTGCAGAGGTGGGGTGTGGCTGCAGCTCACCATGGGGACAATGACACTGACAGCAGAAGTTCTGGGAAATACTCCTTGGCGTGAACTCTCCCAGAGTCCACCATTAGCCTCACCAAGAGCAAGGTAGGCTCCAGTGCTGGGTCGCCTCAGTCCAAACAACCAACAGGGAGAGAACCCAGCCCCATGCCTCAGCAGACAAGCGGATTAAACTTTTTATTAAACTTTTATTTAATCCACAGACAAGCAGATTAAAGCTCTGCCCACCAGAGCAACACCCAGCTCTACCCACCACCAGTCCCTCGCATAAGGAAGCTTGCACAAGCCTCTCAGATAGACTCAATCACTGGAGAGCAGACAGCAGAAGCAAGAAGAACTACAATTCTGCAGCCTGTGGAAGGAAAACCACATTCACAGAAAGATAGAGAAAATGAAAAGGCAGAGGACTTTATACCAGATCAAGGAACAAGATAAATCCTCAGAAAAACAATGAAATGAAGTGGGGATAGGTAACCTTCCAGTAAAAGAATTCAGAATAATGATAGTGAAGATGATCCAAGACCTTAGAAAAATAATGGAGGCAAAGATCGAGAAGATGCAAGAAATGCTTAACAAAGACCTAGAAGAATTAAGGAACAAACACCTAGAAGAATTAAAGAACAAACAAACAGAGATGAACAATACAATAACTGAAATGAAAAATACACTAGAAGGAATCAGTAGCAGAATAACTGTGACAGAAGAACGGATAAGTGACCTGGAAGACAGAAAGGTGGAAATCACTGCCATGGAACAGAATAAAGAAAAAGAATGAAAATAAATGAAGACAACCTAAGAGACTTCTGGGACAACATTAAATGCAACAACATTCGCATTATAGGGGTCCCAGATGGAGAACAGAGAGAGAAAGGACTCGAGAAAATATCTGAAGAGATTATAGTTGAAAACTTCCCTAACATGGGAAAAGAAATAGCCACCGAAGTCCACGAAGCGCAGAGAGTCCCAGGCAGGATAAACCAAAGGAGAAAAATGCCGAGACACACAGTAATCAAATTGAAAAAATTAAAGACAAAGAAAAATTATTGAAAGCAACAAGGGAAAAATGACAACATACAACGGAACTCCCATAAGGTTAACAGCTGATTTCTCAGCAGAAAATCTACAAGCCAGAAGGGAGTGGCATGATAAATTTAACGTGATGAAAAGGAAGAACCTACCACCAAGAGTACTCCACCCAGCAAGTATCTCATTCAGATTTGATGGAGAAATCAAAAGCTTTACAGACAAGCAAAAGCTAAGAGAATTCAGCACCATGAAACCAGCTCTACAACAAATGCTAAAGGAACTTCTCTAAGTGGGAAACACAAGAGAAGAAAAGGACCCACTAAGACAAACCCATAACAATTAAGAAAATAGTAATAGGAACATACATATTGATAATTACCTTAAACATGAATGGATTAAATGCTCCAACCAAATGACACAGGCTTACTGAATGGATAGAAAAACAAGATCCATATATATGCTGTCTACAAGAGACCCATTTCAAACCTAGGGACACATACAGACTGAAAGTGAAGGGATGGAAAATATATTCCATGCAAATGAAAATCAAAAGAAAGCTGGAGTAGCAATACTCATATCAGATAAAATAGATTTTAAAATAAAGAATGTTACAAGAGACAAGGAAGGACACTACATAATGATCAAGGGATCAATCCAAGATATAACAATTATAAATATATATGTACCCAACACAGGAACACCTCAATATATAAGGCAACTGCTAACAGCTATAAAAGAGGAAATCAACAGTAACATAATAATAGCAAGGGACTTTAACACCTCACTTACACCAATGGAGATCATCCAGACAGAAAATTAATAAGGAAACACAAGCTTTAAATGACACTATAGACCAGATAGATTTAATGGATATTTATAGGACATTCCATCCAAAAACCGCAGACTACAAGTTCTTCTCAATGGTACACGGAACATTCTCCGGGATAGATCACATCTTGGGTCACAAATAAAGCCTCAGTAAATTTAACAAAACTGAAATCATATCAAGCAGCTGTTCCGACCACAATGCTATGAGATTAGAACTCAATTACAGGGAAAATAACGTAAAAAACAAACACATGGAGGCTAAACAATACGTTTCTAAATAACCAAGAGATCACTGAAGAAATAAAAGAGGAAATCAAAAACTACCTAGAGACAAATGACAACAAAAACACGATGATTGAAAACCTATGGGATGCAGCAAAAACAGTTCTAAGAGGGAAGTTTATAGCAATAAAAGCCTACCTCAAGAAACCAGAAAAATCTCAAATAAACAATCTAACCCTACACCTAAAGGAACTAGAGAACGAAGAACAAAACCCAAAGTTAATAGAAGGAAAGAAATCATAAAGATCAGAGCAGAAATAAATGAAATAAAAACAATAGCAAAGATCAATAAAACTAAAAGCTGGTTCTTTGAGAAGATAAACAAAAATGATAAACCTGTAGCCAGACTCAAGTAAAAGAGGGAGAGGACTCAAATCAATAAAATTAGAAATGAAAAAGGAGAAGTTGTAACAGACACCACAGAAATACAAAGCATCCTAAGAGACCTCTACAAACAACTCTATGCCAATAAAATGGACAACCTGGAAGAAATGGACAAATTCTTAGAAAGGTATAACCTTCCAAGACTGAACCGGGAAGAAATAGAAAATATGAACAGACCTATCACAAGTAATGAAATTGAAAGTGTGATTAAAAATCTTCCAACAAACAAAAGTCCAGAACTAGATGGCATCAGAGGTGAATTCTATCAAACATTTAGACAAGAGCTAACACCCAATCTTCTCAAACTCTTCAGAACTTTTCAGGGGAAGGAACAGTCCCAAACTCATTATATGAGGCCACCATCACCCTGATACCAAAACCAGACAAAGATACTACAGAAAAAGAAAATTAGAGACCAATATCACTGATTAATATAGATGTAAAAATCCTCAACAAAATACTAGGAAACAGAATTGAACAACACATTAAAAGGATCATGCACCATGATCAGGTGGGGTTTATCCCAGGGATGCAAGAATTCTTCAATATACACAAATCAATCAATGTGATACACCACATTAACAAATTGTAGAATAAAAATATGATCATCCCAATAGATGCAGGAAAAGCTTTCGACAAAATTCAACACCAATTTATGATTAAAAGTCTCCAAAAAGTGGGCATAGAGGGAATCTACCTCAACATAATAAAGGCAGTATATGACAAACCCACAGCAAACATCATTCTCAATAGTGAAAAACTAAAAGCATTTCCTCTAAGATCAGGAACAAGACAAGGATGTCCACTCTCACCACTATTACTCAACATAGTTTTGGAAGTCCTAGACACAGTAATCAGAGAAGAAAAAGAAATAAAAGGAATACAAATTGGAAAAGAAGAAGTAAAATTGTCACTGTTTGCAAATGACATGATACTACACATAGTGAATCCTAAAGATGCCACCAGAAAACTACTAGAGCTAATCAATGAATTTGGTAAAGTTGCAGGATACAAAATTAATGCACAGAAATCTCTTGCATTCCTATACACTAATAATGAAAGATCAGAAAGAGAAATTAAGGAAACAATCTCATTCACCATTGCAACAAAAAGAATAAAATACGGAGGAATGAACCTACATAAGGAGGTAAAAGACCTGTACTCAGAAAACTATAAGACACTGCTGAAAGAAATCAAAGATGATATAAACATATGGAGGTATAAACCATGTTCTTGGATTAGAAGAATCAATATTGTGTAAATGACTATAGTACCCAAAGCAAGCTACAGATTCAATGCAATCCCTATCAAATACCACTGGCATTTTCTACAGAACTAGAACAAAAAAATCTTAAAATTTGTATGGAGACACAAAAGACCCCGAATAGCCAAAACAATCTTGAGGGAAATTAAAAGAGCTGGAGGAATCAGACTTCCTAACTTCAGACTATACTACAAAGCTACATTAATCAAGACTATATGGTACTGGCACAAAAACAGAAATATAGATCAATTGAACAAGATAGAAAGCCCAGAGATAAACCTACGTACCTATGGCTAACTCATCTATGACAAAGGAGGCAAAGATATACAATGAAGAAAAGACAGTCTCTTCAGTAAGTGGTGCTGGGAAAACTGGACAACCACACGTGAAAGAATGAAATTAGAACGCTCCATAACACCATACACAAAAATAAACTCAAAATTAATTAGAGATCTAAATGTTAGACCAGACACTATAAAATTATTAGAGGAAAACATAGGCAGAACACTCTATGACATAAATCACAGCAAGATCCTTTTTGACCCACCTCCTAGAGAAGTGGAAATAAAAACAAAAATAAACAAATGGGACCTAATGAAACTTCAAAGCTTTTGCACAGCAAAGGAAAACATAAACAAGACGAAAATACAACCCTCAGAATGGGAGAAAATGTTTTCAAATGAAGCAAATGACAAAAGATTAATCTCCAAAATTTACAAGCAGCTCGTGTAGCTCAATATCACAAAAACAAACAACACAATCCAAAAATGGGCAGAAGACCTAAATAGACATTTCTCCAAAGGAGATATACAGATTGCCAATAAACACATGAAAGGATGCTGAACATCACTAATCATTAGAGAAATGCAAATCAAAACTACAGTGAGTTATCACCTCCCAGCAGTCAGAATGGCAATCATCAAAAAATCTACAAACAATAAATGCTGGAGAGGCATTTACTGGAGAAAAGGGAACGTTCTTGCACTGTTGCTGGGAATGTAAATTGTTATACCCACTAGGGATAACAGTATAGAGGTTCCTTAAAAAACTAAAAATAGAAGTACCATACGACCCAGCAATCCAACTACTGGGCATTTGCCCTGAGAAAACCATAATTCAAAAAGAGTTATATACAACAATGTTCGTTGCAGTTCTACTTACAATAGCCAGGACATGGAAGCAACCTAAGTGTCCATCGACAGATGAATGGATAAAGAATATCTGGCACATATATAAATGGAATATTACTCAGCCATAAAAAGAAACAAAACTGAGTTATTTGTAGTGAGGGGGATGGACTTAGAGTCTGTCCTACACAGTGAAGTGAGTCAGAAAGAGAAAAATAAATACCGTGTGCTAACAGAGATATATGGAATCTAAAGAAAAAAGTTTATGAAGAACCTAGGGGCAGGACAGGATTAAGGACACAGACATAGAGAAAGGACTTGAGGACACGGGGAGGGGGAAGGGTAAGCTGGGACGAAGTGAGAGAGTGCCATGGACATATATACATTACCAAATGTAACATCGATAGCTACTGGGAAGCAGCCACATAGCACAGGGAGATCAACTTGGTGCTTTGCGACCACCTAAAGGGGTGGGATGTGGAGGGTGGGAGGGAGATGTAAGAGGGAGGGGATATGGTGATATATGTATATGTATAATTGATTCACTTTGTTATACAGCAGAAACTGACACTCCATTGTAAAGCAATTATACTCCAATAAAGGTGTAAAAGGAAAATAAAAAAGAAAGAAGCCCAGAGATAAACCTACACACCTATGGTCAACTAATCTATGACAAAGTAGGCAAGACTATACAATGGAGAAAAGACAGTGTCTTCAATCAGTGGTGCTGGGAAAAATGGACAGCTACATGTAAAAGAATGAAATTAGAACACCCCCTAACACCATACACAAAAATAAATTCAAAATGGATTAGAGACCTTAATGTAAGACCGGACAGTATAAAACTCTTAGAGGAAAACATAGGAAGAATACTCTAACATAAATCACAGCAAGATCTTTTTTGATCCACCTCCTAGAGTAATGACATAAAAAAGAAAACTAAACAAATGGGACCTAATGAAACGTAAAAGCTTTTGCAAAGCAATGGAAACTACAAACACAAAAAGACAACCCTCAGAATGGGAGAATATATTTGCAACTGAATCAATGGACAAAGGATTAATCTCCAATATATATAAACAGCTGATGCAGCTCAATATTAAAAAAACAAACAACCCAATACAAAAATGGGCAGAAGATCTAAATAGACATTTCTTCCAAAAAGACGTAGAGATGGCCAAGGAGCACATGAAAAGCTGCTCTACATCACTAATTATTAGAGAAATGCAAATCAAAACTACAATGTGGTATCACCTCACACCTGTTAGAATGGGCATCATCAGAAAATCTACAAACAACAAATGCTGGAGAGGGTGTGGAGAAAAGGAACCCTCTTCCACGATTGGTGGGAATGTAAATTGATAGTCACTATGGAGAACAGTATGGAGGTTCCTTAAAAAACTAAAAATAGAATTACCATATGATCCAGCAACCCACTACTGGGCATATACCCAGAGAAAACCATAAATCAAAAAGACACATTCACCACAATGTTCATTGCAGCACTATTTACAATAGCCAGGTAATGGAAGCAACCTAAATGCCCACAGACAGACAAATGGATAAAGATGTGGTACATATATAAAATGGACTATTAGCCATAAAAAGGAATGAAATTGGGTCATTTGTAGAGACGTCGATGGATCTAGAGACTGTCATACAGAGTGAAGTAAGTCAGAAAGAGAAAAACAAATATTGTATATTAACGCATATATGTGGAACCTAGAAAAACTGTACAGATTAACCGGTTTGAAGGGAAGAAATAGAGACACAGATGTAGAGAACAAATGTATGGACACAAAGAGGGGAAAGCCATGGGGGGGTGGCGGTGGGAGGAGTTGGGAGATCGGGATTGACATGTATACATTTATATGTATAAAATAGATAACCAATAAGAACCTGCTGTATAAAAAATAAATAAAATAAAATGAAAAATAAAATTTTTTAAAAAACGGAAAAATGTTATTCCCTTCACATACATGTATTTATATGAATGAATTATTTCCATGCTTACATCCATAAGTACAAAAAAGAGGAATAAAACCTACCTTGAAACAAAAAAGAAAAAAACAAAACAGAACCCACCAGTTATACAGATGAAAACCCAATCAGGGCACTTGCTCCAGTGATAGACAATTCTGAAGTTGGTCAGAGGTGGGGATTCCGCTCGCATGCAGCCAGCAGCCACCCCGCAAGGAGTGTCCTCATTACAAGCCTGGGGGACCGTGCCGAGGCATCTGTGAGTAAACGTGAGATGAGCCCCAGGCCAGCTGCTGCTGAACTGTTCCCACCCGTCCCAGGTAAAACACCTGAATATATACAAGGACTTGAAAGCCTAGAGGAAGGGCCATAGAGCCACACGAGTGACAGCATGCCGGCCGACTTGGTGCCTGCAGGCCAGCCAGGATGGTCCTGGCCCTGGGTGCTCTTCTGGAAGATTTCCATTTCCCTGCCTGAGATACCCGTCCTGTCCCTGCCCCCACTGCTTTTTTCCTTCCTCACCTCTGCCCAGGGAGAAATTCCAGCAGCAGGTATGGGTGACACATCCTCTTCTTTAGCAGGTGGCAGCCTGGCAACTGCTGCAGAAAGTCCAGCAGAGCCCCACTCACACTGGGCCACCCACAAAGCCGTGGCCTCTCACTCCCTCCCACCAGCCCAGCCCCGAGACTGCTGACAGGGCAGAGAAAATGGCGTCAGGCACGGCTGCAGGGGCTCTTGCTGCCTGGAGTGGTATTTATATTGATCTCAACCCAGGCACACCTGGGGAGGGCAGGCTGGCACGGTAAGGCTGCCCAGCTCAGCCAATCATCACCCCTCAGGGGCTCACAGTTGCAGAAAATGGAACTTGCTGAACCGGCCAGGTCCAAGGAACAGGTGTGGGCTCCTGAGAGTCAGGATAGACAAGAGGCTGCAGCTTTGGGTTGTTTTCTAATCATTTTATCTGGCCCATGAGTGGGAGACAACTTCAAGAAAACCCTCTCCTAATGAGAGGAACCCAGGAGTCAGGGAGAGGAGGGGTGGGTGGTGGTTGGAGACAGAGGCCTGGTGCCCCGGGTGCAGTGGAAGTCTCTGGAAGACCAGGTGGAGGGAGGCCGCACAGAGTGATGCCCAGGGTCACAGACCTGTCGCAGCTGCTGTTTGTTAGTTCAAGTCCTGCTCTGAGGTGCTCTGTGTCAGCTCTGAGCGACAGGTGAGCTGGGGGTGCTCTGCAATGAGGGCTATGTGCACGGTTCCTGTGTGCAGGCCTGCCACGGTACCTGCAAGGGTAGCTCTGTATCCTGGGAGGGGCCTGACCACGAGAGCCCCGTGGGCTGGGGTGGGGGTGGGGTACCTGCCCAGGTGAGCTCCATATTCTGGGATTGGTCTGACCACGAGAGCCCCATGGGCTGCTGGGGACCTGGTAAAGGATGTCAGGACAGTCAGTGAAGCCACCGAGGATATACCTCCAGTTGCTCCTAATTCCTACACCCTGCTGGTCATTCTACCAACCACCAGGACATGGTATTCTGTATTAGTCTTCAATGATGCCTTCTTTTGTATTCCATTAGTCCCAGAGTCACAAGAAATTTTGGCTTGTGAGTGGCAGGACTCAACATACAACTAAAACAATACTTCCGGGCCGTCTTGCCCCAAGGGTGCAAAAATTCCCACACCATCTTTGGGGAAACCTTAGCTAAAGACCTAAAAGTTCTACCTCTGCAAAAGGAAACCCTCCTTCAGTACGCAGACGACATTCTGATCGCCAGCCCTACTAAGGAGGCCTCTGAACTACCAAGCCAATAAAGGATAGAAGTTGTCCAAGAAAAAGCTCAAATATCACAGACTGCAGTGACCTGCCTGGGCTTCATTCTCACAGAAGGTCGGAGAAGCCCATCCCAGGAAAGGGAAGAAACCATTTTCAGCCTTACCCCTTTCTAAAACTAGAAGACAGCTTAGGGGTTCCTGGGGAGGCCAGGGTTTGCTGCTTCTGGATCCCTAACTACACTCTACTAGCTGGGCCTCTATATGAAACACTGAAAGGAAAAGATGATGATCCTTTTGAATAGAATCCAGAAGTGGCCTTTCAAGAATGGAAAGAGCAGTCAATTCAGACCCTTGCCCTGGAACTCCCTAATTTAGCTAAACCCTTTGATCTTTACATTCCTGGTGAAAGGTGAATCGCCATTGGAGAATTAGTGCAAAAACTGGGACCACTTGAAATGGAACAATGCAAGAATGCCATCCAGGTAGGATAAACTACGGTCACCAAGGGGCTTGGCCTACTGCCACATCTGGCCAAGATACTGGCGGTATCTAAAAACCTGGAAATCAGCAGCCCAAAAGGCCACCTCCCTCCTAAGGGAAAAGGACCCCACGTGGTGATCCTAACCACCAACCATGCCCTGAAGTTGCAGGGTTCGCTCCGTGGGCACACCGACCTCGAGTGAGGAGGCCCTCCAACTCCAACATCCAGAGAGATAACCGGGGGCAACAGGGCACCATGACGACTCGTGTGAACATCACTTGACCTGGAGTTTCTCTCATAAAACAACAAGAGTGTGTCCCAAAAGAGTAGACTACTGCTTGCAGGACTTACTGCACCCAGAGGGGAGCTAATAATCTTGGCGGGGGAACCATATATCACACTGTCACCATAGAAAAGCCTACAGACACCGTGCTGATGGTGGCCAATAAGACTGGCTGGACTCCTGTTTACTTCAAAAGGCTGTTGACTCAGTGGCCATCATGGTCCTTGATCACCACTGACCCTGGACTGTCTGGGAGTTGAGCGGGCAGGGCTCTGACACCTGGTGCTGTTTGTACGTTAATTCAGGGGCCTAATTGAAGAAAGCGCAGACTATCGGTCAGAGCATCTAGGCTGGCAGAAACGGTCAGCCTAAGGTGGCCGAACAAATGTGGGGCGGGGTGAAACCGGCCCCCACAGCGTCTCTGCACATCTCTTTCCTGGACCCTTAAAGGTCATTAGAATCTATAACACTTCCAATGCTGGTGCTCAGGCGGACGAGCAAGGACGCAGGGGGCCTGGGGACAATCAACGTCACCTGGAGGCTGCTGGGGAGAAGTTCTGACCCTCGTCCCTGGGTATGAGGGCTCCCAACTCAGCACTCAGCAGTTACAGAAGAAGGGTCTGCACCCTCAGAACTCCAAGAATGAGGAACGGGACAAAAGACAGAGGAGGTGTTTGTCCCCAGCAAAGCCCATTAAAAATCCCTGGGAGATAAAAATAGAATCTGGGCAATAAAGTCAAGTCTAACCTTTTTTATCCTTTGTGCTTTGTCTAATTTCACATACTCCTAGGGTCTCGCATGCAGAGGTTCCACACCCGGCACTTCAGACCAGATTTCCTAGTGCAGAATGGCTGGGACGACACCTCAGCTCCTGGGGCCCAGTGCAGACTCCGCGATATAGAGCCTGAGCTGCAGCCAACCCGGCCCTCGAGAGCTCCGCCCCCTCCCTCCCACTGACTCTGACAGGATCTCTACACAGCAGCCCAGCCCACAGCCCACGGGGTAGTGCATGCTCTCACCTCTCCATTCTCTGATCAAAATATAAAGTTTCCTTTGCTTGTGAACCAAACTCAGCCTCGATCTGTTGGCCCCAATGACACTGGGCAGGGGGACACTTGTTGGGGTCCACTCTGGAGGATCAGTAACAGAAATTGAGACTATTGTAACCTCAATGAACAGATGTGTGAGCCAAACTGTAGTTAACATAGAACAGTGTATAAGGCTCGGGTAAAATAAGATGTTTCTAACACTTCCATTTGATATTTCCATCACTTTATTATAAGCAAGTTCAGTGAAAAGGTTTGTCTTATTTGTCAGGTCAATATTAGAGAAACGAAGTGATTTCTTTCCAAGGATGTACATCTAATAATCTTGGTTAAAGCTTCAATCTTGTTTTAAATGCTTTTCCATTGAAAATGATACCTCTCTTTCAGCTCTCCCATTTCTGAGAAGTATAAAATCTTATAATTTATTATTACCAAAGGGGAAAGGTGGGAGGAGGGATAAATTAACAGTTTGGGATTAACACATACACACTGCTATGTATAAAATAGATCATCAACAAGGAACTACTGTATAGCACAGGGAACTACACTCAACATTTTGCAATAACCTATAAGGGGAAATAATCTGAAAAAGAATAGATATTTTTATTGACATCATCTATCAATGACAGTTAAAGTGTAACCTAAGGGAAGCTGGTGGTGAGTGCTTCTGACCCTGAAGACTTCAATCATCTAAAGTTTGGACTCTGCCTACTTCCCAAGGCCCTTAATGAACATATGTGTAGCCGTAGCTTAAAAAATTCCCCAGTTTGGGTTTCGGGGAGACACTGATTTTGAAAAAGCCCTGGTGTTTTCCTTACATGAATGGGACTCTTCCTACTGCTAAAACATGTCTGTCACACCCAGAGGATGGTATACCGTCTGATCGGGAAGAGTTTGGAAAAGGCATCTCATCTCCTCATCTCCTGGTGCTCGGGTTCACCCATCCAGCGTCTTTACTAACAGTCTCCCCACTTGGAGATGGCAGCACTGTCAACATCCTGTTGCGTACAGTTTGGAATTTGTCCAGAGGATGAAGCGGAAGGATGAGGAACAATGAGAGACAAGTCCTAGGTGTTCAGACAGGCACATGTCACTCTAATTTCCAATCAGGAAGACGAATTGACCAAAGGCTAGGGTTGCCCATGGAAACAGTATAGGGCTTGAGGAAATCCCACTGCTTTGTGGCCAGTTCCCATAAACACAAGTTGAACAATGGAACTCAGGGGCAGTAAAATTCACGAAACTGCAGAGTTGAAAATATCTATCACTGAAAAATTTCTTGAGGAAAGTCAGAGAAAAGGACTTGTAAACAAGGGAAAATGGCAGGAAAGGGATTTGAGGAGGTAGAAAGGACTCGCCATTAAGCACAAGAAAAGGGGCTGAACATTGCCAACATTGCAGTTGGCCAAAAAGGGTGTATGCGTTTTTTTCTGTATATATTCAAGAAAAGGGCATACACTTTTTTAGCCAACCAAACAGGTGGGCACTGGAAATCAATACTACAAAAGATATCACTTCGGATCAGTCAGAAGAGCCATCCTCATAAAGCGTAAACAACAGAAATGCAGGACAGGGCAAGGAGAAGAGGGAGCCCTGTGAGACTTATAGTGGAAATGTATATTGCCAACGGCCATTCTGGAGAAGTGTATTGTGTTTACTAAAGCATCTAAAAAATGAGCTACAGAGCATAGGGCACTTGCACTCATGGGCGTATATCTTGGGAAAAACAAAAATGGAGAGGACACAGGCACCCCAATGTTTACCGCCTCTCTGTTTAAAAGATCCTCGACTAGGATATAACTTAAATGTCTCTGGAGGGAAAACATGGATAGAGATGTGGTACTTATGTAGAGTGGAATATTACTCAGCCTGGAAATCAATGAAATATGGCAAGTTGTAACAACTCCAGAGGAGTTACGTATGATCATTCTAAGTGACATAATTCAAAAAGAAAAAGACACATATCATAAGATATCACTTAAAGGTGGAATCCAAAATAGCTACACATGAAATAACTTACAAAACAAAAACATAGTCAAATATGTAGAAAACATGCATAAGGCTGCTAAACTGGAAAGGTGGGGAGGGGTGAGGCATCATCCAAGAGGTTGAAATTAGCAAAGATACCATTCCAAATACCAAACTGATAATCAACAAGGCCTACACGGTAGCTAAAAGAACTGCACTCAGCACACTCAAGTCACCGGAAAAGAATATATACGACTGGTAAGAATCTGAAAAAGAATTTACTGATGTCTCTCTGTACGTGAATCAAGTGGATGTACAGCAGCAAGAAACAGAGCTTTGAAAATAAGCTGTAACCAATATAGTAATAAATTGAAAAAAATAAACGACAGAGAGACAGAGAAAACCTCTTACAACTTTTCCTCAGGGACGGTGATGCAACATGGATTGAACACGTCTAGACCCACAGCAGGATGAGACATAAGGCTGGAAACTGTTTGCACTAAGAGAAATGTGAGGTTGGGTGAGGAAATGCACACCCTTTAAAGTAACACTACCTGGTACCCATTCAATGGGTCCCAAATCTGCAGGTTCAAGGAATCTTCCTACAGCTAAAACATGCATGGAAAACCCAGAGGACTGTACACCATGTGATCGGGAGATGTGTCTAAAATGCAGCTCATTTATCCTCTCCTGGTGCTCCTGTTCACCATTCCAGCCACGTTACTTAGAATCTCCCCACTTGGAGAATCAGCACATTTCAACTTCTGTTTCACACATTTTGCAAATTGTGAGGAGGATGAACGGGAAGAGGGGGAACCAATGAGAGAATAGTTGTAGGGGTTTGTACGGGCACATATCACTCTAATTTCCCATTAAGAATGAGAATTGAAAAAAGGCTCAGCCCGCCTCACCTGAGCCAAAATAGGGCCTGAAGCAATCCTGCGGGTTTGAGGCCAGCTCACAAAAGAGCAACTTAAAAAATGGAGCTCAGGGTCACTGCAATTCACAAACCTGCAGAGTTATAAATGAAAACTAACGTCCAAAAATATGTTGAGGTAAGGCAAAGAAGAGGATCTGAATGCAAGACAGAATTGCAAGAAACAGATTTCAAGAGATAGATTGGACTCGTCTTTAAAGCACATGAAAAGCGGCAGAATTTCGACAATGATGCAGTTGGCCCAAAAGGGCGTATGCGTTTTTTCCTGATTATATCCAGGAAAAAATGCATACACAATTTATGGGCAATGAAGCAAGCAAGCAATGCAAATGTGCACAACAAAGAAGTCTCATTTCCCACCAGTCAAAAGGGCCATCCTAAACAATTGTAAAAACCAGAAATGCAGGACAGGCCATGGAGAACAGGGAGCCTTTATACGCTGATGGGCAGTGTGTGAACTGCTGAGAGCCACTCTGGAGAAGTGTATGGTGGTTCCTAAATCATCTAAAAAACAGAGCTACAGAGCATAGGACACTTCCAATCATGGGAATATATCTAGGGAAGTCTAAAAATCAACAAGACACAAGCACACCACAGTTTAGGGCTACTCTGTTTACAAGAACCTCAACTTCAGTACACCTTAAATATCCCAGGAAAGAGAACAATGGATAAAGAAGATGTGGTACTTATGTACAATGGAATATCTCTTCACCATGAAATCAATGTAATAAGGCTAGTAGAAGGATAAAGAGTGGATTTAGGTCCGATAATACTACTTGAAATTAGTCAAACAGAAAAAGAAACATATCATAAGATATCACTTATAGAGGGAGGGTAAATATGGCTGCACAAAAAATGAATTACATAACAGAACAGTGTCTCACATTTAGAAAACACACTTATGTCAGCTTAAGGGGAAAGGAGAGGTGGGGTGATGCATAAAACCAGAGTTTGAAATTAGCACAGATACCGTTCAATAAACCAAATAAGTATTAGACAAGATCTACACCTTGCTCAATGAACTGGCCTCAACACACCCAATACACTGCACAGAAATAAATCTGAGTAATAAGAATCTTAAGACCCATGTATTGACATATCTTCATAAGGGAATCAAGTGTGTGCAGAGCAGCAAAAACACAGCAGTGAAAATGAGCTAAACCCCATTATAGAAATAAATTTTAAAAACAAAACGCATAAACAATCAAAGAGAGAAAAATTCTTACAATATTCGCTCAGGGGCTGTGATGCAACCTGGATTGACCACATATAAACCCACCGCTGGATAAGACATAAGGCTGGACACTTGGGGCTGAGAGGATTGGTGAGCTTTGGTGAGCAACTGCCGAAAGTTTAATGCAATACTTCATGATACTCATTCCAAGGGTCCCAACACTCCAGGTTGAAGGGAATATTCCTACAGCTAAACCATGCTTGGGAAACCCAGCGACAGGTATACCATATGATCGGGAAAGGTTTCTAAAACGCACCTCATTGTTCCTCTCCTGGGGCTCCGGATTGATATTCATGCCGCTTTACTAACAAAAACCCCACATGGAGAGTCAATGCCTTTAAGTTCCGGTATCGCACAGTCTGCAGTTAGTGCGGAGGATGAATGGGAATAGGGGGAACCAGTGAGAAACTAGCTGTAGCGGTTTCAATGGGCACATGTCACTCTAATTTAACATCAGTAAGCAGAATTAACCAAAGGCACAGCAAGGTGCCCCAGAAGAACAATAGGGTCTGAAGGAATCCTGTGGTTATGAGGCAAGATCAGAAAAATAAGAGCTGAAAAATGGAGCTAAGGGCCACTGCAATTCAAAACCTGCAGAGTTATAAAGGCCAACTATTTTCAAAAAATATATTGAGGTAAGGCTCTGAAGAGGCATTGAAAGCAAGGCAGAATTGCAGGAAACCGATTTCAGGAGGTAGACAGGAATTGCATTTAAAGCATAGGAAAAGAGGCAGAACATCGACAATGATGCACTTGGCCAAAAAGTGCGTATGCGTTTTTTCCTGAATATATTCAGCAAAAAACACATACGCACGTTTTGGCCAACCAAGCAACATTGCAAAGGAAATCTGCACTACAATGAAGTCTCACTTCAACCAGGTCAAAAGGGCCATCTGAAAAAAGTGTAAAATCCAGAAAAGCAGGACAGGCCATGGAGAACTGGGAGCCTTGTTATGCTGATGGGCGGGATTTAAATTGCCAACAGCCACTGGGGAGAAGTGTATGGTGTTTCCTGAAACATCTAAAAAACAAAGCAACAGAGCCTAGGGCACTTCCACTTATGGTCCTATAGCTTAGGGAAATTAAAATCAAAAAGACACAGCCACCCCAAAGTTTGGGACGGCTCTGTTTACAAGAACCTCGTTTACAGTACAAGTTCAATATCGCAGAAAGTGAAAAATGGATAAAGAAGTTGTGGTACTTACGTACAATGCAATATCACTCAGCAATGAAATCTATGTCATCAGGCCCGTAGCAGCATAATGAGTGGATTCAGGTATGATGATTCTAACTGAAATAAGTCACACAGAAAAAGAAATATCATAAGATATCACTAATACACGGAATGTAAACTTGGCTACACAGGAACTGGATTACAAAACAGAACAGGGTCTCAAATTTAGAAAACCAACTTATGCTTGCTTAAGGGGAAAGATGAGTTGGGGTGCTGCATAAAACCAGAGATTGAAATGAGCACAGATAAAGTTCCTTAAGCCAAATATGGAATAGACAAGAGCTACTCCTTGCTCAACGAAATGGACTCAACACCCCATATTAAACGCCTAAGAATGTACCTGACTAGTAAGTATCTTAAAACCTATGGATTGCTATGTCTCTGAAAGAAAATCAAGCATGTGTACAGGGGCATAAACGCAGCAGTGATAGGATTGGAGAGGTTCGGTGAGCAAATGAAGACCCTTTGAAGTCATATTGCATGGTACCGATTCCTCGGGTCTCAACTCTCCAGGTTTAAGGGATTCTTCCTTCAGCTAAAACATGCACGTGGAACCCAGAGTATGATCAACCGTGTGATCGGGAGACGTATTCCAATATGTCTCAGTTCTCGTCCCCTGGTACTCGGGTGCAACATTCCAGACACTTTACTAACACTCTCCCGACTTGGAGAGTCAGTGCCTTTAACCTCCTGTTTGGCCCAGTTTGCAATTTCTCCGGAAGATGAACAGGAATAGGGAGAACCAATGAGTGACTAGCTGGAGGTTTCTGGACGGGCAAATTTAACTCTCATTTCCCACCAGGAAGAGGAATTAACCAAAGGCTCAGCGTGCCGTGCCAGAACGAGATTAGGGCCTGAAGCAATCCTGCGGTGTTGCGGCCAGCTCACAAGAAAGCGAGTTGAAGAAAGGAGCTCAGGGGCACTGTAATTCACACACCTGCAGAGTTATAAATGACAGCTATCGTCCAAAAATATACTGAAGTAAGGCTGCCAAGAGGACTTGAAAGTGGGGCAGAATTGCAGGAAACCGATTTCAGGAGGTAGACTGGAATTGCATTTAAAGCATAGGAAAAGAGGCAGAACGTCCACAATGATGCACTTGGCCAAAAAGGGCGTATGCGTTTTTTCCTGAATATATTCAGGAAAAAACGCATACGCCCTTTTTGGCCAACCAAGCAAGCTTGCAAAGGAAATCTGCACTAAAATGAAGTCTCACTTCCCCCGGTCAAAAGGGCCACCTGAAAAAAGTGTAAAATCCAGAAAGGCAGGACAGGCCATGGAGAACTGGGAGCCTTGTTATGCTGATGGGCGGGATGTAAATTGCCAACAGCCACTGGGGAGAAGTGTATGGTGATTCCTGAAACATCTAAAAAACAAAGCAACAGAGCCTAGGGCACTTCCACTTATGGTCCTATAGCTTAGGGAAATTAAAATCAAAAAGACACAGCCACCCCAAAGTTTGGGATGGCTCTTTTTACAAGAACCGCGTTTACAGTACAAGTTCAACAGCGCTGAAAGTGAAAAATGGATAAAGAAGTTGTGGTACTTACGTACAATGCAATATCACTCAGCAATGAAATCTATGTCATCAGGCCCGTAGCAGCATAATGAGTGGATTCAGGTATGATGATTCTAACTGAAATAAGTCACACAGAAAAAGAAACATCATAAGATATCACTAATACACGGAATGTAAACTTGGCTACACAGGAACTGGATTACAAAACAGAACAGGGTCTCAAATTTAGAAAACCAACTTATGCTTGCTTAAGGGGAAAGGTGAGTTGGGGTGCTGCATAAAACCAGAGATTGAAATGAGCACTGATAAAGTTCCTTAAGCCAAATATGGAATAGACAAGAGCTACTCCTTGCTCAACGAAATGGACTCAACACCCCATATTAAACGCCTAAGAATGTACCTGACTAGTAAGTATCTTAAAACCTATGGATTGCTATGTCTCTGAAAGAAAATCAAGCGTGTGTACAGGGGCATAAACGCAGCAGTGATAGGATTGGAGAGGTTCGGTGAGCAAATGAAGACCCTTTGAAGTCATATTGCATGGGACCCATTCCACGGGTCTCAACTCTCCAGGTTTAAGGGATTCTTCCTTCAGCTAAAACATGCACGTGGAACCCAGAGTATGATCAACCGTGTGATCGGGAGACGTGTTCCAATATGTCTCAGTTCTCGTCCCCTGGTACTCGGGTGCATCATTCCAGACACTTTACTAACACTCTCCCGACTTGGAGAGTCAGTGCCTTTAACCTCCTGTTTGGCCCAGTTTGCCATTTCTGCGGAAGATGAACAGGAATAGGGAGAACCAATGAGAGACTAGCTGGAGGTGTCTGGACGGGCAAATTTAACTCTCATTTCGCATCAGGAAGAAGAATTAACCAAAGGCTCAGCGTGCTGTGCCGGAACCAGATTAGGGCCTGAAGCAATCCTGCGGTGTTGCGGCCAGCTCACAAGAAAGCGAGTTGAAGAAAGGAGCTCAGGGGCACTGTAATTCACAAACCTGCAGAGTTATAAATGACAGCTATCGTCCAAAAATATACTGAAGTAAGGCTGCCAAGAGGACTTGAAAGCGGGGCAGAATTGCAGGAAACCGATTTCAGGAGGTAGACTGGAATTGCATTTAAAGCATAGGAAAAGAGGCAGAACGTCCACAATGATGCACTTGGCCAAAAAGGGCGCATGCGTTTTTTCCTGAATATATTCAGGAAAAAACGCATGCGCCCTTTTTGGCCAACCAAGCAAGCTTGCAAAGGAAATCTGCACTACAATGAAGTCTCACTTCCCCCCGGTCAAAAGGGCCACCTGAAAAAAGTGTAAAATCCAGAAAGGCAGGACAGGCCATGGAGAACTGGGAGCCTTGTTATGCTGATGGGCGGGATGTAAATTGCCAACAGCCACTCGGGAGAGGTGTATGGTGTTTCCTGAAACATCTAAAAAACAAAGCAACAGAGCCTAGGGCACTTCCACTTATGGTCCTATAGCTTAGGGAAATTAAAATAAAAAAGACACAGCCACCCGAAAGTTTTGGGCAGCTCTGTTTACAAGAACCTCATTTACGGTACAAGTTCAATATCGCAAAAAGTGAAAAATGGATAAAGAAGTTGTGGTACTTACGTACAATGCAATATCACTCAGCGATGAAATCTATGTCATCAGGCCCATAGCAGCATAATGAGTGGATTCAGGTATGATGATTCTAACTGAAATAAGTCACACAGAAAAAGAAACATCATAAGATATCACTAATACACGGAATGTAAACTTGGCTACACAGGAACTGGATTACAAAACAGAACAGGGTCTCAAATTTAGAAAACCAACTTATGCTTGCTTAAGGGGAAAGGTGAGTTGGGGTGCTGCATAAAACCAGAGATTGAAATGAGCACAGATAAAGTTTCTTAAGCCAAATATGGAATAGACAAGAACTACTCCTTGCTCAACGAAATGGGCTCAACACCCCATATTAAACGCCTAAGAATGTACCTGACTAGTAAGTATCTTAAAACCTATGGATTGCTATGTCTCTGAAAGAAAATCAAGCGTGTGTACAGGGGCATAAACGCAGCAGTGATAGGATTGGAGAGGTTCGGTGAGCAAATGAAGACCCTTTGAAGTCATATTGCATGGGACCCATTCCACGGGTCTCAACTCTCCAGGTTTAAGGGATTCTTCCTTCAGCTAAAACATGCACGTGGAACCCAGAGTATGATCAACCGTGTGATCGGGAGACGTGTTCCAATATGTCTCAGTTCTCGTCCCCTGGTACTCGGGTGCAACATTCCAGATGCTTTACTAACACTCTCCCGACTTGGAGAGTCAGTGCCTTTAACCTCCTGTTTGGCCCAGTTTGCAATTTCTGCGGAAGATGTACAGGAATAGGGAGAACCAATGAGAGACTAGCTGGAGGTGTCTGGACGGGCAAATTTAACTCTCATTTCGCACCAGGAAGAAGAATTGACCAAAGGCTCAGCGTGCCGTACCGGAACCAGATTAGGGCCTGAAGCAATCCTGCGGTGTTGCGGCCAGCTCACAAGAAAGCGAGTTGAAGAAAAGAGCTCAGGGGCACTGTAATTCACAAACCTGCAGAGTTATAAGTGACAGCTATCGTCCAGAAATATACTGAAGTAAGGCTGCCAAGAGGACTTGAAAGCGGGGCAGAATTGCAGGAAACCGATTTCAGGAGGTAGACTGGAATTGCATTTAAAGCATAGGAAAAGAGGCAGAACGTCCACAATGATGCACTTGGCCAAAAAGGGCGTATGCGTTTTTTCCTGAATATATTCAGGAAAAAACGCATACGCCCTTTTTGGCCAACCAAGCAAGCTTGCAAAGGAAATCTGCACTACAATGAAGTCTCACTTCACCCCGGTCAAAAGGGCCACCTGAAAAAAGTGTAAAATCCAGAAAGGCAGGACAGGCCATGGAGAACTGGGAGCCTTGTTATGCTGATGGGCGGGATGTAAATTGCCAAGAGCCACTGGGGAGAGGTGTATGGTGTTTCCTGAAACATCTAAAAAACAAAGCAACAGAGCCTAGGGCACTTCCACTTATGGTCCTATAGCTTAGGGAAATTAAAATCAAAAAGACACAGCCACCCGAAAGTTTGGGACGGCTCTGTTTACAAGAACCTCATTTACGGTACAAGTTCAATATCGCAGAAAGTGAAAAATGGATAAAGAAGTTGTGGTACTTACGTACAATGCAATATCACTCAGCAATGAAATCTATGTCATCAGGCCCATAGCAGCATAATGAGTGGATTCAGGTATGATGATTCTAACTGAAATAAGTCACACAGAAAAAGAAACATCATAAGATATCAATAATACACGGAATGTAAACTTGGCTACACAGGAACTGGATTACAAAACAGAACAGGGTCTCAAATTTAGAAAACCAACTTATGCTTGCTTAAGGGGAAAGGTGAGTTGGGGTGCTGCATAAAACCAGAGATTGAAATGAGCACAGATAAAGTTTCTTAAGCCAAATATGGAATAGACAAGAACTACTCCTTGCTCAACGAAATGGGCTCAACACCCCATATTAAACGCCTAAGAATGTACCTGACTAGTAAGTATCTTAAAACCTATGGATTGCTATGTCTCTGAAAGAAAATCAAGCGTGTGTACAGGGGCATAAACGCAGCAGTGATAGGATTGGAGAGGTTCGGTGAGCAAATGAAGACCCTTTGAAATCATATTGCATGGGACCCATTCCACGGGTCTCAACTCTCCAGGTTTAAGGGATTCTTCCTTCAGCTAAAACATGCACGTGGAACCCAGAGTATGATCAACCGTGTGATCGGGAGACGTGTTCCAATATGTCTCAGTTCTCGTCCCCTGGTACTCGGGTGCAACATTCCAGATGCTTTACTAACACTCTCCCGACTTGGAGAGTCAGTGCCTTTAACCTCCTGTTTGGCCCAGTTTGCAATTTCTGCGGAAGATGTACAGGAGTAGGGAGAACCAATGAGAGACTAGCTGGAGGTGTCTGGACGGGCAAATTTAACTCTCATTTCGCAATAGGAAGAAGAATTAACCAAAGGCTCAGCGTGCCGTGCCGGAACCAGATTAGGGCCTGAAGCAATCCTGCGGTGTTGCGGCCAGCTCACAAGAAAGCGAGTTGAAGAAAGGAGCTCAGGGGCACTGTAATTCACAAACCTGCAGAGTTATAAGTGACAGCTATCGTCCAGAAATATACTGAAGTAAGGCTGCCAAGAGGACTTGAAAGCGGGGCAGAATTGCAGGAAACCGATTTCAGGAGGTAGACTGGAATTGCATTTAAAGCATAGGAAAAGAGGCAGAACGTCCACAATGATGCACTTGGCCAAAAAGGGCGTATGCGTTTTTTCCTGAATATATTCAGGAAAAAACGCATACGCCCTTTTTGGCCAACCAAGCAAGCTTGCAAAGGAAATCTGCACTACAATGAAGTCTCACTTCCCCCCGGTCAAAAGGGCCACCTGAAAAAAGTGTAAAATCCAGAAAGGCAGGACAGGCCATGGAGAACTGGGAGCCTTGTTATGCTGATGGGCGGGATGTAAATTGCCAACAGCCACTCGGGAGAGGTGTATGGTGTTTCCTGAAACATCTAAAAAACAAAGCAACAGAGCCTAGGGCACTTCCACTTATGGTCCTATAGCTTAGGGAAATTAAAATCAAAAAGACACAGCCACCCCAAAGTTTGGGACGGCTCTGTTTACAAGAACCTCATTTACGGTACAAGTTCAATATCGCAGAAAGTGAAAAATGGATAAAGAAGTTGTGGTACTTACGTACAATGCAATATCACTCAGCAATGAAATCTATGTCATCAGGCCCATAGCAGCATAATGAGTGGATTCAGGTATGATGATTCTAACTGAAATAAGTCACACAGAAAAAGAAACATCATAAGATATCACTAATATACGGAATGTAAACTTGGCTACACAGGAACTGGATTACAAAACAGAACAGGGTCTCAAATTTAGAAAACCAACTTATGCTTGCTTAAGGGGAAAGGTGAGTTGGGGTGCTGCATAAAACCAGAGATTGAAATGAGCACAGATAAAGTTCCTTAAGCCAAATATGGAATAGACAAGAACTACTCCTTGCTCAACGAAATGGGCTCAACACCCCATATTAAACGCCTAAGAATGTACCTGACTAGTAAGTATCTTAAAACCTATGGATTGCTATGTCTCTGAAAGAAAATCAAGCGTGTGTACAGGGGCATAAACGCAGCAGTGATAGGATTGGAGAGGTTCGGTGAGCAAATGAAGACCCTTTGAAATCATATTGCATGGGACCCATTCCACGGGTCTCAACTCTCCAGGTTTAAGGGATTCTTCCTTCAGCTAAAACATGCACGTGGAACCCAGAGTATGATCAACCGTGTGATCGGGAGACGTGTTCCAATATGTCTCAGTTCTGGTCCCCTGGTACTCGGGTGCAACATTCCAGATGCTTTACTAACACTCTCCCGACTTGGAGAGTCAGTGCCTTTAACCTCCTGTTTGGCCCAGTTTGCAATTTCTGCGGAAGATGTACAGGAGTAGGGAGAACCAATGAGAGACTAGCTGGAGGTGTCTGGACGGGCAAATTTAACTCTCATTTCCCACCAGGAAGAAGAATTGACCAAAGGCTCAGCGTGCCGTGCCGGAACCAGATTAGGGCCTGAAGCAATCCTGCGGTGTTGCGGCCAGCTCACAAGAAAGCGAGTTGAAGAAAGGAGCTCAGGGGCACTGTAATTCACAAACCTGCAGAGTTATAAATGACAGCTATCGTCCAGAAATATACTGAAGTAAGGCTGCCAAGAGGACTTGAAAGCGGGTCAGAATTGCAGGAAACCGATTTCAGGAGGTAGACTGGAATTGCATTTAAAGCATAGGAAAAGAGGCAGAACGTCCACAATGATGCACTTGGCCAAAAAGGGCGTAGGCGTTTTTTCCTGAATATATTCAGGAAAAAACGCATACGCCCTTTTTGGCCAACCAAGCAAGCTTGCAAAGGAAATCTGCACTACAATGAAGTCTCACTTCCCCCCGGTCAAAAGGGCCACCTGAAAAAAGTGTAAAATCCAGAAAGGCAGGACAGGCCATGGAGAACTGGGAGCCTTGTTATGCTGATGGGCGGGATGTAAATTGCCAACAGCCACTCGGGAGAGGTGTATGGTGTTTCCTGAAACATCTAAAAAACAAAGCAACAGAGCCTAGGGCACTTCCACTTATGGTCCTATAGCTTAGGGAAATTAAAATCAAAAAGACACAGCCACCCGAAAGTTTGGGACGGCTCTGTTTACAAGAACCTCATTTACGGTAGAAGTTCAATATCGCAGAAAGTGAAAAATGGATAAAGAAGTTGTGGTACTTACGTACAATGCAATATCACTCAGCGATGAAATCTATGTCATCAGGCCCATAGCAGCATAATGAGTGGATTCAGGTATGATGATTCTAACTGAAATAAGTCACACAGAAAAAGAAACATCATAAGATACCACTAATACACGGAATGTAAACTTGGGTACACAGGAACTGGATTACAAAACAGAACAGGGTCTCAAATTTAGAAAACCAACTTATGCTTGCTTAAGGGGAAAGGTGAGTTGGGGTGCTGCATAAAACCAGAGATTGAAATGAGCACAGATAAAGTTCCTTAAGCCAAATATGGAATAGACAAGAACTACTCCTTGCTCAACGAAATGGACTCAACACCCCATATTAAACGCCTAAGAATGAACCTGACTAGTAAGTATCTTAAAACCTATGGATTGCTATGTCTCTGAAAGAAAATCAAGCGTGTGTACAGGGGCATAAACGCAGCAGTGATAGGATTGGAGAGGTTCAGTGAGCAAATGAAGACCCTTTGAAGTCATATTGCATGGGACCCATTCCACGGGTCTCAACTCTCCAGGTTTAAGGGATTCTGCCTTCAGCTAAAACATGCACGTGGAACCCAGAGTATGATCAACCGTGTGATCGGGAGACGTGTTCCAATATGTCTCAGTTCTCGTCCCCTGGTACTCGGGTGCATCATTCCAGACACTTTACTAACACTCTCCCTACTTGGAGAGTCAGTGCCTTTAACCTCCTGTTTGGCCCAGTTTGCCATTTCTGCGGAAGATGAACAGGAATAGGGAGAACCAATGAGAGACTAGCTGGAGGTGTCTGGACGGGCAAATTTAACTCTCATTTCCCACCAGGAAGAGGAATTAACCAAAGGTTCAGCGTGCCGTGCCGGAACCAGATTAGGGACTGAAGTAATGCTGCGGTGTTCCCGCTAGCTCCCAATAAAGCGAGTTGAAGAAAGGAGCTCAGGGCCACTGTAATTCACAAACCTGCAGAGTTATAAATGACAGCTATCGTCCAGAAATATACTGAAGTAAGGCTGCCAAGAGGACTTGAAAGCGGGGCAGAATTGCAGGAAACCGATTTCAGGAGGTAGACTGGAATTGCATTTAAAGCATAGGAAAAGAGGCAGAACGTCCACAATGATGCACTTGGCCAAAAAGGGCGTATGCGTTTTTTCCTGAATATATTCAGGAAAAAACGCATGCGCCCTTTTTGGCCAACCAAGCAAGCTTGCAAAGGAAATCTGCACTACAATGAAGTCTCACTTCCCCCCGGTCAAAAGGGCCACCTGAAAAATGTGTAAAATCCAGAAAGGCAGGACAGGCCATGGGGAACTGGGAGCCTTGTTATGCTGATGGGCGGGATGTAAATTGCCAACAGCCACTCGGGAGAGGTGTATGGTGTTTCCTGAAACATCTAAAAAACAAAGCAACAGAGCCTAGGGCACTTCCACTTATGGTCCTATAGCTTAGGGAAATTAAAATCAAAAAGACACAGCCACCCGAAAGTTTGGGGCGGCTCTGTTTACAAGAACCTCATTTACGGTACAAGTTCAATATCGCAAAAAGTGAAAAATGGATAAAGAAGTTGTGGTACTTACGTACAATGCAATTTCACTCAGCGATGAAATCTATGTCATCAGGCCCATAGCAGCATAATGAGTGGATTCAGGTATGATGATTCTAACTGAAATAAGTCACACAGAAAAAGAAACATCATAAGATATCACTAATACACGGAATGTAAACTTGGCTACACAGGAACTGGATTACAAAACAGAACAGGGTCTCAAATTTAGAAAACCAACTTATGCTTGCTTAAGGGGAAAGGTGAGTTGGGGTGCTGCATAAAACCAGAGATTGAAATGAGCACAGATAAAGTTTCTTAAGCCAAATATGGAATAGACAAGAACTACTCCTTGCTCAACGAAATGGGCTCAACACCCCATATTAAATGCCTAAGAATGTACCTGACTAGTAAGTATCTTAAAACCTATGGATTGCTATGTCTCTGAAAGAAAATCAAGCGTGTGTACAGGGGCATAAACGCAGCAGTGATAGGATTGGAGAGGTTCGGTGAGCAAATGAAGACCCTTTGAAGTCATATTGCATGGGACCCATTCCACGGGTCTCAACTCTCCAGGTTTAAGGGATTCTTCCTTCAGCTAAAACATGCACGTGGAACCCAGAGTATGATCAACCGTGTGATCGGGAGACGTGTTCCAATATGTCTCAGTTCTCGTCCCCTGGTACTCGGGTGCAACATTCCAGATGCTTTACTAACACTCTCCCGACTTGGAGAGTCAGTGCCTTTAACCTCCTGTTTGGCCCAGTTTGCAATTTCTGCGGAAGATGTACAGGAATAGGGAGAACCAATGAGAGACTAGCTGGAGGTGTCTGGACGGGCAAATTTAACTCTCATTTCGCACCATGAAGAAGAATTGACCAAAGGCTCAGCGTGCCGTGCCGGAACCAGATTAGGGCCTGAAGCAATCCTGCGGTGTTGCGGCCAGCTCACAAGAAAGCGAGTTGAAGAAAGGAGCTCAGGGGCACTGTAATTCACAAACCTGCAGAGTTAAAAGTGACAGCTATCGTCCAGAAATATACTGAAGTAAGGCTGCCAAGAGGACTTGAAAGCGGGGCAGAATTGCAGGAAACCGATTTCAGGAGGTAGACTGGAATTGCATTTAAAGCATAGGAAAAGAGGCAGAACGTCCACAATGATGCACTTGGCCAAAAAGGGCGTATGCGTTTTTTCCTGAATATATTCAGGAGAAAACGCATACGCCCTTTTTGGCCAACCAAGCAAGCTTGCAAAGGAAATCTGCACTACAATGAAGTCTCACTTCCCCCCGGTCAAAAGGGCCACCTGAAAAAAGTGTAAAATCCAGAAAGGTAGGACAGGCCATGGGGAACTGGGAGCCTTGTTATGCTGATGGGCGGGATGTAAATTGCCAACAGCCACTCGGGAGAGGTGTATGGTGTTTCCTGAAACATGTAAAAAACAAAGCAACAGAGCCTAGGGCACTTCCACTTATGGTCCTATAGCTTAGGGAAATTAAAATCAAAAAGACACAGCCACCCGAAAGTTTGGGGCGGCTCTGTTTACAAGAACCTCATTTACGGTACAAGTTCAATATCGCAAAAAGTGAAAAATGGATAAAGAAGTTGTGGTACTTACGTACAATGCAATATCACTCAGCGATGAAATCTATGTCATCAGGCCCATAGCAGCATAATGAGTGGATTCAGGTATGATGATTCTAACTGAAATAAGTCACACAGAAAAAGAAACATCATAAGATATCACTAATACACAGAATGTAAACTTGGCTACACAGGAACTGGATTACAAAACAGAACAGGGTCTCAAATTTAGAAAACCAACTTATGCTTGCTTAAGGGGAAAGGTGAGTTGGGGTGCTGCATAAAACCAGAGATTGAAATGAGCACAGATAAAGTTTCTTAAGCCAAATATGGAATAGACAAGAACTACACCTTGCTCAATGAAATGGGCTCAACACCCCATATTAAACGCCTAAGAATGTACCTGACTAGTAAGTATCTTAAAACCTATGGATTGCTATGTCTCTGAAAGAAAATCAAGCGTGTGTACAGGGGCATAAACGCAGCAGTGATAGGATTGGAGAGGTTCGGTGAGCAAATGAAGACCCTTTGAAGTCATATTGCATGGGACCCATTCCACGGGTCTCAACTCTCCAGGTTTAAGGGATTCTTCCTTCAGCTAAAACATGCACGTGGAACCCAGAGTATGATCAACCGTGTGATCGGGAGACCTGTTCCAATATGTCTCAGTTCTCGTCCCCTGGTACTCGGGTGCAACATTCCAGATGCTTTACTAACACTCTCCCGACTTGGAGAGTCAGTGCCTTTAACCTCCTGTTTGGCCCAGTTTGCAATTTCTGCGGAAGATGTACAGGAATAGGGAGAACCAATGAGAGACTAGCTGGAGGTGTCTGGACGGGCAAATTTAACTCTCATTTCGCACCAGGAAGAAGAATTGACCAAAGGCTCAGCGTGCCGTGCCGGAACCAGATTAGGGCCTGAAGCAACCCTGCGGTGTTGCGGCCAGCTCACAAGAAAGCGAGTTGAAGAAAGGAGCTCAGGGGCACTGTAATTCACAAACCTGCAGAGTTATAAATGACAGCTATCGTCCAGAAATATACTGAAGTAAGGCTGCCAAGAGGACTTGAAAGCGGGGCAGAATTGCAGGAAACCGATTTCAGGAGGTAGACTGGAATTGCATTTAAAGCATAGGAAAAGAGGCAGAACGTCCACAATGATGCACTTGGCCAAAAAGGGCGTATGCGTTTTTTCCTGAATATATTCAGGAAAAAACGCATGCGCCCTTTTTGGCCAACCAAGCAAGCTTGCAAAGGAAATCTGCACTACAATGAAGTCTCACTTCCCCCCGGTCAAAAGGGCCACCTGAAAAAAGTGTAAAATCCAGAAAGGCAGGACAGGCCATGGGGAACTGGGAGCCTTGTTATGCTGATGGGCGGGATGTAATTTGCCAACAGCCACTCGGGAGAGGTGTATGGTGTTTCCTGAAACATCTAAAAAACAAAGCAACAGAGCCTAGGGCACTTCCACTTATGGTCCTATAGCTTAGGGAAATTAAAATCAAAAAGACACAGCCACCCGAAAGTTTGGGGCGGCTCTGTTTACAAGAACCTCATTTACGGTACAAGTTCAATATCGCAAAAAGTGAAAAATGGATAAAGAAGTTGTGGTACTTACGTACAATGCAATATCACTCAGCGATGAAATCTATGTCATCAGGCCCATAGCAGCATAATGAGTGGATTCAGGTATGATGATTCTAACTGAAATAAGTCACACAGAAAAAGAAACATCATAAGATATCACTAATACACGGAATGTAAACTTGGCTACACAGGAACTGGATTACAAAACAGAACAGGGTCTCAAATTTAGAAAACCAACTTATGCTTGCTTAAGGGGAAAGGTGAGTTGGGGTGCTGCATAAAACCAGAGATTGAAATGAGCACAGATAAAGTTTCTTAAGCCAAATATGGAATAGACAAGAACTACTCCTTGCTCAACGAAATGGGCTCAACACCCCATATTAAACGCCTAAGAATGTACCTGACTAGTAAGTATCTTAAAACCTATGGATTGCTATGTCTCTGAAAGAAAATCAAGCGTGTGTACAGGGGCATAAACGCAGCAGTGATAAGATTGGAGAGGTTCGGTGACCAAATGAAGACCCTTTGAAGTCATATTGCATGGGACCCATTCCACGGGTCTCAACTCTCCAGGTTTAAGGGATTCTTCCTTCAGCTAAAACATGCACGTGGAACCCAGAGTATGATCAACCGTGTGATCGGGAGACGTGTTCCAATATGTCTCAGTTCTCGTCCCCTGGTACTCGGGTGCAACATTCCAGATGCTTTACTAACACTCTCCCGACTTGGAGAGTCAGTGCCTTTAACCTCCTGTTTGGCCCAGTTTGCAATTTCTGCGGAAGATGTACAGGAGTAGGGAGAACCAATGAGAGACTAGCTGGAGGTGTCTGGACGGGCAAATTTAACTCTCATTTCCCACCAGGAAGAAGAATTGACCAAAGGCTCAGCGTGCCGTGCCGGAACCAGATTAGGGCCTGAAGCAACCCTGCGGTGTTGCGGCCAGCTCACAAGAAAGCGAGTTGAAGAAAGGAGCTCAGGGGCACTGTAATTCACAAACCTGCAGAGTTATAAATGACAGCTATCGTCCAGAAATATACTGAAGTAAGGCTGCCAAGAGGACTTGAAAGCGGGGCAGAATTGCAGGAAACCGATTTCAGGAGGTAGACTGGAATTGCATTTAAAGCATAGGAAAAGAGGCAGAACGTCCACAATGATGCACTTGGCCAAAAAGGGCGTATGCGTTTTTTCCTGAATATATTCAGGAAAAAACGCATGCGCCCTTTTTGGCCAACCAAGCAAGCTTGCAAAGGAAATCTGCACTACAATGAAGTCTCACTTCCCCCCGGTCAAAAGGGCCACCTGAAAAAAGTGTAAAATCCAGAAAGGCAGGACAGGCCATGGGGAACTGGGAGCCTTGTTATGCTGATGGGCGGGATGTAATTTGCCAACAGCCACTCGGGAGAGGTGTATGGTGTTTCCTGAAACATCTAAAAAACAAAGCAACAGAGCCTAGGGCACTTCCACTTATGGTCCTATAGCTTAGGGAAATTAAAATCAAAAAGACACAGCCACCCGAAAGTTTGGGGCAGCTCTGTTTACAAGAACCTCATTTACGGTACAAGTTCAATATCGCAAAAAGTGAAAAATGGATAAAGAAGTTGTGGTACTTACGTACAATGCAATATCACTCAGCGATGAAATCTATGTCATCAGGCCCATAGCAGCATAATGAGTGGATTCAGGTATGATGATTCTAACTGAAATAAGTCACACAGAAAAAGAAACATCATAAGATATCACTAATACACGGAATGTAAACTTGGCTACACAGGAACTGGATTACAAAACAGAACAGGGTCTCAAATTTAGAAAACCAACTTATGCTTGCTTAAGGGGAAAGGTGAGTTGGGGTGCTGCATAAAACCAGAGATTGAAATGAGCACAGATAAAGTTTCTTAAGCCAAATATGGAATAGACAAGAACTACTCCTTGCTCAACGAAATGGGCTCAACACCCCATATTAAACGCCTAAGAATGTACCTGACTAGTAAGTATCTTAAAACCTATGGATTGCTATGTCTCTGAAAGAAAATCAAGCGTGTGTACAGGGGCATAAACGCAGCAGTGATAAGATTGGAGAGGTTCGGTGAGCAAATGAAGACCCTTTGAAGTCATATTGCATGGGACCCATTCCACGGGTCTCAACTCTCCAGGTTTAAGGGATTCTTCCTTCAGCTAAAACATGCACGTGGAACCCAGAGTATGATCAACCGTGTGATCGGGAGACGTGTTCCAATATGTCTCAGTTCTCGTCCCCTGGTACTCGGGTGCAACATTCCAGATGCTTTACTAACACTCTCCCGACTTGGAGAGTCAGTGCCTTTAACCTCCTGTTTGGCCCAGTTTGCAATTTCTGCGGAAGATGTACAGGAGTAGGGAGAACCAATGAGAGACTAGCTGGAGGTGTCTGGACGGGCAAATTTAACTCTCATTTCCCACCAGGAAGAAGAATTGACCAAAGGCTCAGCGTGCCGTGCCGGAACCAGATTAGGGCCTGAAGCAATCCTGCGGTGTTGCGGCCAGCTCACAAGAAAGCGAGTTGAAGAAAGGAGCTCAGGGGCACTGTAATTCACAAACCTGCAGAGTTATAAATGACAGCTATCGTCCAAAAATATACTGAAGTAAGGCTGCCAAGAGGACTTGAAAGCGGGGCAGAATTGCAGGAAACCGATTTCAGGAGGTAGACTGGAATTGCATTTAAAGCATAGGAAAAGAGGCAGAACGTCCACAATGATGCACTTGGCCAAAAAGGGCGTATGCGTTTTTTCCTGAATATATTCAGGAAAAAACGCATACGCCCTTTTTGGCCAACCAAGCAAGCTTGCAAAGGAAATCTGCACTACAATGAAGTCTCACTTCCACCCGGTCAAAAGGGCCACCTGAAAAAAGTGTAAAATCCAGAAAGGCAGGACAGGCCATGGAGAACTGGGAGCCTTGTTATGCTGATGGGCGGGATGTAAATTGCCAACAGCCACTCGGGAGAGGTGTATGGTGTTTCCTGAAACATCTAAAAAACAAAGCAACAGAGCCTAGGGCACTTCCACTTATGGTCCTATAGCTTAGGGAAATTAAAATCAAAAAGACACAGCCACCCGAAAGTTTGGGACGGCTCTGTTTACAAGAACCTCATTTACGGTAGAAGTTCAATATCGCAGAAAGTGAAAAATGGATAAAGAAGTTGTGGTACTTACGTACAATGCAATATCACTCAGCGATGAAATCTATGTCATCAGGCCCATAGCAGCATAATGAGTGGATTCAGGTATGATGATTCTAACTGAAATAAGTCACACAGAAAAAGAAACATCATAAGATACCACTAATACACGGAATGTAAACTTGGGTACACAGGAACTGGATTACAAAACAGAACAGGGTCTCAAATTTAGAAAACCAACTTATGCTTGCTTAAGGGGAAAGGTGAGTTGGGGTGCTGCATAAAACCAGAGATTGAAATGAGCACAGATAAAGTTCCTTAAGCCAAATATGGAATAGACAAGAACTACTCCTTGCTCAACGAAATGGACTCAACACCCCATATTAAACGCCTAAGAATGTACCTGACTAGTAAGTATCTTAAAACCTATGGATTGTTATGTCCCTGAAAGTAAATCAAGCGTGTGTACAGGGGCATAAACGCAGCAGTGATAGGATTGGAGAGGTTCGGTGAGCAAATGAAGACCCTTTGAAGTCATATTGCATGGGACCCATTCCACGGGTCTCAACTCTCCAGGTTTAAGGGATTCTTCCTTCAGCTAAAACATGCACGTGGAACCCAGAGTATGATCAACCGTGTGATCGGGAGACGTGTTCCAATATGTCTCAGTTCTCGTCCCCTGGTACTCGGGTGCAACATTCCAGATGCTTTACTAACACTCTCCCGACTTGGAGAGTCAGTGCCTTTAACCTCCTGTTTGGCCCAGTTTGCAATTTCTGCGGAAGATGTACAGGAGTAGGGAGAACCAATGAGAGACTAGCTGGAGGTGTCTGGACGGGCAAATTTAACTCTCATTTCCCACCATGAAGAAGAATTGACCAAAGGCTCAGCGTGCCGTGGCGGAACCAGATTAGGGCCTGAAGCAATCCTGCGGTGTTGCGGCCAGCTCACAAGAAAGCGAGTTGAAGAAAGGAGCTCAGGGGCACTGTAATTCACAAACCTGCAGAGTTATAAATGACAGCTATCGTCCAAAAATATACTGAAGTAAGGCTGCCAAGAGGACTTGAAAGCGGGGCAGAATTGCAGGAAACCGATTTCAGGAGGTAGACTGGAATTGCATTTAAAGCATAGGAAAAGAGGCAGAACGTCCACAATGATGCACTTGGCCAAAAAGGGCGTAGGCGTTTTTTCCTGAATATATTCAGGAAAAAACGCATACGCACTTTTTGGCCAACCAAGCAAGCTTGCAAAGGAAATCTGCACTACAATGAAGTCTCACTTCCCCCCGGTCAAAAGGGCCACCTGAAAAAAGTGTAAAATCCAGAAAGGCAGGACAGGCCATGGAGAACTGGGAGCCTTGTTATGCTGATGGGCGGGATGTAAATTGCCAACAGCCACTCGGGAGAGGTGTATGGTGTTTCCTGAAACATCTAAAAAACAAAGCAACAGAGCCTAGGGCACTTCCACTTATGGTCCTATAGCTTAGGGAAATTAAAATCAAAAAGACACAGCCACCCGAAAGTTTGGGACGGCTCTGTTTACAAGAACCTCATTTACGGTAGAAGTTCAATATCGCAGAAAGTGAAAAATGGATAAAGAAGTTGTGGTACTTACGTACAATGCAATATCACTCAGCGATGAAATCTATGTCATCAGGCCCATAGCAGCATAATGAGTGGATTCAGGTATGATGATTCTAACTGAAATAAGTCACACAGAAAAAGAAACATCATAAGATACCACTAATACACGGAATGTAAACTTGGGTACACAGGAACTGGATTACAAAACAGAACAGGGTCTCAAATTTAGAAAACCAACTTATGCTTGCTTAAGGGGAAAGGTGAGTTGGGGTGCTGCATAAAACCAGAGATTGAAATGAGCACAGATAAAGTTCCTTAAGCCAAATATGGAATAGACAAGAACTACTCCTTGCTCAACGAAATGGACTCAACACCCCATATTAAACGCCTAAGAATGAACCTGACTAGTAAGTATCTTAAAACCTATGGATTGCTATGTCTCTGAAAGAAAATCAAGCGTGTGTACAGGGGCATAAACGCAGCAGTGATAGGATTGGAGAGGTTCAGTGAGCAAATGAAGACCCTTTGAAGTCATATTGCATGGGACCCATTCCACGGGTCTCAACTCTCCAGGTTTAAGGGATTCTGCCTTCAGCTAAAACATGCACGTGGAACCCAGAGTATGATCAACCGTGTGATCGGGAGACGTGTTCCAATATGTCTCAGTTCTCGTCCCCTGGTACTCGGGTGCATCATTCCAGACACTTTACTAACACTCTCCCTACTTGGAGAGTCAGTGCCTTTAACCTCCTGTTTGGCCCAGTTTGCCATTTCTGCGGAAGATGAACAGGAATAGGGAGAACCAATGAGAGACTAGCTGGAGGTGTCTGGACGGGCAAATTTAACTCTCATTTCCCACCAGGAAGAGGAATTAACCAAAGGTTCAGCGTGCCGTGCCGGAACCAGATTAGGGACTGAAGTAATGCTGCGGTGTTCCCGCTAGCTCCCAATAAAGCGAGTTGAAGAAAGGAGCTCAGGGCCACTGTAATTCACAAACCTGCAGAGTTATAAATGACAGCTATCGTCCAGAAATATACTGAAGTAAGGCTGCCAAGAGGACTTGAAAGCGGGGCAGAATTGCAGGAAACCGATTTCAGGAGGTAGACTGGAATTGCATTTAAAGCATAGGAAAAGAGGCAGAACGTCCACAATGATGCACTTGGCCAAAAAGGGCGTATGCGTTTTTTCCTGAATATATTCAGGAAAAAACGCATGCGCCCTTTTTGGCCAACCAAGCAAGCTTGCAAAGGAAATCTGCACTACAATGAAGTCTCACTTCCACCCGGTCAAAAGGGCCACCTGAAAAAAGTGTAAAATCCAGAAAGGCAGGACAGGCCATGGAGAACTGGGAGCCTTGTTATGCTGATGGGCGGGATGTAAATTGCCAACAGCCACTCGGGAGAGGTGTATGGTGTTTCCTGAAACATCTAAAAAACAAAGCAACAGAGCCTAGGGCACTTCCACTTATGGTCCTATAGCTTAGGGAAATTAAAATCAAAAAGACACAGCCACCCGAAAGTTTGGGGCGGCTCTGTTTACAAGAACCTCATTTACGGTACAAGTTCAATATCGCAAAAAGTGAAAAATGGATAAAGAAGTTGTGGTACTTACGTACAATGCAATATCACTCAGCGATGAAATCTATGTCATCAGGCCCATAGCAGCATAATGAGTGGATTCAGGTATGATGATTCTAACTGAAATAAGTCACACAGAAAAAGAAACATCATAAGATATCACTAATACACGGAATGTAAACTTGGCTACACAGGAACTGGATTACAAAACAGAACAGGGTCTCAAATTTAGAAAACCAACTTATGCTTGCTTAAGGGGAAAGGTGAGTTGGGGTGCTGCATAAAACCAGAGATTGAAATGAGCACAGATAAAGTTTCTTAAGCCAAATATGGAATAGACAAGAACTACTCCTTGCTCAACGAAATGGGCTCAACACCCCATATTAAACGCCTAAGAATGTACCTGACTAGTAAGTATCTTAAAACCTATGGATTGCTATGTCTCTGAAAGAAAATCAAGCGTGTGTACAGGGGCATAAACGCAGCAGTGATAAGATTGGAGAGGTTCGGTGAGCAAATGAAGACCCTTTGAAGTCATATTGCATGGGACCCATTCCACGGGTCTCAACTCTCCAGGTTTAAGGGATTCTTCCTTCAGCTAAAACATGCACGTGGAACCCAGAGTATGATCAACCGTGTGATCGGGAGACGTGTTCCAATATGTCTCAGTTCTCGTCCCCTGGTACTCGGGTGCAACATTCCAGATGCTTTACTAACACTCTCCCGACTTGGAGAGTCAGTGCCTTTAACCTCCTGTTTGGCCCAGTTTGCAATTTCTGCGGAAGATGTACAGGAGTAGGGAGAACCAATGAGAGACTAGCTGGAGGTGTCTGGACGGGCAAATTTAACTCTCATTTCCCACCAGGAAGAAGAATTGACCAAAGGCTCAGCGTGCCGTGCCGGAACCAGATTAGGGCCTGAAGCAATCCTGCGGTGTTGCGGCCAGCTCACAAGAAAGCGAGTTGAAGAAAGGAGCTCAGGGGCACTGTAATTCACAAACCTGCAGAGTTATAAATGACAGCTATCGTCCAGAAATATACTGAAGTAAGGCTGCCAAGAGGACTTGAAAGCGGGGCAGAATTGCAGGAAACCGATTTCAGGAGGTAGACTGGAATTGCATTTAAAGCATAGGAAAAGAGGCAGAACGTCCACAATGATGCACTTGGCCAAAAAGGGCGTATGCGTTTTTTCCTGAATATATTCAGGAAAAAACGCATGCGCCCTTTTTGGCCAACCAAGCAAGCTTGCAAAGGAAATCTGCACTACAATGAAGTCTCACTTCCCCCCGGTCAAAAGGGCCACCTGAAAAAAGTGTAAAATCCAGAAAGGCAGGACAGGCCATGGGGAACTGGGAGCCTTGTTATGCTGATGGGCGGGATGTAATTTGCCAACAGCCACTCGGGAGAGGTGTATGGTGTTTCCTGAAACATCTAAAAAACAAAGCAACAGAGCCTAGGGCACTTCCACTTATGGTCCTATAGCTTAGGGAAATTAAAATCAAAAAGACACAGCCACCCGAAAGTTTGGGGCAGCTCTGTTTACAAGAACCTCATTTACGGTACAAGTTCAATATCGCAAAAAGTGAAAAATGGATAAAGAAGTTGTGGTACTTACGTACAATGCAATATCACTCAGCGATGAAATCTATGTCATCAGGCCCATAGCAGCATAATGAGTGGATTCAGGTATGATGATTCTAACTGAAATAAGTCACACAGAAAAAGAAACATCATAAGATATCACTAATACACGGAATGTAAACTTGGCTACACAGGAACTGGATTACAAAACAGAACAGGGTCTCAAATTTAGAAAACCAACTTATGCTTGCTTAAGGGGAAAGGTGAGTTGGGGTGCTGCATAAAACCAGAGATTGAAATGAGCACAGATAAAGTTTCTTAAGCCAAATATGGAATAGACAAGAACTACTCCTTGCTCAACGAAATGGGCTCAACACCCCATATTAAACGCCTAAGAATGTACCTGACTAGTAAGTATCTTAAAACCTATGGATTGCTATGTCTCTGAAAGAAAATCAAGCGTGTGTACAGGGGCATAAACGCAGCAGTGATAAGATTGGAGAGGTTCGGTGAGCAAATGAAGACCCTTTGAAGTCATATTGCATGGGACCCATTCCACGGGTCTCAACTCTCCAGGTTTAAGGGATTCTTCCTTCAGCTAAAACATGCACGTGGAACCCAGAGTATGATCAACCGTGTGATCGGGAGACGTGTTCCAATATGTCTCAGTTCTCGTCCCCTGGTACTCGGGTGCAACATTCCAGATGCTTTACTAACACTCTCCCGACTTGGAGAGTCAGTGCCTTTAACCTCCTGTTTGGCCCAGTTTGCAATTTCTGCGGAAGATGTACAGGAGTAGGGAGAACCAATGAGAGACTAGCTGGAGGTGTCTGGACGGGCAAATTTAACTCTCATTTCCCACCAGGAAGAAGAATTGACCAAAGGCTCAGCGTGCCGTGCCGGAACCAGATTAGGGCCTGAAGCAATCCTGCGGTGTTGCGGCCAGCTCACAAGAAAGCGAGTTGAAGAAAGGAGCTCAGGGGCACTGTAATTCACAAACCTGCAGAGTTATAAATGACAGCTATCGTCCAAAAATATACTGAAGTAAGGCTGCCAAGAGGACTTGAAAGCGGGGCAGAATTGCAGGAAACCGATTTCAGGAGGTAGACTGGAATTGCATTTAAAGCATAGGAAAAGAGGCAGAACGTCCACAATGATGCACTTGGCCAAAAAGGGCGTATGCGTTTTTTCCTGAATATATTCAGGAAAAAACGCATACGCCCTTTTTGGCCAACCAAGCAAGCTTGCAAAGGAAATCTGCACTACAATGAAGTCTCACTTCCACCCGGTCAAAAGGGCCACCTGAAAAAAGTGTAAAATCCAGAAAGGCAGGACAGGCCATGGAGAACTGGGAGCCTTGTTATGCTGATGGGCGGGATGTAAATTGCCAACAGCCACTCGGGAGAGGTGTATGGTGTTTCCTGAAACATCTAAAAAACAAAGCAACAGAGCCTAGGGCACTTCCACTTATGGTCCTATAGCTTAGGGAAATTAAAATCAAAAAGACACAGCCACCCGAAAGTTTGGGACGGCTCTGTTTACAAGAACCTCATTTACGGTAGAAGTTCAATATCGCAGAAAGTGAAAAATGGATAAAGAAGTTGTGGTACTTACGTACAATGCAATATCACTCAGCGATGAAATCTATGTCATCAGGCCCATAGCAGCATAATGAGTGGATTCAGGTATGATGATTCTAACTGAAATAAGTCACACAGAAAAAGAAACATCATAAGATACCACTAATACACGGAATGTAAACTTGGGTACACAGGAACTGGATTACAAAACAGAACAGGGTCTCAAATTTAGAAAACCAACTTATGCTTGCTTAAGGGGAAAGGTGAGTTGGGGTGCTGCATAAAACCAGAGATTGAAATGAGCACAGATAAAGTTCCTTAAGCCAAATATGGAATAGACAAGAACTACTCCTTGCTCAACGAAATGGACTCAACACCCCATATTAAACGCCTAAGAATGTACCTGACTAGTAAGTATCTTAAAACCTATGGATTGTTATGTCTCTGAAAGTAAATCAAGCGTGTGTACAGGGGCATAAACGCAGCAGTGATAGGATTGGAGAGGTTCGGTGAGCAAATGAAGACCCTTTGAAGTCATATTGCATGGGACCCATTCCACGGGTCTCAACTCTCCAGGTTTAAGGGATTCTTCCTTCAGCTAAAACATGCACGTGGAACCCAGAGTATGATCAACCGTGTGATCGGGAGACGTGTTCCAATATGTCTCAGTTCTCGTCCCCTGGTACTCGGGTGCAACATTCCAGATGCTTTACTAACACTCTCCCGACTTGGAGAGTCAGTGCCTTTAACCTCCTGTTTGGCCCAGTTTGCAATTTCTGCGGAAGATGTACAGGAGTAGGGAGAACCAATGAGAGACTAGCTGGAGGTGTCTGGACGGGCAAATTTAACTCTCATTTCCCACCATGAAGAAGAATTGACCAAAGGCTCAGCGTGCCGTGGCGGAACCAGATTAGGGCCTGAAGCAATCCTGCGGTGTTGCGGCCAGCTCACAAGAAAGCGAGTTGAAGAAAGGAGCTCAGGGGCACTGTAATTCACAAACCTGCAGAGTTATAAATGACAGCTATCGTCCAAAAATATACTGAAGTAAGGCTGCCAAGAGGACTTGAAAGCGGGGCAGAATTGCAGGAAACCGATTTCAGGAGGTAGACTGGAATTGCATTTAAAGCATAGGAAAAGAGGCAGAACGTCCACAATGATGCACTTGGCCAAAAAGGGCGTAGGCGTTTTTTCCTGAATATATTCAGGAAAAAACGCATACGCACTTTTTGGCCAACCAAGCAAGCTTGCAAAGGAAATCTGCACTACAATGAAGTCTCACTTCCCCCCGGTCAAAAGGGCCACCTGAAAAAAGTGTAAAATCCAGAAAGGCAGGACAGGCCATGGAGAACTGGGAGCCTTGTTATGCTGATGGGCGGGATGTAAATTGCCAACAGCCACTCGGGAGAGGTGTATGGTGTTTCCTGAAACATCTAAAAAACAAAGCAACAGAGCCTAGGGCACTTCCACTTATGGTCCTATAGCTTAGGGAAATTAAAATCAAAAAGACACAGCCACCCGAAAGTTTGGGACGGCTCTGTTTACAAGAACCTCATTTACGGTAGAAGTTCAATATCGCAGAAAGTGAAAAATGGATAAAGAAGTTGTGGTACTTACGTACAATGCAATATCACTCAGCGATGAAATCTATGTCATCAGGCCCATAGCAGCATAATGAGTGGATTCAGGTATGATGATTCTAACTGAAATAAGTCACACAGAAAAAGAAACATCATAAGATACCACTAATACACGGAATGTAAACTTGGGTACACAGGAACTGGATTACAAAACAGAACAGGGTCTCAAATTTAGAAAACCAACTTATGCTTGCTTAAGGGGAAAGGTGAGTTGGGGTGCTGCATAAAACCAGAGATTGAAATGAGCACAGATAAAGTTCCTTAAGCCAAATATGGAATAGACAAGAACTACTCCTTGCTCAACGAAATGGACTCAACACCCCATATTAAACGCCTAAGAATGAACCTGACTAGTAAGTATCTTAAAACCTATGGATTGCTATGTCTCTGAAAGAAAATCAAGCGTGTGTACAGGGGCATAAACGCAGCAGTGATAGGATTGGAGAGGTTCAGTGAGCAAATGAAGACCCTTTGAAGTCATATTGCATGGGACCCATTCCACGGGTCTCAACTCTCCAGGTTTAAGGGATTCTGCCTTCAGCTAAAACATGCACGTGGAACCCAGAGTATGATCAACCGTGTGATCGGGAGACGTGTTCCAATATGTCTCAGTTCTCGTCCCCTGGTACTCGGGTGCATCATTCCAGACACTTTACTAACACTCTCCCTACTTGGAGAGTCAGTGCCTTTAACCTCCTGTTTGGCCCAGTTTGCCATTTCTGCGGAAGATGAACAGGAATAGGGAGAACCAATGAGAGACTAGCTGGAGGTGTCTGGACGGGCAAATTTAACTCTCATTTCCCACCAGGAAGAGGAATTAACCAAAGGTTCAGCGTGCCGTGCCGGAACCAGATTAGGGACTGAAGTAATGCTGCGGTGTTCCCGCTAGCTCCCAATAAAGCGAGTTGAAGAAAGGAGCTCAGGGCCACTGTAATTCACAAACCTGCAGAGTTATAAATGACAGCTATCGTCCAGAAATATACTGAAGTAAGGCTGCCAAGAGGACTTGAAAGCGGGGCAGAATTGCAGGAAACCGATTTCAGGAGGTAGACTGGAATTGCATTTAAAGCATAGGAAAAGAGGCAGAACGTCCACAATGATGCACTTGGCCAAAAAGGGCGTATGCGTTTTTTCCTGAATATATTCAGGAGAAAACGCATACGCCCTTTTTGGCCAACCAAGCAAGCTTGCAAAGGAAATCTGCACTACAATGAAGTCTCACTTCCCCCCGGTCAAAAGGGCCACCTGAAAAAAGTGTAAAATCCAGAAAGGTAGGACAGGCCATGGGGAACTGGGAGCCTTGTTATGCTGATGGGCGGGATGTAAATTGCCAACAGCCACTCGGGAGAGGTGTATGGTGTTTCCTGAAACATCTAAAAAACAAAGCAACAGAGCCTAGGGCACTTCCACTTATGGTCCTATAGCTTAGGGAAATTAAAATCAAAAAGACACAGCCACCCGAAAGTTTGGGGCGGCTCTGTTTACAAGAACCTCATTTACGGTACAAGTTCAATATCACAAAAAGTGAAAAATGGATAAAGAAGTTGTGGTACTTACGTACAATGCAATATCACTCAGCGATGAAATCTATGTCATCAGGCCCATAGCAGCATAATGAGTGGATTCAGGTATGATGATTCTAACTGAAATAAGTCACACAGAAAAAGAAACATCATAAGATATCACTAATACACAGAATGTAAACTTGGCTACACAGGAACTGGATTACAAAACAGAACAGGGTCTCAAATTTAGAAAACCAACTTATGCTTGCTTAAGGGGAAAGGTGAGTTGGGGTGCTGCATAAAACCAGAGATTGAAATGAGCACAGATAAAGTTTCTTAAGCCAAATATGGAATAGACAAGAACTACACCTTGCTCAATGAAATGGGCTCAACACCCCATATTAAACGCCTAAGAATGTACCTGACTAGTAAGTATCTTAAAACCTATGGATTGCTATGTCTCTGAAAGAAAATCAAGCGTGTGTACAGGGGCATAAACGCAGCAGTGATAGGATTGGAGAGGTTCGGTGAGCAAATGAAGACCCTTTGAAGTCATATTGCATGGGACCCATTCCACGGGTCTCAACTCTCCAGGTTTAAGGGATTCTTCCTTCAGCTAAAACATGCACGTGGAACCCAGAGTATGATCAACCGTGTGATCGGGAGACGTGTTCCAATATGTCTCAGTTCTCGTCCCCTGGTACTCGGGTGCAACATTCCAGATGCTTTACTAACACTCTCCCGACTTGGAGAGTCAGTGCCTTTAACCTCCTGTTTGGCCCAGTTTGCAATTTCTGCGGAAGATGTACAGGAATAGGGAGAACCAATGAGAGACTAGCTGGAGGTGTCTGGACGGGCAAATTTAACTCTCATTTCGCACCAGGAAGAAGAATTGACCAAAGGCTCAGCGTGCCGTGCCGGAACCAGATTAGGGCCTGAAGCAACCCTGCGGTGTTGCGGCCAGCTCACAAGAAAGCGAGTTGAAGAAAGGAGCTCAGGGGCACTGTAATTCACAAACCTGCAGAGTTATAAATGACAGCTATCGTCCAGAAATATACTGAAGTAAGGCTGCCAAGAGGACTTGAAAGCGGGGCAGAATTGCAGGAAACCGATTTCAGGAGGTAGACTGGAATTGCATTTAAAGCATAGGAAAAGAGGCAGAACGTCCACAATGATGCACTTGGCCAAAAAGGGCGTATGCGTTTTTTCCTGAATATATTCAGGAAAAAACGCATGCGCCCTTTTTGGCCAACCAAGCAAGCTTGCAAAGGAAATCTGCACTACAATGAAGTCTCACTTCCCCCCGGTCAAAAGGGCCACCTGAAAAAAGTGTAAAATCCAGAAAGGCAGGACAGGCCATGGGGAACTGGGAGCCTTGTTATGCTGATGGGCGGGATGTAATTTGCCAACAGCCACTCGGGAGAGGTGTATGGTGTTTCCTGAAACATCTAAAAAACAAAGCAACAGAGCCTAGGGCACTTCCACTTATGGTCCTATAGCTTAGGGAAATTAAAATCAAAAAGACACAGCCACCCGAAAGTTTGGGGCGGCTCTGTTTACAAGAACCTCATTTACGGTACAAGTTCAATATCGCAAAAAGTGAAAAATGGATAAAGAAGTTGTGGTACTTACGTACAATGCAATATCACTCAGCGATGAAATCTATGTCATCAGGCCCATAGCAGCATAATGAGTGGATTCAGGTATGATGATTCTAACTGAAATAAGTCACACAGAAAAAGAAACATCATAAGATATCACTAATACACGGAATGTAAACTTGGCTACACAGGAACTGGATTACAAAACAGAACAGGGTCTCAAATTTAGAAAACCAACTTATGCTTGCTTAAGGGGAAAGGTGAGTTGGGGTGCTGCATAAAACCAGAGATTGAAATGAGCACAGATAAAGTTTCTTAAGCCAAATATGGAATAGACAAGAACTACTCCTTGCTCAACGAAATGGGCTCAACACCCCATATTAAACGCCTAAGAATGTACCTGACTAGTAAGTATCTTAAAACCTATGGATTGCTATGTCTCTGAAAGAAAATCAAGCGTGTGTACAGGGGCATAAACGCAGCAGTGATAAGATTGGAGAGGTTCGGTGAGCAAATGAAGACCCTTTGAAGTCATATTGCATGGGACCCATTCCACGGGTCTCAACTCTCCAGGTTTAAGGGATTCTTCCTTCAGCTAAAACATGCACGTGGAACCCAGAGTATGATCAACCGTGTGATCGGGAGACGTGTTCCAATATGTCTCAGTTCTCGTCCCCTGGTACTCGGGTGCAACATTCCAGATGCTTTACTAACACTCTCCCGACTTGGAGAGTCAGTGCCTTTAACCTCCTGTTTGGCCCAGTTTGCAATTTCTGCGGAAGATGTACAGGAATAGGGAGAACCAATGAGAGACTAGCTGGAGGTGTCTGGACGGGCAAATTTAACTCTCATTTCGCACCAGGAAGAAGAATTGACCAAAGGCTCAGCGTGCCGTGCCGGAACCAGATTAGGGCCTGAAGCAATCCTGCGGTGTTGCGGCCAGCTCACAAGAAAGCGAGTTGAAGAAAGGAGCTCAGGGGCACTGTAATTCACAAACCTGCAGAGTTAAAAGTGACAGCTATCGTCCAGAAATATACTGAAGTAAGGCTGCCAAGAGGACTTGAAAGCGGGGCAGAATTGCAGGAAACCGATTTCAGGAGGTAGACTGGAATTGCATTTAAAGCATAGGAAAAGAGGCAGAACGTCCACAATGATGCACTTGGCCAAAAAGGGCGTATGCGTTTTTTCCTGAATATATTCAGGAAAAAACGCATACGCCCTTTTTGGCCAACCAAGCAAGCTTGCAAAGGAAATCTGCACTACAATGAAGTCTCACTTCCCCCCTGTCAAAAGGGCCACCTGAAAAAAGTGTAAAATCCAGAAAGGCAGGACAGGCCATGGAGAACTGGGAGCCTTGTTATGCTGATGGGCGGGATGTAAATTGCCAACAGCCACTCGGGAGAGGTGTATGGTGTTTCCTGAAACATCTAAAAAACAAAGCAACAGAGCCTAGGGCACTTCCACTTATGGTCCTATAGCTTAGGGAAATTAAAATCAAAAAGACAGAGCCACCCCAAAATTTGGGACGGCTCTGTTTACAAGAACCTCATTTACGGTACAAGTTCAATATCGCAGAAAGTGAAAAATGGATAAAGAAGTTGTGGTACTTACGTACAATGCAATATCACTCAGCAATGACATCTATGTCATCAGGCCCATAGCAGCATAATGAGTGGATTCAGGTATGATGATTCTAACTGAAATAAGTCACACAGAAAAAGAAACATCATAAGATACCACTAATACACGGAATGTAAACTTGGGTACACAGGAACTGGATTACAAAACAGAACAGGGTCTCAAATTTAGAAAACCAACCTATGCTTGCTTAAGGGGAAAGGTGAGTTGGGGTGCTGCATAAAACCAGAGATTGTAATGAGCACAGATATAGTTCCTTAAGCCAAATATGGAATAGACAAGAACTACTCCTTGCTCAACGAAATGGACTCAACACCCCATATTAAACGCCTAAGAATGTACCTGACTAGTAAGTATCTTAAAACCTATGGATTGCTATGTCTCTGAAAGAAAATCAAGCGTGTGTACAGGGGCATAAACGCAGCAGTGATAGGATTGGAGAGGTTCAGTGAGCAAATGAAGACCCTTTGAAGTCATATTGCATGGGACCCATTCCACGGGTCTCAACTCTCCAGGTTTAAGGGATTCTTCCTTCAGCTAAAACATGCACGTGGAACCCAGAGTATGATCAACCGTGTGATCGGGAGACATGTTCCAATATGTCTCAGTTCTCATCCCCTGGTACTCGGGTGCAACATTCCAGATGCTTTACTAACACTCTCCCGACTTGGAGAGTCAGTGCCTTTAACCTCCTGTTTGGCCCAGTTTGCAATTTCTGCGGAAGATGTACAGGAATAGGGAGAACCAATGAGAGACTAGCTGGAGGTGTCTGGACGGGCAAATTTAACTCTCATTTCGCACCAGGAAGAAGAATTGACCAAAGGCTCAGCGTGCCGTGCCGGAACCAGATTAGGGCCTGAAGCAATCCTGCGGTGTTGCGGCCAGCTCACAAGAAAGCGAGTTGAAGAAAGGAGCTCAGGGGCACTGTAATTCACAAACCTGCAGAGTTATAAGTGACAGCTATCGTCCAGAAATATACTGAAGTAAGGCTGCCAAGAGGACTTGAAAGCGGGGCAGAATTGCAGGAAACCGATTTCAGGAGGTAGACTGGAATTGCATTTAAAGCATAGGAAAAGAGGCAGAACGTCCACAATGATGCACTTGGCCAAAAAGGGCGTATGCGTTTTTTCCTGAATATATTCAGGAAAAAACGCATACGCCCTTTTTGGCCAACCAAGCAAGCTTGCAAAGGAAATCTGCACTACAATGAAGTCTCACTTCCCCCCGGTCAAAAGGGCCACCTGAAAAAAGTGTAAAATCCAGAAAGGCAGGACAGGCCATGGAGAACTGGGAGCCTTGTTATGCTGATGGGCGGGATGTAAATTGCCAACAGCCACTCGGGAGAGGTGTATGGTGTTTCCTGAAACATCTAAAAAACAAAGCAACAGAGCCTAGGGCACTTCCACTTATGGTCCTATAGCTTAGGGAAATTAAAATCAAAAAGACACAGCCACCCCAAAGTTTGGGACGGCTCTGTTTACAAGAACCTCATTTACGGTACAAGTTCAATATCGCAGAAAGTGAAAAATGGATAAAGAAGTTGTGGTACTTACGTACAATGCAATATCACTCAGCAATGAAATCTATGTCATCAGGCCCATAGCAGCATAATGAGTGGATTCAGGTATGATGATTCTAACTGAAATAAGTCACACAGAAAAAGAAACATCATAAGATATCACTAATATACGGAATGTAAACTTGGCTACACAGGAACTGGATTACAAAACAGAACAGGGTCTCAAATTTAGAAAACCAACTTATGCTTGCTTAAGGGGAAAGGTGAGTTGGGGTGCTGCATAAAACCAGAGATTGAAATGAGCACAGATAAAGTTCCTTAAGCCAAATATGGAATAGACAAGAACTACTCCTTGCTCAACGAAATGGGCTCAACACCCCATATTAAACGCCTAAGAATGTACCTGACTAGTAAGTATCTTAAAACCTATGGATTGCTATGTCTCTGAAAGAAAATCAAGCGTGTGTACAGGGGCATAAACGCAGCAGTGATAGGATTGGAGAGGTTCGGTGAGCAAATGAAGACCCTTTGAAATCATATTGCATGGGACCCATTCCACGGGTCTCAACTCTCCAGGTTTAAGGGATTCTTCCTTCAGCTAAAACATGCACGTGGAACCCAGAGTATGATCAACCGTGTGATCGGGAGACGTCTTCCAATATGTCTCAGTTCTGGTCCCCTGGTACTCGGGTGCAACATTCCAGATGCTTTACTAACACTCTCCCGACTTGGAGAGTCAGTGCCTTTAACCTCCTGTTTGGCCCAGTTTGCAATTTCTGCGGAAGATGTACAGGAATAGGGAGAACCAATGAGAGACTAGCTGGAGGTGTCTGGACGGGCAAATTTAACTCTCATTTCGCACCAGGAAGAAGAATTGACCAAAGGCTCAGCGTGCCGTGCCGGAACCAGATTAGGGCCTGAAGCAATCCTGCGGTGTTGCGGCCAGCTCACAAGAAAGCGAGTTGAAGAAAGGAGCTCAGGGGCACTGTAATTCACAAACCTGCAGAGTTATAAATGACAGCTATCGTCCAGAAATATACTGAAGTAAGGCTGCCAAGAGGACTTGAAAGCGGGTCAGAATTGCAGGAAACCGATTTCAGGAGGTAGACTGGAATTGCATTTAAAGCATAGGAAAAGAGGCAGAACGTCCACAATGATGCACTTGGCCAAAAAGGGCGTATGCGTTTTTTCCTGAATATATTCAGGAAAAAACGCATACGCCCTTTTTGGCCAACCAAGCAAGCTTGCAAAGGAAATCTGCACTACAATGAAGTCTCACTTCCCCCCGGTCAAAAGGGCCACCTGAAAAAAGTGTAAAATCCAGAAAGGCAGGACAGGCCATGGGGAACTGGGAGCCTTGTTATGCTGATGGGCGGGATGTAAATTGCCAACAGCCACTTGGGAGAGGTGTATGGTGTTTCCTGAAACATGTAAAAAACAAAGCAACAGAGCCTAGGGCACTTCCACTTATGGTCCTATAGCTTAGGGAAATTAAAATCAAAAAGACACAGCCACCCGAAAGTTTGGGGCGGCTCTGTTTACAAGAACCTCATTTACGGTACAAGTTCAATATCGCAAAAAGTGAAAAATGGATAAAGAAGTTGTGGTACTTACGTACAATGCAATATCACTCAGCGATGAAATCTATGTCATCAGGCCCATAGCAGCATAATGAGTGGATTCAGGTATGATGATTCTAACTGAAATAAGTCACACAGAAAAAGAAACATCATAAGATACCACTAATACACGGAATGTAAACTTGGGTACACAGGAACTGGATTACAAAACAGAACAGGGTCTCAAATTTAGAAAACCAACTTATGCTTGCTTAAGGGGAAAGGTGAGTTGGGGTGCTGCATAAAACCAGAGATTGAAATGAGCACAGATAAAGTTTCTTAAGCCAAATATGGAATAGACAAGAACTACTCCTTGCTCAACGAAATGGGCTCAACACCCCATATTAAACGCCTAAGAATGTACCTGACTAGTAAGTATCTTAAAACCTATGGATTGCTATGTCTCTGAAAGAAAATCAAGCGTGTGTACAGGGGCATAAACGCAGCAGTGATAGGATTGGAGAGGTTCGGTGAGCAAATGAAGACCCTTTGAAGTCATATTGCATGGGACCCATTCCACGGGTCTCAACTCTCCAGGTTTAAGGGATTCTTCCTTCAGCTAAAACATGCACGTGGAACCCAGAGTATGATCAACCGTGTGATCGGGAGACGTGTTCCAATATGTCTCAGTTCTCGTCCCCTGGTACTCGGGTGCAACATTCCAGATGCTTTACTAACACTCTCCCGACTTGGAGAGTCAGTGCCTTTAACCTCCTGTTTGGCCCAGTTTGCAATTTCTGCGGAAGATGTACAGGAGTAGGGAGAACCAATGAGAGACTAGCTGGAGGTGTCTGGACGGGCAAATTTAACTCTCATTTCCCACCAGGAAGAAGAATTGACCAAAGGCTTCAGTGTGCCGTGCCGGAACCAGATTAGGGCCTGAAGCAATCCTGCGGTGTTGCGGCCAGCTCACAAGAAAGCGAGTTGAAGAAAGGAGCTCAGGGGCACTGTAATTCACAAACCTGCAGAGTTATAAGTGACAGCTATCGTCCAAAAATATACTGAAGTAAGGCTGCCAAGAGGACTTGAAAGCGGGGCAGAATTGCAGGAAACCGATTTCAGGAGGTAGACTGGAATTGCATTTAAAGCATAGGAAAAGAGGCAGAACGTCCACAATGATGCACTTGGCCAAAAAGGGCGTATGCGTTTTTTCCTGAATATATTCAGGAAAAAACGCATACGCCCTTTTTGGCCAACCAAGCAAGCTTGCAAAGGAAATCTGCACTACAATGAAGTCTCACTTCCCCCCGGTCAAAAGGGCCACCTGTAAAAAGTGTAAAATCCAGAAAGGCAGAACAGGCCATGGAGAACTGGGAGCCTTGTTATGCTGATGGGCGGGATGTAAATTGCCAACAGCCACTCGGGAGAGGTGTATGGTGTTTCCTGAAACATCTAAAAAAAACAAAGCAACAGAGACTAGGGCACTTCCACTTATGGTCCTATAGCTTAGGGAAATTAAAATCAAAAAGACACAGCCACCCCAAAGTTTGGGACGGCTCTGTTTACAAGAACCTCATTTACGGTACAAGTTCAATATCGCAGAAAGTGAAAAATGGATAAAGAAGTTGTGGTACTTACGTACAATGCAATATCACTCAGCGATGAAATCTATGTCATCAGGCCCATAGCAGCATAATGAGTGGATTCAGGTATGATGATTCTAACTGAAATAAGTCACACAGAAAAAGAAACATCATAAGATACCACTAATACACGGAATGTAAACTTGGCTACACAGGAACTGGATTACAAAACAGAACAGGGTCTCAAATTTAGAAAACCAACTTATGCTTGCTTAAGGGGAAAGGTGAGTTGGGGTGCTGCATAAAACCAGAGATTGAAATGAGCACAGATAAAGTTCCTTAAGCCAAATATGGAATAGACAAGAACTACTCCTTGCTCAACGAAATGGACTCAACACCCCATATTAAACGCCTAAGAATGTACCTGACTAGTAAGTATCTTAAAACCTATGGATTGCTATGTCTCTGAAAGAAAATCAAGCGTGTGTACAGGGGCATAAACGCAGCAGTGATAGGATTGGAGAGGTTCGGTGAGCAAATGAAGACCCTTTGAAGTCATATTGCATGGGACCCATTCCACGGGTCTCAACTCTCCAGGTTTAAGGGATTCTTCCTTCAGCTAAAACATGCACGTGGAACCCAGAGTATGATCAACCGTGTGATCGGGAGACGTGTTCCAATATGTCTCAGTTCTCGTCCCCTGGTACTCGGGTGCAACATTCCAGATGCTTTACTAACACTCTCCCGACTTGGAGAGTCAGTGCCTTTAACCTCCTGTTTGGCCCAGTTTGCAATTTCTGCGGAAGATGTACAGGAGTAGGGAGAACCAATGAGAGACTAGCTGGAGGTGTCTGGACGGGCAAATTTAACTCTCATTTCCCACCATGAAGAAGAATTGACCAAAGGCTCAGCGTGCCGTGCCGGAACCAGATTAGGGCCTGAAGCAATCCTGCGGTGTTGCGGCCAGCTCACAAGAAAGCGAGTTGAAGAAAGGAGCTCAGGGGCACTGTAATTCACAAACCTGCAGAGTTATAAATGACAGCTATCGTCCAAAAATATACTGAAGTAAGGCTGCCAAGAGGACTTGAAAGCGGGGCAGAATTGCAGGAAACCGATTTCAGGAGGTAGACTGGAATTGCATTTAAAGCATAGGAAAAGAGGCAGAACGTCCACAATGATGCACTTGGCCAAAAAGGGCGTAGGCGTTTTTTCCTGAATATATTCAGGAAAAAACGCATACGCACTTTTTGGCCAACCAAGCAAGCTTGCAAAGGAAATCTGCACTACAATGAAGTCTCACTTCCCCCCGGTCAAAAGGGCCACCTGAAAAAAGTGTAAAATCCAGAAAGGCAGGACAGGCCATGGAGAACTGGGAGCCTTGTTATGCTGATGGGCGGGATGTAAATTGCCAACAGCCACTCGGGAGAGGTGTATGGTGTTTCCTGAAACATCTAAAAAACAAAGCAACAGAGCCTAGGGCACTTCCACTTATGGTCCTATAGCTTAGGGAAATTAAAATCAAAAAGACACAGCCACCCCAAAGTTTGGGACGGCTCTGTTTACAAGAACCTCATTTACGGTAGAAGTTCAATATCGCAGAAAGTGAAAAATGGATAAAGAAGTTGTGGTACTTACGTACAATGCAATATCACTCAGCGATGAAATCTATGTCATCAGGCCCATAGCAGCATAATGAGTGGATTCAGGTATGATGATTCTAACTGAAATAAGTCACACAGAAAAAGAAACATCATAAGATACCACTAATACACGGAATGTAAACTTGGGTACACAGGAACTGGATTACAAAACAGAACAGGGTCTCAAATTTAGAAAACCAACTTATGCTTGCTTAAGGGGAAAGGTGAGTTGGGGTGCTGCATAAAACCAGAGATTGAAATGAGCACAGATAAAGTTCCTTAAGCCAAATATGGAATAGACAAGAACTACTCCTTGCTCAACGAAATGGACTCAACACCCCATATTAAACGCCTAAGAATGAACCTGACTAGTAAGTATCTTAAAACCTATGGATTGCTATGTCTCTGAAAGAAAATCAAGCGTGTGTACAGGGGCATAAACGCAGCAGTGATAGGATTGGAGAGGTTCAGTGAGCAAATGAAGACCCTTTGAAGTCATATTGCATGGGACCCATTCCACGGGTCTCAACTCTCCAGGTTTAAGGGATTCTGCCTTCAGCTAAAACATGCACGTGGAACCCAGAGTATGATCAACCGTGTGATCGGGAGACGTGTTCCAATATGTCTCAGTTCTCGTCCCCTGGTACTCGGGTGCATCATTCCAGACACTTTACTAACACTCTCCCTACTTGGAGAGTCAGTGCCTTTAACCTCCTGTTTGGCCCAGTTTGCCATTTCTGCGGAAGATGAACAGGAATAGGGAGAACCAATGAGAGACTAGCTGGAGGTGTCTGGACGGGCAAATTTAACTCTCATTTCCCACCAGGAAGAGGAATTAACCAAAGGTTCAGCGTGCCGTGCCGGAACCAGATTAGGGACTGAAGTAATGCTGCGGTGTTCCCGCTAGCTCCCAATAAAGCGAGTTGAAGAAAGGAGCTCAGGGCCACTGTAATTCACAAACCTGCAGAGTTATAAATGACAGCTATCGTCCAGAAATATACTGAAGTAAGGCTGCCAAGAGGACTTGAAAGCGGGGCAGAATTGCAGGAAACCGATTTCAGGAGGTAGACTGGAATTGCATTTAAAGCATAGGAAAAGAGGCAGAACGTCCACAATGATGCACTTGGCCAAAAAGGGCGTATGCGTTTTTTCCTGAATATATTCAGGAAAAAACGCATGCGCCCTTTTTGGCCAACCAAGCAAGCTTGCAAAGGAAATCTGCACTACAATGAAGTCTCACTTCCCCCCGGTCAAAAGGGCCACCTGAAAAATGTGTAAAATCCAGAAAGGCAGGACAGGCCATGGGGAACTGGGAGCCTTGTTATGCTGATGGGCGGGATGTAAATTGCCAACAGCCACTCGGGAGAGGTGTATGGTGTTTCCTGAAACATCTAAAAAACAAAGCAACAGAGCCTAGGGCACTTCCACTTATGGTCCTATAGCTTAGGGAAATTAAAATCAAAAAGACACAGCCACCCGAAAGTTTGGGGCGGCTCTGTTTACAAGAACCTCATTTACGGTACAAGTTCAATATCGCAAAAAGTGAAAAATGGATAAAGAAGTTGTGGTACTTACGTACAATGCAATTTCACTCAGCGATGAAATCTATGTCATCAGGCCCATAGCAGCATAATGAGTGGATTCAGGTATGATGATTCTAACTGAAATAAGTCACACAGAAAAAGAAACATCATAAGATATCACTAATACACGGAATGTAAACTTGGCTACACAGGAACTGGATTACAAAACAGAACAGGGTCTCAAATTTAGAAAACCAACTTATGCTTGCTTAAGGGGAAAGGTGAGTTGGGGTGCTGCATAAAACCAGAGATTGAAATGAGCACAGATAAAGTTTCTTAAGCCAAATATGGAATAGACAAGAACTACTCCTTGCTCAACGAAATGGGCTCAACACCCCATATTAAATGCCTAAGAATGTACCTGACTAGTAAGTATCTTAAAACCTATGGATTGCTATGTCTCTGAAAGAAAATCAAGCGTGTGTACAGGGGCATAAACGCAGCAGTGATAGGATTGGAGAGGTTCGGTGAGCAAATGAAGACCCTTTGAAGTCATATTGCATGGGACCCATTCCACGGGTCTCAACTCTCCAGGTTTAAGGGATTCTTCCTTCAGCTAAAACATGCACGTGGAACCCAGAGTATGATCAACCGTGTGATCGGGAGACGTGTTCCAATATGTCTCAGTTCTCGTCCCCTGGTACTCGGGTGCAACATTCCAGATGCTTTACTAACACTCTCCCGACTTGGAGAGTCAGTGCCTTTAACCTCCTGTTTGGCCCAGTTTGCAATTTCTGCGGAAGATGTACAGGAATAGGGAGAACCAATGAGAGACTAGCTGGAGGTGTCTGGACGGGCAAATTTAACTCTCATTTCGCACAAGGAAGAAGAATTGACCAAAGGCTCAGCGTGCCGTGCCGGAACCAGATTAGGGCCTGAAGCAATCCTGCGGTGTTGCGGCCAGCTCACAAGAAAGCGAGTTGAAGAAAGGAGCTCAGGGGCACTGTAATTCACAAACCTACAGAGTTAAAAGTGACAGCTATCGTCCAGAAATATACTGAAGTAAGGCTGCCAAGAGGACTTGAAAGCGGGGCAGAATTGCAGGAAACCGATTTCAGGAGGTAGACTGGAATTGCATTTAAAGCATAGGAAAAGAGGCAGAACGTCCACAATGATGCACTTGGCCAAAAAGGGCGTATGCGTTTTTTCCTGAATATATTCAGGAGAAAACGCATACGCCCTTTTTGGCCAACCAAGCAAGCTTGCAAAGGAAATCTGCACTACAATGAAGTCTCACTTCCCCCCGGTCAAAAGGGCCACCTGAAAAAAGTGTAAAATCCAGAAAGGTAGGACAGGCCATGGGGAACTGGGAGCCTTGTTATGCTGATGGGCGGGATGTAAATTGCCAACAGCCACTCGGGAGAGGTGTATGGTGTTTCCTGAAACATCTAAAAAACAAAGCAACAGAGCCTAGGGCACTTCCACTTATGGTCCTATAGCTTAGGGAAATTAAAATCAAAAAGACACAGCCACCCGAAAGTTTGGGGCGGCTCTGTTTACAAGAACCTCATTTACGGTACAAGTTCAATATCGCAAAAAGTGAAAAATGGATAAAGAAGTTGTGGTACTTACGTACAATGCAATATCACTCAGCGATGAAATCTATGTCATCAGGCCCATAGCAGCATAATGAGTGGATTCAGGTATGATGATTCTAACTGAAATAAGTCACACAGAAAAAGAAACATCATAAGATATCACTAATACACAGAATGTAAACTTGGCTACACAGGAACTGGATTACAAAACAGAACAGGGTCTCAAATTTAGAAAACCAACTTATGCTTGCTTAAGGGGAAAGGTGAGTTGGGGTGCTGCATAAAACCAGAGATTGAAATGAGCACAGATAAAGTTTCTTAAGCCAAATATGGAATAGACAAGAACTACACCTTGCTCAATGAAATGGGCTCAACACCCCATATTAAACGCCTAAGAATGTACCTGACTAGTAAGTATCTTAAAACCTATGGATTGCTATGTCTCTGAAAGAAAATCAAGCGTGTGTACAGGGGCATAAACGCAGCAGTGATAGGATTGGAGAGGTTCGGTGAGCAAATGAAGACCCTTTGAAGTCATATTGCATGGGACCCATTCCACGGGTCTCAACTCTCCAGGTTTAAGGGATTCTTCCTTCAGCTAAAACATGCACGTGGAACCCAGAGTATGATCAACCGTGTGATCGGGAGACGTGTTCCAATATGTCTCAGTTCTCGTCCCCTGGTACTCGGGTGCAACATTCCAGATGCTTTACTAACACTCTCCCGACTTGGAGAGTCAGTGCCTTTAACCTCCTGTTTGGCCCAGTTTGCAATTTCTGCGGAAGATGTACAGGAATAGGGAGAACCAATGAGAGACTAGCTGGAGGTGTCTGGACGGGCAAATTTAACTCTCATTTCGCACCAGGAAGAAGAATTGACCAAAGGCTCAGCGTGCCGTGCCGGAACCAGATTAGGGCCTGAAGCAACCCTGCGGTGTTGCGGCCAGCTCTCAAGAAAGCGAGTTGAAGAAAGGAGCTCAGGGGCACTGTAATTCACAAACCTGCAGAGTTATAAATGACAGCTATCGTCCAGAAATATACTGAAGTAAGGCTGCCAAGAGGACTTGAAAGCGGGGCAGAATTGCAGGAAACCGATTTCAGGAGGTAGACTGGAATTGCATTTAAAGCATAGGAAAAGAGGCAGAACGTCCACAATGATGCACTTGGCCAAAAAGGGCGTATGCGTTTTTTCCTGAATATATTCAGGAAAAAACGCATGCGCCCTTTTTGGCCAACCAAGCAAGCTTGCAAAGGAAATCTGCACTACAATGAAGTCTCACTTCCCCCCGGTCAAAAGGGCCACCTGAAAAAAGTGTAAAATCCAGAAAGGCAGGACAGGCCATGGGGAACTGGGAGCCTTGTTATGCTGATGGGCGGGATGTAATTTGCCAACAGCCACTCGGGAGAGGTGTATGGTGTTTCCTGAAACATCTAAAAAACAAAGCAACAGAGCCTAGGGCACTTCCACTTATGGTCCTATAGCTTAGGGAAATTAAAATCAAAAAGACACAGCCACCCGAAAGTTTGGGGCGGCTCTGTTTACAAGAACCTCATTTACGGTACAAGTTCAATATCGCAAAAAGTGAAAAATGGATAAAGAAGTTGTGGTACTTACGTACAATGCAATATCACTCAGCGATGAAATCTATGTCATCAGGCCCATAGCAGCATAATGAGTGGATTCAGGTATGATGATTCTAACTGAAATAAGTCACACAGAAAAAGAAACATCATAAGATATCACTAATACACGGAATGTAAACTTGGCTACACAGGAACTGGATTACAAAACAGAACAGGGTCTCAAATTTAGAAAACCAACTTATGCTTGCTTAAGGGGAAAGGTGAGTTGGGGTGTGCATAAAACCAGAGATTGAAATGAGCACAGATAAAGTTTCTTAAGCCAAATATGGAATAGACAAGAACTACTCCTTGCTCAACGAAATGGGCTCAACACCCCATATTAAACGCCTAAGAATGTACCTGACTAGTAAGTATCTTAAAACCTATGGATTGCTATGTCTCTGAAAGAAAATCAAGCGTGTGTACAGGGGCATAAACGCAGCAGTGATAAGATTGGAGAGGTTCGGTGAGCAAATGAAGACCCTTTGAAGTCATATTGCATGGGACCCATTCCACGGGTCTCAACTCTCCAGGTTTAAGGGATTCTTCCTTCAGCTAAAACATGCACGTGGAACCCAGAGTATGATCAACCGTGTGATCGGGAGACGTGTTCCAATATGTCTCAGTTCTCGTCCCCTGGTACTCGGGTGCAACATTCCAGATGCTTTACTAACACTCTCCCGACTTGGAGAGTCAGTGCCTTTAACCTCCTGTTTGGCCCAGTTTGCAATTTCTGCGGAAGATGTACAGGAGTAGGGAGAACCAATGAGAGACTAGCTGGAGGTGTCTGGACGGGCAAATTTAACTCTCATTTCCCACCAGGAAGAAGAATTGACCAAAGGCTCAGCGTGCCGTGCCGGAACCAGATTAGGGCCTGAAGCAACCCTGCGGTGTTGCGGCCAGCTCACAAGAAAGCGAGTTGAAGAAAGGAGCTCAGGGGCACTGTAATTCACAAACCTGCAGAGTTATAAATGACAGCTATCGTCCAGAAATATACTGAAGTAAGGCTGCCAAGAGGACTTGAAAGCGGGGCAGAATTGCAGGAAACCGATTTCAGGAGGTAGACTGGAATTGCATTTAAAGCATAGGAAAAGAGGCAGAACGTCCACAATGATGCACTTGGCCAAAAAGGGCGTATGCGTTTTTTCCTGAATATATTCAGGAAAAAACGCATGCGCCCTTTTTGGCCAACCAAGCAAGCTTGCAAAGGAAATCTGCACTACAATGAAGTCTCACTTCCCCCCGGTCAAAAGGGCCACCTGAAAAAAGTGTAAAATCCAGAAAGGCAGGACAGGCCATGGGGAACTGGGAGCCTTGTTATGCTGATGGGCGGGATGTAATTTGCCAACAGCCACTCGGGAGAGGTGTATGGTGTTTCCTGAAACATCTAAAAAACAAAGCAACAGAGCCTAGGGCACTTCCACTTATGGTCCTATAGCTTAGGGAAATTAAAATCAAAAAGACACAGCCACCCGAAAGTTTGGGGCAGCTCTGTTTACAAGAACCTCATTTACGGTACAAGTTCAATATCGCAAAAAGTGAAAAATGGATAAAGAAGTTGTGGTACTTACGTACAATGCAATATCACTCAGCGATGAAATCTATGTCATCAGGCCCATAGCAGCATACTGAGTGGATTCAGGTATGATGATTCTAACTGAAATAAGTCACACAGAAAAAGAAACATCATAAGATATCACTAATACACGGAATGTAAACTTGGCTACACAGGAACTGGATTACAAAACAGAACAGGGTCTCAAATTTAGAAAACCAACTTATGCTTGCTTAAGGGGAAAGGTGAGTTGGGGTGCTGCATAAAACCAGAGATTGAAATGAGCACAGATAAAGTTTCTTAAGCCAAATATGGAATAGACAAGAACTACTCCTTGCTCAACGAAATGGGCTCAACACCCCATATTAAACGCCTAAGAATGTACCTGACTAGTAAGTATCTTAAAACCTATGGATTGCTATGTCTCTGAAAGAAAATCAAGCGTGTGTACAGGGGCATAAACGCAGCAGTGATAAGATTGGAGAGGTTCGGTGAGCAAATGAAGACCCTTTGAAGTCATATTGCATGGGACCCATTCCACGGGTCTCAACTCTCCAGGTTTAAGGGATTCTTCCTTCAGCTAAAACATGCACGTGGAACCCAGAGTATGATCAACCGTGTGATCGGGAGACGTGTTCCAATATGTCTCAGTTCTCGTCCCCTGGTACTCGGGTGCAACATTCCAGATGCTTTACTAACACTCTCCCGACTTGGAGAGTCAGTGCCTTTAACCTCCTGTTTGGCCCAGTTTGCAATTTCTGCGGAAGATGTACAGGAGTAGGGAGAACCAATGAGAGACTAGCTGGAGGTGTCTGGACGGGCAAATTTAACTCTCATTTCCCACCAGGAAGAAGAATTGACCAAAGGCTCAGCGTGCCGTGCCGGAACCAGATTAGGGCCTGAAGCAATCCTGCGGTGTTGCGGCCAGCTCACAAGAAAGCGAGTTGAAGAAAGGAGCTCAGGGGCACTGTAATTCACAAACCTGCAGAGTTATAAATGACAGCTATCGTCCAAAAATATACTGAAGTAAGGCTGCCAAGAGGACTTGAAAGCGGGGCAGAATTGCAGGAAACCGATTTCAGGAGGTAGACTGGAATTGCATTTAAAGCATAGGAAAAGAGGCAGAACGTCCACAATGATGCACTTGGCCAAAAAGGGCGTATGCGTTTTTTCCTGAATATATTCAGGAAAAAACGCATACGCCCTTTTTGGCCAACCAAGCAAGCTTGCAAAGGAAATCTGCACTACAATGAAGTCTCACTTCCCCCCGGTCAAAAGGGCCACCTGAAAAAAGTGTAAAATCCAGAAAGGCAGGACAGGCCATGGAGAACTGGGAGCCTTGTTATGCTGATGGGCGGGATGTAAATTGCCAACAGCCACTCGGGAGAGGTGTATGGTGTTTCCTGAAACATCTAAAAAACAAAGCAACAGAGCCTAGGGCACTTCCACTTATGGTCCTATAGCTTAGGGAAATTAAAATCAAAAAGACACAGCCACCCGAAAGTTTGGGACGGCTCTGTTTACAAGAACCTCATTTACGGTAGAAGTTCAATATCGCAGAAAGTGAAAAATGGATAAAGAAGTTGTGGTACTTACGTACAATGCAATATCACTCAGCGATGAAATCTATGTCATCAGGCCCATAGCAGCATAATGAGTGGATTCAGGTATGATGATTCTAACTGAAATAAGTCACACAGAAAAAGAAACATCATAAGATACCACTAATACACGGAATGTAAACTTGGGTACACAGGAACTGGATTACAAAACAGAACAGGGTCTCAAATTTAGAAAACCAACTTATGCTTGCTTAAGGGGAAAGGTGAGTTGGGGTGCTGCATAAAACCAGAGATTGAAATGAGCACAGATAAAGTTCCTTAAGCCAAATATGGAATAGACAAGAACTACTCCTTGCTCAACGAAATGGACTCAACACCCCATATTAAACGCCTAAGAATGTACCTGACTAGTAAGTATCTTAAAACCTATGGATTGTTATGTCTCTGAAAGTAAATCAAGCGTGTGTACAGGGGCATAAACGCAGCAGTGATAGGATTGGAGAGGTTCGGTGAGCAAATGAAGACCCTTTGAAGTCATATTGCATGGGACCCATTCCACGGGTCTCAACTCTCCAGGTTTAAGGGATTCTTCCTTCAGCTAAAACATGCACGTGGAACCCAGAGTATGATCAACCGTGTGATCGGGAGACGTGTTCCAATATGTCTCAGTTCTCGTCCCCTGGTACTCGGGTGCAACATTCCAGATGCTTTACTAACACTCTCCCGACTTGGAGAGTCAGTGCCTTTAACCTCCTGTTTGGCCCAGTTTGCAATTTCTGCGGAAGATGTACAGGAGTAGGGAGAACCAATGAGAGACTAGCTGGAGGTGTCTGGACGGGCAAATTTAACTCTCATTTCCCACCATGAAGAAGAATTGACCAAAGGCTCAGCGTGCCGTGCCGGAACCAGATTAGGGCCTGAAGCAATCCTGCGGTGTTGCGGCCAGCTCACAAGAAAGCGAGTTGAAGAAAGGAGCTCAGGGGCACTGTAATTCACAAACCTGCAGAGTTATAAATGACAGCTATCGTCCAAAAATATACTGAAGTAAGGCTGCCAAGAGGACTTGAAAGCGGGGCAGAATTGCAGGAAACCGATTTCAGGAGGTAGACTGGAATTGCATTTAAAGCATAGGAAAAGAGGCAGAACGTCCACAATGATGCACTTGGCCAAAAAGGGCGTATGCGTTTTTTCCTGAATATATTCAGGAAAAAACGCATGCGCCCTTTTTGGCCAACCAAGCAAGCTTGCAAAGGAAATCTGCACTACAATGAAGTCTCACTTCCCCCCGGTCAAAAGGGCCACCTGAAAAATGTGTAAAATCCAGAAAGGCAGGACAGGCCATGGGGAACTGGGAGCCTTGTTATGCTGATGGGCGGGATGTAAATTGCCAACAGCCACTCGGGAGAGGTGTATGGTGTTTCCTGAAACATCTAAAAAACAAAGCAACAGAGCCTAGGGCACTTCCACTTATGGTCCTATAGCTTAGGGAAATTAAAATCAAAAAGACACAGCCACCCGAAAGTTTGGGGCGGCTCTGTTTACAAGAACCTCATTTACGGTACAAGTTCAATATCGCAAAAAGTGAAAAATGGATAAAGAAGTTGTGGTACTTACGTACAATGCAATATCACTCAGCGATGAAATCTATGTCATCAGGCCCATAGCAGCATAATGAGTGGATTCAGGTATGATGATTCTAACTGAAATAAGTCACACAGAAAAAGAAACATCATAAGATATCACTAATACACGGAATGTAAACTTGGCTACACAGGAACTGGATTACAAAACAGAACAGGGTCTCAAATTTAGAAAACCAACTTATGCTTGCTTAAGGGGAAAGGTGAGTTGGGGTGCTGCATAAAACCAGAGATTGAAATGAGCACAGATAAAGTTTCTTAAGCCAAATATGGAATAGACAAGAACTACTCCTTGCTCAACGAAATGGGCTCAACACCCCATATTAAACGCCTAAGAATGTACCTGACTAGTAAGTATCTTAAAACCTATGGATTGCTATGTCTCTGAAAGAAAATCAAGCGTGTGTACAGGGGCATAAACGCAGCAGTGATAGGATTGGAGAGGTTCGGTGAGCAAATGAAGACCCTTTGAAGTCATATTGCATGGGACCCATTCCACGGGTCTCAACTCTCCAGGTTTAAGGGATTCTTCCTTCAGCTAAAACATGCACGTGGAACCCAGAGTATGATCAACCGTGTGATCGGGAGACGTGTTCCAATATGTCTCAGTTCTCGTCCCCTGGTACTCGGGTGCAACATTCCAGATGCTTTACTAACACTCTCCCGACTTGGAGAGTCAGTGCCTTTAACCTCCTGTTTGGCCCAGTTTGCAATTTCTGCGGAAGATGTACAGGAATAGGGAGAACCAATGAGAGACTAGCTGGAGGTGTCTGGACGGGCAAATTTAACTCTCATTTCGCACAAGGAAGAAGAATTGACCAAAGGCTCAGCGTGCCGTGCCGGAACCAGATTAGGGCCTGAAGCAATCCTGCGGTGTTGCGGCCAGCTCACAAGAAAGCGAGTTGAAGAAAGGAGCTCAGGGGCACTGTAATTCACAAACCTGCAGAGTTAAAAGTGACAGCTATCATCCAGAAATATACTGAAGTAAGGCTGCCAAGAGGACTTGAAAGCGGGGCAGAATTGCAGGAAACCGATTTCAGGAGGTAGACTGGAATTGCATTTAAAGCATAGGAAAAGAGGCAGAACGTCCACAATGATGCACTTGGCCAAAAAGGGCGTATGCGTTTTTTCCTGAATATATTCAGGAGAAAACGCATACGCCCTTTTTGGCCAACCAAGCAAGCTTGCAAAGGAAATCTGCACTACAATGAAGTCTCACTTCCCCCCGGTCAAAAGGGCCACCTGAAAAAAGTGTAAAATCCAGAAAGGTAGGACAGGCCATGGGGAACTGGGAGCCTTGTTATGCTGATGGGCGGGATGTAAATTGCCAACAGCCACTCGGGAGAGGTGTATGGTGTTTCCTGAAACATCTAAAAAACAAAGCAACAGAGCCTAGGGCACTTCCACTTATGGTCCTATAGCTTAGGGAAATTAAAATAAAAAAGACACAGCCACCCGAAAGTTTGGGGCGGCTCTGTTTACAAGAACCTCATTTACGGTACAAGTTCAATATCACAAAAAGTGAAAAATGGATAAAGAAGTTGTGGTACTTACGTACAATGCAATATCACTCAGCGATGAAATCTATGTCATCAGGCCCATAGCAGCATAATGAGTGGATTCAGGTATGATGATTCTAACTGAAATAAGTCACACAGAAAAAGAAACATCATAAGATATCACTAATACACAGAATGTAAACTTGGCTACACAGCAACTGGATTACAAAACAGAACAGGGTCTCAAATTTAGAAAACCAACTTATGCTTGCTTAAGGGGAAAGGTGAGTTGGGGTGCTGCATAAAACCAGAGATTGAAATGAGCACAGATAAAGTTTCTTAAGCCAAATATGGAATAGACAAGAACTACACCTTGCTCAATGAAATGGGCTCAACACCCCATATTAAACGCCTAAGAATGTACCTGACTAGTAAGTATCTTAAAACCTATGGATTGCTATGTCTCTGAAAGAAAATCAAGCGTGTGTACAGGGGCATAAACGCAGCAGTGATAGGATTGGAGAGGTTCGGTGAGCAAATGAAGACCCTTTGAAGTCATATTGCATGGGACCCATTCCACGGGTCTCAACTCTCCAGGTTTAAGGGATTCTTCCTTCAGCTAAAACATGCACGTGGAACCCAGAGTATGATCAACCGTGTGATCGGGAGACGTGTTCCAATATGTCTCAGTTCTCGTCCCCTGGTACTCGGGTGCAACATTCCAGATGCTTTACTAACACTCTCCCGACTTGGAGAGTCAGTGCCTTTAACCTCCTGTTTGGCCCAGTTTGCAATTTCTGCGGAAGATGTACAGGAATAGGGAGAACCAATGAGAGACTAGCTGGAGGTGTCTGGACGGGCAAATTTAACTCTCATTTCGCACCAGGAAGAAGAATTGACCAAAGGCTCAGCGTGCCGTGCCGGAACCAGATTAGGGCCTGAAGCAACCCTGCGGTGTTGCGGCCAGCTCACAAGAAAGCGAGTTGAAGAAAGGAGCTCAGGGGCACTGTAATTCACAAACCTGCAGAGTTATAAATGACAGCTATCGTCCAGAAATATACTGAAGTAAGGCTGCCAAGAGGACTTGAAAGCGGGGCAGAATTGCAGGAAACCGATTTCAGGAGGTAGACTGGAATTGCATTTAAAGCATAGGAAAAGAGGCAGAACGTCCACAATGATGCACTTGGCCAAAAAGGGCGTATGCGTTTTTTCCTGAATATATTCAGGAAAAAACGCATGCGCCCTTTTTGGCCAACCAAGCAAGCTTGCAAAGGAAATCTGCACTACAATGAAGTCTCACTTCCCCCCGGTCAAAAGGGCCACCTGAAAAAAGTGTAAAATCCAGAAAGGCAGGACAGGCCATGGGGAACTGGGAGCCTTGTTATGCTGATGGGCGGGATGTAATTTGCCAACAGCCACTCGGGAGAGGTGTATGGTGTTTCCTGAAACATCTAAAAAACAAAGCAACAGAGCCTAGGGCACTTCCACTTATGGTCCTATAGCTTAGGGAAATTAAAATCAAAAAGACACAGCCACCCGAAAGTTTGGGGCGGCTCTGTTTACAAGAACCTCATTTACGGTACAAGTTCAATATCGCAAAAAGTGAAAAATGGATAAAGAAGTTGTGGTACTTACGTACAATGCAATATCACTCAGCGATGAAATCTATGTCATCAGGCCCATAGCAGCATAATGAGTGGATTCAGGTATGATGATTCTAACTGAAATAAGTCACACAGAAAAAGAAACATCATAAGATATCACTAATACACGGAATGTAAACTTGGCTACACAGGAACTGGATTACAAAACAGAACAGGGTCTCAAATTTAGAAAACCAACTTATGCTTGCTTAAGGGGAAAGGTGAGTTGGGGTGCTGCATAAAACCAGAGATTGAAATGAGCACAGATAAAGTTTCTTAAGCCAAATATGGAATAGACAAGAACTACTCCTTGCTCAACGAAATGGGCTCAACACCCCATATTAAACGCCTAAGAATGTACCTGACTAGTAAGTATCTTAAAACCTATGGATTGCTATGTCTCTGAAAGAAAATCAAGCGTGTGTACAGGGGCATAAACGCAGCAGTGATAAGATTGGAGAGGTTCGGTGAGCAAATGAAGACCCTTTGAAGTCATATTGCATGGGACCCATTCCACGGGTCTCAACTCTCCAGGTTTAAGGGATTCTTCCTTCAGCTAAAACATGCACGTGGAACCCAGAGTATGATCAACCGTGTGATCGGGAGACGTGTTCCAATATGTCTCAGTTCTCGTCCCCTGGTACTCGGGTGCAACATTCCAGATGCTTTACTAACACTCTCCCGACTTGGAGAGTCAGTGCCTTTAACCTCCTGTTTGGCCCAGTTTGCAATTTCTGCGGAAGATGTACAGGAATAGGGAGAACCAATGAGAGACTAGCTGGAGGTGTCTGGACGGGCAAATTTAACTCTCATTTCGCACCAGGAAGAAGAATTGACCAAAGGCTCAGCGTGCCATGCCGGAACCAAATTAGGGCCTGAAGCAATCCTGCGGTGTTGCGGCCAGCTCACAAGAAAGCGAGTTGAAGAAAGGAGCTCAGGGGCACTGTAATTCACAAACCTGCAGAGTTAAAAGTGACAGCTATCGTCCAGAAATATACTGAAGTAAGGCTGCCAAGAGGACTTGAAAGCGGGGCAGAATTGCAGGAAACCGATTTCAGGAGGTAGACTGGAATTGCATTTAAAGCATAGGAAAAGAGGCAGAACGTCCACAATGATGCACTTGGCCAAAAAGGGCGTATGCGTTTTTTCCTGAATATATTCAGGAAAAAACGCATACGCCCTTTTTGGCCAACCAAGCAAGCTTGCAAAGGAAATCTGCACTACAATGAAGTCTCACTTCCCCCCTGTCAAAAGGGCCACCTGAAAAAAGTGTAAAATCCAGAAAGGCAGGACAGGCCATGGAGAACTGGGAGCCTTGTTATGCTGATGGGCGGGATGTAAATTGCCAACAGCCACTCGGGAGAGGTGTATGGTGTTTCCTGAAACATCTAAAAAACAAAGCAACAGAGCCTAGGGCACTTCCACTTATGGTCCTATAGCTTAGGGAAATTAAAATCAAAAAGACACAGCCACCCCAAAGTTTGGGACGGCTCTGTTTACAAGAACCTCATTTACGGTACAAGTTCAATATCGCAGAAAGTGAAAAATGGATAAAGAAGTTGTGGTACTTACGTACAATGCAATATCACTCAGCAATGACATCTATGTCATCAGGCCCATAGCAGCATAATGAGTGGATTCAGGTATGATGATTCTAACTGAAATAAGTCACACAGAAAAAGAAACATCATAAGATACCACTAATACACGGAATGTAAACTTGGGTACACAGGAACTGGATTACAAAACAGAACAGGGTCTCAAATTTAGAAAACCAACCTATGCTTGCTTAAGGGGAAAGGTGAGTTGGGGTGCTGCATAAAACCAGAGATTGTAATGAGCACAGATAAAGTTCCTTAAGCCAAATATGGAATAGACAAGAACTACTCCTTGCTCAACGAAATGGACTCAACACCCCATATTAAACGCCTAAGAATGTACCTGACTAGTAAGTATCTTAAAACCTATGGATTGCTATGTCTCTGAAAGAAAATCAAGCGTGTGTACAGGGGCATAAACGCAGCAGTGATAGGATTGGAGAGGTTCAGTGAGCAAATGAAGACCCTTTGAAGTCATATTGCATGGGACCCATTCCACGGGTCTCAACTCTCCAGGTTTAAGGGATTCTTCCTTCAGCTAAAACATGCACGTGGAACCCAGAGTATGATCAACCGTGTGATCGGGAGACATGTTCCAATATGTCTCAGTTCTCATCCCCTGGTACTCGGGTGCAACATTCCAGATGCTTTACTAACACTCTCCCGACTTGGAGAGTCAGTGCCTTTAACCTCCTGTTTGGCCCAGTTTGCAATTTCTGCGGAAGATGTACAGGAATAGGGAGAACCAATGAGAGACTAGCTGGAGGTGTCTGGACGGGCAAATTTAACTCTCATTTCGCACCAGGAAGAAGAATTGACCAAAGGCTCAGCGTGCCGTGCCGGAACCAGATTAGGGCCTGAAGCAATCCTGCGGTGTTGCGGCCAGCTCACAAGAAAGCGAGTTGAAGAAAGGAGCTCAGGGGCACTGTAATTCACAAACCTGCAGAGTTAAAACTGACAGCTATCGTCCAGAAATATACTGAAGTAAGGCTGCCAAGAGGACTTGAAAGCGGGGCAGAATTGCAGGAAACCGATTTCAGGAGGTAGACTGGAATTGCATTTAAAGCATAGGAAAAGAGGCAGAACGTCCACAATGATGCACTTGGCCAAAAAGGGCGTATGCGTTTTTTCCTGAATATATTCAGGAAAAAACGCATACGCCCTTTTTGGCCAACCAAGCAAGCTTGCAAAGGAAATCTGCACTACAATGAAGTCTCACTTCCCCCCGGTCAAAAGGGCCACCTGAAAAAAGTGTAAAATCCAGAAAGGCAGGACAGGCCATGGAGAACTGGGAGCCTTGTTATGCTGATGGGCGGGATGTAAATTGCCAACAGCCACTCGGGAGAGGTGTATGGTGTTTCCTGAAACATCTAAAAAAAACAAAGCAACAGAGACTAGGGCACTTCCACTTATGGTCCTATAGCTTAGGGAAATTAAAATCAAAAAGACACAGCCACCCCAAAGTTTGGGACGGCTCTGTTTACAAGAACCTCATTTACGGTACAAGTTCAATATCGCAGAAAGTGAAAAATGGATAAAGAAGTTGTGGTACTTACGTACAATGCAATATCACTCAGCGATGAAATCTATGTCATCAGGCCCATAGCAGCATAATGAGTGGATTCAGGTATGATGATTCTAACTGAAATAAGTCACACAGAAAAAGAAACATCATAAGATACCACTAATACACGGAATGTAAACTTGGGTACACAGGAACTGGATTACAAAACAGAACAGGGTCTCAAATTTAGAAAACCAACTTATGCTTGCTTAAGGGGAAAGGTGAGTTGGGGTGCTGCATAAAACCAGAGATTGAAATGAGCACAGATAAAGTTCCTTAAGCCAAATATGGAATAGACAAGAACTACTCCTTGCTCAACGAAATGGACTCAACACCCCATATTAAACGCCTAAGAATGAACCTGACTAGTAAGTATCTTAAAACCTATGGATTGCTATGTCTCTGAAAGAAAATCAAGCGTGTGTACAGGGGCATAAACGCAGCAGTGTTAGGATTGGAGAGGTTCAGTGAGCAAATGAAGACCCTTTGAAGTCATATTGCATGGGACCCATTCCACGGGTCTCAACTCTCCAGGTTTAAGGGATTCTGCCTTCAGCTAAAACATGCACGTGGAACCCAGAGTATGATCAACCGTGTGATCGGGAGACGTGTTCCAATATGTCTCAGTTCTCGTCCCCTGGTACTCGGGTGCATCATTCCAGACACTTTACTAACACTCTCCCTACTTGGAGAGTCAGTGCCTTTAACCTCCTGTTTGGCCCAGTTTGCAATTTCTGCGGAAGATGTACAGGAATAGGGAGAACCAATGAGAGACTAGCTGGAGGTGTCTGGACGGGCAAATTTAACTCTCATTTCGCACCAGGAAGAAGAATTGACCAAAGGCTCAGCGTGCCGTGCCGGAACCAGATTAGGGCCTGAAGCAATCCTGCGGTGTTGCGGCCAGCTCACAAGAAAGCGAGTTGAAGAAAGGAGCTCAGGGGCACTGTAATTCACAAACCTGCAGAGTTAAAAGTGACAGCTATCGTCCAGAAATATACTGAAGTAAGGCTGCCAAGAGGACTTGAAAGCGGGGCAGAATTGCAGGAAACCGATTTCAGGAGGTAGACTGGAATTGCATTTAAAGCATAGGAAAAGAGGCAGAACGTCCACAATGATGCACTTGGCCAAAAAGAGCTTATGCGTTTTTTCCTGAATATATTCAGGAAAAAACGCATAAACCCTTTTTGGCCAACCAAGCAAGCTTGCAAAGGAAATCTGCACTACAATGAAGTCTCACTTCCCCCCTGTCAAAAGGGCCACCTGAAAAAAGTGTAAAATCCAGAAAGGCAGGACAGGCCATGGAGAACTGGGAGCCTTGTTATGCTGATGGGCGGGATGTAAATTGCCAACAGCCACTCGGGAGAGGTGTATGGTGTTTCCTGAAACATCTAAAAAACAAAGCAACAGAGCCTAGGGCACTTCCACTTATGGTCCTATAGCTTAGGGAAATTAAAATCAAAAAGACAGAGCCACCCCAAAATTTGGGACGGCTCTGTTTACAAGAACCTCATTTACGGTACAAGTTCAATATCGCAGAAAGTGAAAAATGGATAAAGAAGTTGTGGTACTTACGTACAATGCAATATCACTCAGCAATGAAATCTATGTCATCAGGCCCATAGCAGCATAATGAGTGGATTCAGGTATGATGATTCTAACTGAAATAAGTCACACAGAAAAAGAAACATCATAAGATACCACTAATACACGGAATGTAAACTTGGGTACACAGGAACTGGATTACAAAACAGAACAGGGTCTCAAATTTAGAAAACCAACTTATGCTTGCTTAAGGGGAAAGGTGAGTTGGGGTGCTGCATAAAACCAGAGATTGTAATGAGCACAGATAAAGTTCCTTAAGCCAAATATGGAATAGACAAGAACTACTCCTTGCTCAACGAAATGGACTCAACACCCCATATTAAACGCCTAAGAATGTACCTGACTAGTAAGTATCTTAAAACCTATGGATTGCTATGTCTCTGAAAGAAAATCAAGCGTGTGTACAGGGGCATAAACGCAGCAGTGATAGGATTGGAGAGGTTCAGTGAGCAAATGAAGACCCTTTGAAGTCATATTGCATGGGACCCATTCCACGGGTCTCAACTCTCCAGGTTTAAGGGATTCTTCCTTCAGCTAAAACATGCACGTGGAACCCAGAGTATGATCAACCGTGTGATCGGGAGACGTGTTCCAATATGTCTCAGTTCTCATCCCCTGGTACTCGGGTGCAACATTCCAGATGCTTTACTAACACTCTCCCGACTTGGAGAGTCAGTGCCTTTAACCTCCTGTTTGGCCCAGTTTGCAATTTCTGCGGAAGATGTACAGGAATAGGGAGAACCAATGAGAGACTAGCTGGAGGTGTCTGGACGGGCAAATTTAACTCTCATTTCGCACCAGGAAGAAGAATTGACCAAAGGCTCAGCGTGCCGTGCCGGAACCAGATTAGGGCCTGAAGCAATCCTGCGGTGTTGCGGCCAGCTCACAAGAAAGCGAGTTGAAGAAAGGAGCTCAGGGGCACTGTAATTCACAAACCTGCAGAGTTATAAATGACAGCTATCGTCCAGAAATATACTGAAGTAAGGCTGCCAAGAGGACTTGAAAGCGGGGCAGAATTGCAGGAAACCGATTTCAGGAGGTAGACTGGAATTGCATTTAAAGCATAGGAAAAGAGGCAGAACGTCCACAATGATGCACTTGGCCAAAAAGGGCGTATGCGTTTTTTCCTGAATATATTCAGGAAAAAACGCATACGCCCTTTTTGGCCAACCAAGCAAGCTTGCAAAGGAAATCTGCACTACAATGAAGTCTCACTTCCCCCCGGTCAAAAGGGCCACCTGAAAAAAGTGTAAAATCCAGAAAGGCAGGACAGGCCATGGAGAACTGGGAGCCTTGTTATGCTGATGGGCGGGATGTAAATTGCCAACAGCCACTCGGGAGAGGTGTATGGTGTTTCCTGAAACATCTAAAAAAAACAAAGCAACAGAGACTAGGGCACTTCCACTTATGGTCCTATAGCTTAGGGAAATTAAAATCAAAAAGACACAGCCACCCCAAAGTTTGGGACGGCTCTGTTTACAAGAACCTCATTTACGGTACAAGTTCAATATCGCAGAAAGTGAAAAGTGGATAAAGAAGTTGTGGTACTTACGTACAATACAATATCACTCAGCGATGAAATCTATGTCATCAGGCCCATAGCAGCATAATGAGTGGATTCAGGTATGATGATTCTAACTGAAATAAGTCACACAGAAAAAGAAACATCATAAGATACCACTAATACACGGAATGTAAACTTGGGTACACAGGAACTGGATTACAAAACAGAACAGGGTCTCAAATTTAGAAAACCAACTTATGCTTGCTTAAGGGGAAAGGTGAGTTGGGGTGCTGCATAAAACCAGAGATTGAAATGAGCACAGATAAAGTTCCTTAAGCCAAATATGGAATAGACAAGAACTACTCCTTGCTCAACGAAATGGACTCAACACCCCATATTAAACGCCTAAGAATGAACCTGACTAGTAAGTATCTTAAAACCTATGGATTGCTATGTCTCTGAAAGAAAATCAAGCGTGTGTACAGGGGCATAAACGCAGCAGTGATAGGATTGGAGAGGTTCAGTGAGCAAATGAAGACCCTTTGAAGTCATATTGCATGGGACCCATTCCACGGGTCTCAACTCTCCAGGTTTAAGGGATTCTGCCTTCAGCTAAAACATGCACGTGGAACCCAGAGTATGATCAACCGTGTGATCGGGAGACGTGTTCCAATATGTCTCAGTTCTCGTCCCCTGGTACTCGGGTGCATCATTCCAGACACTTTACTAACACTCTCCCTACTTGGAGAGTCAGTGCCTTTAACCTCCTGTTTGGCCCAGTTTGCCATTTCTGCGGAAGATGAACAGGAATAGGGAGAACCAATGAGAGACTAGCTGGAGGTGTCTGGACGGGCAAATTTACCTCTTATTTCCCACCAGGAAGAGGAATTAACCAAAGGTTCAGCGTGCCGTGCCGGAACCAGATTAGGGACTGAAGTAATGCTGCGGTGTTCCCGCTAGCTCCCAAGAAAGCGAGTTGAAGAAAGGAGCTCAGGGCCACTGTAATTCACAAACCTGCAGAGTTATAAATGACAGCTATCGTCCAGAAATATACTGAAGTAAGGCTGCCAAGAGGACTTGAAAGCGGGGCAGAATTGCAGGAAACCGATTTCAGGAGGTAGACTGGAATTGCATTTAAAGCATAGGAAAAGAGGCAGAACGTCCACAATGATGCACTTGGCCAAAAAGGGCGTATGCGTTTTTTCCTGAATATATTCAGGAAAAAACGCATGCGCCCTTTTTGGCCAACCAAGCAAGCTTGCAAAGGAAATCTGCACTACAATGAAGTCTCACTTCCCCCCGGTCAAAAGGGCCATCTGAAAAATGTGTAAAATCCAGAAAGGCAGGACAGGCCATGGGGAACTGGGAGCCTTGTTATGCTGATGGGCGGGATGTAAATTGCCAACAGCCACTCGGGAGAGGTGTATGGTGTTTCCTGAAACATCTAAAAAACAAAGCAACAGAGCCTAGGGCACTTCCACTTATGGTCCTATAGCTTAGGGAAATTAAAATCAAAAAGACACAGCCACCCCAAAGTTTGGGACGGCTCTGTTTACAAGAACCTCATTTACGGTAGAAGTTCAATATCGCAGAAAGTGAAAAATGGATAAAGAAGTTGTGGTACTTACGTACAATGCAATATCACTCAGCGATGAAATCTATGTCATCAGGCCCATAGCAGCATAATGAGTGGATTCAGGTATGATGATTCTAACTGAAATAAGTCACACAGAAAAAGAAACATCATAAGATACCACTAATACACGGAATGTAAACTTGGGTACACAGGAACTGGATTACAAAACAGAACAGGGTCTCAAATTTAGAAAACCAACTTATGCTTGCTTAAGGGGAAAGGTGAGTTGGGGTGCTGCATAAAACCAGAGATTGAAATGAGCACAGATAAAGTTCCTTAAGCCAAATATGGAATAGACAAGAACTACTCCTTGCTCAACGAAATGGACTCAACACCCCATATTAAACGCCTAAGAATGAACCTGACTAGTAAGTATCTTAAAACCTATGGATTGCTATGTCTCTGAAAGAAAATCAAGCGTGTGTACAGGGGCATAAACGCAGCAGTGATAGGATTGGAGAGGTTCAGTGAGCAAATGAAGACCCTTTGAAGTCATATTGCATGGGACCCATTCCACGGGTCTCAACTCTCCAGGTTTAAGGGATTCTGCCTTCAGCTAAAACATGCACGTGGAACCCAGAGTATGATCAACCGTGTGATCGGGAGACGTGTTCCAATATGTCTCAGTTCTCGTCCCCTGGTACTCGGGTGCATCATTCCAGACACTTTACTAACACTCTCCCTACTTGGAGAGTCAGTGCCTTTAACCTCCTGTTTGGCCCAGTTTGCCATTTCTGCGGAAGATGAACAGGAATAGGGAGAACCAATGAGAGACTAGCTGGAGGTGTCTGGACGGGCAAATTTACCTCTTATTTCCCACCAGGAAGAGGAATTAACCAAAGGTTCAGCGTGCCGTGCCGGAACCAGATTAGGGACTGAAGTAATGCTGCGGTGTTCCCGCTAGCTCCCAAGAAAGCGAGTTGAAGAAAGGAGCTCAGGGCCACTGTAATTCACAAACCTGCAGAGTTATAAATGACAGCTATCGTCCAGAAATATACTGAAGTAAGGCTGCCAAGAGGACTTGAAAGCGGGGCAGAATTGCAGGAAACCGATTTCAGGAGGTAGACTGGAATTGCATTTAAAGCATAGGAAAAGAGGCAGAACGTCCACAATGATGCACTTGGCCAAAAAGGGCGTATGCGTTTTTTCCTGAATATATTCAGGAAAAAACGCATGCGCCCTTTTTGGCCAACCAAGCAAGCTTGCAAAGGAAATCTGCACTACAATGAAGTCTCACTTCCCCCCGGTCAAAAGGGCCATCTGAAAAATGTGTAAAATCCAGAAAGGCAGGACAGGCCATGGGGAACTGGGAGCCTTGTTATGCTGATGGGCGGGATGTAAATTGCCAACAGCCACTCGGGAGAGGTGTATGGTGTTTCCTGAAACATCTAAAAAACAAAGCAACAGAGCCTAGGGCACTTCCACTTATGGTCCTATAGCTTAGGGAAATTAAAATCAAAAAGACACAGCCACCCCAAAGTTTGGGACGGCTCTGTTTACAAGAACCTCATTTACGGTAGAAGTTCAATATCGCAGAAAGTGAAAAATGGATAAAGAAGTTGTGGTACTTACGTAAAATGCAATATCACTCAGCGATGAAATCTATGTCATCAGGCCCATAGCAGCATAATGAGTGGATTCAGGTATGATGATTCTAACTGAAATAAGTCACACAGAAAAAGAAACATCATAAGATACCACTAATACACGGAATGTAAACTTGGGTACACAGGAACTGGATTACAAAACAGAACAGGGTCTCAAATTTAGAAAACCAACTTATGCTTGCTTAAGGGGAAAGGTGAGTTGGGGTGCTGCATAAAACCAGAGATTGAAATGAGCACAGATAAAGTTCCTTAAGCCAAATATGGAATAGACAAGAACTACTCCTTGCTCAACGAAATGGACTCAACACCCCATATTAAACGCCTAAGAATGTACCTGACTAGTAAGTATCTTAAAACCTATGGATTGTTATGTCTCTGAAAGTAAATCAAGCGTGTGTACAGGGGCATAAACGCAGCAGTGATAGGATTGGAGACGTTCGGTGAGCAAATGAAGACCCTTTGAAGTCATATTGCATGGGACCCATTCCACGGGTCTCAACTCTCCAGGTTTAAGGGATTCTTCCTTCAGCTAAAACATGCACGTGGAACCCAGAGTATGATCAACCGTGTGATCGGGAGACGTGTTCCAATATGTCTCAGTTCTCGTCCCCTGGTACTCGGGTGCAACATTCCAGATGCTTTACTAACACTCTCCCGACTTGGAGAGTCAGTGCCTTTAACCTCCTGTTTGGCCCAGTTTGCAATTTCTGCGGAAGATGTACAGGAGTAGGGAGAACCAATGAGAGACTAGCTGGAGGTGTCTGGACGGGCAAATTTAACTCTCATTTCGCACCAGGAAGAAGAATTGACCAAAGGCTCAGCGTGCCGTGCCGGAACCAGATTAGGGCCTGAAGCAATCCTGCGGTGTTGCGGCCAGCTCACAAGAAAGCGAGTTGAAGAAAGGAGCTCAGGGGCACTGTAATTCACAAACCTGCAGAGTTATAAATGACAGCTATCGTCCAGAAATATACTGAAGTAAGGCTGCCAAGAGGACTTGAAAGCGGGGCAGAATTGCAGGAAACCGATTTCAGGAGGTAGACTGGAATTGCATTTAAAGCATAGGAAAAGAGGCAGAACGTCCACAATGATGCACTTGGCCAAAAAGGGCGTATGCGTTTTTTCCTGAATATATTCAGGAAAAAACGCATACGCCCTTTTTGGCCAACCAAGCAAGCTTGCAAAGGAAATCTGCACTACAATGAAGTCTCACTTCCCCCCGGTCAAAAGGGCCACCTGAAAAAAGTGTAAAATCCAGAAAGACAGGACAGGCCATGGAGAACTGGGAGCCTTGTTATGCTGATGGGCGGGATGTAAATTGCCAACAGCCACTCGGGAGAGGTGTATGGTGTTTCCTGAAACATCTAAAAAACAAAGCAACAGAGCCTAGGGCACTTCCACTTATGGTCCTATAGCTTAGGGAAATTAAAATAAAAAAGACACAGCCACCGGAAAGTTTGGGACGGCTCTGTTTACAAGAACCTCATTTACGGTAGAAGTTCAATATCGCAGAAAGTGAAAAGTGGATAAAGAAGTTGTGGTACTTACGTACAATGCAATATCACTCAGCGATGAAATCTATGTCATCAGGCCCATAGCAGCATAATGAGTGGATTCAGGTATGATGATTCTAACTGAAATAAGTCACACAGAAAAAGAAACATCATAAGATACCACTAATACACGGAATGTAAACTTGGGTACACAGGAACTGGATTACAAAACAGAACAGGGTCTCAAATTTAGAAAACCAACTTATGCTTGCTTAAGGGGAAAGGTGAGTTGGGGTGCTGCATAAAACCAGAGATTGAAATGAGCACAGATAAAGTTCCTTAAGCCAAATATGGAATAGACAAGAACTACTCCTTGCTCAACGAAATGGACTCAACACCCCATATTAAACGCCTAAGAATGAACCTGACTAGTAAGTATCTTAAAACCTATGGATTGCTATGTCTCTGAAAGAAAATCAAGCGTGTGTACAGGGGCATAAACGCAGCAGTGATAGGATTGGAGAGGTTCAGTGAGCAAATGAAGACCCTTTGAAGTCATATTGCATGGGACCCATTCCACGGGTCTCAACTCTCCAGGTTTAAGGGATTCTGCCTTCAGCTAAAACATGCACGTGGAACCCAGAGTATGATCAACCGTGTGATCGGGAGACGTGTTCCAATATGTCTCAGTTCTCGTCCCCTGGTACTCGGGTGCATCATTCCAGACACTTTACTAACACTCTCCCTACTTGGAGAGTCAGTGCCTTTAACCTCCTGTTTGGCCCAGTTTGCCATTTCTGCGGAAGATGAACAGGAATAGGGAGAACCAATGAGAGACTAGCTGGAGGTGTCTGGACGGGCAAATTTAACTCTCATTTCCCACCAGGAAGAGGAATTAACCAAAGGTTCAGCGTGCCGTGCCGGAACCAGATTAGGGACTGAAGTAATGCTGCGGTGTTCCCGCTATCTCCCAAGAAAGCGAGTTGAAGAAAGGAGCTCAGGGCCACTGTAATTCACAAACCTGCAGAGTTATAAATGACAGCTATCGTCCAGAAATATACTGAAGTAAGGCTGCCAAGAGGACTTGAAAGCGGGGCAGAATTGCAGGAAACCGATTTCAGGAGGTAGACTGGAATTGCATTTAAAGCATAGGAAAAGAGGCAGAACGTCCACAATGATGCACTTGGCCAAAAAGGGCGTATGCGTTTTTTCCTGAATATATTCAGGAAAAAACGCATGCGCCCTTTTTGGCCAACCAAGCAAGCTTGCAAAGGAAATCTGCACTACAATGAAGTCTCACTTCCCCCCGGTCAAAAGGGCCATCTGAAAAATGTGTAAAATCCAGAAAGGCAGGACAGGCCATGGGGAACTGGGAGCCTTGTTATGCTGATGGGCGGGATGTAAATTGCCAACAGCCACTCGGGAGAGGTGTATGGTGTTTCCTGAAACATCTAAAAAACAAAGCAACAGAGCCTAGGGCACTTCCACTTATGGTCCTATAGCTTAGGGAAATTAAAATCAAAAAGACACAGCCACCCGAAAGTTTGGGGCGGCTCTGTTTACAAGAACCTCATTTACGGTACAAGTTCAATATCGCAAAAAGTGAAAAATGGATAAAGAAGTTGTGGTACTTACGTACAATGCAATATCACTCAGCGATGAAATCTATGTCATCAGGCCCATAGCAGCATAATGAGTGGATTCAGGTATGATGATTCTAACTGAAATAAGTCACACAGAAAAAGAAACATCATAAGATACCACTAATACACGGAATGTAAACTTGGGTACACAGGAACTGGATTACAAAACAGAACAGGGTCTCAAATTTAGAAAACCAACTTATGCTTGCTTAAGGGGAAAGGTGAGTTGGGGTGCTGCATAAAACCAGAGATTGTAATGAGCACAGATAAAGTTCCTTAAGCCAAATATGGAATAGACAAGAACTACTCCTTGCTCAACGAAATGGACTCAACACCCCATATTAAACGCCTAAGAATGTACCTGACTAGTAAGTATCTTAAAACCTATGGATTGCTATGTCTCTGAAAGAAAATCAAGCGTGTGTACAGGGGCATAAACGCAGCAGTGATAGGATTGGAGAGGTTCGGTGAGCAAATGAAGACCCTTTGAAGTCATATTGCATGGGACCCATTCCACGGGTCTCAACTCTCCAGGTTTAAGGGATTCTTCCTTCAGCTAAAACATGCACGTGGAACCCAGAGTATGATCAACCGTGTGATCGGGAGACGTGTTCCAATATGTCTCAGTTCTCATCCCCTGGTACTCGGGTGCAACATTCCAGATGCTTTACTAACACTCTCCCGACTTGGAGAGTCAGTGCCTTTAACCTCCTGTTTGGCCCAGTTTGCAATTTCTGCGGAAGATGTACAGGAATAGGGAGAACCAATGAGAGACTAGCTGGAGGTGTCTGGACGGGCAAATTTAACTCTCATTTCGCACCAGGAAGAAGAATTGACCAAAGGCTCAGCGTGCCGTGCCGGAACCAGATTAGGGCCTGAAGCAATCCTGCGGTGTTGCGGCCAGCTCACAAGAAAGCGAGTTGAAGAAAGGAGCTCAGGGGCACTGTAATTCACAAACCTGCAGAGTTATAAATGACAGCTATCGTCCAGAAATATACTGAAGTAAGGCTGCCAAGAGGACTTGAAAGCGGGGCAGAATTGCAGGAAACCGATTTCAGGAGGTAGACTGGAATTGCATTTAAAGCATAGGAAAAGAGGCAGAACGTCCACAATGATGCACTTGGCCAAAAAGGGCGTATGCGTTTTTTCCTGAATATATTCAGGAAAAAACGCATGCGCCCTTTTTGGCCAACCAAGCAGCTTGCAAAGGAAATCTGCACTACAATGAAGTCTCACTTCCCCCCGGTCAAAAGGGCCACCTGAAAAAAGTGTAAAATCCAGAAAGGCAGGACAGGCCATGGGGAACTGGGAGCCTTGTTATGCTGATGGGCGGGATGTAATTTGCCAACAGCCACTCGGGAGAGGTGTATGGTGTTTCCTGAAACATCTAAAAAACAAAGCAACAGAGCCTAGGGCACTTCCACTTATGGTCCTATAGCTTAGGGAAATTAAAATCAAAAAGACACAGCCACCCGAAAGTTTGGGGCGGCTCTGTTTACAAGAACCTCATTTACGGTACAAGTTCAATATCGCAAAAAGTGAAAAATGGATAAAGAAGTTGTGGTACTTACGTACAATGCAATATCACTCAGCGATGAAATCTATGTCATCAGGCCCATAGCAGCATAATGAGTGGATTCAGGTATGATGATTCTAACTGAAATAAGTCACACAGAAAAAGAAACATCATAAGATATCACTAATACACGGAATGTAAACTTGGCTACACAGGAACTGGATTACAAAACAGAACAGGGTCTCAAATTTAGAAAACCAACTTATGCTTGCTTAAGGGGAAAGGTGAGTTGGGGTGCTGCATAAAACCAGAGATTGAAATGAGCACAGATAAAGTTTCTTAAGCCAAATATGGAATAGACAAGAACTACTCCTTGCTCAACGAAATGGGCTCAACACCCCATATTAAACGCCTAAGAATGTACCTGACTAGTAAGTATCTTAAAACCTATGGATTGCTATGTCTCTGAAAGAAAATCAAGCGTGTGTACAGGGGCATAAACGCAGCAGTGATAAGATTGGAGAGGTTCGGTGAGCAAATGAAGACCCTTTGAAGTCATATTGCATGGGACCCATTCCACGGGTCTCAACTCTCCAGGTTTAAGGGATTCTTCCTTCAGCTAAAACATGCACGTGGAACCCAGAGTATGATCAACCGTGTGATCGGGAGACGTGTTCCAATATGTCTCAGTTCTCGTCCCCTGGTACTCGGGTGCAACATTCCAGATGCTTTACTAACACTCTCCCGACTTGGAGAGTCAGTGCCTTTAACCTCCTGTTTGGCCCAGTTTGCAATTTCTGCGGAAGATGTACAGGAATAGGGAGAACCAATGAGAGACTAGCTGGAGGTGTCTGGACGGGCAAATTTAACTCTCATTTCGCACCAGGAAGAAGAATTGACCAAAGGCTCAGCGTGCCGTGCCGGAACCAGATTAGGGCCTGAAGCAATCCTGCGGTGTTGCGGCCAGCTCACAAGAAAGCGAGTTGAAGAAAGGAGCTCAGGGGCACTGTAATTCACAAACCTGCAGAGTTAAAACTGACAGCTATCGTCCAGAAATATACTGAAGTAAGGCTGCCAAGAGGACTTGAAAGCGGGGCAGAATTGCAGGAAACCGATTTCAGGAGGTAGACTGGAATTGCATTTAAAGCATAGGAAAAGAGGCAGAACGTCCACAATGATGCACTTGGCCAAAAAGGGCGTATGCGTTTTTTCCTGAATATATTCAGGAAAAAACGCATAAGCCCTTTTTGGCCAACCAAGCAAGCTTGCAAAGGAAATCTGCACTACAATGAAGTCTCACTTCCCCACTGTCAAAAGGGCCACCTGAAAAAAGTGTAAAATCCAGAAAAGCAGGACAGGCCATGGAGAACTGGGAGCCTTGTTATGCTGATGGGCGGGATGTAAATTGCCAACAGCCACTCGGGAGAGGTGTATGGTGTTTCCTGAAACATCTAAAAAACAAAGCAACAGAGCCTAGGGCACTTCCACTTATGGTCCTATAGCTTAGGGAAATTAAAATAAAAAAGACACAGCCACCGGAAAGTTTGGGACGGCTCTGTTTACAAGAACCTCATTTATGGTAGAAGTTCAATATCGCAGAAAGTGAAAAGTGGATAAAGAAGTTGTGGTACTTACGTACAATGCAATATCACTCAGCGATGAAATCTATGTCATCAGGCCCATAGCAGCATAATGAGTGGATTCAGGTATGATGATTCTAACTGAAATAAGTCACACAGAAAAAGAAACATCATAAGATACCACTAATACACGGAATGTAAACTTGGGTACACAGGAACTGGATTACAAAACAGAACAGGGTCTCAAATTTAGAAAACCAACTTATGCTTGCTTAAGGGGAAAGGTGAGTTGGGGTGCTGCATAAAACCAGAGATTGAAATGAGCACAGATAAAGTTCCTTAAGCCAAATATGGAATAGACAAGAACTACTCCTTGCTCAACGAAATGGACTCAACACCCCATATTAAACGCCTAAGAATGAACCTGACTAGTAAGTATCTTAAAACCTATGGATTGCTATGTCTCTGAAAGAAAATCAAGCGTGTGTACAGGGGCATAAACGCAGCAGTGATAGGATTGGAGAGGTTCAGTGAGCAAATGAAGACCCTTTGAAGTCATATTGCATGGGACCCATTCCACGGGTCTCAACTCTCCAGGTTTAAGGGATTCTGCCTTCAGCTAAAACATGCACGTGGAACCCAGAGTATGATCAACCGTGTGATCGGGAGACGTGTTCCAATATGTCTCAGTTCTCGTCCCCTGGTACTCGGGTGCATCATTCCAGACACTTTACTAACACTCTCCCTACTTGGAGAGTCAGTGCCTTTAACCTCCTGTTTGGCCCAGTTTGCCATTTCTGCGGAAGATGAACAGGAATAGGGAGAACCAATGAGAGACTAGCTGGAGGTGTCTGGACGGGCAAATTTAACTCTCATTTCCCACCAGGAAGAGGAATTAACCAAAGGTTCAGCGTGCCGTGCCGGAACCAGATTAGGGACTGAAGTAATGCTGCGGTGTTCCCGCTAGCTCCCAAGAAAGCGAGTTGAAGAAAGGAGCTCAGGGCCACTGTAATTCACAAACCTGCAGAGTTATAAATGACAGCTATCGTCCAGAAATATACTGAAGTAAGGCTGCCAAGAGGACTTGAAAGCGGGGCAGAATTGCAGGAAACCGATTTCAGGAGGTAGACTGGAATTGCATTTAAAGCATAGGAAAAGAGGCAGAACGTCCACAATGATGCACTTGGCCAAAAAGGGCGTATGCGTTTTTTCCTGAATATATTCAGGAAAAAACGCATGCGCCCTTTTTGGCCAACCAAGCAAGCTTGCAAAGGAAATCTGCACTACAATGAAGTCTCACTTCCCCCCGGTCAAAAGGGCCATCTGAAAAATGTGTAAAATCCAGAAAGGCAGGACAGGCCATGGGGAACTGGGAGCCTTGTTATGCTGATGGGCGGGATGTAAATTGCCAACAGCCACTCGGGAGAGGTGTATGGTGTTTCCTGAAACATCTAAAAAACAAAGCAACAGAGCCTAGGGCACTTCCACTTATGGTCCTATAGCTTAGGGAAATTAAAATCAAAAAGACACAGCCACCCGAAAGTTTGGGGCGGCTCTGTTTACAAGAACCTCATTTACGGTACAAGTTCAATATCGCAAAAAGTGAAAAATGGATAAAGAAGTTGTGGTACTTACGTACAATGCAATATCACTCAGCGATGAAATCTATGTCATCAGGCCCATAGCAGCATAATGAGTGGATTCAGGTATGATGATTCTAACTGAAATAAGTCACACAGAAAAAGAAACATCATAAGATACCACTAATACACGGAATGTAAACTTGGGTACACAGGAACTGGATTACAAAACAGAACAGGGTCTCAAATTTAGAAAACCAACTTATGCTTGCTTAAGGGGAAAGGTGAGTTGGGGTGCTGCATAAAACCAGAGATTGTAATGAGCACAGATAAAGTTCCTTAAGCCAAATATGGAATAGACAAGAACTACTCCTTGCTCAACGAAATGGACTCAACACCCCATATTAAACGCCTAAGAATGTACCTGACTAGTAAGTATCTTAAAACCTATGGATTGCTATGTCTCTGAAAGAAAATCAAGCGTGTGTACAGGGGCATAAACGCAGCAGTGATAGGATTGGAGAGGTTCGGTGAGCAAATGAAGACCCTTTGAAGTCATATTGCATGGGACCCATTCCACGGGTCTCAACTCTCCAGGTTTAAGGGATTCTTCCTTCAGCTAAAACATGCACGTGGAACCCAGAGTATGATCAACCGTGTGATCGGGAGACGTGTTCCAATATGTCTCAGTTCTCATCCCCTGGTACTCGGGTGCAACATTCCAGATGCTTTACTAACACTCTCCCGACTTGGAGAGTCAGTGCCTTTAACCTCCTGTTTGGCCCAGTTTGCAATTTCTGCGGAAGATGTACAGGAATAGGGAGAACCAATGAGAGACTAGCTGGAGGTGTCTGGACGGGCAAATTTAACTCTCATTTCACACCAGGAAGAAGAATTGACCAAAGGCTCAGCGTGCCGTGCCGGAACCAGATTAGGGCCTGAAGCAATCCTGCGGTGTTGCGGCCAGCTCACAAGAAAGCGAGTTGAAGAAAGGAGCTCAGGGGCACTGTAATTCACAAACCTGCAGAGTTATAAATGACAGCTATCGTCCAGAAATATACTGAAGTAAGGCTGCCAAGAGGACTTGAAAGCGGGGCAGAATTGCAGGAAACCGATTTCAGGAGGTAGACTGGAATTGCATTTAAAGCATAGGAAAAGAGGCAGAACGTCCACAATGATGCACTTGGCCAAAAAGGGCGTATGCGTTTTTTCCTGAATATATTCAGGAAAAAACGCATGCGCCCTTTTTGGCCAACCAAGCAGCTTGCAAAGGAAATCTGCACTACAATGAAGTCTCACTTCCCCCCGGTCAAAAGGGCCACCTGAAAAAAGTGTAAAATCCAGAAAGGCAGGACAGGCCATGGGGAACTGGGAGCCTTGTTATGCTGATGGGCGGGATGTAATTTGCCAACAGCCACTCGGGAGAGGTGTATGGTGTTTCCTGAAACATCTAAAAAACAAAGCAACAGAGCCTAGGGCACTTCCACTTATGGTCCTATAGCTTAGGGAAATTAAAATCAAAAAGACACAGCCACCCGAAAGTTTGGGGCGGCTCTGTTTACAAGAACCTCATTTACGGTACAAGTTCAATATCGCAAAAAGTGAAAAATGGATAAAGAAGTTGTGGTACTTACGTACAATGCAATATCACTCAGCGATGAAATCTATGTCATCAGGCCCATAGCAGCATAATGAGTGGATTCAGGTATGATGATTCTAACTGAAATAAGTCACACAGAAAAAGAAACATCATAAGATATCACTAATACACGGAATGTAAACTTGGCTACACAGGAACTGGATTACAAAACAGAACAGGGTCTCAAATTTAGAAAACCAACTTATGCTTGCTTAAGGGGAAAGGTGAGTTGGGGTGCTGCATAAAACCAGAGATTGAAATGAGCACAGATAAAGTTTCTTAAGCCAAATATGGAATAGACAAGAACTACTCCTTGCTCAACGAAATGGGCTCAACACCCCATATTAAACGCCTAAGAATGTACCTGACTAGTAAGTATCTTAAAACCTATGGATTGCTATGTCTCTGAAAGAAAATCAAGCGTGTGTACAGGGGCATAAACGCAGCAGTGATAAGATTGGAGAGGTTCGGTGAGCAAATGAAGACCCTTTGAAGTCATATTGCATGGGACCCATTCCACGGGTCTCAACTCTCCAGGTTTAAGGGATTCTTCCTTCAGCTAAAACATGCACGTGGAACCCAGAGTATGATCAACCGTGTGATCGGGAGACGTGTTCCAATATGTCTCAGTTCTCGTCCCCTGGTACTCGGGTGCAACATTCCAGATGCTTTACTAACACTCTCCCGACTTGGAGAGTCAGTGCCTTTAACCTCCTGTTTGGCCCAGTTTGCAATTTCTGCGGAAGATGTACAGGAATAGGGAGAACCAATGAGAGACTAGCTGGAGGTGTCTGGACGGGCAAATTTAACTCTCATTTCGCACCAGGAAGAAGAATTGACCAAAGGCTCAGCGTGCCGTGCCGGAACCAGATTAGGGCCTGAAGCAATCCTGCGGTGTTGCGGCCAGCTCACAAGAAAGCGAGTTGAAGAAAGGAGCTCAGGGGCACTGTAATTCACAAACCTGCAGAGTTAAAACTGACAGCTATCGTCCAGAAATATACTGAAGTAAGGCTGCCAAGAGGACTTGAAAGCGGGGCAGAATTGCAGGAAACCGATTTCAGGAGGTAGACTGGAATTGCATTTAAAGCATAGGAAAAGAGGCAGAACGTCCACAATGATGCACTTGGCCAAAAAGGGCGTATGCGTTTTTTCCTGAATATATTCAGGAAAAAACGCATAAGCCCTTTTTGGCCAACCAAGCAAGCTTGCAAAGGAAATCTGCACTACAATGAAGTCTCACTTCCCCACTGTCAAAAGGGCCACCTGAAAAAAGTGTAAAATCCAGAAAGGCAGGACAGGCCATGGAGAACTGGGAGCCTTGTTATGCTGATGGGCGGGATGTAAATTGCCAACAGCCACTCGGGAGAGGTGTATGGTGTTTCCTGAAACATCTAAAAAACAAAGCAACAGAGCCTAGGGCACTTCCACTTATGGTCCTATAGCTTAGGGAAATTAAAATCAAAAAGACAGAGCCACCCCAAAATTTGGGACGGCTCTGTTTACAAGAACCTCATTTACGGTACAAGTTCAATATCGCAGAAAGTGAAAAATGGATAAAGAAGTTGTGGTACTTACGTACAATGCAATATCACTCAGCAATGAAATCTATGTCATCAGGCCCATAGCAGCATAATGAGTGGATTCAGGTATGATGATTCTAACTGAAATAAGTCACACAGAAAAAGAAACATCATAAGATACCACTAATACACGGAATGTAAACTTGGGTACACAGGAACTGGATTACAAAACAGAACAGGGTCTCAAATTTAGAAAACCAACTTATGCTTGCTTAAGGGGAAAGGTGAGTTGGGGTGCTGCATAAAACCAGAGATTGTAATGAGCACAGATAAAGTTCCTTAAGCCAAATATGGAATAGACAAGAACTACTCCTTGCTCAACGAAATGGACTCAACACCCCATATTAAACGCCTAAGAATGTACCTGACTAGTAAGTATCTTAAAACCTATGGATTGCTATGTCTCTGAAAGAAAATCAAGCGTGTGTACAGGGGCATAAACGCAGCAGTGATAGGATTGGAGAGTTTCAGTGAGCAAATGAAGACCCTTTGAAGTCATATTGCATGGGACCCATTCCACGGGTCTCAACTCTCCAGGTTTAAGGGATTCTTCCTTCAGCTAAAACATGCACGTGGAACCCAGAGTATGATCAACCGTGTGATCGGGAGACGTGTTCCAATATGTCTCAGTTCTCATCCCCTGGTACTCGGGTGCAACATTCCAGATGCTTTACTAACACTCTCCCGACTTGGAGAGTCAGTGCCTTTAACCTCCTGTTTGGCCCAGTTTGCAATTTCTGCGGAAGATGTACAGGAATAGGGAGAACCAATGAGAGACTAGCTGGAGGTGTCTGGACGGGCAAATTTAACTCTCATTTCGCACCAGGAAGAAGAATTGACCAAAGGCTCAGCGTGCCGTGCCGGAACCAGATTAGGGCCTGAAGCAATCCTGCGGTGTTGCGGCCAGCTCACAAGAAAGCGAGTTGAAGAAAGGAGCTCAGGGGCACTGTAATTCACAAACCTGCAGAGTTAAAAGTGACAGCTATCGTCCAGAAATATACTGAAGTAAGGCTGCCAAGAGGACTTGAAAGCGGGGCAGAATTGCAGGAAACCGATTTCAGGAGGTAGACTGGAATTGCATTTAAAGCATAGGAAAAGAGGCAGAACATCCACAATGATGCACTTGGCCAAAAAGGGCGTATGCGTTTTTTCCTGAATATATTCAGGAAAAAACGCATACGCCCTTTTTGGCCAACCAAGCAAGCTTGCAAAGGAAATCTGCACTACAATGAAGTCTCACTTCCCCCCGGTCAAAAGGGCCACCTGAAAAAAGTGTAAAATCCAGAAAGGCAGGACAGGCCATGGGGAACTGGGAGCCTTGTTATGCTGATGGGCGGGATGTAAATTGCCAACAGCCACTCGGGAGAGGTGTATGGTGTTTCCTGAAACATCTAAAAAACAAAGCAACAGAGCCTAGGGCACTTCCACTTATGGTCCTATAGCTTAGGGAAATTAAAATCAAAAAGACACAGCCACCCGAAAGTTTGGGGCGGCTCTGTTTACAAGAACCTCATTTACGGTACAAGTTCAATATCGCAAAAAGTGAAAAATGGATAAAGAAGTTGTGGTACTTACGTACAATGCAATATCACTCAGCGATGAAATCTATGTCATCAGGCCCATAGCAGCATAATGAGTGGATTCAGGTATGATGATTCTAACTGAAATAAGTCACACAGAAAAAGAAACTTCATAAGATATCACTAATACACGGAATGGAAACTTGGCTACACAGGAACTGGATTACAAAACAGAACAGGGTCTCAAATTTAGAAAACCAACTTATGCTTGCTTAAGGGGAAAGGTGAGTTGGGGTGCTGCATAAAACCAGAGATTGAAATGAGCACAGATAAAGTTTCTTAAGCCAAATATGGAATAGACAAGAACTACTCCTTGCTCAACGAAATGGGCTCAACACCCCATATTAAACGCCTAAGAATGTACCTGACTAGTAAGTATCTTAAAATCTATGGATTGCTATGTCTCTGAAAGAAAATCAAGCGTGTGTACAGGGGCATAAACGCAGCAGTGATAGGATTGGAGAGGTTCGGTGAGCAAATGAAGACCCTTTGAAGTCATATTGCATGGGACCCATTCCACGGGTCTCAACTCTCCAGGTTTAAGGGATTCTTCCTTCAGCTAAAACATGCACGTGGAACCCAGAGTATGATCAACCGTGTGATCGGGAGACGTGTTCCAATATGTCTCAGTTCTCGTCCCCTGGTACTCGGGTGCAACATTCCAGATGCTTTACTAACACTCTCCCGACTTGGAGAGTCAGTGCCTTTAACCTCCTGTTTGGCCCAGTTTGCAATTTCTGCGGAAGATGTACAGGAGTAGGGAGAACCAATGAGAGACTAGCTGGAGGTGTCTGGACGGGCAAATTTAACTCTCATTTCCCACCAGGAAGAAGAATTGACCAAAGGCTCAGTGTGCCGTGCCGGAACCAGATTAGGGCCTGAAGCAATCCTGCGGTGTTGCGGCCAGCTCACAAGAAAGCGAGTTGAAGAAAGGAGCTCAGGGGCACTGTAATTCACAAACCTGCAGAGTTATAAATGACAGCTATCGTCCAAAAATATACTGAAGTAACGCTGCCAAGAGGACTTGAAAGCGGGGCAGAATTGCAGGAAACCGATTTCAGGAGGTAGACTGGAATTGCATTTAAAGCATAGGAAAAGAGGCAGAACGTCCACAATGATGCACTTGGCCAAAAAGGGCGTATGCGTTTTTTCCTGAATATATTCAGGAAAAAACGCATACGCCCTTTTTGGCCAACCAAGCAAGCTTGCAAAGGAAATCTGCACTACAATGAAGTCTCACTTCCCCCCGGTCAAAAGGGCCACCTGAAAAAAGTGTAAAATCCAGAAAGGCAGGACAGGCCATGGAGAACTGGGAGCCTTGTTATGCTGATGGGCGGGATGTAAATTGCCAACAGCCACTCGGGAGAGGTGTATGGTGTTTCCTGAAACATCTAAAAAACAAAGCAAAAGAGCCTAGAGCACTTCCACTTATGGTCCTATAGCTTAGGGAAATTAAAATCAAAAAGACACAGCCACCCCAAAGTTTGGGACGGCTCTGTTTACAAGAACCTCGTTTATGGTACATGTTCAATATCGCAGAAAGTGAAAAATGGATAAAGAAGTTGTGGTACTTACGTACAATGCAATATCACTCAGCGATGAAATCTATGTCATCAGGCCCATAGCAGCATAATGAGTGGATTCAGGTATGATGATTCTAACTGAAATAAGTCACACAGAAAAGGAAACATCATAAGATACCACTAATACACGGAATGTAAACTTGGGTACACAGGAACTGGATTACAAAACAGAACAGGGTCTCAAATTTAGATAAACCAACTTATGCTTGCTTAAGGGGAAAGGTGAGTTGGGGTGCTGCATAAAACCAGAGATTGAAATGAGCACAGATAAAGTTCCTTAAGCCAAATATGGAATAGACAAGAACTACTCCTTGCTCAACGAAATGGACTCAACACCCCATATTAAACGCCTAAGAATGTACCTGACTAGTAAGTATCTTAAAACCTATGGATTGTTATGTCTCTGAAAGAAAATCAAGCGTGTGTACAGGGGCATAAACGCAGCAGTGATAGGATTGGAGAGGTTCGGTGAGCAAATGAAGACCCTTTGAAGTCATATTGCATGGGACCCATTCCACGGGTCTCAACTCTCCAGGTTTAAGGGATTCTTCCTTCAGCTAAAACATGCACGTGGATCCCAGAGTATGATCAACCGTGTGATCGGGAGACGTGTTCCAATATGTCTCAGTTCTCGTCCCCTGGTACTCGGGTGCAACATTCCAGATGCTTTACTAACACTCTCCCGACTTGGAGAGTCAGTGCCTTTAACCTCCTGTTTGGCCCAGTTTGCAATTTCTGCGGAAGATGTACAGGAGTAGGGAGAACCAATGAGAGACTAGCTGGAGGTGTCTGGACGGGCAAATTTAACTCTCATTTCCCACCAGGAAGAAGAATTGACCAAAGGCTCAGCGTGCCGTGCCGGAACCAGATTAGGGCCTGAAGCAATCCTGCGGTGTTGCGGCCAGCTCACAAGAAAGCGAGTTGAAGAAAGGAGCTCAGGGGCACTGTAATTCACAAACCTGCAGAGTTATAAATGACAGCTATCGTCCAAAAATATACTGAAGTAAGGCTGCCAAGAGGACTTGAAAGCGGGGCAGAATTGCAGGAAACCGATTTCAGGAGGTAGACTGGAATTGCATTTAAAGCATAGGAAAAGAGGCAGAACGTCCACAATGATGCACTTGGCCAAAAAGGGCGTATGCATTTTTTCCTGAATATATTCAGGAAAAAACGCATACGCCCTTTTTGGCCAACCAAGCAAGCTTGCAAAGGAAATCTGCACTACAATGAAGTCTCACTTCCCCCCTGTCAAAAGGGCCACCTGAAAAAAGTGTAAAATCCAGAAAGGCAGGACAGGCCATGGAGAACTGGGAGCCTTGTTATGCTGATGGGCGGGATGTAAATTGCCAACAGCCACTCGGGAGAGGTGTATGGTGTTTCCTGAAACATCTAAAAAACAAAGCAAAAGAGCCTAGAGCACTTCCACTTATGGTCCTATAGCTTAGGGAAATTAAAATCAAAAAGACACAGCCACCCCAAAGTTTGGGACGGCTCTGTTTACAAGAACCTCGTTTACGGTACATGTTCAATATCGCAGAAAGTGAAAAATGGATAAAGAAGTTGTGGTACTTACGTACAATGCAATATCACTCAGCGATGAAATCTATGTCATCAGGCCCATAGCAGCATAATGAGTGGATTCAGGTATGATGATTCTAACTGAAATAAGTCACACAGAAAAGGAAACATCATAAGATACCACTAATACACGGAATGTAAACTTGGGTACACAGGAACTGGATTACAAAACAGAACAGGGTCTCAAATTTAGATAAACCAACTTATGCTTGCTTAAGGGGAAAGGTGAGTTGGGGTGCTGCATAAAACCAGAGATTGAAATGAGCACAGATAAAGTTCCTTAAGCCAAATATGGAATAGACAAGAACTACTCCTTGCTCAACGAAATGGACTCAACACCCCATATTAAACGCCTAAGAATGTACCTGACTAGTAAATATCTTAAAACCTATGGATTGTTATGTCTCTGAAAGAAAATCAAGCGTGTGTACAGGGGCATAAACGCAGCAGTGATAGGATTGGAGAGGTTCGGTGAGCAAATGAAGACCCTTTGAAGTCATATTGCATGGGACCCATTCCACGGGTCTCAACTCTCCAGGTTTAAGGGATTCTTCCTTCAGCTAAAACATGCACGTGGATCCCAGAGTATGATCAACCGTGTGATCGGGAGACGTGTTCCAATATGTCTCAGTTCTCGTCCCCTGGTACTCGGGTGCAACATTCCAGATGCTTTACTAACACTCTCCCGACTTGGAGAGTCAGTGCCTTTAACCTCCTGTTTGGCCCAGTTTGCAATTTCTGCGGAAGATGTACAGGAGTAGGGAGAACCAATGAGAGACTAGCTGGAGGTGTCTGGACGGGCAAATTTAACTCTCATTTCCCACCAGGAAGAAGAATTGACCAAAGGCTCAGCGTGCCGTGCCGGAACCAGATTAGGGCCTGAAGCAATCCTGCGGTGTTGCGGCCAGCTCACAAGAAAGCGAGTTGAAGAAAGGAGCTCAGGGGCACTGTAATTCACAAACCTGCAGAGTTATAAATGACAGCTATCGTCCAAAAATATACTGAAGTAAGGCTGCCAAGAGGACTTGAAAGCGGGGCAGAATTGCAGGAAACCGATTTCAGGAGGTAGACTGGAATTGCATTTAAAGCATAGGAAAAGAGGCAGAACGTCCACAATGATGCACTTGGCCAAAAAGGGCGTATGCATTTTTTCCTGAATATATTCAGGAAAAAACGCATACGCCCTTTTTGGCCAACCAAGCAAGCTTGCAAAGGAAATCTGCACTACAATGAAGTCTCACTTCCCCCCGGTCAAAAGGGCCACCTGAAAAAAGTGTAAAATCCAGAAAGGCAGGACAGGCCATGGAGAACTGGGAGCCTTGTTATGCTGATGGGCGGGATGTAAATTGCCAACAGCCACTCGGGAGAGGTGTATGGTGTTTCCTGAAACATCTAAAAAACAAAGCAACAGAGCCTAGGGCACTTCCACTTATGGTCCTATAGCTTAGGGAAATTAAAATCAAAAAGACACAGCCACCCCAAAGTTTGGGACGGCTCTGTTTACAAGAACCTCGTTTACAGTACATGTTCAATATCGCAGAAAGTGAAAAATGGATAAAGAAGTTGTGGTACTTACGTACAATGCAATATCACTCAGCGATGAAATCTATGTCATCAGGCCCATAGCAGCATAATGAGTGGATTTAGGTATGATGATTCTAACTGAAATAAGTCACACAGAAAAAGAAACATCATAAGATACCACTAATACACGGAATGTAAACTTGGGTACACAGGAACTGGATTACAAAACAGAACAGGGTCTCAAATTTAGATAAACCAACTTATGCTTGCTTAAGGGGAAAGGTGAGTTAGGGTGCTGCATAAAACCAGAGATTGAAATGAGCACAGATAAAGTTCCTTAAGCCAAATATGGAATAGACAAGAACTACTCCTTGCTCAACGAAATGGACTCAACACCCCATATTAAACGCCTAAGAATGTACCTGACTAGTAAGTATCTTAAAACCTATGGATTGTTATGTCTCTGAAAGAAAATCAAGCGTGTGTACAGGGGCATAAACGCAGCAGTGATAGGATTGGAGAGGTTCGGTGAGCAAATGAAGACCCTTTGAAGTCATATTGCATGGGACCCATTCCACGGGTCTCAACTCTCCAGGTTTAAGGGATTCTTCCTTCAGCTAAAACATGCACGTGGAACCCAGAGTATGATCAACCGTGTGATCGGGAGACGTGTTCCAATATGTCTCAGTTCTCGTCCCCTGGTACTCGGGTGCAACATTCCAGACGCTTTACTAACACTCTCCCTACTTGGAGAGTCAGTGCCTTTAACCTCCTGTTTGGCCCAGTTTGCCATTTCTGCGGAAGATGAACAGGAATAGGGAGAACCAATGAGAGACTAGCTGGAGGTGTCTGGACGGGCAAATTTAACTCTCATTTCCCACCAGGAAGAGGAATTAACCAAAGGTTCAGCGTGCCGTGCCGGAACCAGATTAGGGACTGAAGTAATGCTGCGGTGTTCCCGCTAGCTCCCAAGAAAGCGAGTTGAAGAAAGGAGCTCAGGGCCACTGTAATTCACAAACCTGCAGAGTTATAAATGACAGCTATCGTCCAGAAATATACTGAAGTAAGGCTGCCAAGAGGACTTGAAAGCGGGGCAGAATTGCAGGAAACCGATTTCAGGAGGTAGACTGGAATTGCATTTAAAGCATAGGAAAAGAGGCAGAACGTCCACAATGATGCACTTGGCCAAAAAGGGCGTATGCGTTTTTTCCTGAATATATTCAGGAAAAAACGCATACGCCCTTTTTGGCCAACCAAGCAAGCTTGCAAAGGAAATCTGCACTACAATGAAGTCTCACTTCCCCCCGGTCAAAAGGGCCACCTGAAAAAAGTGTAAAATCCAGAAAGGCAGGACAGGCCATGGAGAACTGGGAGCCTTGTTATGCTGATGGGCGGGATGTAAATTGCCAACAGCCACTGGGGAGAGGTGTATGGTGTTTCCTGAAACATGTAAAAAACAAAGCAACAGAGCCTAGGGCACTTCCACTTATGGTCCTATAGCTTAGGGAAATTAAAATCAAAAAGACACAGCCACCCGAATGTTTGGGACGGCTCTGTTTACAAGAACCTCATTTACGGTACAAGTTCAATATCGCAGAAAGTGAAAAATGGATAAAGAAGTTGTGGTACTTACGTACAATGCTATATCACTCAGCAATGAAATCTATGTCATCAGGCCCATAGCAGCATAATGAGTGGATTCAGGTATGATGATTCTAACTGAAATAAGTCACACAGAAAAAGAAACATCATAAGATATCACTAATACACGGAATGTAAACTTGGCTACACAGGAACTGGATTACAAAACAGAACAGGGTCTCAAATTTAGAAAACCAACTTATGCTTGCTTAAGGGGAAAGGTGAGTTGGGGTGCTGCATAAAACCAGAGATTGAAATGAGCACAGATAAAGTTCCTTAAGCCAATTATGGAATAGACAAGAACTACTCCTTGCTCAACGAAATGGGCTCAACACCCCATATTAAACGCCTAAGAATGTACCTGACTAGTAAGTATCTTAAAACCTATGGATTGCTATGTCTCTGAAAGAAAATCAAGCGTGTGTACAGGGGCATAAACGCAGCAGTGATAGGATTGGAGAGGTTCGGTGAGCAAATGAAGACCCTTTGAAGTCATATTGCATGGGACCCATTCCACGGGTCTCAACTCTCCAGGTTTAAGGGATTCTTCCTTCAGCTAAAACATGCACGTGGAACCCAGAGTATGATCAACCGTGTGATCGGGAGACGTGTTCCAATATGTCTCAGTTCTCATCCCCTGGTACTCGGGTGCAACATTCCAGATGCTTTACTAACACTCTCCCGACTTGGAGAGTCAGTGCCTTTAACCTCCTGTTTGGCCCAGTTTGCAATTTCTGCGGAAGATGTACAGGAATAGGGAGAACCAATGAGAGACTAGCTGGAGGTGTCTGGACGGGCAAATTTAACTCTCATTTCGCACCAGGAAGAAGAATTGACCAAAGGCTCAGCGTGCCGTGCCGGAACCAGATTAGGGCCTGAAGCAATCCTGCGGTGTTGCGGCCAGCTCACAAGAAAGCGAGTTGAAGAAAGGAGCTCAGGGGCACTGTAATTCACAAACCTGCAGAGTTAAAAGTGACAGCTATCGTCCAGAAATATACTGAAGTAAGGCTGCCAAGAGGACTTGAAAGCGGGGCAGAATTGCAGGAAACCGATTTCAGGAGGTAGACTGGAATTGCATTTAAAGCATAGGAAAAGAGGCAGAACGTCCACAATGATGCACTTGGCCAAAAAGGGCGTATGCGTTTTTTCCTGAATATATTCAGGAAAAAACGCATACGCCCTTTTTGGCCAACCAAGCAAGCTTGCAAAGGAAATCTGCACTACAATGAAGTCTCACTTCCCCCCGGTCAAAAGGGCCACCTGAAAAAAGTGTAAAATCCAGAAAGGCAGGACAGGCCATGGAGAACTGGGAGCCTTGTTATGCTGATGGGCGGGATGTAAATTGCCAACAGCCACTCGGGAGAGGTGTATGGTGTTTCCTGAAACATGTAAAAAACAAAGCAACAGAGCCTAGGGCACTTCCACTTATGGTCCTATAGCTTAGGGAAATTAAAATCAAAAAGACACAGCCACCCGAAAGTTTGGGACGGCTCTGTTTACAAGAACCTCATTTACGGTACAAGTTCAATATCGCAGAAAGTGAAAAATGGATAAAGAAGTTGTGGTACTTACGTACAATGCTATATCACTCAGCAATGAAATCTATGTCATCAGGCCCATAGCAGCATAATGAGTGGATTCAGGTATGATGATTCTAACTGAAATAAGTCACACAGAAAAAGAAACATCATAAGATATCACTAATACACGGAATGTAATCTTGGCTACACAGGAACTGGATTACAAAACAGAACAGGGTCTCAAATTTAGAAAACCAACTTATGCTTGCTTAAGGGGAAAGGTGAGTTGGGGTGCTGCATAAAACCAGAGATTGAAATGAGCACAGATAAAGTTCCTTAAGCCAATTATGGAATAGACAAGAACTACTCCTTGCTCAACGAAATGGGCTCAACACCCCATATTAAACGCCTAAGAATGTACCTGACTAGTAAGTATCTTAAAACCTATGGATTGCTATGTCTCTGAAAGAAAATCAAGCGTGTGTACAGGGGCATAAACGCAGCAGTGATAGGATTGGAGAGGTTCGGTGAGCAAATGAAGACCCTTTGAAGTCATATTGCATGGGACCCATTCCACGGGTCTCAACTCTCCAGGTTTAAGGGATTCTTCCTTCAGCTAAAACATGCACGTGGAACCCAGAGTATGATCAACCGTGTGATCGGGAGACGTGTTCCAATATGTCTCAGTTCTCGTCCCCTGGTACTTGGGTGCAACATTCCAGATGCTTTACTAACACTCTCCCGACTTGGAGAGTCAGTGCATTTAACCTCCTGTTTGGCCCAGTTTGCAATTTCTGCGGAAGATGTACAGGAATAGGGAGAACCAATGAGAGACTAGCTGGAGGTGTCTGGACGGGCAAATTTAACTCTCATTTCGCATCAGGAAGAAGAATTAACCAAAGGCTCAGCATGCCGTGCCGGAACCAGATTAGGGCCTGAAGCAATCCTGCGGTGTTGCGGCCAGCTCACAAGAAAGCGAGTTGAAGAAAGGAGCTCAGGGGCACTGTAATTCACAAACCTACAGAGTTATAAATGACAGCTATCGTCCAAAAATATACTGAAGTAAGGCTGCCAAGAGGACTTGAAAGTGGGGCAGAATTGCAGGAAACCGATTTCAGGAGGTAGACTGGAATTGCATTTAAAGCATAGGAAAAGAGGCAGAACGTCCACAATGATGCACTTGGCCAAAAGGGGCGTATGCGTTTTTTCCTGAATATATTCAGGAAAAAACGCATGCGCCCTTTTTGGCCAACCAAGCAAGCTTGCAAAGGAAATCTGCACTACAATGAAGTCTCACTTCCCCCCAGTCAAAAGGGCCACCTGAAAAAAGTGTAAAATCCAGAAAGGTAGGACAGGCCATGGAGAACTGGGAGCCTTGTTATGCTGATGGGCGGGATGTAAATTGCCAACAGCCACTCGGGAGAGGTGTATGGTGTTTCCTGAAACATCTAAAAAACAAAGCAACAGAGCCTAGGGCACTTCCACTTATGGTCCTATAGCTTAGGGAAATTAAAATCAAAAAGACACAGCCACCCGAAAGTTTTGGGCGGCTCCGTTTACAAGAACCTCATTTACGGTACAAGTTCAATATCGCAAAAAGTGAAAAATGGATAAAGAAGTTGTGGTACTTACGTACAATGCAATATCACTCAGCGATGAAATCTATGTCATCAGGCCCATAGCAGCATAATGAGTGGATTCAGGTATGATGATTCTAACTGAAATAAGTCACACAGAAAAAGAAACATCATAAGATATCACTAATACACGGAATGTAAACTTGGCTACACAGGAACTGGATTACAAAACAGAACAGGGTCTCAAATTTAGAAAACCAACTTATGCTTGCTTAAGGGGAAAGGTGAGTTGGGGTGCTGCATAAAACCAGAGATTGAAATGAGCACAGATAAAGTTTCTTAAGCCAAATATGGAATAGACAAGAACTACTCCTTGCTCAACGAAATGGGCTCAACACCCCATATTAAACGCCTAAGAATGTACCTGACTAGTAAGTATCTTAAAACCTATGGATTGCTATGTCTCTGAAAGAAAATCAAGCGTGTGTACAGGGGCATAAACGCAGCAGTGATAGGATTGGAGAGGTTCGGTGAGCAAATGAAGACCCTTTGAAGTCATATTGCATGGGACCCATTCCACGGGTCTCAACTCTCCAGGTTTAAGGGATTCTTCCTTCAGCTAAAACATGCACGTGGAACCCAGAGTATGATCAACCGTGTGATCGGGAGACGTGTTCCAATATGTCTCAGTTCTCGTCCCCTGGTACTCGGGTGCAACATTCCAGATGCTTTACTAACACTCTCCCGACTTGGAGAGTCAGTGCCTTTAACCTCCTGTTTGGCCCAGTTTGCAATTTCTGCGGAAGATGTACAGGAATAGGGAGAACCAATGAGAGACTAGCTGGAGGTGTCTGGACGGGCAAATTTAACTCTCATTTCGCACCAGGAAGAAGAATTGACCAAAGGCTCAGCGTGCCGTGCCGGAACCAGATTAGGGCCTGAAGCAATCCTGCGGTGTTGCGGCCAGCTCACAGGAAAGCTGAAGTTGAAGAAAGTTGAAGAAAGGAGCTCAGGGGCACTGTAATTCACAAACCTGCAGAGTTATAAGTGACAGCTATCGTCCAGAAATATACTGAAGTAAGGCTGCCAAGAGGACTTGAAAGCGGGGCAGAATTGCAGGAAACCGATTTCAGGAGGTAGACTGGAATTGCATTTAAAGCATAGGAAAAGAGGCAGAACGTCCACAATGATGCACTTGGCCAAAAAGGGCGTATGCGTTTTTTCCTGAATATATTCAGGAAAAAACGCATACGCCCTTTTTGGCCAACCAAGCAAGCTTGCAAAGGAAATCTGCACTACAATGAAGTCTCACTTCCCCCCGGTCAAAAGGGCCACCTGAAAAAAGTGTAAAATCCAGAAAGGCAGGACAGGCCATGGAGAACTGGGAGCCTTGTTATGCTGATGGGCGGGATGTAAATTGCCAACAGCCACTCGGGAGAGGTGTATGGTGTTTCCTGAAACATCTAAAAAACAAAGCAACAGAGCCTAGGGCACTTCCACTTATGGTCCTATAGCTTAGGGAAATTAAAATCAAAAAGACACAGCCACCCGAAAGTTTGGGACGGCTCTGTTTACAAGAACCTCATTTACGGTACAAGTTCAATATCGCAGAAAGTGAAAAATGGATAAAGAAGTTGTGGTACTTACGTACAATGCTATATCACTCAGCAATGAAATCTATGTCATCAGGCCCATAGCAGCATAATGAGTGGATTCAGGTATGATGATTCTAACTGAAATAAGTCACACAGAAAAAGAAACATCATAAGATATCACTAATACACGGAATGTAAACTTGGCTACACAGGAACTGGATTACAAAACAGAACAGGGTCTCAAATTTAGAAAACCAACTTATGCTTGCTTAAGGGGAAAGGTGAGTTGGGGTGCTGCATAAAACCAGAGATTGAAATGAGCACAGATAAAGTTTCTTAAGCCAAATATGGAATAGACAAGAACTACTCCTTGCTCAACGAAATGGGCTCAACACCCCATATTAAACGCCTAAGAATGTACCTGACTAGTAAGTATCTTAAAACCTATGGATTGCTATGTCTCTGAAAGAAAATCAAGCGTGTGTACAGGGGCATAAACGCAGCAGTGATAGGATTGGAGAGGTTCGGTGAGCAAATGAAGACCCTTTGAAGTCATATTGCATGGGACCCATTCCACGGGTCTCAACTCTCCAGGTTTAAGGGATTCTTCCTTCAGCTAAAACATGCACGTGGAACCCAGAGTATGATCAACCGTGTGATCGGGAGACGTGTTCCAATATGTCTCAGTTCTCGTCCCCTGGTACTCGGGTGCAACATTCCAGATGCTTTACTAACACTCTCCCGACTTGGAGAGTCAGTGCCTTTAACCTCCTGTTTGGCCCAGTTTGCAATTTCTGCGGAAGATGTACAGGAATAGGGAGAACCAATGAGAGACTAGCTGGAGGTGTCTGGACGGGCAAATTTAACTCTCATTTCACATCAGGAAGAAGAATTAACCAAAGGCTCAGCGTGCCGTGCCGGAACCAGATTAGGGCCTGAAGCAATCCTGCGGTGTTGCGGCCAGCTCACAAGAAAGCGAGTTGAAGAAAGGAGCTCAGGGGCACTGTAATTCACAAACCTGCAGAGTTATAAATGACAGCTATCGTCCAAAAATATACTGAAGTAAGGCTGCCAAGAGGACTTGAAAGCGGGGCAGAATTGCAGGAAACCGATTTCAGGAGGTAGACTGGAATTGCATTTAAAGCATAGGAAAAGAGGCAGAACGTCCACAATGATGCACTTGGCCAAAAAGGGCGTATGCGTTTTTTCCTGAATATATTCAGGAAAAAACGCATACGCCCTTTTTGGCCAACCAAGCAAGCTTGCAAAGGAAATCTGCACTACAATGAAGTCTCACTTCCCCCCGGTCAAAAGGGCCACCTGAAAAAAGTGTAAAATCCAGAAAGGCAGGACAGGCCATGGAGAACTGGGAGCCTTGTTATGCTGATGGGCGGGATGTAAATTGCCAACAGCCACTCGGGAGAGGTGTATGGTGTTTCCTGAAACATCTAAAAAACAAAGCAACAGAGACTAGGGCACTTCCACTTATGGTCCTATAGCTTAGGGAAATTAAAATCAAAAAGACACAGCCACCCGAAAGTTTGGGACGGCTCTGTTTACAAGAACCTCATTTACGGTACAAGTTCAATATCGCAGAAAGTGAAAAATGGATAAAGAAGTTGTGGTACTTACGTACAATGCAATATCACTCAGCGATGAAATCTATGTCATCAGGCCCATAGCAGCATAATGAGTGGATTCAGGTATGATGATTCTAACTGAAATAAGTCACACAGAAAAAGAAACATCATAAGATACCACTAATACACGGAATGTAAACTTGGGTACACAGGAACTGGATTACAAAACAGAACAGGGTCTCAAATTTAGAAAACCAACTTATGCTTGCTTAAGGGGAAAGGCGAGTTGGGGTGCTGCATAAAACCAGAGATTGAAATGAGCACAGATAAAGTTCCTTAAGCCAAATATGGAATAGACAAGAACTACTCCTTGCTCAACGAAATGGACTCAACACCCCATATTAAACGCCTAAGAATGTACCTGACTAGTAAGTATCTTAAAACCTATGGATTGCTATGTCTCTAAAAGAAAATCAAGCGTGTGTACAGGGGCATAAACGCAGCAGTGATAAGATTGGAGAGGTTCAGTGAGCAAATGAAGACCCTTTGAAGTCATATTGCATGGGACCCATTCCACGGGTCTCAACTCTCCAGGTTTAAGGGATTCTTCCTTCAGCTAAAACATGCACGTGGAACCCAGAGTATGATCAACCGTGTGATCGGGAGACGTGTTCCAATATGTCTCAGTTCTCGTCCCCTGGTACTCGGGTGCAACATTCCAGATGCTTTACTAACACTCTCCCGACTTGGAGAGTCAGTGCCTTTAACCTCCTGTTTGGCCCAGTTTGCAATTTCTGCGGAAGATGTACAGGAGTAGGGAGAACCAATGAGAGACTAGCTGGAGGTGTCTGGACGGGCAAATTTAACTCTCATTTCCCACCAGGAAGAAGAATTGACCAAAGGCTCAGCGTGCCGTGCCGGAACCAGATTAGCGCCTGAAGCAATCCTGCGGTGTTGCGGCCAGTTCACAAGAAAGCGAGTTGAAGAAAGGAGCTCAGGGGCACTGTAATTCACAAACCTGCAGAGTTATAAATGACAGCTATCGTCCAAAAATATACTGAAGTAAGGCTGCCAAGAGGACTTGAAAGCGGGGCAGAATTGCAGGAAACCGATTTCAGGAGGTAGACTGGAATTGCATTTAAAGCATAGGAAAAGAGGCAGAACGTCCACAATGATGCACTTGGCCAAAAAGGGCGTATGCGTTTTTTCCTGAATATATTCAGGAAAAAACGCATGCGCCCTTTTTGGCCAACCAAGCAAGCTTGCAAAGGAAATCTGCACTACAATGAAGTCTCACTTCCCCCCGGTCAAAAGGGCCACCTGAAAAAAGTGTAAAATCCAGAAAGGCAGGACAGGCCATGGGGAACTGGGAGCCTTGTTATGCTGATGGGCGGGATGTAAATTGCCAACAGCCACTTGGGAGAGGTGTATGGTGTTTCCTGAAACATGTAAAAAACAAAGCAACAGAGCCTAGGGCACTTCCACTTATGGTCCTATAGCTTAGGGAAATTAAAATCAAAAAGACACAGCCACCCGAAAGTTTGGGGCGGCTCTGTTTACAAGAACCTCATTTACGGTACAAGTTCAATATCGCAAAAAGTGAAAAATGGATAAAGAAGTTGTGGTACTTACGTACAATGCAATATCACTCAGCGATGAAATCTATGTCATCAGGCCCATAGCAGCATAATGAGTGGATTCAGGTATGATGATTCTAACTGAAATAAGTCACACAGAAAAAGAAACATCATAAGATATCACTAATACACGGAATGTAAACTTGGCTACACAGGAACTGGATTACAAAACAGAACAGGGTCTCAAATTTAGAAAACCAACTTATGCTTGCTTAAGGGGAAAGGTGAGTTGGGGTGCTGCATAAAACCAGAGATTGAAATGAGCACAGATAAAGTTTCTTAAGCCAAATATGGAATAGACAAGAACTACTCCTTGCTCAACGAAATGGGCTCAACACCCCATATTAAACGCCTAAGAATGTACCTGACTAGTAAGTATCTTAAAACCTATGGATTGCTATGTCTCCGAAAGAAAATCAAGCGTGTGTACAGGGGCATAAACGCAGCAGTGATAGGATTGGAGAGGTTCGGTGAGCAAATGAAGACCCTTTGAAGTCATATTGCATGGGACCCATTCCACGGGTCTCAACTCTCCAGGTTTAAGGGATTCTTCCTTCAGCTAAAACATGCACGTGGAACCCAGAGTATGATCAACCGTGTGATCGGGAGACGTGTTCCAATATGTCTCAGTTCTCGTCCCCTGGTACTCGGGTGCAACATTCCAGATGCTTTACTAACACTCTCCCGACTTGGAGAGTCAGTGCCTTTAACCTCCTGTTTGGCCCAGTTTGCAATTTCTGCGGAAGATGTACAGGAATAGGGAGAACCAATGAGAGACTAGCTGGAGGTGTCTGGACGGGCAAATTTAACTCTCATTTCGCACCAGGAAGAAGAATTGACCAAAGGCTCAGCGTGCCGTGCCGGAACCAGATTAGGGCCTGAAGCAATCCTGCGGTGTTGCGGCCAGCTCACAAGAAAGCGAGTTGAAGAAAGGAGCTCAGGGGCACTGTAATTCACAAACCTGCAGAGTTAAAAGTGACAGCTATCGTCCAGAAATATACTGAAGTAAGGCTGCCAAGAGGACTTGAAAGCGGGGCAGAATTGCAGGAAACCGATTTCAGGAGGTAGACTGGAATTGCATTTAAAGCATAGGAAAAGAGGCAGAACGTCCACAATGATGCACTTGGCCAAAAAGGGCGTATGCGTTTTTTCCTGAATATATTCAGGAAAAAACGCATGCGCCCTTTTTGGCCAACCAAGCAAGCTTGCAAAGGAAATCTGCACTACAATGAAGTCTCACTTCCCCCCGGTCAAAAGGGCCACCTGAAAAAAGTGTAAAATCCAGAAAGGCAGGACAGGCCATGGGGAACTGGGAGCCTTGTTATGCTGATGGGCGGGATGTAAATTGCCAACAGCCACTTGGGAGAGGTGTATGGTGTTTCCTGAAACATGTAAAAAACAAAGCAACAGAGCCTAGGGCACTTCCACTTATGGTCCTATAGCTTAGGGAAATTAAAATCAAAAAGACACAGCCACCCGAAAGTTTGGGGCGGCTCTGTTTACAAGAACCTCATTTACGGTACAAGTTCAATATCGCAAAAAGTGAAAAATGGATAAAGAAGTTGTGGTACTTACGTACAATGCAATATCACTCAGCGATGAAATCTATGTCATCAGGCCCATAGCAGCATAATGAGTGGATTCAGGTATGATGATTCTAACTGAAATAAGTCACACAGAAAAAGAAACATCATAAGATATCACTAATACACGGAATGTAAACTTGGCTACACAGGAACTGGATTACAAAACAGAACAGGGTCTCAAATTTAGAAAACCAACTTATGCTTGCTTAAGGGGAAAGGTGAGTTGGGGTGCTGCATAAAACCAGAGATTGAAATGAGCACAGATAAAGTTTCTTAAGCCAAATATGGAATAGACAAGAACTACTCCTTGCTCAACGAAATGGGCTCAACACCCCATATTAAACGCCTAAGAATGTACCTGACTAGTAAGTATCTTAAAACCTATGGATTGCTATGTCTCCGAAAGAAAATCAAGCGTGTGTACAGGGGCATAAACGCAGCAGTGATAGGATTGGAGAGGTTCGGTGAGCAAATGAAGACCCTTTGAAGTCATATTGCATGGGACCCATTCCACGGGTCTCAACTCTCCAGGTTTAAGGGATTCTTCCTTCAGCTAAAACATGCACGTGGAACCCAGAGTATGATCAACCGTGTGATCGGGAGACGTGTTCCAATATGTCTCAGTTCTCGTCCCCTGGTACTCGGGTGCAACATTCCAGATGCTTTACTAACACTCTCCCGACTTGGAGAGTCAGTGCCTTTAACCTCCTGTTTGGCCCAGTTTGCAATTTCTGCGGAAGATGTACAGGAATAGGGAGAACCAATGAGAGACTAGCTGGAGGTGTCTGGACGGGCAAATTTAACTCTCATTTCGCACCAGGAAGAAGAATTGACCAAAGGCTCAGCGTGCCGTGCCGGAACCAGATTAGGGCCTGAAGCAATCCTGCGGTGTTGCGGCCAGCTCACAAGAAAGCGAGTTGAAGAAAGGAGCTCAGGGGCACTGTAATTCACAAACCTGCAGAGTTAAAAGTGACAGCTATCGTCCAGAAATATACTGAAGTAAGGCTGCCAAGAGGACTTGAAAGCGGGGCAGAATTGCAGGAAACCGATTTCAGGAGGTAGACTGGAATTGCATTTAAAGCATAGGAAAAGAGGCAGAACGTCCACAATGATGCACTTGGCCAAAAAGGGCGTATGCGTTTTTTCCTGAATATATTCAGGAAAAAACGCATACGCCCTTTTTGGCCAACCAAGCAAGCTTGCAAAGGAAATCTGCACTACAATGAAGTCTCAGTTCCCCCCTGTCAAAAGGCCCACCTGAAAAAAGTGTAAAATCCAGAAAGGCAGGACAGGCCATGGAGAACTGGGAGCCTTGTTATGCTGATGGGCGGGATGTAAATTGCCAACAGCCACTCTGGAGAGGTGTATGGTGTTTCCTGAAACATCTAAAAAACAAAGCAACAGAGACTAGGGCACTTCCACTTATGGTCCTATAGCTTAGGGAAATTAAAATAAAAAAGACACAGCCACCCAAAAGTTTGGGACGGCTCTGTTTACAAGAACCTCATTTATGGTACAAGTTCAATATCGCAGAAAGTGAAAAATGGATAAAGAAGTTGTGGTACTTACGTACAATGCAATATCACTCAGCAATGAAATCTATGTCATCAGGCCCATAGCAGCATAATGAGTGGATTCAGGTATGATGATTCTAACTGAAATAAGTCACACAGAAAAAGAAACATCATAAGATACCACTAATACACGGAATGTAAACTTGGGTACACAGGAACTGGATTACAAAACAGAACAGGGTCTCAAATTTAGAAAACCAACTTATGCTTGCTTAAGGGGAAAGGTGAGTTGGGGTGCTGCATAAAACCAGAGATTGAAATGAGCACAGATAAAGTTCCTTAAGCCAAATATGGAATAGACAAGAACTACTCCTTGCTCAACGAAATGGACTCAACACCCCATATTAAACGCCTAAGAATGTACCTGACTAGTAACTATCTTAAAACCTATGGATTGCTATGTCTCTGAAAGAAAATCAAGCGTGTGTACAGGGGCATAAACGCAGCAGTGATAGGATTGGAGAGGTTCAGTGAGCAAATGAAGACCCTTTGAAGTCATATTGCATGGGACCCATTCCACGGGTCTCAACTCTCCAGGTTTAAGGGATTCTTCCTTCAGCTAAAACATGCACGTGGAACCCAGAGTATGATCAACCGTGTGATCGGGAGACGTGTTCCAATATGTCTCAGTTCTCGTCCCCTGGTACTCGGGTGCAACATTCCAGATGCTTTACTAACACTCTCCCGACTTGGAGAGTCAGTGCCTTTAACCTCCTGTTTGGCCCAGTTTGCAATTTCTGCGGAAGATGTACAGGAATAGGGAGAACCAATGAGAGACTAGCTGGAGGTGTCTGGACGGGCAAATTTAACTCTCATTTCGCAATAGGAAGAAGAATTAACCAAAGGCTGAGCGTGCCGTGCCGGAACCAAATTAGGGCCTGAAGCAATCCTGCGGTGTTGCGGCCAGCTCACAAGAAAGCGAGTTGAAGAAAGGAGCTCAGGGGCACTGTAATTCACAAACCTGCAGAGTTATAAATGACAGCTATCGTCCAAAAATATACTGAAGTAAGGCTGCCAAGAGGACTTGAAAGCGGGTCAGAATTGCAGGAAACCGATTTCAGGAGGTAGACTGGAATTGCATTTAAAGCATAGGAAAAGAGGCAGAACGTCCACAATGATGCACTTGGCCAAAAAGGGCGTATGCGTTTTTTCCTGAATATATTCAGGAAAAAACGCATGCGCCCTTTTTGGCCAACCAAGCAAGCTTGCAAAGGAAATCTGCACTACAATGAAGTCTCACTTCCCCCCGGTCAAAAGGGCCACCTGAAAAAAGTGTAAAATCCAGAAAGGCAGGACAGGCCATGGAGAACTGGGAGCCTTGTTATGCTGATGGGCGGGATGTAAATTGCCAACAGCCACTTGGGAGAGGTGTATGGTGTTTCCTGAAACATGTAAAAAACAAAGCAACAGAGCCTAGGGCACTTCCACTTATGGTCCTATAGCTTAGGGAAATTAAAATCAAAAAGACACAGCCACCCGAAAGTTTGGGGCGGCTCTGTTTACAAGAACCTCATTTACGGTACAAGTTCAATATCGCAAAAAGTGAAAAATGGATAAAGAAGTTGTGGTACTTACGTACAATGCAATATCACTCAGCGATGAAATCTATGTCATCAGGCCCATAGCAGCATAATGAGTGGATTCAGGTATGATGATTCTAACTGAAATAAGTCACACAGAAAAAGAAACATCATAAGATATCACTAATACACGGAATGTAAACTTGGCTACACAGGAACTGGATTACAAAACAGAACAGGGTCTCAAATTTAGAAAACCAACTTATGCTTGCTTAAGGGGAAAGGTGAGTTGGGGTGCTGCATAAAACCAGAGATTGAAATGAGCACAGATAAAGTTTCTTAAGCCAAATATGGAATAGACAAGAACTACTCCTTGCTCAACGAAATGGGCTCAACACCCCATATTAAACGCCTAAGAATGTACCTGACTAGTAAGTATCTTAAAACCTATGGATTGCTATGTCTCCGAAAGAAAATCAAGCGTGTGTACAGGGGCATAAACGCAGCAGTGATAGGATTGGAGAGGTTCAGTGAGCAAATGAAGACCCTTTGAAGTCATATTGCATGGGACCCATTCCACGGGTCTCAACTCTCCAGGTTTAAGGGATTCTTCCTTCAGCTAAAACATGCACGTGGAACCCAGAGTATGATCAACCGTGTGATCGGGAGACGTGTTCCAATATGTCTCAGTTCTCGTCCCCTGGTACTCGGGTGCAACATTCCAGATGCTTTACTAACACTCTCCCGACTTGGAGAGTCAGTGCCTTTAACCTCCTGTTTGGCCCAGTTTGCAATTTCTGCGGAAGATGTACAGGAATAGGGAGAACCAATGAGAGACTAGCTGGAGGTGTCTGGACGGGCAAATTTAACTCTCATTTCGCACCAGGAAGAAGAATTGACCAAAGGCTCAGCGTGCCGTGCCGGAACCAGATTAGGGCCTGAAGCAATCCTGCGGTGTTGCGGCCAGCTCACAAGAAAGCGAGTTGAAGAAAGGAGCTCAGGGGCACTGTAATTCACAAACCTGCAGAGTTAAAAGTGACAGCTATCGTCCAGAAATATACTGAAGTAAGGCTGCCAAGAGGACTTGAAAGCGGGGCAGAATTGCAGGAAACCGATTTCAGGAGGTAGACTGGAATTGCATTTAAAGCATAGGAAAAGAGGCAGAACGTCCACAATGATGCACTTGGCCAAAAAGGGCGTATGCGTTTTTTCCTGAATATATTCAGGAAAAAACGCATACGCCCTTTTTGGCCAACCAAGCAAGCTTGCAAAGGAAATCTGCACTACAATGAAGTCTCACTTCCCCCCTGTCAAAAGGCCCACCTGAAAAAAGTGTAAAATCCAGAAAGGCAGGACAGGCCATGGAGAACTGGGAGCCTTGTTATGCTGATGGGCGGGATGTAAATTGCCAACAGCCACTCTGGAGAGGTGTATGGTGTTTCCTGAAACATCTAAAAAACAAAGCAACAGAGCCTAGGGCACTTCCACTTATGGTCCTATAGCTTAGGGAAATTAAAATCAAAAAGACACAGCCACCCGAAAGTTTGGGATGGCTCTGTTTACAACAACCTCATTTACGGTACAAGTTTAATATCGCAGAAAGTGAAAAATGGATAAAGAAGTTGTGGTACTTACGTACAATGCAATATCACTCAGCAATGAAATCTATGTCATCAGGCCCATAGCAGCATAATGAGTGGATTCAGGTATGATGATTCTAACTGAAATAAGTCACACAGAAAAAGAAACATCATAAGATATCACTAATACACGGAATGTAAACTTGGGTACACAGGAACTGGATTACAAAACAGAACAGGGACTCAAATTTAGAAAACCAACTTATGCTTGCTTAAGGGGAAAGGTAAGTTGGGGTGCTGCATAAAACCAGAGATTGAAATGAGCACAGATAAAGTTTCTTAAGCCAAATATGGAATAGACAAGAACTACTCCTTGCTCAACGAAATGGGCTCAACACCCCATATTAAACGCCTAAGAATGTACCTGACTAGTAAGTATCTTAAAACCTATGGATTGCTATGTCTCTGAAAGAAAATCAAGCGTGTGTACAGGGGCATAAACGCAGCAGTGATAGGATTGGAGAGGTTCGGTGAGCAAATGAAGACCCTTTGAAGTCATATTGCATGGGACCCATTCCACGGGTCTCAACTCTCCAGGTTTAAGGGATTCTTCCTTCAGCTAAAACATGCACGTGGAACCCAGAGTATGATCAACCATGTGATCGGGAGACGTGTTCCAATATGTCTCAGTTCTCGTCCCCTGGTACTCGGGTGCAACATTCCAGATGCTTTACTAACACTCTCCCGACTTGGAGAGTCAGTGCCTTTAACCTCCTGTTTGGCCCAGTTTGCAATTTCTGCGGAAGATGTACAGGAATAGGGAGAACCAATGAGAGACTAGCTGGAGGTGTCTGGACGGGCAAATTTAACTCTCATTTCCCACCAGGAAGAAGAATTGACCAAAGGCTCAGCGTGCCGTGCCGGAACCAGATTAGGGCCTGAAGCAATCCTGCGGTGTTGCGGCCAGCTCACAAGAAAGCGAGTTGAAGAAAGGAGCTCAGGGACACTGTAATTCACAAACCTGCAGAGTTATAAATGACAGCTATCGTCCAGAAATATACTGAAGTAAGGCTGCCAAGAGGACTTGAAAGCGGGGCAGAATTGCAGGAAACCGATTTCAGGAGGTAGACTGGAATTGCATTTAAAGCATAGGAAAAGAGGCAGAACGTCCACAATGATGCACTTGGCCAAAAAGGGCGCATGCGTTTTTTCCTGAATATATTCAGGAAAAAACGCATGCGCCCTTTTTGGCCAACCAAGCAAGCTTGCAAAGGAAATCTGCACTACAATGAAGTCTCACTTCCCCCCGGTCAAAAGGGCCACCTGAAAAAAGTGTAAAATCCAGAAAGGCAGGACAGGCCATGGGGAACTGGGAGCCTTGTTATGCTGATGGGCGGGATGTAAATTGCCAACAGCCACTTGGGAGAGGTGTATGGTGTTTCCTGAAACATGTAAAAAACAAAGCAACAGAGCCTAGGGCACTTCCACTTATGGTCCTATAGCTTAGGGAAATTAAAATCAAAAAGACACAGCCACCCGAAAGTTTGGGGCGGCTCTGTTTACAAGAACCTCATTTACGGTACAAGTTCAATATCGCAAAAAGTGAAAAATGGATAAAGAAGTTGTGGTACTTACGTACAATGCAATATCACTCAGCGATGAAATCTATGTCATCAGGCCCATAGCAGCATAATGAGTGGATTCAGGTATGATGATTCTAACTGAAATAAGTCACACAGAAAAAGAAACATCATAAGATATCACTAATACACGGAATGTAAACTTGGCTACACAGGAACTGGATTACAAAACAGAACAGGGTCTCAAATTTAGAAAACCAACTTATGCTTGCTTAAGGGGAAAGGTGAGTTGGGGTGCTGCATAAAACCAGAGATTGAAATGAGCACAGATAAAGTTTCTTAAGCCAAATATGGAATAGACAAGAACTACTCCTTGCTCAACGAAATGGGCTCAACACCCCATATTAAACGCCTAAGAATGTACCTGACTAGTAAGTATCTTAAAACCTATGGACTGCTATGTCTCCGAAAGAAAATCAAGCGTGTGTACAGGGGCATAAACGCAGCAGTGATAGGATTGGAGAGGTTCGGTGAGCAAATGAAGACCCTTTGAAGTCATATTGCATGGGACCCATTCCACGGGTCTCAACTCTCCAGGTTTAAGGGATTCTTCCTTCAGCTAAAACATGCACGTGGAACCCAGAGTATGATCAACCGTGTGATCGGGAGACGTGTTCCAATATGTCTCAGTTCTCGTCCCCTGGTACTCGGGTGCAACATTCCAGATGCTTTACTAACACTCTCCCGACTTGGAGAGTCAGTGCCTTTAACCTCCTGTTTGGCCCAGTTTGCAATTTCTGCGGAAGATGTACAGGAATAGGGAGAACCAATGAGAGACTAGCTGGAGGTGTCTGGACGGGCAAATTTAACTCTCATTTCGCACCAGGAAGAAGAATTGACCAAAGGCTCAGCGTGCCGTGCCGGAACCAGATTAGGGCCTGAAGCAATCCTGCGGTGTTGCGGCCAGCTCACAAGAAAGCGAGTTGAAGAAAGGAGCTCAGGGGCACTGTAATTCACAAACCTGCAGAGTTAAAAGTGACAGCTATCGTCCAGAAATATACTGAAGTAAGGCTGCCAAGAGGACTTGAAAGCGGGGCAGAATTGCAGGAAACCGATTTCAGGAGGTAGACTGGAATTGCATTTAAAGCATAGGAAAAGAGGCAGAACGTCCACAATGATGCACTTGGCCAAAAAGGGCGTATGCGTTTTTTCCTGAATATATTCAGGAAAAAACGCATACGCCCTTTTTGGCCAACCAAGCAAGCTTGCAAAGGAAATCTGCACTACAATGAAGTCTCACTTCCCCCCGGTCAAAAGGGCCACCTGAAAAAAGTGTAAAATCCAGAAAGGCAGGACAGGCCATGGAGAACTGGGAGCCTTGTTATGCTGATGGGCGGGATGTAAATTGCCAACAGCCACTCGGGAGAGGTGTATGGTGTTTCCTGAAACATGTAAAAAACAAAGCAACAGAGCCTAGGGCACTTCCACTTATGGTCCTATAGCTTAGGGAAATTAAAATCAAAAAGACACAGCCACCCGAAAGTTTGGGACGGCTCTGTTTACAAGAACCTCATTTACGGTACAAGTTCAATATCGCAGAAAGTGAAAAATGGATAAAGAAGTTGTGGTACTTACGTACAATGCTATATCACTCAGCAATGAAATCTATGTCATCAGGCCCATAGCAGCATAATGAGTGGATTCAGGTATGATGATTCTAACTGAAATAAGTCACACAGAAAAAGAAACATCATAAGATATCACTAATACACGGAATGTAATCTTGGCTACACAGGAACTGGATTACAAAACAGAACAGGGTCTCAAATTTAGAAAACCAACTTATGCTTGCTTAAGGGGAAAGGTGAGTTGGGGTGCTGCATAAAACCAGAGATTGAAATGAGCACAGATAAAGTTCCTTAAGCCAATTATGGAATAGACAAGAACTACTCCTTGCTCAACGAAATGGGCTCAACACCCCATATTAAACGCCTAAGAATGTACCTGACTAGTAAGTATCTTAAAACCTATGGATTGCTATGTCTCTGAAAGAAAATCAAGCGTGTGTACAGGGGCATAAACGCAGCAGTGATAGGATTGGAGAGGTTCGGTGAGCAAATGAAGACCCTTTGAAGTCATATTGCATGGGACCCATTCCACGGGTCTCAACTCTCCAGGTTTAAGGGATTCTTCCTTCAGCTAAAACATGCACGTGGAACCCAGAGTATGATCAACCGTGTGATCGGGAGACGTGTTCCAATATGTCTCAGTTCTCGTCCCCTGGTACTTGGGTGCAACATTCCAGATGCTTTACTAACACTCTCCCGACTTGGAGAGTCAGTGCATTTAACCTCCTGTTTGGCCCAGTTTGCAATTTCTGCGGAAGATGTACAGGAATAGGGAGAACCAATGAGAGACTAGCTGGAGGTGTCTGGACGGGCAAATTTAACTCTCATTTCGCATCAGGAAGAAGAATTAACCAAAGGCTCAGCATGCCGTGCCGGAACCAGATTAGGGCCTGAAGCAATCCTGCGGTGTTGCGGCCAGCTCACAGGAAAGCTGAAGTTGAAGAAAGTTGAAGAAAGGAGCTCAGGGGCACTGTAATTCACAAACCTGCAGAGTTATAAGTGACAGCTATCGTCCAGAAATATACTGAAGTAAGGCTGCCAAGAGGACTTGAAAGCGGGGCAGAATTGCAGGAAACCGATTTCAGGAGGTAGACTGGAATTGCATTTAAAGCATAGGAAAAGAGGCAGAACGTCCACAATGATGCACTTGGCCAAAAAGGGCGTATGCGTTTTTTCCTGAATATATTCAGGAAAAAACGCATACGCCCTTTTTGGCCAACCAAGCAAGCTTGCAAAGGAAATCTGCACTACAATGAAGTCTCACTTCCCCCCGGTCAAAAGGGCCACCTGAAAAAAGTGTAAAATCCAGAAAGGCAGGACAGGCCATGGAGAACTGGGAGCCTTGTTATGCTGATGGGCGGGATGTAAATTGCCAACAGCCACTCGGGAGAGGTGTATGGTGTTTCCTGAAACATCTAAAAAACAAAGCAACAGAGCCTAGGGCACTTCCACTTATGGTCCTATAGCTTAGGGAAATTAAAATCAAAAAGACACAGCCACCCGAAAGTTTGGGACGGCTCTGTTTACAAGAACCTCATTTACGGTACAAGTTCAATATCGCAGAAAGTGAAAAATGGATAAAGAAGTTGTGGTACTTACGTACAATGCTATATCACTCAGCAATGAAATCTATGTCATCAGGCCCATAGCAGCATAATGAGTGGATTCAGGTATGATGATTCTAACTGAAATAAGTCACACAGAAAAAGAAACATCATAAGATATCACTAATACACGGAATGTAAACTTGGCTACACAGGAACTGGATTACAAAACAGAACAGGGTCTCAAATTTAGAAAACCAACTTATGCTTGCTTAAGGGGAAAGGTGAGTTGGGGTGCTGCATAAAACCAGAGATTGAAATGAGCACAGATAAAGTTTCTTAAGCCAAATATGGAATAGACAAGAACTACTCCTTGCTCAACGAAATGGGCTCAACACCCCATATTAAACGCCTAAGAATGTACCTGACTAGTAAGTATCTTAAAACCTATGGATTGCTATGTCTCTGAAAGAAAATCAAGCGTGTGTACAGGGGCATAAACGCAGCAGTGATAGGATTGGAGAGGTTCGGTGAGCAAATGAAGACCCTTTGAAGTCATATTGCATGGGAACCATTCCACGGGTCTCAACTCTCCAGGTTTAAGGGATTCTTCCTTCAGCTAAAACATGCACGTGGAACCCAGAGTATGATCAACCGTGTGATCGGGAGACGTGTTCCAATATGTCTCAGTTCTCGTCCCCTGGTACTCGGGTGCAACATTCCAGATGCTTTACTAACACTCTCCCGACTTGGAGAGTCAGTGCCTTTAACCTCCTGTTTGGCCCAGTTTGCAATTTCTGCGGAAGATGTACAGGAATAGGGAGAACCAATGAGAGACTAGCTGGAGGTGTCTGGACGGGCAAATTTAACTCTCATTTCACATCAGGAAGAAGAATTAACCAAAGGCTCAGCGTGCCGTGCCGGAACCAGATTAGGGCCTGAAGCAATCCTGCGGTGTTGCGGCCAGCTCACAAGAAAGCGAGTTGAAGAAAGGAGCTCAGGGGCACTGTAATTCACAAACCTGCAGAGTTATAAATGACAGCTATCGTCCAAAAATATACTGAAGTAAGGCTGCCAAGAGGACTTGAAAGCAGGGCAGAATTGCAGGAAACCGATTTCAGGAGGTAGACTGGAATTGCATTTAAAGCATAGGAAAAGAGGCAGAACGTCCACAATGATGCACTTGGCCAAAAAGGGCGTATGCGTTTTTTCCTGAATATATTCAGGAAAAAACGCATACGCCCTTTTTGGCCAACCAAGCAAGCTTGCAAAGGAAATCTGCACTACAATGAAGTCTCACTTCCCCCCGGTCAAAAGGGCCACCTGAAAAAAGTGTAAAATCCAGAAAGGCAGGACAGGCCATGGAGAATTGGGAGCCTTGTTATGCTGATGGGTGGGATGTAAATTGCCAACAGCCACTCGGGAGAGGTGTATGGTGTTTCCTGAAACATCTAAAAAACAAAGCAACAGAGCCTAGGGCACTTCCACTTATGGTCCTATAGCTTAGGGAAATTAAAATCAAAAAGACACAGCCACCCGAAAGTTTGGGACGGCTCTGTTTACAAGAACCTCATTTACGGTACAAGTTCAATATCGCAGAAAGTGAAAAATGGATAAAGAAGTTGTGGTACTTACGTACAATGCTATATCACTCAGCAATGAAATCTATGTCATCAGGCCCATAGCAGCATAATGAGTGGATTCAGGTATGATGATTCTAACTGAAATAAGTCACACAGAAAAAGAAACATCATAAGATATCACTAATACACGGAATGTAAACTTGGCTACACAGGAACTGGATTACAAAACAGAACAGGGTCTCAAATTTAGAAAACCAACTTATGCTTGCTTAAGGGGAAAGGTGAGTTGGGGTGCTGCATAAAACCAGAGATTGAAATGAGCACAGATAAAGTTTCTTAAGCCAAATATGGAATAGACAAGAACTACTCCTTGCTCAACGAAATGGGCTCAACACCCCATATTAAACGCCTAAGAATGTACCTGACTAGTAAGTATCTTAAAACCTATGGATTGCTATGTCTCTGAAAGAAAATCAAGCGTGTGTACAGGGGCATAAACGCAGCAGTGATAGGATTGGAGAGGTTCGGTGAGCAAATGAAGACCCTTTGAAGTCATATTGCATGGGACCCATTCCACGGGTCTCAACTCTCCAGGTTTAAGGGATTCTTCCTTCAGCTAAAACATGCACGTGGAACCCAGAGTATGATCAACCGTGTGATCGGGAGACGTGTTCCAATATGTCTCAGTTCTCGTCCCCTGGTACTCGGGTGCAACATTCCAGATGCTTTACTAACACTCTCCCGACTTGGAGAGTCAGTGCCTTTAACCTCCTGTTTGGCCCAGTTTGCAATTTCTGCGGAAGATGTACAGGAATAGGGAGAACCAATGAGAGACTAGCTGGAGGTGTCTGGACGGGCAAATTTAACTCTCATTTCACATCAGGAAGAAGAATTAACCAAAGGCTCAGCGTGCCGTGCCGGAACCAGATTAGGGCCTGAAGCAATCCTGCGGTGTTGCGGCCAGCTCACAAGAAAGCGAGTTGAAGAAAGGAGCTCAGGGGCACTGTAATTCACAAACCTGCAGAGTTATAAATGACAGCTATCGTCCAAAAATATACTGAAGTAAGGCTGCCAAGAGGACTTGAAAGCGGGGCAGAATTGCAGGAAACCGATTTCAGGAGGTAGACTGGAATTGCATTTAAAGCATAGGAAAAGAGGCAGAACGTCCACAATGATGCACTTGGCCAAAAAGGGCGTATGCGTTTTTTCCTGAATATATTCAGGAAAAAACGCATACGCCCTTTTTGGCCAACCAAGCAAGCTTGCAAAGGAAATCTGCACTACAATGAAGTCTCACTTCCCCCCGGTCAAAAGGGCCACCTGAAAAAAGTGTAAAATCCAGAAAGGCAGGACAGGCCATGGAGAACTGGGAGCCTTGTTATGCTGATGGGCGGGATGTAAATTGCCAACAGCCACTCGGGAGAGGTGTATGGTGTTTCCTGAAACATCTAAAAAACAAAGCAACAGAGACTAGGGCACTTCCACTTATGGTCCTATAGCTTAGGGAAATTAAAATCAAAAAGACACAGCCACCCGAAAGTTTGGGACGGCTCTGTTTACAAGAACCTCATTTACGGTACAAGTTCAATATCGCAGAAAGTGAAAAATGGATAAAGAAGTTGTGGTACTTACGTACAATGCAATATCACTCAGCGATGAAATCTATGTCATCAGGCCCATAGCAGCATAATGAGTGGATTCAGGTATGATGATTCTAACTGAAATAAGTCACACAGAAAAAGAAACATCATAAGATACCACTAATACACGGAATGTAAACTTGGGTACACAGGAACTGGATTACAAAACAGAACAGGGTCTCAAATTTAGAAAACCAACTTATGCTTGCTTAAGGGGAAAGGCGAGTTGGGGTGCTGCATAAAACCAGAGATTGAAATGAGCACAGATAAAGTTCCTTAAGCCAAATATGGAATAGACAAGAACTACTCCTTGCTCAACGAAATGGACTCAACACCCCATATTAAACGCCTAAGAATGTACCTGACTAGTAAGTATCTTAAAACCTATGGATTGCTATGTCTCTAAAAGAAAATCAAGCGTGTGTACAGGGGCATAAACGCAGCAGTGATAGGATTGGAGAGGTTCAGTGAGCAAATGAAGACCCTTTGAAGTCATATTGCATGGGACCCATTCCACGGGTCTCAACTCTCCAGGTTTAAGGGATTCTTCCTTCAGCTAAAACATGCACGTGGAACCCAGAGTATGATCAACCGTGTGATCGGGAGACGTGTTCCAATATGTCTCAGTTCTCGTCCCCTGGTACTCGGGTGCAACATTCCAGATGCTTTACTAACACTCTCCCGACTTGGAGAGTCAGTGCCTTTAACCTCCTGTTTGGCCCAGTTTGCAATTTCTGCGGAAGATGTACAGGAGTAGGGAGAACCAATGAGAGACTAGCTGGAGGTGTCTGGACGGGCAAATTTAACTCTCATTTCCCACCAGGAAGAAGAATTGACCAAAGGCTCAGCGTGCCGTGCCGGAACCAGATTAGCGCCTGAAGCAATCCTGCGGTGTTGCGGCCAGTTCACAAGAAAGCGAGTTGAAGAAAGGAGCTCAGGGGCACTGTAATTCACAAACCTGCAGAGTTATAAATGACAGCTATCGTCCAAAAATATACTGAAGTAAGGCTGCCAAGAGGACTTGAAAGCGGGGCAGAATTGCAGGAAACCGATTTCAGGAGGTAGACTGGAATTGCATTTAAAGCATAGGAAAAGAGGCAGAACGTCCACAATGATGCACTTGGCCAAAAAGGGCGTATGCGTTTTTTCCTGAATATATTCAGGAAAAAACGCATGCGCCCTTTTTGGCCAACCAAGCAAGCTTGCAAAGGAAATCTGCACTACAATGAAGTCTCACTTCCCCCCGGTCAAAAGGGCCACCTGAAAAAAGTGTAAAATCCAGAAAGGCAGGACAGGCCATGGGGAACTGGGAGCCTTGTTATGCTGATGGGCGGGATGTAAATTGCCAACAGCCACTTGGGAGAGGTGTATGGTGTTTCCTGAAACATGTAAAAAACAAAGCAACAGAGCCTAGGGCACTTCCACTTATGGTCCTATAGCTTAGGGAAATTAAAATCAAAAAGACACAGCCACCCGAAAGTTTGGGGCGGCTCTGTTTACAAGAACCTCATTTACGGTACAAGTTCAATATCGCAAAAAGTGAAAAATGGATAAAGAAGTTGTGGTACTTACGTACAATGCAATATCACTCAGCGATGAAATCTATGTCATCAGGCCCATAGCAGCATAATGAGTGGATTCAGGTATGATGATTCTAACTGAAATAAGTCACACAGAAAAAGAAACATCATAAGATATCACTAATACACGGAATGTAAACTTGGCTACACAGGAACTGGATTACAAAACAGAACAGGGTCTCAAATTTAGAAAACCAACTTATGCTTGCTTAAGGGGAAAGGTGAGTTGGGGTGCTGCATAAAACCAGAGATTGAAATGAGCACAGATAAAGTTTCTTAAGCCAAATATGGAATAGACAAGAACTACTCCTTGCTCAACGAAATGGGCTCAACACCCCATATTAAACGCCTAAGAATGTACCTGACTAGTAAGTATCTTAAAACCTATGGATTGCTATGTCTCCGAAAGAAAATCAAGCGTGTGTACAGGGGCATAAACGCAGCAGTGATAGGATTGGAGAGGTTCGGTGAGCAAATGAAGACCCTTTGAAGTCATATTGCATGGGACCCATTCCACGGGTCTCAACTCTCTAGGTTTAAGGGATTCTTCCTTCAGCTAAAACATGCACGTGGAACCCAGAGTATGATCAACCGTGTGATCGGGAGACGTGTTCCAATATGTCTCAGTTCTCGTCCCCTGGTACTCGGGTGCAACATTCCAGATGCTTTACTAACACTCTCCCGACTTGGAGAGTCAGTGCCTTTAACCTCCTGTTTGGCCCAGTTTGCAATTTCTGCGGAAGATGTACAGGAATAGGGAGAACCAATGAGAGACTAGCTGGAGGTGTCTGGACGGGCAAATTTAACTCTCATTTCGCACCAGGAAGAAGAATTGACCAAAGGCTCAGCGTGCCGTGCCGGAACCAGATTAGGGCCTGAAGCAATCCTGCGGTGTTGCGGCCAGCTCACAAGAAAGCGAGTTGAAGAAAGGAGCTCAGGGGCACTGTAATTCACAAACCTGCAGAGTTAAAAGTGACAGCTATCGTCCAGAAATATACTGAAGTAAGGCTGCCAAGAGGACTTGAAAGCGGGGCAGAATTGCAGGAAACCGATTTCAGGAGGTAGACTGGAATTGCATTTAAAGCATAGGAAAAGAGGCAGAACGTCCACAATGATGCACTTGGCCAAAAAGGGCGTATGCGTTTTTTCCTGAATATATTCAGGAAAAAACGCATGCGCCCTTTTTGGCCAACCAAGCAAGCTTGCAAAGGAAATCTGCACTACAATGAAGTCTCACTTCCCCCCGGTCAAAAGGGCCACCTGAAAAAAGTGTAAAATCCAGAAAGGCAGGACAGGCCATGGGGAACTGGGAGCCTTGTTATGCTGATGGGCGGGATGTAAATTGCCAACAGCCACTTGGGAGAGGTGTATGGTGTTTCCTGAAACATGTAAAAAACAAAGCAACAGAGCCTAGGGCACTTCCACTTATGGTCCTATAGCTTAGGGAAATTAAAATCAAAAAGACACAGCCACCCGAAAGTTTGGGGCGGCTCTGTTTACAAGAACCTCATTTACGGTACAAGTTCAATATCGCAAAAAGTGAAAAATGGATAAAGAAGTTGTGGTACTTACGTACAATGCAATATCACTCAGCGATGAAATCTATGTCATCAGGCCCATAGCAGCATAATGAGTGGATTCAGGTATGATGATTCTAACTGAAATAAGTCACACAGAAAAAGAAACATCATAAGATATCACTAATACACGGAATGTAAACTTGGCTACACAGGAACTGGATTACAAAACAGAACAGGGTCTCAAATTTAGAAAACCAACTTATGCTTGCTTAAGGGGAAAGGTGAGTTGGGGTGCTGCATAAAACCAGAGATTGAAATGAGCACAGATAAAGTTTCTTAAGCCAAATATGGAATAGACAAGAACTACTCCTTGCTCAACGAAATGGGCTCAACACCCCATATTAAACGCCTAAGAATGTACCTGACTAGTAAGTATCTTAAAACCTATGGATTGCTATGTCTCCGAAAGAAAATCAAGCGTGTGTACAGGGGCATAAACGCAGCAGTGATAGGATTGGAGAGGTTCGGTGAGCAAATGAAGACCCTTTGAAGTCATATTGCATGGGACCCATTCCACGGGTCTCAACTCTCCAGGTTTAAGGGATTCTTCCTTCAGCTAAAACATGCACGTGGAACCCAGAGTATGATCAACCGTGTGATCGGGAGACGTGTTCCAATATGTCTCAGTTCTCGTCCCCTGGTACTCGGGTGCAACATTCCAGATGCTTTACTAACACTCTCCCGACTTGGAGAGTCAGTGCCTTTAACCTCCTGTTTGGCCCAGTTTGCAATTTCTGCGGAAGATGTACAGGAATAGGGAGAACCAATGAGAGACTAGCTGGAGGTGTCTGGACGGGCAAATTTAACTCTCATTTCGCACCAGGAAGAAGAATTGACCAAAGGCTCAGCGTGCCGTGCCGGAACCAGATTAGGGCCTGAAGCAATCCTGCGGTGTTGCGGCCAGCTCACAAGAAAGCGAGTTGAAGAAAGGAGCTCAGGGGCACTGTAATTCACAAACCTGCAGAGTTAAAAGTGACAGCTATCGTCCAGAAATATACTGAAGTAAGGCTGCCAAGAGGACTTGAAAGCGGGGCAGAATTGCAGGAAACCGATTTCAGGAGGTAGACTGGAATTGCATTTAAAGCATAGGAAAAGAGGCAGAACGTCCACAATGATGCACTTGGCCAAAAAGGGCGTATGCGTTTTTTCCTGAATATATTCAGGAAAAAACGCATACGCCCTTTTTGGCCAACCAAGCAAGCTTGCAAAGGAAATCTGCACTACAATGAAGTCTCAGTTCCCCCCTGTCAAAAGGCCCACCTGAAAAAAGTGTAAAATCCAGAAAGGCAGGACAGGCCATGGAGAACTGGGAGCCTTGTTATGCTGATGGGCGGGATGTAAATTGCCAACAGCCACTCTGGAGAGGTGTATGGTGTTTCCTGAAACATCTAAAAAACAAAGCAACAGAGACTAGGGCACTTCCACTTATGGTCCTATAGCTTAGGGAAATTAAAATAAAAAAGACACAGCCACCCAAAAGTTTGGGACGGCTCTGTTTACAAGAACCTCATTTATGGTACAAGTTCAATATCGCAGAAAGTGAAAAATGGATAAAGAAGTTGTGGTACTTACGTACAATGCAATATCACTCAGCAATGAAATCTATGTCATCAGGCCCATAGCAGCATAATGAGTGGATTCAGGTATGATGATTCTAACTGAAATAAGTCACACAGAAAAAGAAACATCATAAGATACCACTAATACACGGAATGTAAACTTGGGTACACAGGAACTGGATTACAAAACAGAACAGGGTCTCAAATTTAGAAAACCAACTTATGCTTGCTTAAGGGGAAAGGTGAGTTGGGGTGCTGCATAAAACCAGAGATTGAAATGAGCACAGATAAAGTTCCTTAAGCCAAATATGGAATAGACAAGAACTACTCCTTGCTCAACGAAATGGACTCAACACCCCATATTAAACGCCTAAGAATGTACCTGACTAGTAACTATCTTAAAACCTATGGATTGCTATGTCTCTGAAAGAAAATCAAGCGTGTGTACAGGGGCATAAACGCAGCAGTGATAGGATTGGAGAGGTTCAGTGAGCAAATGAAGACCCTTTGAAGTCATATTGCATGGGACCCATTCCACGGGTCTCAACTCTCCAGGTTTAAGGGATTCTTCCTTCAGCTAAAACATGCACGTGGAACCCAGAGTATGATCAACCGTGTGATCGGGAGACGTGTTCCAATATGTCTCAGTTCTCGTCCCCTGGTACTCGGGTGCAACATTCCAGATGCTTTACTAACACTCTCCCGACTTGGAGAGTCAGTGCCTTTAACCTCCTGTTTGGCCCAGTTTGCAATTTCTGCGGAAGATGTACAGGAATAGGGAGAACCAATGAGAGACTAGCTGGAGGTGTCTGGACGGGCAAATTTAACTCTCATTTCGCAATAGGAAGAAGAATTAACCAAAGGCTGAGCGTGCCGTGCCGGAACCAAATTAGGGCCTGAAGCAATCCTGCGGTGTTGCGGCCAGCTCACAAGAAAGCGAGTTGAAGAAAGGAGCTCAGGGGCACTGTAATTCACAAACCTGCAGAGTTATAAATGACAGCTATCGTCCAAAAATATACTGAAGTAAGGCTGCCAAGAGGACTTGAAAGCGGGTCAGAATTGCAGGAAACCGATTTCAGGAGGTAGACTGGAATTGCATTTAAAGCATAGGAAAAGAGGCAGAACGTCCACAATGATGCACTTGGCCAAAAAGGGCGTATGCGTTTTTTCCTGAATATATTCAGGAAAAAACGCATGCGCCCTTTTTGGCCAACCAAGCAAGCTTGCAAAGGAAATCTGCACTACAATGAAGTCTCACTTCCCCCCGGTCAAAAGGGCCACCTGAAAAAAGTGTAAAATCCAGAAAGGCAGGACAGGCCATGGAGAACTGGGAGCCTTGTTATGCTGATGGGCGGGATGTAAATTGCCAACAGCCACTTGGGAGAGGTGTATGGTGTTTCCTGAAACATGTAAAAAACAAAGCAACAGAGCCTAGGGCACTTCCACTTATGGTCCTATAGCTTAGGGAAATTAAAATCAAAAAGACACAGCCACCCGAAAGTTTGGGGCGGCTCTGTTTACAAGAACCTCATTTACGGTACAAGTTCAATATCGCAAAAAGTGAAAAATGGATAAAGAAGTTGTGGTACTTACGTACAATGCAATATCACTCAGCGATGAAATCTATGTCATCAGGCCCATAGCAGCATAATGAGTGGATTCAGGTATGATGATTCTAACTGAAATAAGTCACACAGAAAAAGAAACATCATAAGATATCACTAATACACGGAATGTAAACTTGGCTACACAGGAACTGGATTACAAAACAGAACAGGGTCTCAAATTTAGAAAACCAACTTATGCTTGCTTAAGGGGAAAGGTGAGTTGGGGTGCTGCATAAAACCAGAGATTGAAATGAGCACAGATAAAGTTTCTTAAGCCAAATATGGAATAGACAAGAACTACTCCTTGCTCAACGAAATGGGCTCAACACCCCATATTAAACGCCTAAGAATGTACCTGACTAGTAAGTATCTTAAAACCTATGGATTGCTATGTCTCCGAAAGAAAATCAAGCGTGTGTACAGGGGCATAAACGCAGCAGTGATAGGATTGGAGAGGTTCAGTGAGCAAATGAAGACCCTTTGAAGTCATATTGCATGGGACCCATTCCACGGGTCTCAACTCTCCAGGTTTAAGGGATTCTTCCTTCAGCTAAAACATGCACGTGGAACCCAGAGTATGATCAACCGTGTGATCGGGAGACGTGTTCCAATATGTCTCAGTTCTCGTCCCCTGGTACTCGGGTGCAACATTCCAGATGCTTTACTAACACTCTCCCGACTTGGAGAGTCAGTGCCTTTAACCTCCTGTTTGGCCCAGTTTGCAATTTCTGCGGAAGATGTACAGGAATAGGGAGAACCAATGAGAGACTAGCTGGAGGTGTCTGGACGGGCAAATTTAACTCTCATTTCGCACCAGGAAGAAGAATTGACCAAAGGCTCAGCGTGCCGTGCCGGAACCAGATTAGGGCCTGAAGCAATCCTGCGGTGTTGCGGCCAGCTCACAAGAAAGCGAGTTGAAGAAAGGAGCTCAGGGGCACTGTAATTCACAAACCTGCAGAGTTAAAAGTGACAGCTATCGTCCAGAAATATACTGAAGTAAGGCTGCCAAGAGGACTTGAAAGCGGGGCAGAATTGCAGGAAACCGATTTCAGGAGGTAGACTGGAATTGCATTTAAAGCATAGGAAAAGAGGCAGAACGTCCACAATGATGCACTTGGCCAAAAAGGGCGTATGCGTTTTTTCCTGAATATATTCAGGAAAAAACGCATACGCCCTTTTTGGCCAACCAAGCAAGCTTGCAAAGGAAATCTGCACTACAATGAAGTCTCACTTCCCCCCTGTCAAAAGGCCCACCTGAAAAAAGTGTAAAATCCAGAAAGGCAGGACAGGCCATGGAGAACTGGGAGCCTTGTTATGCTGATGGGCGGGATGTAAATTGCCAACAGCCACTCTGGAGAGGTGTATGGTGTTTCCTGAAACATCTAAAAAACAAAGCAACAGAGCCTAGGGCACTTCCACTTATGGTCCTATAGCTTAGGGAAATTAAAATCAAAAAGACACAGCCACCCGAAAGTTTGGGATGGCTCTGTTTACAACAACCTCATTTACGGTACAAGTTTAATATCGCAGAAAGTGAAAAATGGATAAAGAAGTTGTGGTACTTACGTACAATGCAATATCACTCAGCAATGAAATCTATGTCATCAGGCCCATAGCAGCATAATGAGTGGATTCAGGTATGATGATTCTAACTGAAATAAGTCACACAGAAAAAGAAACATCATAAGATATCACTAATACACGGAATGTAAACTTGGGTACACAGGAACTGGATTACAAAACAGAACAGGGACTCAAATTTAGAAAACCAACTTATGCTTGCTTAAGGGGAAAGGTAAGTTGGGGTGCTGCATAAAACCAGAGATTGAAATGAGCACAGATAAAGTTTCTTAAGCCAAATATGGAATAGACAAGAACTACTCCTTGCTCAACGAAATGGGCTCAACACCCCATATTAAACGCCTAAGAATGTACCTGACTAGTAAGTATCTTAAAACCTATGGATTGCTATGTCTCTGAAAGAAAATCAAGCGTGTGTACAGGGGCATAAACGCAGCAGTGATAGGATTGGAGAGGTTCGGTGAGCAAATGAAGACCCTTTGAAGTCATATTGCATGGGACCCATTCCACGGGTCTCAACTCTCCAGGTTTAAGGGATTCTTCCTTCAGCTAAAACATGCACGTGGAACCCAGAGTATGATCAACCGTGTGATCGGGAGACGTGTTCCAATATGTCTCAGTTCTCGTCCCCTGGTACTCGGGTGCAACATTCCAGATGCTTTACTAACACTCTCCCGACTTGGAGAGTCAGTGCCTTTAACCTCCTGTTTGGCCCAGTTTGCAATTTCTGCGGAAGATGTACAGGAATAGGGAGAACCAATGAGAGACTAGCTGGAGGTGTCTGGACGGGCAAATTTAACTCTCATTTCGCACCAGGAAGAAGAATTGACCAAAGGCTCAGCGTGCCGTGCCGGAACCAGATTAGGGCCTGAAGCAATCCTGCGGTGTTGCGGCCAGCTCACAAGAAAGCGAGTTGAAGAAAGGAGCTCAGGGGCACTGTAATTCACAAACCTGCAGAGTTAAAAGTGACAGCTATCGTCCAGAAATATACTGAAGTAAGGCTGCCAAGAGGACTTGAAAGCGGGGCAGAATTGCAGGAAACCGATTTCAGGAGGTAGACTGGAATTGCATTTAAAGCATAGGAAAAGAGGCAGAACGTCCACAATGATGCACTTGGCCAAAAAGGGCGCATGCGTTTTTTCCTGAATATATTCAGGAAAAAACGCATGCGCCCTTTTTGGCCAACCAAGCAAGCTTGCAAAGGAAATCTGCACTACAATGAAGTCTCACTTCCCCCCGGTCAAAAGGGCCACCTGAAAAAAGTGTAAAATCCAGAAAGGCAGGACAGGCCATGGGGAACTGGGAGCCTTGTTATGCTGATGGGCGGGATGTAAATTGCCAACAGCCACTTGGGAGAGGTGTATGGTGTTTCCTGAAACATGTAAAAAACAAAGCAACAGAGCCTAGGGCACTTCCACTTATGGTCCTATAGCTTAGGGAAATTAAAATCAAAAAGACACAGCCACCCGAAAGTTTGGGGCGGCTCTGTTTACAAGAACCTCATTTACGGTACAAGTTCAATATCGCAAAAAGTGAAAAATGGATAAAGAAGTTGTGGTACTTACGTACAATGCAATATCACTCAGCGATGAAATCTATGTCATCAGGCCCATAGCAGCATAATGAGTGGATTCAGGTATGATGATTCTAACTGAAATAAGTCACACAGAAAAAGAAACATCATAAGATATCACTAATACACGGAATGTAAACTTGGCTACACAGGAACTGGATTACAAAACAGAACAGGGTCTCAAATTTAGAAAACCAACTTATGCTTGCTTAAGGGGAAAGGTGAGTTGGGGTGCTGCATAAAACCAGAGATTGAAATGAGCACAGATAAAGTTTCTTAAGCCAAATATGGAATAGACAAGAACTACTCCTTGCTCAACGAAATGGGCTCAACACCCCATATTAAACGCCTAAGAATGTACCTGACTAGTAAGTATCTTAAAACCTATGGATTGCTATGTCTCCGAAAGAAAATCAAGCGTGTGTACAGGGGCATAAACGCAGCAGTGATAGGATTGGAGAGGTTCGGTGAGCAAATGAAGACCCTTTGAAGTCATATTGCATGGGACCCATTCCACGGGTCTCAACTCTCCAGGTTTAAGGGATTCTTCCTTCAGCTAAAACATGCACGTGGAACCCAGAGTATGATCAACCGTGTGATCGGGAGACGTGTTCCAATATGTCTCAGTTCTCGTCCCCTGGTACTCGGGTGCAACATTCCAGATGCTTTACTAACACTCTCCCGACTTGGAGAGTCAGTGCCTTTAACCTCCTGTTTGGCCCAGTTTGCAATTTCTGCGGAAGATGTACAGGAATAGGGAGAACCAATGAGAGACTAGCTGGAGGTGTCTGGACGGGCAAATTTAACTCTCATTTCGCACCAGGAAGAAGAATTGACCAAAGGCTCAGCGTGCCGTGCCGGAACCAGATTAGGGCCTGAAGCAATCCTGCGGTGTTGCGGCCAGCTCACAAGAAAGCGAGTTGAAGAAAGGAGCTCAGGGGCACTGTAATTCACAAACCTGCAGAGTTAAAAGTGACAGCTATCGTCCAGAAATATACTGAAGTAAGGCTGCCAAGAGGACTTGAAAGCGGGGCAGAATTGCAGGAAACCGATTTCAGGAGGTAGACTGGAATTGCATTTAAAGCATAGGAAAAGAGGCAGAACGTCCACAATGATGCACTTGGCCAAAAAGGGCGTATGCGTTTTTTCCTGAATATATTCAGGAAAAAACGCATACGCCCTTTTTGGCCAACCAAGCAAGCTTGCAAAGGAAATCTGCACTACAATGAAGTCTCACTTCCCCCCTGTCAAAAGGCCCACCTGAAAAAAGTGTAAAATCCAGAAAGGCAGGACAGGCCATGGAGAACTGGGAGCCTTGTTATGCTGATGGGCGGGATGTAAATTGCCAACAGCCACTCTGGAGAGGTGTATGGTGTTTCCTGAAACATCTAAAAAACAAAGCAACAGAGCCTAGGGCACTTCCACTTATGGTCCTATAGCTTAGGGAAATTAAAATAAAAAAGACACAGCCACCCAAAAGTTTGGGACGGCTCTGTTTACAAGAACCTCATTTATGGTACAAGTTCAATATCGCAGAAAGTGAAAAATGGATAAAGAAGTTGTGGTACTTACGTACAATGCAATATCACTCAGCAATGAAATCTATGTCATCAGGCCCATAGCAGCATAATGAGTGGATTCAGGTATGATGATTCTAACTGAAATAAGTCACACAGAAAAAGAAACATCATAAGATACCACTAATACACGGAATGTAAACTTGGGTACACAGGAACTGGATTACAAAACAGAACAGGGTCTCAAATTTAGAAAACCAACTTATGCTTGCTTAAGGGGAAAGGTGAGTTGGGGTGCTGCATAAAACCAGAGATTGAAATGAGCACAGATAAAGTTCCTTAAGCCAAATATGGAATAGACAAGAACTACTCCTTGCTCAACGAAATGGACTCAACACCCCATATTAAACGCCTAAGAATGTACCTGACTAGTAACTATCTTAAAACCTATGGATTGCTATGTCTCTGAAAGAAAATCAAGCGTGTGTACAGGGGCATAAACGCAGCAGTGATAGGATTGGAGAGGTTCAGTGAGCAAATGAAGACCCTTTGAAGTCATATTGCATGGGACCCATTCCACGGGTCTCAACTCTCCAGGTTTAAGGGATTCTTCCTTCAGCTAAAACATGCACGTGGAACCCAGAGTATGATCAACCGTGTGATCGGGAGACGTGTTCCAATATGTCTCAGTTCTCGTCCCCTGGTACTCGGGTGCAACATTCCAGATGCTTTACTAACACTCTCCCGACTTGGAGAGTCAGTGCCTTTAACCTCCTGTTTGGCCCAGTTTGCAATTTCTGCGGAAGATGTACAGGAATAGGAAGAACCAATGAGAGACTAGCTGGAGGTGTCTGGACGGGCAAATTTAACTCTCATTTCGCAATAGGAAGAAGAATTAACCAAAGGCTGAGCGTGCCGTGCCGGAACCAAATTAGGGCCTGAAGCAATCCTGCGGTGTTGCGGCCAGCTCACAAGAAAGCGAGTTGAAGAAAGGAGCTCAGGGGCACTGTAATTCACAAACCTGCAGAGTTATAAATGACAGCTATCGTCCAAAAATATACTGAAGTAAGGCTGCCAAGAGGACTTGAAAGCGGGTCAGAATTGCAGGAAACCGATTTCAGGAGGTAGACTGGAATTGCATTTAAAGCATAGGAAAAGAGGCAGAACGTCCACAATGATGCACTTGGCCAAAAAGGGCGTATGCGTTTTTTCCTGAATATATTCAGGAAAAAACGCATGCGCCCTTTTTGGCCAACCAAGCAAGCTTGCAAAGGAAATCTGCACTACAATGAAGTCTCACTTCCCCCCGGTCAAAAGGGCCACCTGAAAAAGTGTAAAATCCAGAAAGGCAGGACAGGCCATGGAGAACTGGGAGCCTTGTTATGCTGATAGGCGGGATGTAAATTGCCAACAGCCACTCGGGAGAGGTGTATGGTGTTTCCTGAAACATCTAAAAAACAAAGCAACAGAGCCTAGGGCACTCCCACTTATGGTCCTATAGCTTAGGGAAATTAAAATCAAAAAGACACAGCCACCCGAAAGTTTTGGGCGGCTCCGTTTACAAGAACCTCATTTACGGTACAAGTTCAATATCGCAAAAAGTGAAAAATGGATAAAGAAGTTGTGGTACTTACGTACAATGCAATATCACTCAGCGATGAAATCTATGTCATCAGGCCCATAGCAGCATAATGAGTGGATTCAGGTATGATGATTCTAACTGAAATAAGTCACACAGAAAAAGAAACATCATAAGATATCACTAATACACGGAATGTAAACTTGGCTACACAGGAACTGGATTACAAAACAGAACAGGGTCTCAAATTTAGAAAACCAACTTATGCTTGCTTAAGGGGAAAGGTGAGTTGGGGTGCTGCATAAAACCAGAGATTGAAATGAGCACAGATAAAGTTTCTTAAGCCAAATATGGAATAGACAAGAACTACTCCTTGCTCAACGAAATGGGCTCAACACCCCATATTAAACGCCTAAGAATGTACCTGACTAGTAAGTATCTTAAAACCTATGGATTGCTATGTCTCTGAAAGAAAATCAAGCGTGTGTACAGGGGCATAAACGCAGCAGTGATAGGATTGGAGAGGTTCGGTGAGCAAATGAAGACCCTTTGAAGTCATATTGCATGGGACCCATTCCACGGGTCTCAACTCTCCAGGTTTAAGGGATTCTTCCTTCAGCTAAAACATGCACGTGGAACCCAGAGTATGATCAACCGTGTGATCGGGAGACGTGTTCCAATATGTCTCAGTTCTCGTCCCCTGGTACTCGGGTGCAACATTCCAGATGCTTTACTAACACTCTCCCGACTTGGAGAGTCAGTGCCTTTAACCTCCTGTTTGGCCCAGTTTGCAATTTCTGCGGAAGATGTACAGGAATAGGGAGAACCAATGAGAGACTAGCTGGAGGTGTCTGGACGGGCAAATTTAACTCTCATTTCCCACCAGGAAGAAGAATTGACCAAAGGCTCAGCATGCCGTGCCGGAACCAGATTAGGGCCTGAAGCAATCCTGCGGTGTTGCGGCCAGCTCACAAGAAAGCGAGTTGAAGAAAGGAGCTCAGGGGCACTGTAATTCACAAACCTGCAGAGTTATAAATGACAGCTATCGTCCAGAAATATACTGAAGTAAGGCTGCCAAGAGGACTTGAAAGCGGGGCAGAATTGCAGGAAACCGATTTCAGGAGGTAGACTGGAATTGCATTTAAAGCATAGGAAAAGAGGCAGAACGTCCACAATGATGCACTTGGCCAAAAAGGGCGTATGCGTTTTTTCCTGAATATATTCAGGAAAAAACGCATGCGCCCTTTTTGGCCAACCAAGCAAGCTTGCAAAGGAAATCTGCACTACAATGAAGTCTCACTTCCCCCCGGTCAAAAGGGCCACCTGAGAAAAGTGTAAAATCCAGAAAGGCAGGACAGGCCATGGGGAACTGGGAGCCTTGTTATGCTGATGGGCGGGATGTAAATTGCCAACAGCCACTTGGGAGAGGTGTATGGTGTTTCCTGAAACATGTAAAAAACAAAGCAACAGAGCCTAGGGCACTTCCACTTATGGTCCTATAGCTTAGGGAAATTAAAATCAAAAAGACACAGCCACCCGAAAGTTTGGGGCGGCTCTGTTTACAAGAACCTCATTTACGGTACAAGTTCAATATCGCAAAAAGTGAAAAATGGATAAAGAAGTTGTGGTACTTACGTACAATGCAATATCACTCAGCGATGAAATCTATGTCATCAGGCCCATAGCAGCATAATGAGTGGATTCAGGTATGATGATTCTAACTGAAATAAGTCACACAGAAAAAGAAACATCATAAGATATCACTAATACACGGAATGTAAACTTGGCTACACAGGAACTGGATTACAAAACAGAACAGGGTCTCAAATTTAGAAAACCAACTTATGCTTGCTTAAGGGGAAAGGTGAGTTGGGGTGCTGCATAAAACCAGAGATTGAAATGAGCACAGATAAAGTTTCTTAAGCCAAATATGGAATAGACAAGAACTACTCCTTGCTCAACGAAATGGGCTCAACACCCCATATTAAACGCCTAAGAATGTACCTGACTAGTAAGTATCTTAAAACCTATGGATTGCTATGTCTCCGAAAGAAAATCAAGCGTGTGTACAGGGGCATAAACGCAGCAGTGATAGGATTGGAGAGGTTCGGTGAGCAAATGAAGACCCTTTGAAGTCATATTGCATGGGACCCATTCCACGGGTCTCAACTCTCCAGGTTTAAGGGATTCTTCCTTCAGCTAAAACATGCACGTGGAACCCAGAGTATGATCAACCGTGTGATCGGGAGACGTGTTCCAATATGTCTCAGTTCTCGTCCCCTGGTACTCGGGTGCAACATTCCAGATGCTTTACTAACACTCTCCCGACTTGGAGAGTCAGTGCCTTTAACCTCCTGTTTGGCCCAGTTTGCAATTTCTGCGGAAGATGTACAGGAATAGGGAGAACCAATGAGAGACTAGCTGGAGGTGTCTGGACGGGCAAATTTAACTCTCATTTCGCACCAGGAAGAAGAATTGACCAAAGGCTCAGCGTGCCGTGCCGGAACCAGATTAGGGCCTGAAGCAATCCTGCGGTGTTGCGGCCAGCTCACAAGAAAGCGAGTTGAAGAAAGGAGCTCAGGGGCACTGTAATTCACAAACCTGCAGAGTTAAAAGTGACAGCTATCGTCCAGAAATATACTGAAGTAAGGCTGCCAAGAGGACTTGAAAGCGGGGCAGAATTGCAGGAAACCGATTTCAGGAGGTAGACTGGAATTGCATTTAAAGCATAGGAAAAGAGGCAGAACGTCCACAATGATGCACTTGGCCAAAAAGGGCGTATGCGTTTTTTCCTGAATATATTCAGGAAAAAACGCATACGCCCTTTTTGGCCAACCAAGCAAGCTTGCAAAGGAAATCTGCACTACAATGAAGTCTCACTTCCCCCCTGTCAAAAGGGCCACCTGAAAAAAGTGTAAAATCCAGAAAGGCAGGACAGGCCATGGAGAACTGGGAGCCTTGTTATGCTGATGGGCGGGATGTAAATTGCCAACAGCCACTCTGGAGAGGTGTATGGTGTTTCCTGAAACATCTAAAAAACAAAGCAACAGAGCCTAGGGCACTTCCACTTATGGTCCTATAGCTTAGGGAAATTAAAATAAAAAAGACACAGCCACCCAAAAGTTTGGGACGGCTCTGTTTACAAGAACCTCATTTATGGTACAAGTTCAATATCGCAGAAAGTGAAAAATGGATAAAGAAGTTGTGGTACTTACGTACAATGCAATATCACTCAGCAATGAAATCTATGTCATCAGGCCCATAGCAGCATAATGAGTGGATTCAGGTATGATGATTCTAACTGAAATAAGTCACACAGAAAAAGAAACATCATAAGGTACCACTAATACACGGAATGTAAACTTGGGTACACAGGAACTGGATTACAAAACAGAACAGGGTCTCAAATTTAGAAAACCAACTTATGCTTGCTTAAGGGGAAAGGTGAGTTGGGGTGCTGCATAAAACCAGAGATTGAAATGAGCACAGATAAAGTTCCTTAAGCCAAATATGGAATAGACAAGAACTACTCCTTGCTCAACGAAATGGACTCAACACCCCATATTAAACGCCTAAGAATGTACCTGACTAGTAAGTATCTTAAAACCTATGGATTGCTATGTCTCTGAAAGAAAATCAAGCGTGTGTACAGGGGCATAAACGCAGCAGTGATAGGATTGGAGAGGTTCAGTGAGCAAATGAAGACCCTTTGAAGTCATATTGCATGGGACCCATTCCACGGGTCTCAACTCTCCAGGTTTAAGGGATTCTTCCTTCAGCTAAAACATGCACGTGGAACCCAGAGTATGATCAACCGTGTGATCGGGAGACGTGTTCCAATATGTCTCAGTTCTCGTCCCCTGGTACTCGGGTGCAACATTCCAGATGCTTTACTAACACTCTCCCGACTTGGAGAGTCAGTGCCTTTAACCTCCTGTTTGGCCCAGTTTGCAATTTCTGCGGAAGATGTACAGGAATAGGGAGAACCAATGAGAGACTAGCTGGAGGTGTCTGGACGGGCAAATTTAACTCTCATTTCGCAATAGGAAGAAGAATTAACCAAAGGCTGAGCGTGCCGTGCTGGAACCAAATTAGGGCCTGAAGCAATCCTGCGGTGTTGCGGCCAGCTCACAAGAAAGCGAGTTGAAGAAAGGAGCTCAGGGGCACTGTAATTCACAAACCTGCAGAGTTATAAATGACAGCTATCGTCCAAAAATATACTGAAGTAAGGCCGCCAAGAGGACGTGAAAGTGGGGCAGAATTGCAGGAAACCGATTTCAGGAGGTAGACTGGAATTGCATTTAAAGCATAGGAAAAGAGGCAGAACGTCCACAATGATGCACTTGGCCAAAAAGGGCGTATGCGTTTTTTCCTGAATATATTCAGGAAAAAACACATGCGCCCTTTTTGGCCAACCAAGCAAGCTTGCAAAGGAAATCTGCACTACAATGAAGTCTCACTTCCCCCCGGTCAAAAGGGCCACCTGAAAAAGTGTAAAATCCAGAAAGGCAGGACAGGCCATGGAGAACTGGGAGCCTTGTTATGCTGATGGGCGGGATGTAAATTGCCAACAGCCACTCGGGAGAGGTGTATGGTGTTTCCTGAAACATCTAAAAAACAAAGCAACAGAGCCTAGGGCACTTCCACTTATGGTCCTATAGCTTAGGGAAATTAAAATAAAAAAGACACAGCCACCCGAAAGTTTTGGGCGGCTCTGTTTACAAGAACCTCATTTATGGTACAAGTTCAATATCGCAAAAAGTGCAAAATGGATAAAGAAGTTGTGGTACTTACGTACAATGCAATATCACTCAGCGATGAAATCTATGTCATCAGGCCCATAGCAGCATAATGAGTGGATTCAGGTATGATGATTCTAACTGAAATAAGTCACACAGAAAAAGAAACATCATAAGATATCACTAATACACGGAATGTAAACTTGGCTACACAGGAACTGGATTACAAAACAGAACAGGGTCTCAAATTTAGAAAACCAACTTATGCTTGCTTAAGGGGAAAGGTGAGTTGGGGTGCTGCATAAAACCAGAGATTGAAATGAGCACAGATAAAGTTTCTTAAGCCAAATATGGAATAGACAAGAACTACTCCTTGCTCAACGAAATGGGCTCAACACCCCATATTAAACGCCTAAGAATGTACCTGACTAGTAAATATCTTAAAACCTATGGATTGCTATGTCTCTGAAAGAAAATCAAGCGTGTGTACAGGGGCATAAACGCAGCAGTGATAGGATTGGAGAGGTTCGGTGAGCAAATGAAGACCCTTTGAAGTCATATTGCATGGGACCCATTCCACGGGTCTCAACTCTCCAGGTTTAAGGGATTCTTCCTTCAGCTAAAACATGCACGTGGAACCCAGAGTATGATCAACCGTGTGATCGGGAGACGTGTTCCAATATGTCTCAGTTCTCGTCCCCTGGTACTCGGGTGCAACATTCCAGATGCTTTACTAACACTCTCCCGACTTGGAGAGTCAGTGCCTTTAACCTCCTGTTTGGCCCAGTTTGCAATTTCTGCGGAAGATGTACAGGAATAGGGAGAACCAATGAGAGACTAGCTGGAGGTGTCTGGACGGGCAAATTTAACTCTCATTTCGCACCAGGAAGAAGAATTGACCAAAGGCTCAGCGTGCCGTGCCGGAACCAGATTAGGGCCTGAAGCAATCCTGCGGTGTTGCGGCCAGCTCACAAGAAAGCGAGTTGAAGAAAGGAGCTCAGGGGCACTGTAATTCACAAACCTGCAGAGTTAAAAGTGACAGCTATCGTCCAGAAATATACTGAAGTAAGGCTGCCAAGAGGACTTGAAAGCGGGGCAGAATTGCAGGAAACCGATTTCAGGAGGTAGACTGGAATTGCATTTAAAGCATAGGAAAAGAGGCAGAACGTCCACAATGATGCACTTGGCCAAAAAGGGCGTATGCGTTTTTTCCTGAATATATTCAGGAAAAAACGCATACGCCCTTTTTGGCCAACCAAGCAAGCTTGCAAAGGAAATCTGCACTACAATGAAGTCTCACTTCCCCCCGGTCAAAGGGGCCACCTGAAAAAAGTGTAAAATCCAGAAAGGCAGGACAGGCCATGGAGAACTGGGAGCCTTGTTATGCTGATGGGCGGGATGTAAATTGCCAAGAGCCACTGGGGAGAGGTGTATGGTGTTTCCTGAAACATCTAAAAAACAAAGCAACAGAGCCTAGGGCACTTCCACTTATGGTCCTATAGCTTAGGGAAATTAAAATCAAAAAGACACAGCCACCCGAAAGTTTGGGATGGCTCTGTTTACAACAACCTCATTTACGGTACAAGTTCAATATCGCAGAAAGTGAAAAATGGATAAAGAAGTTGTGGTACTTACGTACAATGCAATATCACTCAGCAATGAAATCTATGTCATCAGGCCCATAGCAGCATAATGAGTGGATTCAGGTATGATGATTCTAACTGAAATAAGTCACACAGAAAAAGAAACATCATAAGATATCACTAATACACGGAATGTAAACTTGGGTACACAGGAACTGGATTACAAAACAAAACAGGGTCTCAAATTTAGAAAACCAACTTATGCTTGCTTAAGGGGAAAGGTGAGTTGGGGTGCTGCATAAAACCAGAGATTGAAATGAGCACAGATAAAGTTTCTTAAGCCAAATATGGAATAGACAAGAACTACTCCTTGCTCAACGAAATGGGCTCAACACCCCATATTAAACGCCTAAGAATGTACCTGACTAGTAAGTATCTTAAAACCTATGGATTGCTATGTCTCTGAAAGAAAATCAAGCGTGTGTACAGGGGCATAAACGCAGCAGTGATAGGATTGGAGAGGTTCGGTGAGCAAATGAAGACCCTTTGAAGTCATATTGCATGGTACCCATTCCACGGGTCTCAACTCTCCAGGTTTAAGGGATTCTTCCTTCAGCTAAAACATGCACGTGGAACCCAGAGTATGATCAACCGTGTGATCGGGAGACGTGTTCCAATATGTCTCAGTTCTCGTCCCCTGGTACTCGGGTGCAACATTCCAGATGCTTTACTAACACTCTCCCGACTTGGAGAGTCAGTGCCTTTAACCTCCTGTTTGGCCCAGTTTGCAATTTCTGCGGAAGATGTACAGGAATAGGGAGAACCAATGAGAGACTAGCTGGAGGTGTCTGGACGGGCAAATTTAACTCTCATTTCGCACCAGGAAGAAGAATTGACCAAAGGCTCAGCGTGCCGTGCCGGAACCAGATTAGGGCCTGAAGCAATCCTGCGGTGTTGCGGCCAGCTCACAAGAAAGCGAGTTGAAGAAAGGAGCTCAGGGGCACTGTAATTCACAAACCTGCAGAGTTATAAATGACAGCTATCGTCCAAAAATATACTGAAGTAAGGCTGCCAAGAGGACTTGAAAGCGGGGCAGAATTGCAGGAAACCGATTTCAGGAGGTAGACTGGAATTGCATTTAAAGCATAGGAAAAGAGGCAGAACGTCCACAATGATGCACTTGGCCAAAAAGGGCGTATGCGTTTTTTCCTGAATATATTCAGGAAAAAATGCATACGCCCTTTTTGGGCAACCAAGCAAGCTTGCAAAGGAACTCTGCACTACAATGAAGTCTCACTTCCCCCAGGTCAAAAGGCCATCTGAAAAAAGTGTAAAATCCAGAAAGGCAGGACAGGCCATGGAGAACTGGGAGCCTTGTTATGCTGATGGGCGGGATGTAAATTGCCAACAGCCACTCGGGAGAAGTGTATGGTGTTTCCTGAAACATCTAAAAAACAAAGCAACGGAGCCTAGGGCACTTCCACTTATGGTCCTATAGCTTAGGGAAATTAAAATCAAAAAGACACAGCCACCGCAAAGTTTGGGACGGCTCTGTTTACAAGAACTTCGTTTACGGTACAAGTTCAATATCGCAGAAAGTGAAAAATGGATAAAGAAGTTGTGGTACTTACGTACAATGCAATATCACTCAGCAATGAAATCTATGTCATCACGCCCGTAGCAGCATAATGAGTGGATTCAGGTATGATGATTCTAACTGAAATAAGTCACACAGAAAAAGAAACATCATAAGATATCACTAATACACGGAATGTAAACTTGGGTACACAGGAACTGGATTAAAAACAGAACAGGGTCTCAAATTTAGAAAACCAACTTATGCTTGCTTAAGGGGAAAGGTGAGTTGGGGTGCTGCATAAAACCAGAGATTGAAATGAGCACAGATAAAGTTCCTTAAGCCCAATATGGAATAGACAAGAACTACTCCTTGCTCAACGAAATGGACTCAACACCCCATATTAAACGCCTAAGAATGTACCTGACTAGTAAGTATCTTAAAACCTATGGATGGTTATGTCTCTGAAAGAAAATCAAGCGTGTGTACAGGGGCATAAACGCAGCAGTGATAGGATTGGAGAGGTTCGGTGAGCAAATGAATACCCTTTGAAGTCATATTTCATGGTACCCATTCCACGGGTCTCAACTCTCCAGGTTTAAGGGATTCTTCCTTCAGCTAAAACATGCACGTGGAACCCAGAGTATGATCAACCATGTGATCGGGAGACGTGTTCCAATATGTCTCAGTTCTCGTCCCCTGGTACTCGGGTGCAACATTCCAGATGCTTTACTAACACTCTCCCGACTTGGAGAGTCAGTGCCTTTAACCTCCTGTTTGACCCAGTTTGCAATTTCTGCGGAAGATGTACAGGAGTAGGGAGAACCAATGAGAGACTAGCTGGAGGTGTCTGGACGGGCAAATTTAACTCTCATTTCGCACCAGGAAGAAGAATTGACCAAAGGCTCAGCGTGCCGTGCCGGAACCAGATTAGGGCCTGAAGCAATCCTGCAGTGTTGCGGCCAGCTCCCAAGAAAGCGAGTTGAAGAAAGGAGTTCAGGGGCACTGTAATTCACAAACCTGCAGAGTTATAAATGACAGCTATCGTCCAGAAATATACTGAAGTAAGGCTGCCAAGAGGACTTGAAAGCGGGGCAGAATTGCAGGAAACTGATTTCAGGAGGTAGACTGGAATTGCATTTAAAGCATAGGAAAAGAGGCAGAACGTCCACAATGATGCACTTGGCCAAAAAGGGCGTATGCGTTTTTTCCTGAATATATATTCAGGAAATATATATTCAGGAAATATATATTCAGGAAAAAACGCATACGCCCTTTTTGGCCAACCAAGCAAGCTTGCAAAGGAAATCTGCACTACAATGAAGTCTCACTTCCCCCCGGTCAAAAGGGCCACCTGAAAAAAGTGTAAAATCCAGAAAGGCAGGACAGGCCATGGAGAACTGGGAGCCTTGTTATGCTGATGGGCGGGATGAAAATTGCCAACAGCCACTCGGGAGAGGTGTATGGTGTTTCCTGAAACATCTAAAAAACAAAGCAACAGAGCCTAGGGCACTTCCACTTATGGTCCTATAGCTTAGGGAAATTAAAATCAAAAAGACACAGCCACCCAAAAGTTTGGGACGGCTCTGTTTACAAGAACCTCGTTTACGGTACAAGTTCAATATCGCAGAAAGTGAAAAATGGATAAAGAAGTTGTGGTACTTACGTACAATGCAATATCACTCAGCAATGAAATCTATGTCATCAGGCCTGTAGCAGCATAATGAGTGGATTCAGGTATGATGATTCTAACTGAAATAAGTCACACAGAAAAAGAAACATCATAAGATATCACTAATACACGGAATGTAAACTTGGCTACACAGGAACTGGATTACAAAACAGAACAGGGTCTCAAATTTAGAAAACCAACTTATGCTTGCTTAAGGGGAAAGGTGAGTTGGGGTGCTGCATAAAACCAGAGATTGAAATGAGCACAGATAAAGTTCCTTAAGCCAAATATGGAATAGACAAGAACTACTCCTTGCTCAACGAAATGGACTCAACACCCCATATTAAACGCCTAAGAATGTACCTGACTAGTAAGTATCTTAAAACCTATGGATTGTTATGTCTCTGAAAGAAAATCAAGCGTGTGTACAGGGGCATAAACGCAGCAGTGATAGGATTGGAGAGGTTCGGTGAGCAAATGAAGACCCTTTGAAGTCATATTGCATGGTACCCATTCCACGGGTCTCAACTCTCCAGGTTTAAGGGATTCTTCCTTCAGCTAAAACATGCACGTGGAACCCAGAGTATGATCAACCGTGTGATCGGGAGACGTGTTCCAATATGTCTCAGTTCTCGTCCCCTGGTAATTGGGTGCAACATTCCAGATGCTTTACTAACACTCTCCCGACTTGGAGAGTCAGTGCCTTTAACCTCCTGTTTGACCCAGTTTGCAATTTCTGCGGAAGATGTACAGGAGTAGGGAGAACCAATGAGAGACTAGCTGGAGGTGTCTGGACGGTCAAATTTAACTCTCATTTCCCACCAGGAAGAAGAATTGACCAAAGGCTCAGCGTGCCGTGCCGGAACCAGATTAGGGCCTGAAGCAATCCTGCGGTGTTGCGGCCAGCTCACAAGAAAGCGAGTTGAAGAAAGGAGCTCAGGGGCACTGTAATTCACAAACCTACAGAGTTATAAATGACAGCTATCGTCCAAAAATATACTGAAGTAAGGCTGCCAAGAGGACTTGAAAGCGGGGCAGAATTGCAGGAAACCGATTTCAGGAGGTAGACTGGAATTGCATTTAAAGCATAGGAAAAGAGGCAGAACGTCCACAATGATGCACTTGGCCAAAAAGGGCATATGCGTTTTTTCCTGAATATATTCAGGAAAAAATGCATTCGCCCTTTCTGGCCAACCAAGCAAGCTTGCAAAGGAACTCTGCACTACAATGAAGTCTCACTTCCCCCCGGTCAAAAGGGCCACCTGAAAAAAGTGTAAAATCCAGAAAGGCAGGACAGGCCATGGAGAACTGGGAGCCTTGTTATGCTGATGGGCGGGATGTAAATTGCCAACAGCCACTCGGGAGAGGTGTATGGTGTTTCCTGAAACATCTAAAAAACAAAGCAACAGAGCCTAGGGCACTTCCACTTATGGTCCTATAGCTTAGGGAAATTAAAATCAAAAAGACACAGCCACCCCAAAGTTTGGGACGGCTCTGTTTACAAGAACCTCATTTACGGTACAAGTTCAATATCGCAGAAAGTGAAAAATGGATAAAGAAGTTGTGGTACTTACGTACAATGCAATATCACTCAGCGATGAAATCTATGTCATCAGGCCCATAGCAGCATAATGAGTGGATTCAGGTATGATGATTCTAACTGAAATAAGTCACACAGAAAAAGAAACATCATAAGATACCACTAATACACGGAATGTAAACTTGGGTACACAGGAACTGGATTACAAAACAGAACAGGGTCTCAAATTTAGATAAACCAACTTATGCTTGCTTAAGGGGAAAGGTGAGTTGGGGTGCTGCATAAAACCAGAGATTGAAATGAGCACAGATAAAGTTCCTTAAGCCAAATATGGAATAGACAAGAACTACTCCTTGCTCAACGAAATGGACTCAACACCCCATATTAAACGCCTAAGAATGTACCTGACTAGTAAGTATCTTAAAACCTATGGATTGTTATGTCTCTGAAAGAAAATCAAGCGTGTGTACAGGGGCATAAACGCAGCAGTGATAGGATTGGAGAGGTTCGGTGAGCAAATGAAGACCCTTTGAAGTCATATTGCATGGTACCCATTCCACGGGTCTCAACGCTCCAGGTTTAAGGGATTCTTCCTTCAGCTAAAACATGCACGTGGAACCCAGAGTATGATCAACCGTGTGATCGGGAGACGTGTTCCAATATGTCTCAGTTCTCGTCCCCTGGTACTCGGGTGCAACATTCCAGATGCTTTACTAACACTCTCCCGACTTGGAGAGTCAGTGCCTTTAACCTCCTGTTTGGCCCAGTTTGCAATTTCTGCGGAAGATGTACAGGAATAGGGAGAACCAATGAGAGACTAGCTGGAGGTGTCTGGACGGGCAAATTTAACTCTCATTTCCCACCAGGAAGAAGAATTGACCAAAGGCTCAGCGTGCCGTGCCGGAACCAGATTAGGGCCTGAAGCAATCCTGCGGTGTTGCGGCCAGCTCACAAGAAAGCGAGTTGAAGAAAGGAGCTCAGGGGCACTGTAATTCACAAACCTACAGAGTTATAAATGACAGCTATCGTCCAAAAATATACTGAAGTAAGGCTGCCAAGAGGACTTGAAAGCGGGGCAGAATTGCAGGAAACCGATTTCAGGAGGTAGACTGCAATTGCATTTAAAGCATAGGAAAAGAGGCAGAACGTCCACAATGATGCACTTGGCCAAAAAGGGCGTATGCGTTTTTTCCTGAATATATTCAGGAAAAAATGCATACGCCCTTTCTGGCCAACCAAGCAAGCTTGCAAAGGAACTCTGCACTACAATGAAGTCTCACTTCCCCCCGGTCAAAAGGGCCACCTGAAAAAAGTGTAAAATCCAGAAAGGCAGGACAGGCCATGGAGAACTGGGAGCCTTGTTATGCTGATGGGCGGGATGTAAATTGCCAACAGCCACTCGGGAGAGGTGTATGGTGTTTCCTGAAACATCTAAAAAACAAAGCAACAGAGCCTAGGGCACTTCCACTTATGGTCCTATAGCTTAGGGAAATTAAAATCAAAAAGACACAGCCACCCCAAAGTTTGGGACGGCTCTGTTTACAAGAACCTCATTTACGGTACAAGTTCAATATCGCAGAAAGTGAAAAATGGATAAAGAAGTTGTGGTACTTACGTACAATGCAATATCACTCAGCGATGAAATCTATGTCATCAGGCCCATAGCAGCATAATGAGTGGATTCAGGTATGATGATTCTAACTGAAATAAGTCACACAGAAAAAGAAACATCATAAGATACCACTAATACACGGAATGTAAACTTGGGTACACAGGAACTGGATTACAAAACAGAACAGGGTCTCAAATTTAGATAAACCAACTTATGCTTGCTTAAGGGGAAAGGTGAGTTGGGGTGCTGCATAAAACCAGAGATTGAAATGAGCACAGATAAAGTTCCTTAAGCCAAATATGGAATAGACAAGAACTACTCCTTGCTCAACGAAATGGACTCAACACCCCATATTAAACGCCTAAGAATGTACCTGACTAGTAAGTATCTTAAAACCTATGGATTGTTATGTCTCTGAAAGAAAATCAAGCGTGTGTACAGGGGCATAAACGCAGCAGTGATAGGATTGGAGAGGTTCGGTGAGCAAATGAAGACCCTTTGAAGTCATATTGCATGGTACCCATTCCACGGGTCTCAACTCTCCAGGTTTAAGGGATTCTTCCTTCAGCTAAAACATGCACGTGGAACCCAGAGTATGATCAACCGTGTGATCGGGAGACGTGTTCCAATATGTCTCAGTTCTCGTCCCCTGGTACTCGGGTGCAACATTCCAGATGCTTTACTAACACTCTCCCGACTTGGAGAGTCAGTGCCTTTAACCTCCTGTTTGGCCCAGTTTGCAATTTCTGCGGAAGATGTACAGGAATAGGGAGAACCAATGAGAGACTAGCTGGAGGTGTCTGGACGGGCAAATTTAACTCTCATTTCCCACCAGGAAGAAGAATTGACCAAAGGCTCAGCGTGCCGTGCCGGAACCAGATTAGGGCCTGAAGCAATCCTGCGGTGTTGCGGCCAGCTCACAAGAAAGCGAGTTGAAGAAAGGAGCTCAGGGGCACTGTAATTCACAAACCTGCAGAGTTATAAATGACAGCTATCGTCCAAAAATATACTGAAGTAAGGCTGCCAAGAGGACTTGAAAGCGGGTCAGAATTGCAGGAAACCGATTTCAGGAGGTAGACTGGAATTGCATTTAAAGCATAGGAAAAGAGGCAGAACGTCCACAATGATGCACTTGGCCAAAAAGGGCGTATGCGTTTTTTCCTGAATATATTCAGGAAAAAACGCATACGCCCTTTTTGGCCAACCAAGCAAGCTTGCAAAGGAAATCTGCACTACAATGAAGTCTCACTTCCCCCAGGTCAAAAGGGCCATCTGAAAAATGTGTAAAATCCAGAAAGGCAGGACAGGCCATGGAGAACTGGGAGCCTTGTTATGCTGATGGGCGGGATGTAAATTGCCAACAGCCACTTGGGAAAAGTGTACAGTGTTTCCTGAAACATCTAAAAAACAAAGCAACAGAGCCTAGGGCACTTCCACTTATGGTCCTATAGCTTACGGAAATTCAAATCAAGACACAGCCACCCCAAAATTTGGGATGGATCTGTTTACAAGAACCTGGTTTAGGGTTCAAGCTAAATATCGCAGAAAGTGAAAAATGGATAAAGAAGTTGTGGTACTTACGTACAATGCAATATCACTCAGCAATGAAATCTATGTCATCAGGCCCGTAACAGCATAATGAGTGGATTCAGGTATGATGATTCTAACTGAAATAAGTCACACAGAAAAAGAAACATCATAAGATATCACTAATACACGGAATGTAAACTTGGCTACACAGGAACTGGATTACAAAACAGAACAGGGTCTCAAATTTAGAAAACCAACTTATGCTTGCTTAAGGGGAAAGGTGAGTTGGGGTGCTGCACAAAACCAGAGATTGAAATGAGCACAGATAAAGTTCCTTAAGCCAAATATGGAATAGACAAGAGCTACTCCTTGCTCAACAAAATGGACTCAACACCCCATATTAAACGCCTAAGAATGTACCTGACTAGTAAGTATCTAAAAACCTATGGATTGCTATGTCTCTGAAAGAGAATCAAGCGTGTGTACAGGGGCATAAACGCAGCCCTGATAGGATTGGAGAGGTTCGGTGAGCAAATGAAGACCCTTTGAAGTCATATTGCATGGTACCCATTCCACGGGTCTCAACTCTCCAGGTTTATGGGATTCTTCCTTCAGCTAAAACATCCATGTGGAACGCAGAGTATGATCAACCGTGTGATCGGGAGACGTGTTCCAATATGTGTCAGTTCTCGTCCTCTGGTACTCGGGTGCAACATTCCAGACACTTTACTAACACTCCCCCGACTTGGAGAGTCAATGCCTTTAACCTCCTGTTTGGCCCAGTTTGCAATTTCTGCGGAAGATGAACAGGAATAGGGAGAACCAATGAGAGACTAGCTGGAGGTGTCTGGACGGGCAAATTTAACTCTCATTTCCCACCAGGAAGAGGAATTAACCAAAGGCTCAGCATGCCGTGCCACAACCAGATTAGGGCCTGAAGCAATCCTGCGGTGTTGCGGCCAGCTCACAAGAAAGCGAGTTGAAGAAAGGAGCTCAGGGGCACTGTAATTCACAAACCTGCAGAGTTATAAATGACAGCTATCGTCCAAAAATATACTGAAGTAAGGCTGCCAAGAGGACGTGAAAGTGGGGCAGAATTGCAGGAAACCGATTTCAGGAGGTAGACTGGAATTGCATTTAAAGCATAGGAAAAGAGGCAGAACGTCCACAATGATGCACTTGGCCAAAAAGGGCATATGCGTTTTTTCCTTAATAAATTCAGGAAAAAACGCATATGCCCTTTTTGGCCAACCAAGCAAGCTTGCAAAGGAAATCTGCACTACAATGAAGTCTCACTTCCCCCCGGTCAAAAGGGCCATCTGAAAAATGTGTAAAATCCAGAAAGGCAGGAGAGGCCATGGAGAACTGGGAGCCTTGTTATGCTGATGGGCGGGATGTAAATTGCCAACAGCCACTCTGGAGAAGTGTATGGTGTTTCCTGAAACATCTAAAAAACAAAGCAAAGGAGCCTAGGGCACTTCCACTTATGGTCCTATAGCTTAGGGAAATTAAAATCAAAAAGACACAGCCACAGCAATGTTTGGGACGGCTCTGTTTACAAGAAACTCATTTACAGTACAAGTTCAATATCGCAGAAAGCGAAAAATGGATAAAGAAGTTGTGGTACTTACGTACAATGCAGTATCACTCAGCAATGAAATCTATGTCATCAGGCCCGTAACAGCATAATGAGTGGATTCAGGTATGATGATTCTAACTGAAATAAGTCACACAGAAAAAGAAACATCATAAGATATCACTAATACACGGAATGTAAACTTGGCTACACAGGAACTGGATTACAAAACAGAACAGGGTCTCAAATTTAGAAAACCAACTTATGCTTGCTTAAGGGGAAAGGTGAGTTGGGGTGCTGCACAAAACCAGAGATTGAAATGAGCACAGATAAAGTTCCTTAAGCCAAATATGGAATAAACAAGAGCTACTCCTTGCTCAACAAAATGGACTCAACACCCCATATTAAACGCCTAAGAATGTACCTGACTTGTAAGTATCTTAAAACCTATGGATTGCTATGTCTCTGAAAGAGAATCAAGCGTGTGTACAGGGGCATAAACGCAGCCGTGATAGGATTGGAGAGGTTCGGTGAGCAAATGAAGACCCTTTGAAGTCATATTGCATGGTACCCATTCCACGGGTCTCAACTCTCCAGGTTTATGGGATTCTTCCTTCAGCTAAAACATCCATGTGGAACCCAGAGTATGATCAACCGTGTGATCGGGAGACGTGTTCCAATATGTGTCAGTTCTCGTCCTCTGGTACTCGGGTGCAACATTCCAGACGCTTTACTAACACTCTCCCGACTTGGAGAGTCAATGCCTTTAACCTCCTGTTTGGCCCAGTTTGCAATTTCTGCGGAAGATGAACAGGAATAGGGAGAACCAATGAGAGACTAGCTGGAGGTGTCTGGACGGGCAAATTTAACTCTCATTTCCCACCAGGAAGAGGAATTAACCAAAGGCTCAGCATGCCGTGCCACAACCAGATTAGGGCCTGAAGCAATCCTGCGGTGTTGCGGCCAGCTCACAAGAAAGCGAGTTGAAGAAAGGAGCTCAGGGGCACTGTAATTCACAAACCTGCAGAGTTATAAATGACAGCTATCGTCCAAAAATATACTGAAGTAAGGCTGCCAAGAGGACGTGAAAGTGGGGCAGAATTGCAGGAAACCGATTTCAGGAGGTAGACTGGAATTGCATTTAAAGCATAGGAAAAGAGGCAGAACGTCCACAATGATGCACTTGGCCAAAAAGGGCATATGCGTTTTTTCCTTAATATATTCAGGAAAAAACGCATATGCCCTTTTTGGCCAACCAAGAAAGCTTGCAAAGGAAATCTGCATTACAATGAAGTCTCACTTCCCCCCGGTCAAAAGGGCCATCTGAAAAATGTGTAAAATCCAGAAAGGCAGGAGAGGCCATGGAGAACTGGGAGCCTTGTTATGCTGATGGGCGGGATGTAAATTGCCAACAGCCACTCTGGAGAAGTGTATGGTGTTTCCTGAAACATCTAAAAAACAAAGCAAAGGAGCCTAGGGCACTTCCACTTATGGTCCTATAGCTTAGGGAAATTAAAATCAAAAAGACACAGCCACAGCAATGTTTGGGACGGCTCTGTTTACAAGAAACTCATTTACAGTACAAGTTCAATATCGCAGAAAGCGAAAAATGGATAAAGAAGTTGTGGTACTTACGTACAATGCAATATCACTCATCAATGAAATCTATGTCATCTGGCCCGTAGCAGCATAATGAGTGGATTCAGGTATGATGATTCTAACTGAAATAAGTCACACAGAAAAAGAAACATCATAGGATATCACTAATACACGGAATGTAAACTTGGCTACACAGGAACTGGATTACAAAACAGAACAGGGTCTCAAATTTAGAAAACCAACTTATGCTTGCTTAAGGGGAAAGGTAAGTTGGGGTGCTGCATAAAACCAGAGATTGAAATGAGCACAGATAAAGTTCCTTAAGCCAAATATGGAATAGAGAAGAACTACTCCTTGCTCAACGAAATGGACTCAACACCCCATATTAAACGCCTAAGAATGTACCTGACTAGTAATTATATTAAAACCTATGGATTGCTATGTCTCTGAAAGAGAATCAAGCGTGTGTACAGGGACATAAACGCAGCAGTGATAGGATTGGAGAGGTTCGGTGAGCAAATGAAGACCCTTTGAAGTCATATTGCATGGTACCCATTCCACGGGTCTCAACTCTCCAGGTTTAAGGGATTCTTCCTTCAGCTAAAACATGCACGTGGAACCCAGAGTATGATCAACCGTGTGATCGGGAGACGTGTTCCAATATGTCTCAGTTCCCGTCCCCTGGTACTCGGGTGCAACATTCCAGATGCTTTACTAACACTCTCCCGACTTGGAGAGTCAGTGCCTTTAACCTCCTGTTTGACCCAGTTTGCAATTTCTGCGGAAGATGTACAGGAGTAGGGAGAACCAATGAGAGACTAGCTGGAGGTGTCTGGACGGTCAAATTTAACTCTCATTTCCCACCAGGAAGAAGAATTGACCAAAGGCTCAGCGTGCCGTGCCGGAACCAGATTAGGGCCTGAAGCAATCCTGCGGTGTTGCGGCCAGCTCACAAGAAAGCGAGTTGAAGAAAGGAGCTCAGGGGCACTGTAATTCACAAACCTACAGAGTTATAAATGACAGCTATCGTCCAAAAATATACTGAAGTAAGGCTGCCAAGAGGACTTGAAAGCGGGGCAGAATTGCAGGAAACCGATTTCAGGAGGTAGACTGGAATTGCATTTAAAGCATAGGAAAAGAGGCAGAACGTCCACAATGATGCACTTGGCCAAAAAGTGCGTATGCGTTTTTTCCTGAATATATTCAGGAAAAAATGCATACGCCCTTTCTGGCCAACCAAGCAAGCTTGCAAAGGAACTCTGCACTACAATGAAGTCTCACTTCCCCCCGGTCAAAAGGGCCACCAGAAAAAAGTGTAAAATCCAGAAAGGCAGGACAGGCCATGGAGAACTGGGAGCCTTGTTATGCTGATGGGCGGGATGTAAATTGCCAACAGCCACTCGGGAGAGGTGTATGGTGTTTCCTGAAACATCTAAAAAACAAAGCAACAGAGCCTAGGGCACTTCCACTTATGGTCCTATAGCTTAGGGAAATTAAAATCAAAAAGACACAGCCACCCGAAAGTTTGGGACGGCTCTGTTTACAAGAACCTCATTTACAGTACAAGTTCAATATCGCAGAAAGTGAAAAATGGATAAAGAAGTTGTGGTACTTACGTACAATGCAATATCACTCAGCGATGAAATCTATGTCATCAGGCCCATAGCAGCATAATGAGTGGATTCAGGTATGATGATTCTAACTGAAATAAGTCACACAGAAAAAGAAACATCATAAGATACCACTAATACACGGAATGTAAACTTGGGTACACAGGAACTGGATTACAAAACAGAACAGGGTCTCAAATTTAGATAAACCAACTTATGCTTGCTTAAGGGGAAAGGTGAGTTGGGGTGCTGCATAAAACCAGAGATTGAAATGAGCACAGATAAAGTTCCTTAAGTCAAATATGGAATAGACAAGAACTACTCCTTGCTCAACGAAATGGACTCAACACCCCATATTAAACGCCTAAGAATGTACCTGACTAGTAAGTATCTTAAAACCTATGGATTGTTATGTCTCTGAAAGAAAATCAAGCGTGTGTACAGGGGCATAAACGCAGCAGTGATAGGATTGGAGAGGTTCGGTGAGCAAATGAAGACCCTTTGAAGTCATATTGCATGGTACCCATTCCACGGGTCTCAACTCTCCAGGTTTAAGGGATTCTTCCTTCAGCTAAAACATGCACGTGGAACCCAGAGTATGATCAACCGTGTGATCGGGAGACGTGTTCCAATATGTCTCAGTTCTCGTCCCCTGGTACTCGGGTGCAACATTCCAGATGCTTTACTAACACTCTCCCGACTTGGAGAGTCAGTGCCTTTAACCTCCTGTTTGGCCCAGTTTGCAATTTCTGCGGAAGATGTACAGGAATAGGGAGAACCAATGAGAGACTAGCTGGAGGTGTCTGGACGGGCAAATTTAACTCTCATTTCCCACCAGGAAGAAGAATTGACCAAAGGCTCAGCGTGCCGTGCCGGAACCAGATTAGGGCCTGAAGCAATCCTGCGGTGTTGCGGCCAGCTCACAAGAAAGCGAGTTGAAGAAAGGAGCTCAGGGGCACTGTAATTCACAAACCTGCAGAGTTATAAATGACAGCTATCGTCCAAAAATATACTGAAGTAAGGCTGCCAAGAGGACTTGAAAGCGGGGCAGAATTGCAGGAAACCGATTTCAGGAGGTAGACTGGAATTGCATTTAAAGCATAGGAAAAGAGGCAGAACGTCCACAATGATGCACTTGGCCAAAAAGGGCGTATGCGTTTTTTCCTGAATATATTCAGGAAAAAACGCATACGCCCTTTTTGGCCAACCAAGCAAGCTTGCAAAGGAAATCTGCACTACAATGAAGTCTCACTTCCCCCAGGTCAAAAGGGCCATCTGAAAAATGTGTAAAATCCAGAAAGGCAGGACAGGCCATGGAGAACTGGGAGCCTTGTTATGCTGATGGGCGGGATGTAAATTGCCAACAGCCACTTGGGAAAAGTGTACAGTGTTTCCTGAAACATCTAAAAAACAAAGCAACAGAGCCTAGGGCACTTCCACTTATGGTCCTATAGCTTACGGAAATTCAAATCAAGACAGAGCCACCCCAAAATTTGGGATGGATCTGTTTACAAGAACCTGGTTTAGGGTTCAAGCTAAATATCGCAGAAAGTGAAAAATGGATAAAGAAGTTGTGGTACTTACATACAATGCAATATCACTCAGCAATGAAATCTATGTCATCAGGCCCGTAACAGCATAATGAGTGGATTCAGGTATGATGATTCTAACTGAAATAAGTCACACAGAAAAAGAAACATCATAAGATATCACTAATACACGGAATGTAAACTTGGCTACACAGGAACTGGATTACAAAACAGAACAGGGTCTCAAATTTAGAAAACCAACTTATGCTTGCTTAAGGGGAAAGGTGAGTTGGGGTGCTGCACAAAACCAGAGATTGAAATGAGCACAGATAAAGTTCCTTAAGCCAAATATGGAATAGACAAGAGCTACTCCTTGCTCAACAAAATGGACTCAACACCCCATATTAAACGCCTAAGAATGTACCTGACTAGTAAGTATCTAAAAACCTATGGATTGCTATGTCTCTGAAAGAGAATCAAGCGTGTGTACAGGGGCATAAACGCAGCCCTGATAGGATTGGAGAGGTTCGGTGAGCAAATGAAGACCCTTTGAAGTCATATTGCATGGTACCCATTCCACGGGTCTCAACTCTCCAGGTTTATGGGATTCTTCCTTCAGCTAAAACATCCATGTGGAACCCAGAGTATGATCAACCGTGTGATCGGGAGACGTGTTCCAATATGTGTCAGTTCTCGTCCTCTGGTACTCGGGTGCAACATTCCAGACGCTTTACTAACACTCTCCCGACTTGGAGAGTCAATGCCTTTAACCTCCTGTTTGGCCCAGTTTGCAATTTCTGCGGAAGATGAACAGGAATAGGGAGAACCAATGAGAGACTAGCTGGAGGTGTCTGGACGGGCAAATTTAACTCTCATTTCCCACCAGGAAGAGGAATTAACCAAAGGCTCAGCATGCCGTGCCACAACCAGATTAGGGCCTGAAGCAATCCTGTGGTGTTGCGGCCAGCTCACAAGAAAGCGAGTTGAAGAAAGGAGCTCAGGGGCACTGTAACTCACAAACCTGCAGAGTTATAAATGACAGCTATCGTCCAAAAATATACTGAAGTAAGGCTGCCAAGAGGACGTGAAAGTGGGGCAGAATTGCAGGAAACCGATTTCAGGAGGTAGACTGGAATTGCATTTAAAGCATAGGAAAAGAGGCAGAACGTCCACAATGATGCACTTGGCCAAAAAGGGCATATGCATTTTTTCCTTAATATATTCAGGAAAAAACGCATATGCCCTTTTTGGCCAACCAAGCAAGCTTGCAAAGGAAATCTGCACTACAATGAAGTCTCACTTCCCCCCGGTCAAAAGGGCCATCTGAAAAATGTGTAAAATCCAGAAAGGCAGGAGAGGCCATGGAGAACTGGGAGCCTTGTTATGCTGATGGGCGGGATGTAAATTGCCAACAGCCACTCTGGAGAAGTGTATGGTGTTTCCTGAAACATCTAAAAAACAAAGCAAAGGAGCCTAGGGCACTTCCACTTATGGTCCTATAGCTTAGGGAAATTAAAATCAAAAAGACACAGCCACAGCAATGTTTGGGACGGCTCTGTTTACAAGAAACTCATTTACAGTACAAGTTCAATATCGCAGAAAGCGAAAAATGGATAAAGAAGTTGTGGTACTTACGTACAATGCAGTATCACTCAGCAATGAAATCTATGTCATCAGGCCCGTAACAGCATAATGAGTGGATTCAGGTATGATGATTCTAACTGAAATAAGTCACACAGAAAAAGAAACATCATAAGATATCACTAATACACGGAATGTAAACTTGGCTACACAGGAACTGGATTACAAAACAGAACAGGGTCTCAAATTTAGAAAACCAACTTATGCTTGCTTAAGGGGAAAGGTAAGTTGGGGTGCTGCATAAAACCAGAGATTGAAATGAGCACAGATAAAGTTCCTTAAGCCAAATATGGAATAGAGAAGAACTACTCCTTGCTCAACGAAATGGACTCAACACCCCATATTAAACGCCTAAGAATGTACCTGACTAGTAATTATATTAAAACCTATGGATTGCTATGTCTCTGAAAGAGAATCAAGCGTGTGTACAGGGACATAAACGCAGCAGTGATAGGATTGGAGAGGTTCGGTGAGCAAATGAAGACCCTTTGAAGTCATATTGCATGGTACCCATTCCACGGGTCTCAACTCTCCAGGTTTAAGGGATTCTTCCTTCAGCTAAAACATGCACGTGGAACCCAGAGTATGATCAACCGTGTGATCGGGAGACGTGTTCCAATATGTCTCAGTTCTCGTCCCCTGGTACTCGGGTGCAACATTCCAGACGCTTTACTAACACTCTCCCGACTTTTAGAGTCAGTGCCTTTAACCTCCTGTTTGGCCCAGTTTGCAATTTCTGCGGAAGATGAACAGGAATAGGGAGAACCAATGAGAGACTAGCTGGAGGTGTCTGGCCGGGCAAATTTAACTCCCATTTCCCACCAGGAAGAGGAATTAACCAAAGGCTCAGCATGCCGTGCCAGAACCAGATTAGGGCCTGAAGCAATCCTGCGCTGTTGCGGCCAGCTCCCAAGAAAGCGAGTTGAAGAAAGGAGCTCAGGGGCACTGTAATTCACAAACATGCAGAGTTATAAATGACAGCTATCGTCCAAAAATATACTGAAGTAAGGCTGCCAAGAGGATTTGAAAGCGGGGCAGAATTGCAGGAAACCAATTTCAGGAGGTAGACTGCAATTGCATTTAAAGCATAGGAAAAGAGCAGAACGTCCACAATGATGCATTTGGCCAAAAAGGGCGTATGCGTTTTTTCCTGAATATATTCAGGAAAAAACGCATACGCCCTTTTTGGCCAACCAAGCAAGCTTGCAAAGGAAATCTGCACTACAATGAAGTCTCACTTCCCCCAGGTCAAAAGGGCCATCTGAAAAATGTGTAAAATCCAGAAAGGCAGGACAGGCCATGGAGAACTGGGAGCCTTGTTATGCTGATGGGCGGGATGTAAATTGCCAACAGCCACTTGGGAAAAGTGTACAGTGTTTCCTGAAACATCTAAAAAACAAAGCAACAGAGCCTAGGGCACTTCCACTTATGGTCCTATAGCTTAGGGAAATTCAAATCAAAAAGACAGAGCCACCCCAAAATTTGGGATGGATCTGTTTACAAGAACCTGGTTTAGGGTACAAGCTAAATATCGCAGAAAGTGAAAAATGGATAAAGAAGTTGTGGTACTTACGTACAATGCAATATCACTCAGCAATGAAATCTATGTCATCAGGCCCGTAGCAGCATAATGAGTGGATTCAGGTATGATGATTCTAACTGAAATAAGTCACACAGAAAAAGAAACATCATAAGATATCACTAATACACGGAATGTAAACTTGGCTACACAGGAACTGGATTACAAAACAGAACAGGGTCTCAAATTTAGAAAACCAACTTATGCTTGCTTAAGGGGAAAGGTGAGTTGGGGTGCTGCACAAAACCAGAGATTGAAATGAGCACAGATAAAGTTCCTTAAGCCAAATATGGAATAGACAAGAGCTACTCCTTGCTCAACAAAATGGACTCAACACCCCATATTAAACGCCTAAGAATGTACCTGACTAGTAAGTATCTAAAAACCTATGGATTGCTATGTCTCTGAAAGAGAATCAAGCGTGTGTACAGGGGCATAAACGCAGCCCTGATAGGATTGGAGAGGTTCGGTGAGCAAATGAAGACCCTTTGAAGTCATATTGCATGGTACCCATTCCACGGGTCTCAACTCTCCAGGTTTATGGGATTCTTCCTTCAGCTAAAACATCCATGTGGAACCCAGAGTATGATCAACCGTGTGATCGGGAGACGTGTTCCAATATGTGTCAGTTCTCGTCCTCTGGTACTCGGGTGCAACATTCCAGACGCTTTACTAACACTCTCCCGACTTGGAGAGTCAATGCCTTTAACCTCCTTTTTGGCCCAGTTTGCAATTTCTGCGGAAGATGAACAGGAATAGGGAGAACCAATGAGAGACTAGCTGGAGGTGTCTGGACGGGCAAATTTAACTCTCATTTCCCACCAGGAAGAGGAATTAACCAAAGGCTCAGCATGCCGTGCCACAACCAGATTAGGGCCTGAAGCAATCCTGTGGTGTTGCGGCCAGCTCACAAGAAAGCGAGTTGAAGAAAGGAGCTCAGGGGCACTGTAACTCACAAACCTGCAGAGTTATAAATGACAGCTATCGTCCAAAAATATACTGAAGTAAGGCTGCCAAGAGGACGTGAAAGTGGGGCAGAATTGCAGGAAACCGATTTCAGGAGGTAGACTGGAATTGCATTTAAAGCATAGGAAAAGAGGCAGAACGTCCACAATGATGCACTTGGCCAAAAAGGGCATATGCGTTTTTTCCTTAATATATTCAGGAAAAAACGCATATGCCCTTTTTGGCCAACCAAGCAAGCTTGCAAAGGAAATCTGCACTACAATGAAGTCTCACTTCCCCCCGGTCAAAAGGGCCATCTGAAACATGTGTAAAATCCAGAAAGGCAGGAGAGGCCATGGAGAACTGGGAGCCTTGTTATGCTGATGGGCGGGATGTAAATTGCCAACAGCCACTCTGGAGAAGTGTATGGTGTTTCCTGAAACATCTAAAAAACAAAGCAAAGGAGCCTAGGGCACTTCCACTTATGGTCCTATAGCTTAGGGAAATTAAAATCAAAAAGACACAGCCACAGCAATGTTTGGGACGGCTCTGTTTACAAGAAACTCATTTACAGTACAAGTTCAATATCGCAGAAAGCGAAAAATGGATAAAGAAGTTGTGGTACTTACGTACAATGCAGTATCACTCAGCAATGAAATCTATGTCATCAGGCCCGTAACAGCATAATGAGTGGATTCAGGTATGATGATTCTAACTGAAATAAGTCACACAGAAAAAGAAACATCATAAGATATCACTAATACACGGAATGTAAACTTGGCTACACAGGAACTGGATTACAAAACAGAACAGGGTCTCAAATTTAGAAAACCAACTTATGCTTGCTTAAGGGGAAAGGTAAGTTGGGGTGCTGCATAAAACCAGAGATTGAAATGAGCACAGATAAAGTTCCTTAAGCCAAATATGGAATAGAGAAGAACTACTCCTTGCTCAACGAAATGGACTCAACACCCCATATTAAACGCCTAAGAATGTACCTGACTAGTAATTATATTAAAACCTATGGATTGCTATGTCTCTGAAAGAGAATCAAGCGTGTGTACAGGGACATAAACGCAGCAGTGATAGGATTGGAGAGGTTCGGTGAGCAAATGAAGACCCTTTGAAGTCATATTGCATGGTACCCATTCCACGGGTCTCAACTCTCCAGGTTTAAGGGATTCTTCCTTCAGCTAAAACATGCACGTGGAACCCAGAGTATGATCAACCGTGTGATCGGGAGACGTGTTCCAATATGTCTCAGTTCTCGTCCCCTGGTACTCGGGTGCAACATTCCAGACACTTTACTAACACTCTCCCGACTTTTAGAGTCAGTGCCTTTAACCTCCTGTTTGGCCCAGTTTGCAATTTCTGCGGAAGATGAACAGGAATAGGGAGAACCAATGAGAGACTAGCTGGAGGTGTCTGGCCGGGCAAATTTAACTCCCATTTCCCACCAGGAAGAGGAATTAACCAAAGGCTCAGCATGCCGTGCCAGAACCAGATTAGGGCCTGAAGCAATCCTGCGCTGTTGCGGCCAGCTCCCAAGAAAGCGAGTTGAAGAAAGGAGCTCAGGGGCACTGTAATTCACAAACATGCAGAGTTATAAATGACAGCTATCGTCCAAAAATATACTGAAGTAAGGCTGCCAAGAGGATTTGAAAGCGGGGCAGAATTGCAGGAAACCAATTTCAGGAGGTAGACTGCAATTGCATTTAAAGCATAGGAAAAGAGCAGAACGTCCACAATGATGCATTTGGCCAAAAAGGGCGTATGCGTTTTTTCCTGAATATATTCAGGAAAAAACGCATACGCACTTTTTTGGCCAACCAAGCAAGCTTGCAATGGAAATCTGCACTACAATGAAGTCTCACTTCCCCCAGGTCAAAAGGGCCATCTGAAAAATGTGTAAAATCCAGAAAGGCAGGAGAGGCCATGGAGAACTGGGAGCCTTGTTATGCTGATGGGCGGGATGTAAATTGCCAACAGCCACTTGGGAGAAGTGTATGGTGTTTCCTGAAACATCTAAAAAACAAAGCAACAGAGCCTAGGGCACTTCCACTTATGGTCCTATAGCTTAGGGAAATTCAAATCAAAAAGACAGAGCCACCCCAAAATTTGGGATGGATCTGTTTACAAGAACCTGGTTTAGGGTACAAGCTAAATATCGCAGAAAGTGAAAAATGGATAAAGAAGTTGTGGTACTTACGTACAATGCAATATCACTCAGCAATGAAATCTATGTCATCAGGCCCGTAGCAGCATAATGAGTGGATTCAGGTATGATGATTCTAACTGAAATAAGTCACACAGAAAAAGAAACATCATAAGATATCACTAATACACGGAATGTAAACTTGGCTACACAGGAACTGGATTACAAAACAGAACAGGGTCTCAAATTTAGAAAACCATCTTATGCTTGCTTAAGGGGAAAGGTGAGTTGGGGTGCTGCACAAAACCAGAGATTGAAATGAGCACAGATAAAGTTCCTTAAGCCAAATATGGAATAGACAAGAGCTACTCCTTGCTCAACCAAATGGACTCAACACCCCATATTAAACGCCTAAGAATGTACCTGACTTGTAAGTATCTTAAAACCTATGGATTGCTATGTCTCTGAAAGAGAATCAAGCGTGTGTACAGGGGCATAAACGCAGCCGTGATAGGATTGGAGAGGTTCGGTGAGCAAATGAAGACCCTTTGAAGTCATATTGCATGGTACCCATTCCACGGGTCTCAACTCTCCAGGTTTATGGGATTCTTCCTTCAGCTAAAACATCCATGTGGAACCCAGAGTATGATCAACCGTGTGATCGGGAGACGTGTTCCAATATGTGTCAGTTCTCGTCCTCTGGTACTCGGGTGCAACATTCCAGACGCTTTACTAACACTCTCTCGACTTGGAGAGTCAGTGCCTTTAACCTCCTGTTTGGCCCAGTTTGCAATTTCTGCGGAAGATGAACAGGAATAGGGAGAACCAATGAGAGACTAGCTGGAGGTGTCTGGACGGGCAAATTTAACTCTCATTTCCCACCAGGAAGAGGAATTAACCAAAGGCTCAGCATGCCGTGCCACAACCAGATTAGGGCCTGAAGCAATCCTGCGGTGTTGCGGCCAGCTCACAAGAAAGCGAGTTGAAGAAAGGAGCTCAGGGGCACTGTAATTCACAAACCTGCAGAGTTATAAATGACAGCTATCGTCCAAAAATATACTGAAGTAAGGCTGCCAAGAGGACGCGAAAGTGGGGCAGAATTGCAGGAAACCGATTTCAGGAGGTAGACTGGAATTGCATTTAAAGCATAGGAAAAGAGGCAGAACGTCCACAATGATGCACTTGGCCAAAAAGGGCATATGCGTTTTTTCCTTAATATATTCAGGAAAAAACGCATATGCCCTTTTTGGCCAACCAAGCAAGCTTGCAAAGGAAATCTGCACTACAATGAAGTCTCACTTCCCCCCGGTCAAAAGGGCCATCTTAAAAATGTGTAAAATCCAGAAAGGCAGGACAGGCCATGGAGAACTGGGAGCCTTGTTATGCTGATGGGCGGGATGTAAATTGCCAACAGCCACTCGGGAGAAGTGTATGGTGTTTCCTGAAACATCTAAAAAACAAAGCATCGGAGCATAGGGCACTTCCACTTATGGTCCTATAGCTTAGGGAAATTAAAATCAAAAAGACACAGCCACCCCAAAGTTTGGGATGGCTCTGTTTACAAGAACCTCGTTTACAGTACAAGTTCAATATTGCAGAAAGTGAAAAATGGATAATGAAATTGTGGTACTTACGTACAATGCAATATCACTCATCAATGAAATCTATGTCATCAGGCCCATAGCAGCATAATGAGTGGATTCAGGTATGATGATTCTAACTGAAATAAGTCACGCAGAAAAAGAAACATCATAAGATATCACTAATACACGGAATGTAAACTTGGCTACACAGGAACTGGATTACAAAACAGAACAGGGCCTTAAATTTAGAAAACCAACTTATGCTTGCTTAAGGGGAAAGGTGAGTTGGGGTGCTGCCTAAAATCAGAGATTGAAATGAGCACAGATAAAGTTCCTTAAGCCAAATATGGAATAGACAAGAGCTACTCCTTACTCAACGAAATGGACTCAACACCCCATATTAAACGCCTAAGAATGTACCTGACTAGTAAGTATCTTAAAACCTATGGATTGCTATGTCTCCGAAAGAGAATCAAGCGTGTGTACAGGGGCATAAACGCAGCAGTGATAGGATTGGAGAGGTTCGGTGAGCAAATGAAGACCCTTTGAAGTCATATTGCATGGTACCCATTCCAAGGGTCTCAACTCTCCAGGTTTAAGGGATTCTGCCTTCAGCTAAAACATGCATGTGGAACCCAGATTATGATCAACCGTGTGATCAGGAGACGTGTTCCAATATGTCTCAGTTCTCGTCCCCTGGTACACGGGTGCAACATTCCAGATGCTTTACTAACAGTCTCCCGACTTGGAGAGTCAGTGCCTTTAACCTCCTGTTGGCCCAGTTTGCAATTTCTGCGGAAGATGAACAGGAATAGGGAGAACCAATGAGAGACTAGCTGGAGGTGTCTGGACGGGCAAATTTAACTCTCATTTCCCACCAGGAAGAGGAATTAACCAAAGGCTCAGCGTGCGGTGCTGGAACCAGATTAGGGCCTGAAGCAATCCAGCGGTGTTGCGGCCACCACACAAGAAAGCGAGTTGAAGAAAGGAGCTCAGGGGCACTGTAATTCACAAACCTGCAGAGTTATAAATGACAGCTATCGTCCAAAAATATACTGAAGTAAGGCTGCCAAGAGGACTTGAAAGCGGGGCAGAATTGCAGGAAACCGATTTCAGGAGGTAGACTGCAATTGCATTTAAAGCATAGGAAAAGAGGCAGAACGTCGACAATGATGCACTTGGCCAAAAAGGGCGTATGCGTTTTTTCCTGAATATATTCAGGAAAAAACGCATACGCCCTTTTTGGCCAACCAGGCCAGCTTGCAAAGGAAATCTGCACTACAATGAAGTCTCACTTCCCCCCAGTCAAAAGGGCCATCTGAAAAAAGTGTAAAATCCAGAAAGGCAGGACAGGCCATGGTGAACTGGGAGCCTTGTTATGCTGATGGGCGGCATGTAAATTGCCAACAGCCACTCCGGAGAAGTGTATGGTGTTTTCTGAAACATCTAAAAAACAAAGCAACAGAGCCTAGGGCACTTCCACTTATGGTCCTATGGCTTAGGGAAATTAAAATCAAAAAGACACAGCCACCGCAAAAGTTTGGGTCGGCTCTATTTACAAGAACCTCGTTTATGGTACAAGTTCATATCACAGAAAGTGAAAAATGGATAAAGAAGTTGTGGTACTTACGTACAATGCAATATCACTCAGCAATGACATCTATGTCATCAGGCCCGTAGCAGCACAATGAGTGGATTTAGGTATGATGATTCTAACTGAAATAAGTCACACAGAAAAAGAAACATGATAAGATATCACTAATACACGGAATGTGAACTTGGCTACACATGAACTGAATTACAGAACAGAACAGGGTCTCAAGTTTAGAAAACCAACTTATGCTTGCTTAAGGGGGAAGGTGATTTGGGGTGCTGCATAAAACCAGAGTTTGACTTTAGCACAGATACTGTTCCAGAAGCCAAATATGTAATAGACAAGACCTACCCCTTGCTCAACAAAATGGACTCAACAATGATGTATCACCTCACAGCTGATAGAATGGGCATCATCAGAAAATCTACAAACAAAAAATGCTGGAAAGGGTGTGGAGAAAAGGAACCCTCTTCCACTATTGTTGGGAATATAAATTGATACAGTCACTGGAGAACAATATGGAGTTCTTAAGAAACTAACAATAGAATTACCATATGATACAGTAATCCCAGTACTGGACATATACCCAGACAAAACCATAAATCAAAAAGAGACATTCACCGCAATGTTCATTGCATCACTATTTACAATATCGAGGTAATGGAAGCAACCTAAATGCCCACAGACAGACGAATGCATAAAGCTGTGGTACATATATAAAATGGAATATTACTAAGCCATGAAAAGGAATGAAATTGGGTCATTTTTAGAGACGTCGATGGATCTAGAGACTGTCATACAGAGTGAATTAAGTCAGAAAGAGAAAAACAAATCTTGTATATTCATGCATATATGTGGAACCTAGAAAAACCGTACAGATTAACCATTTTGCAAGGCATAAATAGAGCAACAGATGTAGACAACAAATGTATGGACAACAAGGGGGGAAAGCTGTTGGGGGGGTGGTGGTGGGAGGAGTTGAGAGACTGGGATTGGCATGTATACATTTATATGTATAAAATAGATAACCAATAAGAACCTGCTGTATAAAAATATAAAATAAAATTCAAAATTGAAAAGAAATAAAATTTAAAAAATAAAACGGAAAAAACAATTATTCCCTTCACATACATGTATTTATATGAATAAATTATTTCCATGCTTCTATCTGTAAATACAAAAAAGAGGAATAAAATCTACCTTGAACCAAAAATGAAAAAGAGAAAAAAAACACAGAACCCACCAGTTCCACAGAGGAAAACCGTATCAGGGCACTTGCTCCAGTTGTAAACAATTCTGAAGTTGGTCAGTGGTGGGGAATCGTCTCCCATTCAGCCAGCAGCCCCCACGCAACAAGCGTCCTCATTGCAAAGCTGGTGCACTGTGCCGAGGCATCTGTGAGTAAACGTGAGCTGAGCCCCAGGCCAGTTGCTGCTGAACTATTCCCACCCATCCCAGGTAAAACACCTGAATATATACAAGGACTTGAAAGCCTAGAGGAAGGGCCATAGAGCCACACGAGTGACAGCATGCCGGCCGACTTGGTGCCTGCAGGCCAGCCAGGATGGTCCTGGCCCTGGGTGCTCTTCTGGAAGATTTCCATTTCCCTGCCTGAGATACCCGTCCTGTCCCTGCCCCCACTGCTTTTTTCCTTCCTCACCTCTGCCCAGGGAGAAATTCCAGCAGCAGGTATGGGTGACACATCCTCTTCTTTAGCGGGTGGCAGCCTGGCAACTGCTGCAGAAAGTCCAGCAGAGCCCCACTCACACTGGGCCACCCACAAAGCCGTGGCCTCTCACTCCCTCCCACCAGCCCAGCCCCGAGACTGCTGACAGGGCAGAGAAAATGGCGTCAGGCATGGCTGCAGGGGCTCTTGCTGCCTGGAGTGGTATTTATATTGATCTCAACCCAGGCACACCTGGGGAGGGCTGGCCGGCACGGTAAGGCTGCCCAGCTCAGCCAATCATCACCCTTCAGGGGCTCACAGTTGCAGAAAATGGAACTTGCTGAACCGGCCAGGTCCAAGGAACAGGTGTGGGCTCCTGAGAGTCAGGATAGACAAGGGGCTGCAGCTTTGGCTTGTTTTCTAATCATTTTATCTGGCCCATGAGTGGGAGACAACTTCAAGAAAACCCTCTCCTAATGAGAGGAACCCAGGAGTCAGGGAGAGGAGGAGTGGGTGGTGGTTGGAGACAGAGGCCTGGTGCCCCTGGTGCAGTGGAAGTCTCTGGAAGACCAGGTGGAGGGAGGCCGCACAGAGTGATGCCCAGGGTCACAGACCTGTCGCAGCTGCTGTTTGTTAGTTCAAGTCCTGCTCTGAGGTGCTCTGTGTCAGCTCTGAGCGACAGGTGAGCTGGGGGTGCTCTGCAATGAGGGCTATGTGCACGGTTCCTGTGTGCCCAGCCCTGCCACAGTACCTGCAAGGGTAGCTCTGTATCCTGGGAGGGGCCTGACCACGAGAGCCCCGTGGGCTGGGGTGAGGGGTGGGGTACCTGCCCAGGTGAGCTCCATATTCTGGGATTGGTCTGACCACGAGAGCCCCATGGGCTGCTGGGGACCTGGTAAAGGATGTCAGGACAGTCAGTGAAGCCACCGAGGATATACCTCCAGTTGCTCCTAATTCCTACACCCTGCTGGTCATTCTACCAACCACCAGGACATGGTATTCTGTATTAGTCTTCAATGATGCCTTCTTTTGTATTCCATTAGTCCCAGAGTCACAAGAAATTTTGGCTTGTGAGTGGCAGGACTCAACATACAACTAAAACAATACTTCCGGGCCGTCTTGCCCCAAGGGTGCAAAAATTCCCACACTATCTTTGGGGAAACCTTAGCTAAAGACCTAAAAGTTCTACCTCTGGAAAAGGAAACCCTCCTTCAATACGCAGACGACATTCTGATCACCAGCCCTACTAAGGAGGCCTCTGAACTACCAAGCCAATAAAGGATAGAAGTTGTCCAAGAAAAAGCTCAAATATCACAGACTGCGGTGACCTGCCTGGGCTTCATTCTCACAGAAGGTCGGAGAAGCCCATCCCAGGAAAGGGAAGAAACCATTTTCGGCCTTACCCCTTTCTAAAACTAGAAGACAGCTTAGGGGTTCCTGGGGAGGCCAGGGTTTGCTGCTTCTGGATCCCTAACTACAGTCTAGTAGCTGGGCCTCTATATGAAACACTGAAAGGAAAAGATGATGATCCTTTTGAATAGAATCCAGAAGTGGCCTTTCAAGAATGGAAAGAGCAGTCAATTCAGACCCTTGCCCTGGAACTCCCTAATTTAGCTAAACCCTTTGACCTTTACATTCCCGGTGAAAGGTGAATCGCCATTGGAGAATTAGTGCAAAAACTGGGACCACTTGAAATGGAACAATGCAAGAATGCCATCCAGGTAGGATAAACTACGGTCACCAAGGGGCTTGGCCCACTGCCGCATCTGGCCAAGATACTGGCGGTATCTAAAAACCTGGAAATCAGCAGCCCAAAAGGCCTCCTTCCTCCTAAGGGAAAAGGACCCCACGTGGTGTTCCTAACCACCAACCATGCCCTGAAGTTGCAGGGTTTGCTCCGTGGACACACCAACCTCGAGTGAGGAGGTCCTCCAACTCCAACATCCAGAGAGATAACCGGGGGCAACAGGGCACCATGACGACTCGTGTGAACATCACTTGACCTGGAGTTTCTCTCATAAAACAACAAGAGTGTGTCCCAAAAGAGTAGACTACTGCTTGCAGGACTTACTGCACCCAGAGGGGAGCTAGTAATCTTGGCGGGGGAACCGTATATCACACTGTCACCATAGAAAAGCCTACAGACACCGTGATGATGGTGGCCAATAAGACTGGCTGGACTCCTGTTTACTTCAAAAGGCTGTTGACTCAGTGGCCATCATGGTCCTTGATCACCACTGACCCTGGACTGTCTGGGAGTTGAGCGGGCAGGGCTCTGACACCTGGTGCTGTTTGTACGTTAATTCAGGGGCCTAATTGAAGAAAGCGCAGACTACTGGTCAGAGCATCTAGGCTGGCAGAAACGGTCAGCCTAAGGTGGCCGAACAAATGTGGGGCGGGGTGAAACCGGCCCCCACAGCGTCTCTGCACATCTCTTTCCTGGACCCTTAAAGGTCATTAGAATCTATAACGCTTCCAATGCTGGTGCTCAGGTGGACGAGCAGGGAGGCAGGGGGCCTGGGGACAATCAACGTCACCTGGAGGCTGCTGGGGAGAAGCTCTGACCCTCGCCCCTTGGTATGAGGGCTCCCAACTCAGCACTCAGCAGTTACAGAAGAAGGGTCTGCACCCTCAGCACTCCAAGAATGAGGAACGGGACAAAAGGCAGAGGAGGGGTTTGTCCCCAGCAAAGCCCATTAAAAATCCCTGGGAGATAAAAATAGAATCTGGGCAATAAAGTCAAGTCTAACCTTTTTTATCCTTTGTGCTTTGTCTAATTTCATGTGCTCCTAGGGTCCCGCATGCAGAGGTTCCACACCCGGCACTTCAGACCAGATTTCCTAGTGCAGAATGGCTGGGTCGACACCTCAGCTCCTGGGGCCCAGTGCAGACTCCGCGATATAGAGCCTGAGCTGCAGCCAACCCGGACCTCGAGAGCTCCGCCCCCTCCCTCCCACTGACTCTGACAGGATCTCTACACAGCAGCCCAGCCCACAGCCCACGGGGTAGTGCATGCTCTCACCTCTCCATTCTCTGATCAAAATATAAAGTTTCCTTTGCTTGTGAACCAAACTCAGTCTCGATCTGTTGGCCCCAATGACACTGCGCAGGGGGACACTTGTTGGGGTCCACTCTGGAGGATCAGTAACAGAAATTGAGACTATTGTAACCTCAATGAACAGATGTGTGAGCCAAACTGTAGTTAACATAGAACAGTGTATAAGGCTCGGGTAAAATAAGATGTTTCTAACGCTTCCATTGGCTATTTCCATCACTTTATTATAAGCAAGTTCAGTGAAAAGGTTTGTCTTATTTGTCAGGTCAATATTAGAGAAACGAAGTGATTTCTTTCCAAGGATGTACATCTAATAATCTTGGTTAAAGCTTCAATCTTGTTTTAAATGCTTTTCCATTGAAAATGATACCTCTCTTTCAGCTCCCCCGTTTCTGAGAAGTATAAAATCTTATAATTTATTATTACCAAAGGGGAAAGGTGGGAGGAGGGATAAATTAACAGTTTGGGATTAACACATACACACTGCTATGTATAAAATAGATCATCAACAAGGAACTACTGTATAGCACAGGGAACTACACTCAACATTTTGCAATAACCTATAAGGGGAAATAATCTGAAAAAGAATAGATATTTTTATTGACATCATCTATCAATGACAGTTAAAGTGTAACCTAAGGGAAGCTGGTGGTGAGTGCTTCTGACCCTGAAGACTTCAATCATCTAAAGTTTGGACTCTGCCTACTTCCCAAGGCCCTTAATGAACATATGTGTAGCCGTAGCTTAAAAAATTCCCCAGTTTGGGTTTCGGGGAGACACTGATTTTGAAAAAGCCCTGGTGTTTTCCTTACATGAATGGGACTCTTCCTACTGCTAAAACATGTCTGTCACACCCAGAGGATGGTATACCGTCTGATCGGGAAGAGTTTGGAAAAGGCATCTCATCTCCTCATCTCCTGGTGCTCGGGTTCACCCATCCAGCGTCTTTACTAACAGTCTCCCCACTTGGAGATGGCAGCACTGTCAACATCCTGTTGCGTACAGTTTGGAATTTGTCCAGAGGATGAAGCGGAAGGATGAGGAACAATGAGAGACAAGTCCTAGGTGTTCAGACAGGCACATGTCACTCTAATTTCCAATCAGGAAGACGAATTGACCAAAGGCTAGGGTTGCCCATGGAAACAGTATAGGGCTTGAGGAAATCCCGCTGCTTTGTGGCCAGTTCCCATAAACACAAGTTGAACAATGGAACTCAGGGACAGTAAAATTCACGAAACTGCAGAGTTGAAAATATCCATCACTGAAAAATGTCTTGAGGAAAGTCAGAGAAAAGGACTTGTAAGCAAGGGAGAATGGCAGGAAAGGGATTTGAGGAGGTAGAAAGGACTCGCCATTAAGCACAAGAAAAGGAGCTGAACATTGCCAACATTGCAGTTGGCCAAAAAGGGTGTATGCGTTTTTTTCTGTATATATTCAAGAAAAGGGCATACACTTTTTTAGCCAACCAAACAGGTGGGCACTGGAAGTCAATACTACAAGAGATATCACTTCGCATCAGTCAGAAGAGCCATCCTCATAAAGCGTAAACAACAAAAATGCAGGACAGGGCAAGGAGAAGAGGGAGCCCTGTGAGACTTATAGTGGAAATGTATATTGCCAACGGCCATTCTGGAGAAGTGTATTGTGTTTACTAAAGCATCTAAAAAATGAGCTACAGAGCATAGGGCACTTGTACTCATGGGCGTATATCTTGGGAAAAACAAAAATCGAGAGGACACAGGCACCCCAATGTTTACCCCCTCTCTGTTTAAAAGATCCTCGACTAGGATATAACTTAAATGTCTCTGGAGAGAAAAAATGGATAGAGATGTGGTACTTAGGTAGAGTGGAATATTATTCAGCCTGGAAATCAATGAAATATGGCCAGTTGTAACAACTCTGGAGGAGTTACGTATGATCATTCTAAGTGACATAATTCAAAAAGAAAAAGACACATATCATAAGATATCACTTAAAGGTGGAATCCAAAATGGCTACACATGAAATAAATTACAAAAAAAAACATAGTCAAATATGTAGAAAACACGCATAAGGCTGCTAAACGGGAAAGGTGGGGAGGGGTGAGGCATCATCCAGGAGGTTGAAATTAGCAAAGATACCATTCCAAATACCAAACTGATAATCAACAAGGCCTACACAGTAGCTAAAAGAACTGCACTCAGCACACTCAAGTCACCGGAAAAGAATATATACGACTGGTAAGAATCTGAAAAAGAATTTACTGATGTCTCTCTGTACGTGAATCAAGTGGATGTACAGCAGCAAGAAACAGAGCTTTGAAAATCAGCTGTAACCAATATAGTAATAAATTGAAAAAAATAAACGACAGAGAGACAGAGAAAACCTCTTACAACTTTTCCTCAGGGCCGGTGATGCAACATGGATTGAACACATCTAGACCCACAGCAGGATGAGACATAAGGCTGGAAACTGTTTGCACTAAGAGAAATGTGAGGTTGGGTGAGGAAATGCACACCCTTTAAAGTAATACTACCTGGTACCCATTCAATGGGTCCCAAATCTGCAGGTTCAAGGGATCTTCCTACAGCTAAAACATGCATGGAAAACCCAGAGGACTGTACACCATGTGATCGGGAGATGTGTCTAAAATGCAGCTCATTTATCCTCTCCTGGTGCTCCTGTTCACCATTCCAGCCACGTTACTTAGAATCTCCCCACTTGGAGAATCAGCACATTTCAACTTCTGTTTCACACATTTTGCAAATTGTGAGGAGGATGAACGGGAAGAGGGGGAACCAATGAGAGAATAGTTGTAGGGGTTCAGACGGGCACATATCACTCTAATTTCCCATTAAGAATAAGAATTAAAAAAAGGCTCAGCCCGCCTCGCCCGAGCCAAAATAGGGCCTGAAGCAATCCTGCGGGTTTGAGGCCAGCTCACAAAAGAGCAACTTAAAAAATGGAGCTCAGGGTCACTGCAATTCACAAACCTGCAGAGTTATAAATGAAAACTAACGTCCAAAAATATGTTGAGGTAAGGCAAAGAAGAGGATCTGAATGCAAGACAGAATTGCAAGAAACAGATTTCAAGAGATAGATTGGACTCATCTTTAAAGCACATGAAAAGCGGCAGATTTTCGACAATGATGCAGTTGGCCCAAAAGGGCGTATGCGTTTTTTCCTGATTATATCCAGGAAAAAACGCATACGCACTTTATGGGCAACGAAGCAAGCAAGCAATGCAAATGTGCACAACAAAGAAGTCTCATTTCCCACTGGTCAAAAGGGCCATCCTAAAAAATTGTAAAAACCAGAAATGCAGGACAGGCCATGGAGAACAGGGAGCCTTTATACGCTGATGGGCAGTGTGTGAAGTGCCGAGAGCCCTTCTGGAGAAGTGTATGGTGGTTCCTAAATCATCTAAAAAACAGAGCTACAGAGCATAGGACACTTCCAATCATGGGAGTATATCTAGGGAAGTCTAAAAATCAACAAGACACAAGCACACCACAGTTTAGGGCTACTCTGTTTACAAGAACCTCAACTTCAGTACACCTTAAATATCCCAGGAAAGAGAACAATGGATAAAGAAGATGTGGTACTTATGTACAATGGAATATCTCTTCACCATGATATCAATGTAATAAGGCTAGTAGAAGGATAAAGAGTGGATTTAGGTCCGATAATACTACTTGAAATAAGTCAAACAGAAAAAGAAACATATCATAAGATATCACTTATAGAGGGAGGGTAAATATGGCTGCACAAGAAATGAATTATAGAACAGAACAGTGTCTCACATTTAGAAAACACACTTATTTCAGCTTAAGGGGAAAGGAGAGGTGGGGTGATGCATAAAACCAGAGTTTGAAATTAGCACAGATACCGTTCAATAAACCAAATAGATATTAGACAAGATCTACACCTTGCTCAATGAACTGGCCTCAACACACCCTATACACCGCAGAGAAATATATCTGAGTAATAAGAATCTTAAAACCCATGTATTGATATATCTCCATAAGGGAATCAAGTGTGTGCAGAGCGGCACAAACACAGCAGTGAAAATGAGCTAAACCCCATTATAGAAATAAATTTTAAAAACAAAACGCAGAAACAATGAAAGAGAGAAAAATTCTTACAAAATTCGCTCAGGGGCTGTGATGCAACCTGGATTGACCACATATAAACCCACAGCTGGATAAGACATAAGGCTGGACACTTGGGGCTGAGAGGATTGGTGAGCTTTGGTGAGCAACTGCCAAAAGTTTCATGCAATACTTCATGCTACTCATTCCAGGGTCCCAACACTCCAGGTTGAAGGGAATCTTCCTACAGCTAAACCATGCTTGGGAAACCCAGCGAATGGTATACCATATGATCGGGAAAGGTTTCTAAAACGCACCTCATTTTTCCTCTCCTGGGGCTCCAGATCGACATTCCAGCCGCTTTACTAAAAATATCCCCACATGGAGAGTCAATGCCTTTAAGTTCTAGTATCGCACAGTCTGCAGTTAGTGCGGAGGATGAATGGGAATAGGGGGAACCAGTGAGAAACTAGCTGTGGCGGTTTCAATGGGCACATGTCACTCTAATTTCACATCAGTAAGAAGAATAACCCTAACCCTAACCCTTCCCCGAAGCCTTCCCCTCACCCGTCCCCTAATCCTAACCCGTACGCTCACACTAACCCGCGCCCTCACACGTACGCTCCCCCTAAACCGTTGTCGTACCCTCTCCTGGACCCTAAACCGTCCCCATCCCCTAACCCTAACCCTAGCCCGAACCCTACCCTAACCCTTCCCCGAAGCCTTCCCCTCACCCGTCCCCTAATCCTAAACCGTATGCTCACACTAACCCGCGCCCTCAAACGTACGCTCCCCCTAAACCGTTGTTGTACCCTCACCTGGACCCTAAACCGTCCCCATCCCCTAACCCTAACCCTAGCCCGAACCCTATCCCTAACCCTTCCCCGAAGCCTTCCCCTCACCCGTCCCATAATCCTAACCCGTACACTCACACTAACCCGCCCCTCACACGTACGCTCCACCTAAACCACTGTCGTACCATCACCTGGACCCTAAACCGTCCCCGTCACCTAACCCTAACCCTAGCCCGAACCCTAACCATAACCCTTCCCCGAAGCCTTCCACTCACCCGTCCCCTAATCCTAACCCGTACGCTCACACTAACCGACGCCCTCACACGTACGCTCCCCCTAAACCGTTGTCGTACCTTCACCTGGACCCTAAACCGTCCCCGTCCCCTAACCCAAATCCTAGCCCGAACCCTAACCCTAACCCTTCCCCGAAGCCTTCCTCTCACCCGTTCCCAAATCCTAACCCGTACGCTCACACTAACCCGCGCCTTCACACGTACGCTCCCCCTAAACCGTTGTCGTACCCTCACCTGGACACTAAAACGTGCCCGTCCCCTAACCCTAACCCTAGCCCGAACCCTAACCCTAACCCTTCCCCGAAGCCTTCCCCTCACCCGTGCCCTAATCCTAACACATACGCTCACACTAACCTGCGCCCTCACACGTACGCTCCCCCTAAACCGTTGTCATACCCTCACCTGGACCCTAAACCGTCCCCGTCCCCTAACCCTAACCCTAGCCCGAAACCTAACCCTAACCCTTCCCGGAAGCCTTCCCCTCACCCGTCCCCTAATCCTAACCCGTACGCTCACACTAACCCGCGCCCACACACGTACGCTCCCCCTAAAGCTCTGTCGTACCGTTACCTGGACTCTAAACCGTCCCCATCCCCTAACCCTAACCCTAGCCCGAACCCTAACCCTTAACCTTCCCCGAAGCCTTCCCCTCACCCGTCCCCTAATCCTAACCCGTACGCTCACACTAACCTGCGCCCTCACACGTACGCTCCCCCTAAACCGTTGTCGTACCCTCACGTGGACCCTAAACGGTCCCCGTCCCCTAACCCTAACCCTAGCCCGAACCCTAACCCTAACCCTTCCCCAAAGCCTTCCCCTCACCCGTCCCCTAATCCTTACACGTACGCTCACACTAAACCGCGCCCTCACACGTACGCTCCCCCTAAACCGTTGTCGTACCCTCACCTGGACCCTAAACCGTCCCCGTCCCCTAAACCGAACCCTAACCAGAACCCTATCCCTAAACTGTCCCCGAAGCCTTCCCCTCACCCGTCCCCTAATCCTAACCCGTTCGCTCACACTAACCCACGCCCTCACACGTACACTCCCCCTTAACCGCTGACGTACCCTCACATGGACCCTAAACCGTCCCCGTCACCTAACCCTAACCCTAGCCTGTACTCTAACACTAACACTTCCCCGAAGCCTTCCCCTCACCCGTCCCCTAATCCTAACCCGTACGCTCACACTAACCCGAGCCCTCACACGTACGCTCCCCCTAAACCATCGTCGTACCCTCACCTGGACCCTAAACCGTCTCCATCCCCTAAACATAACCCTAGCCCGAAACGTAGCCCTAACCCTTCCCCGAAGCCTTCTCCTCACCCATTCCCTAATCCTAACCCGTACGCTCACACTAACACGCGCCCTCACACGTACGCTCCCCATAAACCGTTGTTGTACCCTCACCTGGACCCTAAACCGTCCCCTTCCCCTAACCCTAACCCTAGCCCGAACCCTAACCCTAAACCTTCCCCGAAGCCTTCCCCTTCCTGTCCCCTAATCCTAACCCGTACGCTCACACTAATTGCGCCCTCACACGTACGCTCCCCCTAAACCATTGTCGAACGCTCTCCTGGACCCTAAACCGTCCCCGTCCCCTAACCCTAACCCTAGCCCGAACCCTAACCCTAACTCTTCCCGAAGACTTCCTCTCACCCGTCCCCTAATCCTAACCCGTACGCTCACACTAACCCGCGCCCTCACACGTACGCTCCCCCTAAACCGTTGTCGTACACTCACCTGAACCCTAAAACGTCCCCATCCCCTAACCCTAACCCTAGCCTGAACCCTAACCCTAACCATTCCCCGAAGCCTTCCCCTCACACGTCCCCTAATCCTAACCCGTATGCTCACACTAACCCGCCCCCTCACACGTATGCTCCCCCTAAACCGTTGTCGTACCCTCACCTGGACCCTAAACCGTCCCCATCCCCTAAACCTAACCCTAGCCCGAAACCAAACGCTAACCCTTCCGCTAAGCCTTCCCCTCACCCATCACCTAATCCTAACCCGTACGCTCACACTAACCAGCGCCCTCACACGTACACTCCCCCTCAACCGTTGTCATACCTTCACCTGGACCCTAAACCGAGCCCGTCCCCTAACCCTAACCCTAGCCCGAACCCTAACCCTAACACTTTCCCGAAGCCTACCCCTCACCGGTCCCCTAATCCTAACCCGTACGCTCACACTAACCCACGCCCTCACACGTACGCTCCCCCTAAAGCGTTGTCGTACCCTCACCTCGACCCTAAACCATCCCCGTCCCCTAACCCTAACCCTAGCCCTAACCCTAACCCTAAACCTTCCCCGAAGCCTTCGCCTCACCCGTCCCCTAATCCTTACCCGTACGCTCACACTAACCCGCGCCCTCACATATACGCTACCCCTAAACAGTTGTTGTACCTTCACCTGGACCCTAAACCGACCCCGTCCCCTAACCCTAACCCTAGCCCGAACCCTAACCCTAAACATTCCCTGAAGCCTTCCCCTCACCCGTCCCCTAATCCTAACCCGTACGATCACTATAACCTGCGCCCTCACATGTACGGTCCCCCTAAACCGTGGTGGTACCCTCACCTGGACCCTAAACCGTCCTCATCCCCTAAACCTAACCCTAGCCCGAATCCTAGCCCTAACCCTCCCCGAAGCCTTCTCCTCACCCATCCGCTAATACTAACCCGTACGCTCACACTAACCTGCGCCCTCACACGTACGCTCCCCCTAAAGCGTTGTCGTACCCTCACCTGGACCCTAAACCGTCCCCTTCCCCTAACCCTAACCCTAGCCCGAACCCTAACCCTAACATTTCCACGAAGCCTTCCCGTCACACGTCACATAATCCTAACCCGTACCAACACACTAAACCGCGCCCTCACACGTTCGCTCCCCCTAAACCATTGTCGTACCCTCACCTGGACCCTAAACCGTCCCCGTCTCCTAACCCTAACCCTAGCACGAAACCTAACCCTAACCCTTCCCCGAATCCTTCCCCTCACCCGTCCCCTATCCTAAACCGTACGCTCACACTAACCCGTGCCCTCACACGTACGCTCCCCCTAAAGCTTTGTTGTACCCTCACCTGGACCCTAAACCGTCCCCGTCCCCTAACCCTAACCCTAGCCCGAACCCTAAACCTAACCCTTCCCCGAAGCCTTCCCCTCACCCGTCCCCTAATCCTAACCCGTACGCTCACACTAACCCACGCCCTCACACGTACGCTCTCCCTAAACCATACTCGTACCCTCACCTGGACCCTAAACCGTCCCCGTCCCCTAACCCTAACCATAGCCCGAACCCTAACCCTAACACTTCCCCGAAGCCTTCCCCTCACCCGTCCCCTAATCCTAACCCGTACGCTCACACTAACCCGCGCCCTCACACGTACCATTCCGGTAAAGCGTTGTCGTACCCTCACCTGGACCCTAAACGGTCCCCGTCCCCTAAACCTAACCCTAGACCGAACCCTAACCCTAAAACTTCCCCGAAGCCTTCCCCTCACCCGTCCCCTAATCCTAAACCGTACGCTCACACTAACCCGCGCCCTCACACGTACCCTCCCCCTAAAGCGCTGTCGTACCCTCAACTGGACCCTAAACCGTCCCTGTCACCTAACCTTAACCCTAGCCCGAACCCTAACCCTAACCCTTCCCAGAAGCCTTCCCCTCACCCGTCCCCTAATTCTAACCCGTACGCTCACACTAACCCACGCTCTCATACATACGCTCCCCCTAAACCGTTGTCGTACCCTCACCTGGTCCCTAAACCGTCCCCGTCCCCTAACCCTAACCCTAGCCCGAACCCTAACCCTAACACTTCCTCGAAGCCTTCCCCTCACCCGTCTTCTAATCCTAACCCGTACGCTCACACTAACCCGCGCCCTCACACGTACTCTCCCCCTAAACCGTTGTCGTACCCTCAACTGTACCGTAAACCGTCCCGGTCCGCTAACCCTAACCCTAACCCGAACCCTAAACCTAACCCTTCCCCGAAGCCTTCCCCTCACCCGTCCCCTAATCCTAACCTGTACGCTCACAGTAACCCGCGCCCTCACACGTACACTCCTTCTAAACCATTGTCGTACCCTCACCTGGAGCGAAAACGGTCCCCGTCCCCTAACCCTAACCCTAGCCCGAACCCTAACCCTAACCCTTCCCCGAAGCCTTCCCCTCACCCGTCCCCTAATCCTAACCCGTACGCTCACACTAACCCGCGCCCTCACACGTACGCTCCCCCTAAACCATTGTCGTACCCTCACCTGGACCCTAAACCGTCCCCGTCCCCTAACCCTAACCCTAGCCCGAACCCTAACCCTAACCCTTCCCCGAAGCCTTCCCGTCACCCGTCCCATAATCCTAGCCCGTACGCTCACACTAACCCATGCCCTCACACGTACGCTCCCTCTAAACCGTTGTCGTACCCTCACCTGGACCCTAAACCATCCTCGTCCCCTAACCCTAACCCTAGCCCGAACCCTAACCCTAACCTTTCCCCGAAGCCTTCCCCTCACCCGTCCCCTAACCCTAACCCGTACGCTCACACTAACCCGCGCCCTCACACATACGCTACCCCTAAACCGTTGTCGTACCCTCACCTGGTCCCTAAACCGTCCCCGTCCCCTAACCCTAACCCTAGCCCGAACCCTAACCCTAACCCTTCCCCGAAGCCTTCCCCTCACCCGTCCCCTAATCCTAACCCGTACGCTCACACTAACCCGCGCCCTCACACGTACGCTCCCCCTAAACCATTGTCGTACCCTCACCTGGACCCTAAACCGTCCCCGTCCCCTAACCCTAACCCTAGCCCGAACCCTAAACCTAACCCTTCCCCGAAGCCTTCCCCTCACCCGTCCCCTAATCCTAACCGGTACGCTCCACTAACCCGCCCCCTCACACGTACGCTCCCCCTAAATTGTTGTCGTACACTCACCTGGACCCTAAATCGTCCCCGTCCCCTAACCCTAACCCTAGCCCGAACCCTAACCCTAACCCTTCCCCGAAGCCTTCCCTTCACCCGTCCCCTAACCCTAAACTGTACGCTCACACTAACCCGCGCCCTCACACGTACGCTCCCCCTAAACCGTTGTCGTACCCTCACCTGGACCCTAAACCGTCCCCGTCCCCTAACACTAACCCTAGCCCAAACCCTAACCCTAACCCTTCCCCTAAGCCTTCCCCTCACCCGTCCCCTAACTCTAACCCGTACGCTCACACTAACCCGCGCCCTCACACGTATGCTCCCCCTAAACCGTTGTCGTACCCTCACCTGGACCCTAAACCTTCCCCGTCCCCTAACCCTAACCCTAGCCCGAACCCTTCCACGAAGCCTTCCCCTCACCCGTCCCCTAATCCAAACCCCTACGCTCACACTTACCCGCGCTCTCACACGTACACTCCCCCTAAAGCGTTGACGTACCCTCACCTGGACCCTAAACCGTCCCCGTCCCCTAACACTAACCCTAGCCTGAACACTAAACCTAACCCTTCCCCGAAGCCTTCCACTCACCGGTCCCCTAATCCTAACACGTACGCTCACACTAACCCACACCCTCACACGTACGCTCCCCCTAAAGCGTTTTCGTACCCTCACCTGGACCCTAAACCGTCCCAGTCCCCTAACCCTAACCCTAGCCCAAACACTAACCCTAACCCTTCCCCGAAGCCTTCCCCTCACCCGTCCCCTAATCCTAACCCGTACGCTCACACTAACCCGCGACCTCACATGTACACTCCCCCTAAACCACTGTCGTACCCTCACCTGGAGCCAAAACGGTCCCCGTCCCCTAACCCTAACCCTAGCCCGAACCCTAACCCTAACACTTCCCCGAAGCCTTCCCCTCACCCGTCTCCTAATCCTAACCTGTACGCTCACACTAACCCACGCCCTCACACGTACGCTCCCCCTAAACCATACTCGTACCCTCACCTGGACCCTAAACCGTCCCCGTCTCCTAACCCTAACCCTAGCCCGAACCCTAACACTAAACCTTCCCCGAAGCCTTCCCCTCACCAGTCCGCTAATCCTAACCCGTACGCTCACATTAACCCACGCCCTCACACGTACACTCCCCCTATACTATACTCGTACCCTAACCTGGACCCTAAACCGTCCCCGTCCCCTAACCCTAACCATAGCCCGAAACCTAACCCTAACCCTTCCCCGAAGCCTTCCCCTCAGCCGTCACCTAATCCCAAACCGTACGCTCACACTAACCCGCGCCCTCACATGTACCCTCCCCCTAAAGCGCTATCGTACCCTCAACTGGACCCTAAACCGTCCCTGTCACCTAACCCTAACCCTAGCCCGAACCCTAACCCTAACTATTCCCAGAAGTCTTCCCCTCACCCGTCCCCTAATCCTAACCCGTACGCTCACACTAACCCGCACCCTCACACGTACGCTCCCCGTAAAGCGTTGTCATACCCTCACCTCGACCCTAAGCCATCCCCGTCCCCTAACCCTAACCCTAGCACGAACACTAACCCTAACCCTTCCCCGAAGCCTTCCCCTCACCCGTCCCGTAATCCTAACCCGTACGCTCACACTAACCCGCACCCTCACACGTATGCTCCCCTAAAGCGTTGCCGTACCCTCACCAGGAACCTAAACCGTCCCCGTCCCCTAACCCTAAACCTAGCCCAAACCCTAACCCTAACCCTTCCCCAAAGCCTTCCCCTCACCCGTCCCCTAATCCTAACCCATACGCTCACACTAACCCGTGCCCTCACACGTACGCTACCCCTAAACCGTTGTCGTACCCTCACCTGGACCCTAAACCGTTCCCGTCCCCTAACCCTAACCCTAGCCCGAACACTAACCCTAACCCTTCCCCGAAGCCTTGCCCTCACCCGTCACCTAATCCTAACCCATACGCTCACACTAACCCATGCCCTCACACGTGCGTTCCCCCTCAACCGTTGTCGTACCCTCACCTGGACCGTAAACCGTCCCTGTCCCCTAACCCTAACCCTAGCCTGAACCCTAACCCTAACCCTTCCCGGAAGCCTTCCTCTCACCCGTCCCCTGATCCTAACCCGTACGCTCACACTAACCCACGCGCTCACACGTACGCTGCCCCTAAACCGTTGTCGTACCTTCACCTGGACCCTAAACCGTCCCCGTCCCCTAACCCTAACCCAGCCCGAACCCTAACTCTAAATCTTCACCGAAGCCTTCCCCTCACGCGTCCCCTAATCCTAAACCGTACGCTCACACTAACCCGCGCCCTCACACGTACGCTCCCCCTAAACCGTTGTCGTACACTCACCTGGACCCTAAACCGTCCCCGTCCCCTAACCCTAACCCTAGCCCGAACCCTAACCCTAACCCTTCCCCGAAGCCTTCCCCTCACCCGTCCCCTAATCCTAACCCCTACACTCACACTAACCCGCGCCCTCACACGTACCCTCCCCCTAAAGCGTTGTCGTACCCTCACCTGGACCCTAAATCGTCCCCGTCCCCTAACCCTAACCCTACACCGAACCCTAAACCTAACGCTTCCCCGAAGCCTTCCCTTCACCCGTCCCCTAATCCTAACCCGTACGCTCACACTATCCCACGCCCTCACACGTACGCTCCCCCTAAATCGTTGTCGTACCCTCACCTGGACCCTAAACCTTTCCCGTCCCCTAACCCTAACTCTAGCCCGAACCCTAACCCTAATCCTTCCCCGAAGCCTCCCCTCACCCGTCCCCTAATCCGAAACCTTACGTTCACACTAACCCGCGCCCTCACACGTACGATCCCCCTAAACCGTTTTCGTACACTCATCTGGACCCTAAACCGTCCCCGTCCCCTAACCCTAACCCTAGCCCGAACCCTAACCCTAACACTTCCCCGAAGCCTTCCCCTCAGCCGTCCCTTATTCCTAACCTTTATGTTCACACTAACCCACGCCCTCACACGTACGCTCCCCATAAACCGTTGTCGTACCCTCACCTGGACCCTAAACTGTCCCCGTCCACTAACCCTAACCCTAGACCGAACCCTAACCCTAACCCTTCCCCGAAGCCTTCCCCTCACCCGTCCCCTAATCCTAAACTGTACGCTCACACTAACCCGCGCCCTCATATTTACGCTCCCCCTAAAGCGTTGTCGTACCCTCACCTGGACTCTAAACCGTCCCTGTCCCCTGACCCTAACCCTAGCCCGAACCCCTCCACGAAGCCTTCCCCTCACCCGTCCCCTAATCCTAACCCGTACGCTCACACTAACCCGCGCCCTCACACGTACGCTCCCCCTAAACCGTCGTCGTACCCTCACCTGGACCCTAAACCGTCCCCGTCCCCTAACCCTAACCCTAGCCCGAACCCCTCCACGAAGCCTTCCCCTCACCCGTCCCCTAATCCTAACCCGTACGCTCACACTAACCCGCACCATCACACATTCGCTCCCCCTAAACCGTTGTCGTACCCTCACCTGGACCCTAAACAGTCCCCGTCCCCTAACCCTAACCCTAGCCCGAACCCTAACCCTAACCCTCCCCCGAAGCCTTCCCCTCACCCGTCCCATAATCCTAACCCGTAGGCTCACACTAACCCGCGCCCTCATATTTACGCTCCCCCTAAAGCGTTGTCGTACCCTCACCTGGACCCTAAACCGTCCCCGTCCCCTAACGCTAACCCTATCCCGAACCCTAAACCTAACCCTTCCCCGAAGCCTTCCCCTCACCCGTCCCCTAATCCTAACACGTACGCTCACACTAACCCGCGCCCTCACACGTACGCTCCCCCTAAACTGTTGTCTTACCCTCACCTGGACCCTAAATCGTCCTCGTACCCTAACACTAACCCTAGCCGGAACCCTAACCCTAAACCATCCCCGAAGCCTTCCCCTCACCCGTCCCATAATCCTAGCCCGTACGCTCACACTAACCCATGCCCTCACACGAACGCTCCCTCTAAACCGTTGTCGTACCCTCACCTGGACCCTAAACCATCCCCGTCTCGTAACCCTAATCTTAGCCCGAACCCTAACCCTAACCCTTCCTCGAAGCATTCCCCTCTCCCGTCCCCTAACTCTAAACCGTACGCTCACACTAACCTGCGCCCTCACACATACGCTCCCCCTAAACCGTTGTCGTACCCTCACCTGGTCCCGAAACCGTCCCCGTCCCCTAACCCTAACCCTAGCCCGAACCCTAACCCTAACACTTCCTCGAAGCCTTCCCCTCACCTGTCACCTAATCCTAACCCGTACGCTCACACTAACCCGCGCCCTCACACGTACACTCCCCCTAAACCGTTGTCGTACCCTCAACTGGACCCTAAACCGTCCCCGTCCCCTCACCCTAACCCTAGCCCAAACCCTAACCCTAACCCTTCCCCGAAGCCTTCCCCTCACCCGTCCCCTAATCCTAACCCATACGCTCACACTAACCCGCGCCCTCACACGTACGCTCCACCTAAACCATTGTCGTACCCTCACCTGGACCCTAAACCGTCCCCGTCCCCTAACCCTAACCCTAGCCCGAACCCCTCCACGAAGCCTTCCCCTCACCCCTCCCCTAATCCTAACCCGTACGCTCACACTAACCCGCATCATCACACATTCGCTCCACCTAAACCGTTGTCGTACCCTCACCTGGACCCTAAACAGTCCCCGTCCCCTAACCCTAACCCTAGCCAGAACCCTAACCCTAACCTTCCCCCGAAGCCTTCCCCTCACCCGTCCCCTAATCCTAACCCCTACGCTCCCACTAACCCGCGCACTCACACGTACGCTCCCCCTAAAGCGTTGACGTACCCTCACCTGGACCCTAAACCGTCCCCGTCCCCTAACCCTAAACCTAGCCTGAACCCTAACCCTAACCCTTCCCCGAAGCCTTCCACTCACCCGTCCCCTAATCCTAACACGTACGCTCACACTAACCCGCACCCTCACACGTACGCTCCCCCTAAAGCGTTTTCGTACCCTCACCTGGACCCTAAACCGTCCCCGTCCCCTAACCCTAAACCTAGCCTGAACCCTAACCCTAACCCTTCCCCGAAGCCTTCCCCTCACCCGTCCCCTAATCCTAACCCGTACGCTCACACTAACCCACGCTGTCACACACACGCTCCCCCGAAACCTTTGTCGTACACTCAACTGGTCCCTAAACCGTCCCCGTCCCCTAACCCTAACACTAGCCCGAACCCTAACTCTAACCCTTCCCCGAAGCCTTCCCCTAATCCTAACCTGTACGCTGACACTAACCCACGCCCTCACAAGTACGCTCCCCCTAAACCATACTCATACCCTCACCTGGACCCTAAACCGTCCCCGTCCCCTAACCCTAACCCTAGCACGAACCCTAAACCTAACCCTTCCCCGACGCCGTCCCCTCACCCGTCCCCTAATCCTAACCCGTACGCTCACACTAAACCACGCCCTCACACGTACGCTCCCCCTAAACCATACTCGTACCCTCACCTGGACCCTAAACCGTCCCCGTCCCCTAACACTAACCATAGCCCGAACCCTAAACCTAACACTTCCCCGAAGCCTTCCCCTCACCCGTCCCCTAATCCTAACCCGTACGCTCACACTAACCCGCGCCCTCAAACGTACCATTCCCGTAAAGCGTTGTCGTACCCTCACCTGGACCCTAAACGGTCCCCTTCCCCTAAACATAACCCTAGCCCAAACCCTAACCCTAACCCTTCCCCGAAGCCTTCCCCTCACCCGTCCCCTAATCCTAAACTGTACGCTCACACTAACCCGCGCCCTCACACGTACCCTCCCCGTAAAGCGCTGTCGTACCCTCAACTGGACCCTAAACCGTTCCTGTCACATAACCCTAACCCTAGCACGAACCCAAACCCTAACCATTCCCCGAAGCCTTCCCCTCACCCGTCCACTAATCCTAACCCATACGCTCACACTAACCCGCGCCCTCACACGTACGCTACCACTAAACCATTGTGGTACCCTCACCTGGACCCTAAACCGTCCCCGTCCCCTAACCCTAACCCTAGCCCGAACCCTAACCCTAACCCTTCCCCGAAGCCTTCCCCTCACCTGTCCCCTAATCCTAACCCCTACGCTCACACTAACCTGCGCCCTCACACGTACCCTCCCCCTAAAGCATTGTCGTACCCTCACCTGGACCCTAAACCGTCCCCGTCCCCTAACACTAACCCTACAGCGAAGCCTAAACCTAACGCTTCCCCGAAGCCTTCCCTGCACCCGTCCCCTAATCCTAACCCGTACACTCACACTAACCCGCGCTCTCACACGTACGCTCCCCCTAAACCGCTGTCGTTCCCTCAACTGGATCCTAAACCGTCCCCGTCCCCTAACCCTAACCCTAGCCCGATCTCTAACCCTAACCCTTCTACGAAGCCTTCCCCTCACCCGTCCCCTAATCCTAACCCGTACGCTCACACTAACCCGTGCCCTCACACGTACGCTCCCCGTAAACCTTTTTCGTAACCTCACATGGACCCTAAACCGTCCCCGTCCCCTAACCCTAACCCTAGCCCGAACCCTAACCCTAACCGTTCCTCGAAGCCTTCCTCTCACCCGTCCCCTAATCCTAACCCGTACGCTCACACTATCCCACGCCCTCACACGTACACTCCCCCTAAACCGTTGTCGTACACTCACCTGGACCCTAAACCTTTCCCGTTCCCTAACCCTAACCTTAGCCCGAACCCTAACCCTAATCCTTCCCCGAAGCCTCCCCTCACCCGACCCCTAAGCCGAAAACTTAAGTTCACACTAACCCGCGCCCTCACACGTACGCTCCCCCTAAACCGTTTTTGTACACTCACCTGGAACCTAAACCGTCCCCGTCCCCTAACCCTAACCCTACACCGAACCCGAAACGTAACCCTTCCCCGAAGCCTTCCCCTCACCCGTTCCCTAATCCTAACCCGTACGCTCATACTAACCCGCGCCCTCACACGTACGCTCCCCCTAAACCGCTGTCGTACCCTCAACTGGACCCTAAATCGTCCCTGTCCCCTAACCCTAACCCTAGACCGAACTCTAAACCTAACACTTCCACGAATCCTTCCCCTCACCCGTCCCCTAATCCTAACCCGTACGCTCACACTAACCTGCGCCCTCACACGTACGCTACCCCTAAACCATTCTCGGACACTTACCTGGACCCTTAACCGTCCCCGTCCGCTAACCCGAACCCTAGCCCGAACCCTAACCCTAAACCTTCCCCGAAGCCTTCCCCTCACCCGTCCCCTAATCCTAACCCGTACGCTCACACTAACCCGCTCCCTCACACGTACAGTCCCCCTAAACCGTTGTCGTACACTCACCTGGACCTTAAACCGTCCCCGTCCCCGTCCCCTAACCCTAGCCCGAACTCTAACCCTAACCTTTCCCCGAAGCCTTCCCCTCACCCGTCCCCTAATCCTAACCCGTACGCTCACACTAACCCAGGCCCTCACACGTACGCTCACCCTAAACCGTTGTTGTACCCTCACCTGGACCCTAAATGGTCCCTGTCCCCTAAACCTAACCCTACCCCTAGCCCGAACCCTAACCCTAACCCTTCCCCGAAGCCTTCCCCTCACCCGTCCCCTAATCCTAAACCATATGCTCACACTAATCCATGCCCTCACACGTACGCTCCCCCTAAACCGTTGTCGTACACTCACCTGGACCCTAAAACGTCCCCATCCCCTAACCCTAACCCTAGCCCGAACCCTAACCCTAACCCTTGTCCGAAGCCTTCCTCTCACCCATCACCTAATCCTAACCCATACGCTCACACTAACCCGCGCCCTCACACGTACGCTCCCCCTAAACCGTTGTCGTATCCTCACCAGGACCGTAAACCGTCCCCTAACCCTAACCCTAACCCTAGCCCGAACCCTAAACCTAACCCTTCCCCAAAGCCTTCCCCTCACCCGTCCCCTAATCCTAACCCGTACGCTCACACTAACCCGCGCCCTCACACGTACCCTCCCCCTAAAGCGTTGTCGTACACTCACCTGGACCCTAAACCGTCCCCGTCCCCTAACCCTAACCCTAGCCCGAACCCTAACTCTAACCCTTCCCCGAAGCCTTCCCCTCACCCTTCCCGTAATCCTAACCCATACGCTCACACTAACCCGTGCCCTCACACGTACCCTCCCCCTAAAATGTTGTCATACCCTCACCTGGACCCTAAACCGTCCCCGTCCCCTAACCCTAACCCTAGCCCGAACTCTAACCCTAACCCTTTCACGAAGCCTTCCTCTCACCCGTACACTAATCCTATCCCGTACGCTCACACTAACCCGCGCCCGCACACGTACACTCCCCCTAAACCGTTGTCGTACCCTCACCTGGACGCTAAATGGTCCCCGTCCCCTAAACCTAACCCTAGCCCTATCCCGAACCCTAACCCTAACCCTTCCCCAAAGCCTTCCCTTCACCCGTCCCCTAATCCTAAACCGTACGCTCACACTAACCCAAGCCCTCACACGTACGCTCCCCCTAAAGCATTGTCGTACCCTCACCTGGACCCTACACCGTCCCCGTCCCCTAACCCTAACCCTAGCCCGAACCCTAACCCTAACCCTTCCCCGAAGCCCTGCCCTCAGCCGTCCCCTAATCCTAACCCGTACGCTCACACTAACCCGCGCCCTCACACGTACGCTCCCCCAAACTGTTGTCGTACCCTCATCTGGAAACTAAACCATCCCCGTCCCCTAAACCTAACCCTAGCCCGAACCCTAACCCTAACCCTTCCCCGAAGCCTTCCCCTCACCCGTCCCCTAATCCTAACACGTACCCTCACACTAACCCACCCCCTCACACATTCGCTCCCCCTAAACCGTTGTCGTACCCTCACCTGAAACCTAAACCGTCCCCTTCCCCTAGCCCTAACCTTAGCCCGAACCCTAAAACTAACACTTCCCTGAAGCCTTCCCCTCACCCGGCCCCTAATACTAAACCATATGCTCACACTAACTGGTGCCCTCACACGTACGCTCCCCCTAAACCGTTGTCGTACACTCACCTGGACCCTAAAACGTCCCCGTCCCCTAACCCTAACCCTAACCCGAACCCTAACCCTAACCCTTCCCTGAAGCCTTCCCCTAACCCGTTCCCTAATCCTAATCCGTACGCTCACAGTAACCCACGTGCTCACACGTACGCTCCCCCTAAACCGTTGTCGTACACTCACCTGGACCCTAAAACGTCCCCGTCCCCTAACCCTAATCCTAGACCGAACCCTATCCCTAAACCTTCCCCAAAGCCTTCCCCTCACCCGTCCCCTAATCCTAACCCCTACGCTCACACTAACCCACGCCCTCTCACGTACACTCCCCCTAAAGCGTTGTCGTACCCTCACCTGGACCCTAAACCGTCCCCGTCCCCTAACCCTAACCCTACACCGAACCCTAACCGTAACCCTTCCCCGAAGCCTTCCCCTCACCCGTCCCCTAATCCTAACCCGTACGCTCACACTGACCCGCGCCCTCACACATACGCTCCCCCTAAACCGCTGTCGTACCCTCAACTGGACCCAAAACCGTCCCCGTCCCCTAACCCTAATACTAGCCCGAACTCTATCCCTAAAACTTCCACGAAGCCTTCCCCTCACCCGTCCCCTAATCCTAACCCTTACGCTCACACTAAACCACGCCCTCACACGTACGCTCCCCCTAAACCGTTGTCGTACGCTCACCTGCACCCTAAATGGTCCCCGTCCCCTAAACCTAACCCTAGCCCTAGCCCGAACCCTAACCCTAACCCTTCCCCGAAGCCTTCCCCTTACCCGTCCCCTAATCCTAACCCGTACGCTCACACTAACCCACGCCCACACACGTACGCTTCCCCGAAAATGTTGTCGTACCCTCACCTGGACCCTAAACCGTCCCCTTCCCCTAACCCTAACCCTAGCCCGAACCCTAGCCCTAACCCTTCCCCGAAGCCTTCCCCTCACCCGTCCCCTAATCCTAACACGTACCCTCACACTAACTCGTGCTCTCACACATTCGCTCCCCCTAAACCATTGTCGTACCCTCACCTGGACCCTAAACCTTCCCCGTCCCCTAACCCTAACCCTAGCCCGAACCCTAAACCTAACGCTTCCGCGAAGCCTTCCCCTCATCCGTCCCCTAATCCTAACCCATATGCTCACACTAACCCACGCCCTCACACGTACGCTGCCCCTAAACCGTTGTCGTACGCTCACCTGGACCCTAAAACGTCCCCGTCCCCTAACCCTAACCCTAGCCTGAACTCTAACTCTAACCCTTTCCCGAATCCTTCCCCTCACCCATCCCCTATTCCTAACCCATACGCTCACACTAACCCGCGCCCTCACACGTACGCTCCCCCTAAACCGTTGTCGTATCCTCACCTGGACAGTAAACCGTCCCCGTCCCCTAACCCTAACCCTAGCCCGAACCCTAATCCTAACACTTCCCCGAAGCCTTCCCCTCACCCGTCCCATAATCCTAACCCGTACGCTCACACTAACCCGCGCCCTCACACGTACACTCCCCCTAAAGCGTTGTCGTACCCTCACCTGAACCCTAAACCGTCCCCGTCCCCTAACCCTAACCCTAGCCCGAACCCTAACCCTAATAATTCCCCGAAGCCTTCCCCTCACCTGTCCCGTAATCCTAAAACTTACGCTCACACTAACCCACGCCCTCACACGTACCCTCCCCCTAAAGCACTGTCGTACCCTCAACTGGACCCTAAATCGTCCCCGTCCCCTAACCCTAACCCTAGCCCGAACCCTAACCCTAACCCTTCCCCGAAGCCTTCCACTCACCCGTCCCCTAATCCTAACCCGTACGCTCACACTAACCCGCGCCTTCACACATACGCTCCACCTAAACCGTTGTCGTACCCGCACCTGGACCCTAAACCGTCCCCGTCCCCTAACCATACCCCTAGCCCGAACCGTAACCCTAACCCTTCCCCGAAGCCTTCCCCTTAACCGTCCCCTAATCGTAACCCGTACGCTCACACTAACCCACGCCCTCACACGTACGCTCCCCCTAAACCGTTGTCGTACCCTCACCTGGACCCTAAATGATCCCCGTCCCCTAAACCTAACCCTAGCCCTAGCCCGAACCCTAACCCTAACCCTTCCCCGAAGCCTTCCCCTCACCCGTCCCCTAATCCTAACCCGTACGCTCACACTAACACGCTCCCTCACACGTACACTCCCCCTAAACCGTTGTCGTACCCTCACCTGGACCCTAAACCATCCCCGTCCCCTAACCCTAACCCTAGCCCGAACCCTAAACCTAACCCTTCCCCGAAGCCTTCCCCTCACCCGTTCCCTAATCCTAACCCGTACGCTCACACTAACCCGCGCCCTCACACGTACGCTCCCCCTAAACTGTTGTCTTACCCTCACCTGGACCCTAAACCGTCCCCGTACCCTAACCCTAACCCTAGCCCGAACCCTAACCCTAACCCATCCCCGAAGCCTTCCCCTCACCCGTACCATAATCCTAGCCCGTACGCTCACACTAACCCATGCCCTCAAACGTACGCTCCCTCTAAACCGTTTTCGTACCCTCACCTGGACCCTAAACTGTCCCCGTCCACTAATCCTAACCCTAGCCCGAACCCTAACCCTAACACTTCCTCGAAGCCTTCCCCTCACCCGTCCCCTAATCCTAACCCGTACGCTCACACTAACCCGCGCCCTCACACGTACACTCCCCCTAAACCGTTGTCGTACCCTCAACTGGACCCTAAACCGTCCCCGTCCCCTAACCCTAACCCTAGCCCGAACCCTAACCCTAACACTTCCCAGAAGCCTTCCCCTCACCCGTCCCCTAATCCTAACCCGTACGCTCACACTAACCCGCGCCCACACACGTACGCTCCCCTTAAACCGTAGTCGTACCATCACCTGGACCCTAAACCGTCCCCATCCCCTAACCCTAACTCTAGCCCAAATCCTAACCCTAACCCTTCCCCGAAGCCTTCAATTCACCTGTCCCCTAATCCTAACCCGTACGCTCAAACTAACCCGTGCCCTAACATGTACGCTCGCCCTGAAGCGTTGTCTTACCCTCACCTGCAACCTAAACTGTCCCTGTCTCCTAACGCTAACCCTAGCCCGAACCCTAACCCTAACCCTTCCCCGAAGCCTTCCCCTCACCCGTCCCCTAATCCTAACCCATACGCTCACACTAACCCGCGCCCACACACGTACGCTCCCCCTAAAGCGTTGTCGTACCCTCACCTGGGCCCTAAACCGTCCCCATCCCCTAACCCTAACCCTAGCCCGAACCCTAACCCTAACCCTTCCCCGAAGCCTTCCCCTCACCCGTCCCCTAATCCTAACCCGTACGCTCACACTAACCCGTGCCCTCACATGTATGCTCCCCCTAAACCGTTGTCGTACCCTCACCTGGACCCTAAACCGTCCCCGTTCCCTAACCCTAACCCTATCCCGAACCCTAAACCTAACCCTTCCCCGAAGCCTTCCCCTCATCCATCCCCTAATCCTAACCCGTACGCTCACACTAACCCGCGCCCTCACACGTACGCTCCCCGTAAAGTGCTGTCGTACCCTCATCTGGACCCTAAACCGTCCCCGTCCCCTAACCCTAACCCTAGCCCGAACCCTAACCCTAAACCTTCCCCGAAACCTTCCCCTCACCCGTCCCCTAATCCTAACCCGTACGCTCACACTAACCCGTGCCCTCACACGTACGCTCCCCCTAAACCGTCGTCGTACCCTCACCTGGACTCTAAACCGTCCCCGTCCCCTAACCCTAACCCTAGCCCGAACCCTAACCCTAACACTTCCCCGAAGCCTTCCCCTCACCCGTCCCCTAACCCTAACCCGTATGCTTACACTAACCCGCGCCCTCACACGTATTCTCCCCCTAAACCGTTGTCGTACCCTCACCTGGACCCTAAACCGTCCCCGTCCCCTAACCCTAACCCTAGCCCGAACCCTAACCCTAACCCTTCCCCGAAGCCTTCCCCTCACCCATCCCCAAATCCTAACCCGTACGCTCACACTAACCCACGCCCTCACTCGTACGCTCCCGCTAAAGCGTTGTCGTACCCTCACCTGGACCCTAAACCGTCCCCGTCCCCTAACCCTAACCCTAGCCCGAACCCTAACCCTAACCCTTCCCCGAAGCCTTCCCCTCACCCGTCCCCTAATCCTAACACGTACGCTCACACTAACCCACGTGCTCACACGTAAGCTCCCCCTAAACCGTTGTCGTACCCTCACCTGGATCCTATACCATCCCCGTACCCTAACCCTAACCCTAGCCCGAACCCTAACCCGAACACTTCCCCGAAGCGTTCCCCTCACCCTTCCGCTAATCCTAGCCCATACGGTCATACTAACCTGAGCCCTCACATGTACGCTTCCACTAAACCGTTGTCGTACCCTCACATGGACCCTAAACCGTCCCCATCCCCTAACCCTAACCCTATCCCGAAAACTATCCCGAACACTTCCCCGAAACGTTCCCCTCACCCGTCCCCTAATCTTAAACCGTACGCTCACAATAACCCGCGCCCTCACACGTACGCTCCCCCTAAAGCGTTGTCGTACCCTTACCTGGACCCTAAACCGTCCCCGTTCCCTAACCCTAACCCTAGCCCAAACTGTAAGCCTAACCCTTCCCCGAAGCCTTCCCCTCACCCGTCCCCTAATCCTAACCCGTACGCTCACACTAACCCGCACCCTCACACGTACGCTCCCCCTAAAGCGTTGTCGTACCCTCACCTGGCCCCTAAACCGTCCCCGTCCCCTAGCCCTAACCCTAGCCCGAACCCTAACCCTAACCCTTCCCCGAAGCCTTCCCCTCACCCGTCCCCTAATCCTAACATGTACGCTAACACAAACCCGTGCCCTCCCACGTACGCTCCCCCTAAACCGTCGTCGTACCCTAACCTGGACCCTAAACCGTCCCCGTCCCCTAACCCTAACCCTAGACCGAACTCTAACCCTAACACTTCCCCGAAGCCTTCCCCTCACCGGTCCCCTAATCCTAACCCGTACGCTCACAATAACCCGCGCCCTCACACGTATGCTCCCCCTAAAGCGTTGTCGTACCCTTACCTGGACCCTAAACCGTCCCCGTCCCCTAACCCTAACCCTAGACCAAACCGTAACTCTAACCCTTCCCCGAAGCCTTCCCCTCACCCGTCCCCTAATCCTAACCCGTACGCTCACACTAACCCGCGCCCACACACGTACGCTCCCCCTAAACCGTTGTCGTACCCTCACCTGGACCCTAAACCGTCCCCGTACCCTAACCCTAACCCTAGCCTGAACCCTAACCCTAACACTTCCCCGAAGCCTTCCCCTCACCCGTCCCCTAATCCTAACCCGTACGCTCACAATAACCCGTGCCCTCACACGTACGCTCCCCCTAAACCGTTGTCGTACCCTCACGTGGACCCTAAACCGTCCCCGTCACCTAACCCTAACCCTAGCCCGAACCCTAACCCTAACCCTTCCCCGAAGCCTTCCCCTAACCCGTCCCCTAATCCTAACCCGTACGCTCACACTAACCCGCGCCCTCACACGTACGCTCCCCCTAAACCGTTGTCGTACCCTCACCTGGACCCTATACCGTCCTCTCCCCTAACCCTAACCCTAGACCGAACCCTAACCCTAACCCTTCCCCGAAGCCTTCCCCTCACCCGTCCCCTAATCCTAGCCCGTACGGTCATACTAACCTGCGCCCTCACATGTACGCTCCCACTAAACCGTTGTCGTACCCTCACCTGGACCCTAAACCGTCCACATCCCCTAACCCTAACCCTAGCCCGAACCCTAACACTAACCCTTCCCCGATGCCTTCCCCTCACCCGTCTCCTAATCCTAACCCGTACGCTCACACTAACCCGTGCCCTCACACGTATGCTCCCCCAAACCGTTGTCGTACCCTCACCTGGAGACCAAAACCGTCCCCGTCCCCTAACCCTAACCCTAGCCCGAACCCTAACCCTAACCCTTCACCGAAGCCTTCCCCTCACCCATCCCCTAATCCTAACCCGTACGCTCACACTAACCCGCGCCCTCACACGTACTCTCCCCCTAAACCGTTGTCATACCCTCACCTGGACCCTAAACCGTCCGCATCCCCTAACCCTAACCCTAGCACAAACCTTAACCCTAACCCTTCCCCGAAGCCTTCCCCTCACCCGTTCCCTAATCCTAACCCTAACGCTCACACTAACCCACGCCCTCACACGTACGTCCCCCCTAAACCGTTGACGTACCCTCACCTTGACCCTAAACCGTCCCCTCTCCCTAACCCTAACCCTAGACCGAACCCTAGACCTAACACTTCCCCGAAACCTTCCCGTCACCCGTCCCCTAATCCTAACCCGTACGCTCACACTAACCCACGCCCTCACACGTACGCTCCCCCTAAAGCGTTGTCGTACCATCACCTGGACCCTAAACCGTCCCCGTCCCCTATCCCTAACCCTACCACAAACCCTAAGCCTAACCCTTCTCCGAAGCCTTCCCCTCACCCGTCACCTAATCCTAGCCCGTACGGTCACACTAACCCGCGCCCTCACATGTACACTCCCACTAAACCGTTGTCGTACCCTCACCTGGACCCTAAACTGTCCCCATCCCCTAACCCTAACCCTAGCCCGAAACCTAACACTAACCCTTCCCCGATGCCTTCCCCTCACCCTTCCCCTAATCCTAACCCGTACGCTCACACTAACTCGCGCCCTTACACGTACGCTCCCCCTAAAGGGTTGTCGTACCCTCACCTGGACCCTAAACCGTCCCCATCCCCTAACCCTAACCCTATCCCGAACACTATCCCTAACCCTTCCCCGAAACATTATCCTCACACGTCCCCTAATCCTAACCCGTACGCTGACACTAACCGGCGCCCTCACACGTACGCTCCCCCTAAAGCGTTGTCGTACCGTTACCTGCACCCTAAACCTTCCCGTCCCCTAACCCTAACCCGAGCCCAAACCGTAACCCTAACCCTTCCCCGAAGCCTTCCCCTCACACGTCCCCTAATCCTAACCCGTACGTTCACACTAACCCGCGCCCTCACACGTACGCTCACCCTAAAACACTCTCATACCCTCAACTGGACCCGAAACAGTCCCCGTCCCCTAACCCTAACCCTAGCCCGAACCCTAAACCTAACACTTCCACGAAGCCTTCCCCTCACCCGTCCCCTAATCCTAACCCTAACGCTCACACTAACGCGCCCCCTCACACGTACTCCCCCCTAAACCGTTGACGTACCCTCACCTGGACCCTAAACCGTCCCCGTCCCCTAACCCTAACCCTAGCCCGAACCCTAGACCTAACACTTCCCCGAAGCCTTCCCCTCACCCGTCCCCTAATCCTAACCCGTACGCTCAAACTAACCCGCGCCCTCACACGTACGCTCCCCCTAAAGCGTTGTCGTACCATCACCTGGACCCTAAACCGTCCCCGTCCCCTAACCCTAACCCTAGCCCGAACCCTAACCCTAACCCTCCCCCGAAGCCTTCCCCTCACCCATCCCCAAATCCTAGCCCGTACGGTCACACTAACCCGCGCCCTCACATGTACGCTCCCACTAAACCGTTGTGGTACCCTCACCTGGACCCTAAACCGTCCCCATCCCCTAACCCTAACCCTAGCCCGAACCCTAACACTAACCCTTCCCCGATGCCTTCCCCTCACCCGTCCCCTAATCCTAACCCGTACGCTCACACTAACTCGCGCCCTCACACGTACGCTCCCCCTAAAGAGTTGTCGTACCCTCACCTGGACCCTAAACCGTCCCCGTCCCCTAACCCTAACCCTAGCCCAAACCCTAACCCTAACACTTCCCCGAAGCCTTCCCCTCACCCGTCCCCTAATCCTAACCCGTACGCTCACACTAACCCACGCCGTCACACGTACACTCCCCCTAAACCGTTGTCGTACCCTCACCTGGACCCTAAAACGTCCCCGTACCCTAACCCTAACCCTAGCCCGAACCCTAAACCTAACACTTCCCCGAAGCCTTCCCCTCACCCGTCCCCTAATCCTAACCCGTATGCTCACACTAACCCGCGCCCTCACACGTACGCTCACCATAAACCACTCTCGTACCCTCAGCTGGACCTGAAACCGTCCCCGTCCCCTAACCTTAACCCTAGCCTGAACCCTAACCCTAACACTTCCCCGAAGCCTTCCCCTCACCCGTCCCCTAATCCTAACCCGTACGCTCACACTAACCCGTGCCCTCACACGTACGCTCCCCCTAAAGCGTTGTCGTACCATCACCTGGACCCTAAACCGTCCCCGTCCCCTAACCCTAACCCTAGCCCGAACCCTAACCCTAACACTTCCCCGAAGCCTTCCCCTCACCCGTCCCCTAATCCTAACCCGTACGCTCACACTAATCCGCGCCCTCACACGTACGCTCCCCCTAAACCGTTGTCGTACCCTGACCTGGACCCTAAACCGTCCCTGTCTCCTAACCCTAACCCTAGCCAGACACCTAACCCTAACCCTTCCCCAAAGCCTTCCCTTCACCCGTCCCCTAATCCTAACCCGTACGTTCACACTAAGCCACGCCCTCACACGTACTCTCCCACTAAACCCTTGTCGTACCCTCACCTGGACCATAAACCGTCCCCGTACCCTAGCCCTAACCCTAGCCCGAACCCTAACCCTAACCCTTCACCGAACCCTTCCCCTCACCTGTCTCCTAATCCTAACCCGTACCCTCACACTAACCCGCGCCCTCACACGTTCGCTCCTCCTAAACCGTTGTCGTACCCTCACCTGGACCCTAAACCGTCCCCGTCCCCTAACCCTAACCCTAGCCCGAACCCTAACCCTAACCCTTCCCCGAAGCCTTCCCCTCACCTGTCCCCTAATCCTAACCCGTACGCTCACACTAACCCACGCCGTCACACGTACGCTCCCCCTAAACCGTTGTCTTACCCTCATCTGGACCCTAAATCGTCCCCGTCCCCTAACCTTAACCCTAGCCCGAAGTCTATACCTAACCCTTCCCCGATGCCTTCCCCTCACCCGTCCCCTAATCCTAACCCGTACGCTCACACTAACCCACGCCCTCACACGTACGCTCCCCCTAAACAGTTGTTGTACCCTCACCTGGACCCTAAACTGTCCCCGTCCCCTAACCCTAACCCTAGCCCGAACCTTAACCCTAACCATTCCCCGAAGCCTTCCCCTCACCCGTCCCCTAATCCTAACCCGTACGCTCACACTAACCCGCGCCGTCACACGTACGCTCCCCCTAAACCGTTGTGGTACCCTCACCTGGACCCTAAACAGTCCCCCTCCCCTAACCCTAACCCTAGCCCAAACCCTAACCCTAACACTTCTCCGAAACCTTCCCCTCACCCGTCCCCTAATCCTAACCCTTACGCTCACACTAACCCGTGCCCTCACACGTACGCTCCCCCTAAACCGTTGTCGTACCCTCACCTGGACCCTAAACCGTCCCCGTCCCCTAACCCGAACCCTAGCCCGAACCCTAACCCTAAACCTTCCCCGAAGCCTTCCCCTCACCCGTCCGCTAATCCTAACCCGTAAGCTCACACTAACCCGTGCCCTCACACGTACGCTCACCCTAAACCGTGTCGTACCCTCACCTGGACCCTAAACCCTCCCCATTCCCTAACCCTAACCCTAGCCCGAACCCTAACCCTAACCCTTCCCCGAAGCCTTCCCCTCACCCGTCCCCTAATCCTAACCAGTACGCTCACACTAACCCGCGCCCTCACACGTACGCTACCCCTAAACCGTTGTCGTACTCTCACCTGGACCCTAAACCGTCCCGGTGCCCTAACCCTAACCCTAGCCCGAACCCTAACCCTAACCCTTCCCCAAACCCTTCCCCTAACCCCTCACCTAATCCTAACCCGTACGCTCACACTAACCTGCACCCTCACACGTACGCTCCCCCTAAACCGTTGTCGTACCCTCACCTCACTCTAAACCGTCCCCGTCCCCTAACCCTAACCCTAGACTGAACCCTATCCCTAACCCTTCCCCAAAGCCTTCCCCTCACCGTCCCCTAATCCTAAACCATACGCTCACACTAACCCGCGCCCTCACACGTACTCTCCTCCTAAACCGCTGTTGTACCCTCAACTGGACCCGAAACCGTCCCCGTCCCCTAATCCTAACCCTAGCCCGAACCCTAACCCTAACCCTTCCCAAAGCCTTCCCCTCACCCGTCCCCTAATCCTAACCCGTACGCTCACACTAACTCGCGCCCTCACACGTACGCTCCCCCTAAAGAGTTGTCATACCCTCACCTGGACCCTAAAGCGTCCCCGTCCCCTAACCCTAACCCTAGCCCAAACCCTAACCCTAACCCTTCCCCGAAGCCTTCCCCTCACCCGTCCCCTAATCCTAACGCGTACGCTCACACTAACCCGCGCCCTCACACGTACGCTCCCCCTAAAGCGTTGTCGTACCGTTTCCTGCACTCTAAACCGTCCCCGTACCCTAACCCTAACCCTAGCCCAAACCGTAACCCTAACCCTTCCCCGAAGCCTTCCCCTCACACGTCCACTAATCCTAACCCGTACGCTCACACTAACCCGCGCCCTCACACGTACGCTCACCCTAAAACACTCTCGTACCCTCAACTGGACCCGAAACCGTCCCCGTCCCCTAACCCTAACCCTAGCCCGAACCCTAACCCTAACCCTTCCCCGAAGCCTTCCCCTCACCTGTCCCCTAATCCTAACCCGTACGCTCACACTGACCCGCGTCATCACACGTACGCTCCCCCTAAACCGTTGTGGTACCCTCACCTGGACCCTAAACAGTCCCCATTCCGTAACCCTAACCCTAGCCCGAACCCTAACACTAACACTTCCCTGAAGCCTTCCCCTCACCCGTCCCCGAATCCTAACCCGTAAGCTCACACTAACCCACGCCCTCACACGTTTGCTCCCCCTAAACCGCAGACGTACCCTCACCTGGACCCTAAACCGTCCCCATCCCCTAACCCTAACCCTAGCCCGAACCCTAATCCTAACCCTTCCCCGAAGCCTTCCCCTCACCCCTCCCCTAATCCTAACCCGTACGCTCACACTAACCCGCGCCCTCACACGTACGCTACCCCTAAACCGTTGTCGTACCCTCACGTGGACCGTAAACCGTCCCCGTCCCTAACCCTAACCCTAGCCCGAACCCTAACCCTAACCCTTCCCCGAAGCCTTCCCCTCACCCGTCCCCTAATCCTAACCCGTAAGCTCACACTAACCCGCGCCCTCACACGTACGCTCACCCTAAACCGTGTCGTGCCATCACCTGGACCCTAAACCGTCCCCGTTCCCTAACCCTAACCCTAGCCCGAACCCTAACCCTAACCCTTCCCCGAAGCCTTCCCCTCACCCGTCCCCTAATCCTAACCAGTACGCTCACACTAACCCGCGCCCTCACACGTACGCTCCCCCTAAACCGTTGTCATACTCTCACCTGGACCCTAAACCGTCCCGGTCCCCTAACCCTAACCCTTCCCCAAAGCTTTCCCCTCACCCGTCCCCTAATCCTAACCCGGACGCTCACACTAACCCGTGCCCTCACACGTACGCTCCCCCTAAACCGTTGTCGTACCCTCAACTGGACCCTAAATCGTCCCCGTCCCCTAACCCTAACCCTAGCCCGATCCCTAACCCTAACACTTCACCGAAGCCTTCCCCTCACCCGTCCCCTAATCCTAACCCGTACGCTCACACTAACCCACGCCCTCACACGTATGCTCCCCCTAAACCGTTGTCGTACCCTCACCTGGACCCTAAACCGTCCCCGTCCCCTAACCCTAACCCTAGCACAAACCTTAACCCTAACCCTTCCCCGAAGCCTTCCCCTCACCCGTCCCCTAATCCTAACCCTAACGCTAACACTAACACGCGCCCTCACACGTACTCCCCCCTAAACCGTTGACGTACCCTCACCTGGACCCTAAACCGTCCACGTCCCTTAACCCTAAACCTAGCCCGAACCCTAGACCTTACACTTCCCCGAAGCCTTCCCCTCACCCGTCCCCTAATCCTAACCCGTACGCTCACACTAACCCGCGCCCTCACACGTACGCTCCCCCTAAAGCGTTGTCGTAGCATCACCTGGACCCTAAACCGTCCCCGTCCCCTAACCCTAACCCTAGCCGGAACCCTAACCCTAACCCTTAACCGAAGCCTTCCCCTCACCCGTCCCCAAATCCTACCCCGTACGGTCACACTAACCCACGCCCTCACATGTACGCTCCCACTAAACCGTTGTCGTACACTCACCTGGACCCTAAACCGTCCCCATCCCCTAACCCTAACCCTAGCCCGAACCCTAACACTAAGCTTTCCCCGATGCCTTCCCCTCACCCGTCCCCTAATCCTAACCCGTACGCTCACACTAACTCGCGCCCTCACATGTACTCTCCCCCTAAAGAGCTGTCGTACCCTCACCTGGACGCTAAACCGTCCCCGTCCGCTAACCCTAACCCTAGCCCAAACCCTAACCCTAACCCTTCCCCGAAGCCTTCCCCTCACCAGTACCCTAATCCTAACCTGTACGCTCACACTAACCCGCGCCCTCACACGTATGCTCCCCCTAAACCGTTGTCGTACCCTCACCTGGACCCTAAAACGTCCCCGTCCCCTAACCCTAACCCTAGCCCGAACCCTAAACCTAACACTTCCCCGAAGCCTTCCCCTCACCCGTCCCCTAATCCTAACCCGGACGCTCACACTAACCCGCGCCCTCACACGTACGATCCCCCGAAACCGTTGTCCTACCCTCACCTGGACCCTAAACCGTCCCCGTCCCCTAACCCTAACCCTATCCCGAACACTATCCCTAACCCTTCCCCGAAACGTTCCCCTCACACGTCCCCTAATCCTAACCCGTACGCTCACACTAACCCGCGCCCTCACACGTACGCTCACCCTAAACCACTCTCGTACCCTCAACTGGACCTGAAACCGTCCCTGTCCCCTAACCCAAACCCTAGCCTGAACCCTAACACTAACACTTCCCCGAAGCCTTCCCCTCACCCGTCCCCTAATCCTAACCCGTACGCTCACACTTACCTGCGCCCTCACATGTACGCTCCCCCTAAACCACTTTCGTACCATCAACTGGACCCAAAACCGTCCCTGTCCCCTAACCCTAACCCTAGCCCGAACCCTAACCCTAACACTTCCCCGAAGCCTTCCCCTCACACGTCCCCTAATCCTAACCCGTACGCTCACACTAACCCGTGCCCTCACACGTACGCTCCCCCTAAAGCGTTGTCGAACCTTCACCTGGACCGTAAACCATCCCCGTCCACTAACCCTAACCCTAGCCGGAACCCTAACCCTAAACCATCCCCGAAGCCTTCCCCTCACCCATCCCCTAATCCTAACCCGTACGCTCACACTAACCCGTGCCCTCACACGTATTCTCCCCCTAAAGCGTTGTCGTACCCTCACCTGGACCCTAAACCGTCCCCGTCCCCTAACCCAAACCCTAGACCGAACCCTAACACTAACCCTTCCCCGAAGCCTTCCCCTCACATGTCCCCTAATCCTAACCCGTACGCTCACACTAACCCGCGCCCTCACACGTACGCTCCCCCTAAAGCGTTGTCGTACCCTTACCTGCACCCTAACCCGTCCCCGTCCCCTAACCCTAACCCTAGCCCAAACCGTAACACTAACCCTTCCCCGAAGCTTTCCCCTCACCCGTCCCCTAATCCTAACACGTACGCTCACACTAACCCGCGCCCTCACACGTACGCTCACCCTAAACCACTCTCGTACACTCAACTGGACCCGAAACCGTCACCGGCCCCTAACCCTAACCCTAGCCTGAACCCTAACCCTAACACTTCCCCAAAGCCTTCCCTTCACCCGTCCCCTAATCCTAACCCGTACACTCACACTAACCTGCGCCCTCACACGTACGCTCCTCCTAAACCTTTGTCGAACCCTCACCTGGACCCTAAACGGTCCCCGTCCCCTAACCCTAACCCTAGGCCAAACCGTAACCCTAACGCTTCCCCGAAGCCTTCCCCTCACCCGTCCCCTAATCCTAACCCGTACGCTCAAACTAACCCGCGACCTCACACGTACGCTCCCCCTAAAGCGTTGTCGTACCTTCACCTGGACCCTAAACCGTCCCCGTCCCTTAACCCTAACCCTAGCCCGAACCGTAACCCTAACACTTCCCCGAAGCCTTCCCCTCACCTGTCCCCTAATCCAAACCCGTACGCTCAAACTAACCCACGACCTCACATGTACGCTCCCCCTAAACCGTTGTCGTACCCTGACCTGGACCCTAAACCGTCCCCGTCCCCTAACCCTAACCCTAGCCCGAACCCTAACTCTAACCCTTCCCAGAAGCCTTCCCCTCACCCATCCCCTAATCCTAACCCGTGCCCTCACACTAACCTGCGCCCTCACACATTCCCTCCCCCTAAACCGTTGTCGTACCCTCACCTGCACCCTAAACCGTCCCCGTCCCCTAACCCTAACCGTAGCCCGAACCCTAACCCTAAACCTTCCCTGAAACCTTCCCCTCACCCGTCCCCTAATCCTAACCCGTACGCTCACACTAACCCGTGCCCTCACACGTACGCTCCCCCTAAACCGTTGTCGTACCCTCACGTGGACCCTAAACCGTCCCCGTCACCTAACCCTAACCCTAGCCCGAACCCTAACCCTAACCCTTCCCCGAAGCCTTCCCCTCGCCCGTCCCCTAATCCTAACCCGTACGCTCACACTAACCCGCGCCCTCAAAAGTACGCTCCCCCTAAAGCGTTGTTGTACCATCACCTGAACCCTAAACCGTTCCCGTCCCCTAACCCTAAACCTAGCCCGAATCCTAACCCTAACACTTCCCTGAAGCCTTCCCCTAAACCGTCCCCTAATACTAACCCGTACGCTCACACTAAGCCGCGCTCTCACACGTACGCTCCCCCTAAACCGTTGTCGTACCCTCACCTGGAACATAAACCGTCCCCGTAGCCTAGCCCTAAACCTAGCCCGAACCCTAACCCTAACCCTTCACTGAACCCTTCCCCTCACCTATCACCTAATCCAAATCCGTACCCTCACACTAACCCGCACCCTCACACGTTCGCTCCTCCTAAACCGTTGTCGTACTCTCACCTGGACCCTAAACCGTCCCCATCCCCTATCCCTAACCCTAGACCGAACCCTAACCCTAACCCTTCCCCGAAGCCTTCCCCTCACCCGTCCCCTAATCCTAACCCGTACGCTCACACTTACCTGCACCCTCACATGTACGCTCCCCCTAAACCGCTTTCGTACCATCAACTGGACCCAAAACCGTCCCTGTCCCCTAACCCTAACCCTAGCCCGAACCCTAACCCTAACACTTCCCCGAAACCTTCCCCTCACCCGTCCCCTAATCCTAAACCGTATGCTCACACTAACCCGTGCCATCACACGTACGCTCCCCCTAAAGCGTTGTCGAACCTTCACCTGGACCCTAAACCGTCCCCGTCCACTAACCCTAACCCTAGCCGGAACCCTAACCCTAAACCATCCCCGAAGCCTTCCCCTCACCCGTCCCCTAATCCTAACCCGTACGCTCACACTAACCCGTGCCCTTACACGTACAGTCCCCCTAAACCGTTGTCGTACCCTCACCTGGACCATAAACCGTACCCGTACCCTAAACAAAACCCTAGCCCGAACCCTAACACTAACCCTTCACCGAACCCTTCCCCTCACCCGTCCCCGAATCCTAACCCGTACGCTAACACTAACCCGCGCCCTCACACGTTCGCTCCCCCTAAACCGCTGACGTACCCTCACCTGGACCCTAAACCGTCCCCGTCCCCTAACCCTAACCCTAGCCCGAACCCTAACCCTAACCCTTCCCTGAAGCCTTCCCCTCACCCGTCCCCTAATCCTAACCCGTACGCTCACACTAACCCGTGCCCTCACACGTACGCTCCCCCTAAACCGTTGTCGTACCCTCACCTGGACCCTAAACCGTCCCCGTCCCCTAACCCTAACCCTAACCTGAACCCTAACCCTAACACTTCCCCGAAGCCTTCCCCTCAACCACCCCTAATCCTAACCCGTACGCTCACACTAACTCACGCCCTCACACGTACGCTCCCCCTAAACCGCTTTCGTACCATCAACTGGACCCAAAACCGTCCCTGTCCCCTAACCCTAACCCTAGCCCGAACCCTCACCCTAACACTTCCCCGAAGCCTTCCCCTCACCCGTCCCCGAATCCTAATCCGTACGCTCACACTAACCCAGGCCCTCACACGTTAGCTCCCCCTAAACCGCTGACGTACCCTCACCTGGACCCTAAACCATCCCCGTCCCCTAACCCTAACCCTAGCCCGAACCCTAACCCTAACCCTTCCCCGAAGCCTTCCCCTCACCCGTCCCCTAATCCTAAACAGTACGCTCACACTAACCCGCGCCCTCACACGTAGGTTCCCCTAAACCATTTTCATACCCTCACATGGACCCTAAACCGTCCCTGTCCCCTAACCCTAACCCTAGCCCGAACCCTAACCCTAACCCTTCCCCGAGGCCTTCCCCTCACCCGTCCCCTAATCCTAACCCATACGCTCACACCAACCCGCACCCTCACATGTACGCTACCCCTAAACCACTGTCGTACCCTCACCTGGACCCTAAACCGTCCCCGTCCCTAACCCTAACCCTAGCCCGAACCCTAACCCTAACCCTTCCCCGAAGCCTTCCCCTCACCCGTCCGCTAATCCTAACCCGTAAGCTCACACTAACCCGCGCCCTCACACGTACGCTCACCCTAAACCGTGTCGTACCCTCACCTGGACCCTAAAGCGTCCCCGTTCCCTAACACTAACCCTAGCCCGAACCCTAAACCTAACCCTTCCCCGAAGCCTTCCCCTCAACCGTCCCCTAATCCTAAACCATACGCTCACACTAACCCGCGCCCTCACACGTAACCTCCCCCTAAACCGCTGTCATAGCCTCAACTGGACCCAAAACCGTCCCAGTCCCCTAACCCTAACCCTAGCCCGAACCCTAACCCTAACCCTTCCCCGAAGCCTTCCCCTCACCCATCCCCTAATCCTAACCACTACGCTCACACTAACCCGCGCCCTCACACGTACGCTCCCCCTTAACCGATGTCGTACCCTCACCTGGACCCTAAACCATCCCCGTCCCCTAACCCTAACCCTAGCCAGAACCCTAACCCTAACCCTTCACCGAAGCCTTCCCCTCACCTTTCCCCTAATCCTAAACCGTACGCTCACACTAACCCGCGCCCTCACACGTACGCTCCCCCTAAACAGCTGTCGTACCCTCAACTGGACCCGAAACCGTCCCCGTCCCCTAACCCTAACCCTAGCCCAAACCCTAACCCTAACCCTTCCCCAAAGCCTTCCCCTCACCCGTCCCCTAATCCTACCCAGTACGCTCACACTAACCCGCGCCTTCACACGTACGCTCCCACTAAACCATTGTCGTACCCTCTCCTGGACCCTAAACCGTCCCCGTCCCCTATCCCTAACCCTAGCTTGAACCCTAACCCTAACACTTCCCCTCAGCCTTCCCCTCAGCCGTCCCCTAATCCTAACCCATACGCTCACACTAACCAGCGCCCTCACACGTACGCTACCCCTAAAGCGTTGTCGTACCCTCACCTGGAACCTAAACCGTCCCCGTCCCCTAACCCTAACAATAGTCCGAACCCTAAACTTAACCCTTCCCCGAAGCCTTCCCCTCACCCGTCCCATAATCCTAACCAGTACGCTCACACTAACCCGAGCCCTCACACGTACGCTCCCCCTAAATCGTTGTCGTACCCTCACCTGGACCCTAAACCGTCCCCGGCCCCTAACCCTATCCCTAGCCCGAACCCTAACCCTAACCCTTCCCCGAAGCCTTCCCCTCACCCGTCCCCTAATCCTAACCCGTACGCTCACACTAACCCGTGCTCTCACACGTACGCTCCCCCTAAACCGCTGTCGTACCCTCACCTGGACCCTAACCCGTCCCCGTCCCTATCCTTAACCCTACCCCGAACCCTAACCCTAACCCTTCCCCGAAGCCTTCCCCTTACCCGTCCCCTAATCCTAACCCGTACGCTCACACTAACCCGCGCCCTCACATGTACGCTCCCCCTAAACCGCTGTCGTACCCTCAACTGGACCCGAAACCGTCCCCGTCCCCTAACCCTAACGCTAGCCCGAACCCTAACCCTAACCCTTCCCCGAAGCCTTCCCGCTCACCCGTCCCCTAATCCTAACCCGTACGCTCACACTAACCCACGCCCTCACACGTACACTCCCCCTAAAGCGTTGTCGTACCCTCACCTGGACCCTAAACCGTCCCCGTCCCCTAACCCTAACCCTAGCCCGAACCCTAACCCTAACCCTTCCCCAAAGCCTTCCACTCACCCACCCCTAATCCTAACCCGTACGCTCACACTAACTCACGCCCTCACACGTACGCTCCCCCTAAAACGTTGTCGTACCCTCACCTGGACCCTAAACCGTCACCGTCCCCTAACCCTAACCCTAGCCCGAACCCTAACCCTAACCCTTCCCCGAAGCCTTCCCCTCACCCGTCCCCTAATCCTAACCCGTAAGCTCACACTAACCCGCGCCCTCACATGTACGCTCCCCCGAAACTGCTGTCGTACCCTCAACTGGACCCGAAACCGTCCCCGTCCCCGTCCCCTAACCCTAGACCGAACCCTAACCCTAACCCTTCCCCGAAGCCTTCCCCTCACCCGTCACCTAATCCTAAACCGTACGCTCACACTAACTCACGCCCTCACACGTACGCTCCCCCTAAAGCGTTGTCGTACCCTCACCTGGACCCGAAACCGTCCCCGTCCCCTAACCGTAACCCTAGCCCGAACCCTAACCCTAACACTTCCCCGAAGCCTTCCCCTCACCCCTCCCCTAATCCTAACCCGGACGCTCACACTAACCCGCACCCTCAAACGTATGCTCCCCCTAATGTGTTGTCGTACCCTCACATGGACCCTAAACCGTTCCCGTCCCCTAACCCTAAACCTAGCTCGAATCCTAACCCTAACACTTCCCCAAAGCCTTCCCCTCACCCGTCCCCTAATCCTAACCCGTACGCTCACACTAACCCACGCTCTCACACGTACGCTCCCCCTAAACAGTTGTTGTACGCTCACCTGGACCCTAAACCGTCCCCGTCCCATAACCATAACCCTAGCCCGGAACATAACCTTAACACTTCCCCGAAGCCTTCCCCTCACCCGTCCCCTAATCCTAACCCGTACGCTCACACTAACCCGCGCCATCACACGTACGCTCCCCCTAAACAGCTGTCGTACCCTCAACTGGACCCGAAACCGTCCCCGTCCCCTAACCCTAACCCTAGCCCAAACCCTAACCTTAACCTTTCCCCAAAGCCTTCCCCTAACCCGTCCCCTAATCCTAACCCGTACGCTCACACTAACCCGCACCCTCAAACGTATGCTCCCCCTAATGTGTTGTCGTACCCTCACATGGACCCTAAACCGTTCCCGTCCCCTAACCCTAAACCTAGCTCGAATCCTAACCCTAACACTTCCCCGAAGCCTTCCCCTCACCCGTCCCCTAATCCTAACCCGTACGCTCACACTAACTCGCGCCATCACACGTACGCTCCCCCTAAACCTTTGTGGTACCCTCAACTGGACCCTAAACAGTCCCTGTTCCCTAACCCTAACCCTAGCCCGAACCCTAACCCTTACCCTTCCCCGAAGCCTTCCCCTCAGCCGTCACCTAATCCTAACCCGTACCCTCACACTAACGCACGCCCTCACACGTTCGCTCCCCCTCAACCGTTGTCGTACCCTCACCTGGACCCTAAACCGTCCCCGTCCCCTAACCCTAACCCTAGCCCGAACCCTAACCCTAACCCTTCCCCAAAGCCTTCCCCTAACCCGTCCCCTAATCCTAACCCGTACACTCACACTAACCCGCACCCTCAAAAGTACGCTCCCCCTAAAGCATTGTCATACCCTCACCTGGACCCTAAACCGTTCCCGTCCCCTTACCCTAAACCTAGCCCGAATCCTAACACTAACACTTCCCCAAAGCCTTCCCCTCACCCGTCCCCTAATCCTAGCCCGTACGCTCACACTAACCCACGCCCTCACACGTACGCTCCACCTAAACCGTTGTCCTACCCTCACCTGGACCCTAAACCGTCCCCGTCCCCTAACCCTAACCCTAGCCCAAACCCTATCCCTAACCCTTCCCCGAAGCCTTCCCCTCACCCGTCCCCTAATCGTAAACCATACGCTCACACTAACCCGCGCCCTCACACGTACGCTCCCCCTAAACTGCTGTCGTACCCTCAACTGGACCCGAATCCGTCCCCATCCCCTAACCCTAACTCTAGCCCAAACCCTAACCCTAACCCTTCCCAGAAGCCTTCCCCTCACCCATCCCCTTATCCTAACACGTACGCTCACACTAACCCGTGCCCTCACACGTACGCTCCCCCCAAACCGTTGTCGTACCCTCACCTGGACCGTAAACCGTCCCCGTCCCCTAACCCTAACCCTAACCCGAACCCTAACCCTAACCCTTCCCCGAAGCCTTACCCTCAGCCGTCCCCTAATCCTAACCCATACGCTCACACTAACCAGCGCCCTCACACGTACGCTACCCCTAAAGCGTTGTCGTACCCTCACCTGGACCCTAAACCGTCCCCGTCCCCTAACCCTAACCCTAGCCCGAAACCTAACCCTAACCCTTCCCCAAAGCCTTCCCCTAACCCATCCCCTAATTCTAACCCGTTCGCTCACACTAACCCGCGCCCTCAAAAGTACGCTCCCCCTAAAGCGTTGTCGTACCCTCACCTGGACCCTAAACCGTCCCCGTCCCCTAACCATAAACCTAGCCCGAATCCTAACCCTAAAACTTCCCCGAAGCCTTCCCTTCACCCGTCCCCTAATCCTAACCCGTACGCTCACACTAACCCACGCCCTCACACGTACGCTCCCCCTAAACCGTTGTCATACCCTCACCTGGACCCTAAACCGTCCCCGTCCCCTAACCCTAACCGTAGCCCGAACCCTAACCCTAACTCTTCCCCGAAGCCTTCCCCTCACCCGTCACCTAATCCTAACCCGTACCCTCACACTAACCCACGCCCTCATAAGTTCGCTCCCCCTAAACCGTTGTCGTACCCTCACCTGGACCCTAAACCGTCCCCGTCCCCTATCCCTAACCCTAGCCCAAACCCTAACCCTAACCCTAACCCTTCCCGAAGCTTTCCCCTCACCCCTCCCCTAATCCTAACCCGTACGCTCACACTAACCCGCGCCCTCACACATACGCTCCCCCTAAACCGTTGTCGTACCCTCACCTGGCCCCTAAACCGTCTCCGTCCCCTAACCCTAACCCTAGCCCGAACCCTAACCCTAACCCTTCCCCGAAGCCTTCACTTCACCCGTCCCCTAATCCTAACCCGTACTCTCACACTAACCCGCGCCCTCACATGTACGCTCCCCCTAAGGCGTTGTCGTACCCTCACCTGGACCCTAAACCGTCCCCGTCCCCTAACCGTAACCCTAGCCCGAACCCTAACACTAACCCTTCCCCGAAGCCTTCCCCTCACCCGTCCCCTAATCCTAACCCGTACGCTCACACTAACCCACGCTCTCACACGTACGCTCCCCCTAAACCGCTGTCATACCCTCACCTGGACCCTAAACCGTCCCCGTCCCTAACCCTAACCCTAGCCCGAACCCTAACCCTAACCCTTCCCCGAAGCCTTCCTCTCACACACCCCTAATCCTAACCCGTACGCTCACACTAACTTACGCCCTCACACGTACGCTCCCCCTAAAGAGTTGTCATACCCTCACCTGGACCATAAATTATCCCCGTCCCCTAACCCTAACCCTAGCCCGAACCCTATCCCTAAACCTTCCCCGAAGCCTTCCCCTCACCCGTCCCCTAATCCTAACCACTACGCTCACACTAACCCGCGCCCTCACACGTACACTACCACTAAACCGTTGTCGTACCCTCACCTGAACCCTAAACCGTCCCCGTACCCTAACCGTAACCCTAGCCCGAATCCTATCACTAACACTTCCCTGAAGCCTTCCCCTCACCCGTCCCCTAATCCTAACCCGTACGCTCACACTAACCCACGCCCTCACACGTACGCTCCCCCTAAACTGCTGTCGTACCCTCAACTGGACCCGAAACCGTCCCCATCCCCTAACCCTAACCCTAGCCCGAACCCTAACCCTAACACTTCCCTGAAGCCTTCCACTCAGCCGTCCCCTAATCCTAACCCATACGCTCACACTAACCAGCGCCCTCAAAAGTACGCTCCCCCTAAAGCGTTGTCGTACCCTCACCTGGACCCTAAACCGTCCCCGTCCCCTAACCCTAAACCTAGCCCGAATCCTAACCCTAACACTTCCCCGAAGCCTTCCCTTCACCCGTCCCCTAATCCTAACCCGTACGCTCACACTAACCCGCGCCCTCACACGTACGCTCCCCCTAAACCGTTGTCATACCCTCACCTGGACCCTAAACCGTCCCCGTCCCCTAACCCTAACCGTAGCCCGAACCCTAACCCTAACCCTTCCCTGAAGCCTTCCCCTCACCCGTCCCCTAATCCTAACCCGTACGCTCACACTAACCCGTGCCCTCACACGTACGCTCCCCCTAAACCGTTGTCATACCCTCACCTGGACCCTAAACTATCCCCGTCCCCTAACCCTAACCCTAGCCTGAACCCTAACCTTAACCCTTCCCCAAAGCCTTCCCCTCACTCGTCCCCTAATCCTAACCCGTACGCTCACACTAACCCACCACCTCACACGTTCGCTCCCCCTAAACCGCTGACGTACCCTCACCTGGACCTTAAACCGTCCCCGTCCCCTAACCCTAACCCTAGCCCGAACCCTAACCCTAAACCTTCCCCAAAGCCTTCCCCTCACCCGTCCCCTAATCCTAACCCGTACGCTCACACTAACCCGCGCCCTCACACGTACACTACCCCTAAAGTGTTGTCGTACCCTCACCTGGACCCTAAACCGTCCCCGTCCCCTAACCCTAACCCTAGCCCGAACCCTAACCCTAACACTTCCCCAAAGCCTTCCCCTAACCCGTCCCCTAATCCTAACCCGTACGCTCACACTAACCCGCGCCCTCACACGTACGCTCCCCCTAAAGCGTTGTCGTACCCTCACCTGGACCCTAAACCGTCCCCGTCCACTAACCCTAACCCTAGCCCGAACCCTAACACTAACCCTTCCCCGAAGCCTTCCCCTCACCCGTCCCCTAATTCCAACCCATACGCTCACACTAACCCGCGCCCTCACACGTACGCTACCCCTAAACCGTTGTCGTACCCTCACCTGGACCTTAAACCGTCCCAGTCCCCTAACCCTAAGCATAACCCGAACCCTATCCCTAACCCTTCCCTGAAGCCTTGCCCTCACCCGTCCCCTAATCCTAACCCGTATGCTCACACTAACGCGCGCCCTCACACGTACGCTACCCCTAAAGCGTTGTCGTACACTCACCTGGACCCTAAACCGTCCCCGTCCCCTAACCTTAACCCTAGCCCGAACCGTAACCCTAAACTTTCCCCAAAGCCTTCCCCTAACCCGTCCCCTAATCCTAACCCGTACGCTCACACTAACCCGTGCCCTCACACGTACGCTCCCCCTAAAGCGTTGTCGTACCCTCACCTGGACCCTAAACCGTCCCCGTCCACTAACCCTAACCCTAGCCCGAACCCTAACACTAACCCTTCCCCGAAGCCTTCCCCTCACCCGTCCCCTAACCCTAAACCATACGCTCACACTAACCCACGCCCTCACACGTACGCTCCCCCTAAACTGCTGTCGTACCCTCAACTGGACCCGAAACCGTCCCCGTCCCCTAACCCTAACCCTAGCCCGAACCCTAACCCTAACCCTTCCCCGAAGCCTTCTCCTCAACCGTCCCCTAATCGTAACCCGTACGCTCACACTAACCCGTGCCCTCACACGTACGCTCCCCCTAAACCGTTGTCGTACCCTCACCTGGACCGTAAACCGTCCCCGTCCCCTAACCCTAACCCTAACCCGAACCCTAACCCTAACCCTTCCCCGAAGCCTTCCCATCACCCACCACTAATCCTAACCCGTACGCTCACACTAAACCGCGCCCTCACACGTACGCTAACACTAAACCATTGTCGTACCCTCACCTGAACCCTAAACGGTCCCCGTACCCTAACCGTAACCCTAGCCCGAATCCTATCCCTAACACTTCCCTGAAGCCTTCCCCTCACCCGTCCCCTAATCCTAACCCGTACGCTCACACTAACCCACGCCCTCACACGTACGCTCCCCCTAAACAGCTGTCGTACCCTCAACTGGACTCGAAACCGTCCCCGTCCCCTAACCCTAACCCTAGCCGGAACCCTAAACCTAACCCTTCCCTGAAGCCTTCCCCTCACCCGTCCCCTAATCCTAACCCGTACGCTCAAACTAACCCGTGCCCTCACACGTACGCTATCCCTAAACCGTTGTCGTACCCTCACCTGGACCGTAAACCTTCCCCGTCCCCTAACCCTAACCCTAACCCGAACCCTAACCCTAACCCTTCCCCGAAGCCTTCCCCTCACCCACCCCTAATCCTAACCCGTACGCTCACACTAACTCACGCCCTCACACGTACGCTCCCCCTAAAGCGTTGTCATACCCTCACCTGGCCCCTGAACCGTCCCCGTCCCCTAACACTAACCCTAGCCCGAACCCTAACCCTAACCCTTCCCCGAAGCCTTCCCCTCACCCGTCCCCTAATCCTAAACCGTACGCTCACACTAAACCGCGCCCTCACATGTACGCTCCCCCTAAAGCGTTGTCGTACCCTCACCTGGACCCTAAACCGTCCCCGTCCCCTAACCATAACCCTAGCCCGAACCCTAACCCTAACCCTTCCCCGAAGCCTTCCCCTTACCCGTCCCCTAATCCTCACCCGTAAGCTCACACTAACCCGCGCCCTCACATGTACGCTTCCCCTAAACCGCTGTCGTACCCTCAACTGGACCCGAAACCGTCCCCGTCCCCTAACCCTAACCCTAGCCCGAACCCTAACCCTAACCCTTCCCCAAAGCCTTCCCCTCACCCGTCCCCTAATCCTAACCCGTACGCTCACACTAACCCAGGCCCTCACACGTATGCTCCCCCTAAAGCGTTGTCGTACCCTCACCTGGACCCGAAACTGTCCCCGTCCCCTAACCGTAATCCTAGACCGAACCCTATCCCTAAAACTTCCCCGAAGCCTTCCCCTCACCCGTCCCCTAATCCTAACCCGTACGGTCACACTAACCAGCGCCCTCACACGTACGCTCCCCCTAAACCGCTGTCGTACCCTCACCTGGACCCTAAACAGTCCCCGTCCCTAACCCTAACCCTAGCCCGAACCCTATCCCTAACCCTTCCCCGAAGCCTTCCCCTCACCCGTCCCCTAATCCTAACTCGTAAGCTCACACTAACCCGCGCCCTCCCACGTACGCTCCCCCTAAACCGTGTGGTACCCTCACCTGGACCCTAAACCGTGCCCATTCCCTAACCCTAACCTTAGCCCGAACCCTAACCCTAACACTTCCCAGAAGCCTTCCCCTAACCTGTCCCCTAATCCTAAGCCGTACGCTCACACTAACCCACGCCCTCACACGTACGCTCCCCCTAAACAGTTGTTGTACGCTCACCTGGACCCTAAACCGTCCCCGTCCCCTAACCATAACCCTAGCCCGAAACATAACCTTAACACTTCCCCGAAGCCTTCCCCTCACCCGTCCCCTAATCCTAACCCGTACGCTCACACTAACCCGCGCCATCACACGTACGCTCCCCCTAAACCGTTGTGGTACCCTCAACTGGACCCTAAACAGTCCCTGTTCCCTAACCCTAACCCTAGCCCGAACCCTAACCCTTACCCTTCCCCGAAGCCTTCCCCCCACCCGTCAGCTAATCCTAACCCGTACCGTCACACTAACGCACGCCCTCACACGTTCGCTCCCCCTAAACCGTTGTCATTCCCTCACCTGGACCCTAAACCGTCCCCGTCCCCTAACCCTAACCCTAGCCCGAACCCTAAAACTAACACTTCCCAAAGCCTTCCACTCACCCGTCCCCTAATCCTAACCCGTACGCTCACACTAACCCATGCCCTCACACGTACGCTCCCCCTAAACAGTTGTCGTACCCTCACCTGGCCCCTAAACCGTCCCCGTCCCCTAACCCTAACCCTAGCCCAAACCCTAACCTTAACCCTTCCCCGAAGCCTTCCCCTCACCCACCCCTAATCCTAACCCGTACGGTCACACTAACCCGCGCCCTCACAGGTACACTCCCCCTAAAGTGTTGTCGTAACCTCACCTAGACCCTAAACCGTCCCCATCCCCTAACCCTAACCCTAGCCCGAACCCTATCCCTAACCCTTCCCTGAAGCCTTCCCCTCACCCGTCCCCTAATCGTAAACCATACGCTCACACTAACCCGCGCCCTCACACGTATGCTCCCCCTAAACCATTGTCGTACCCTCTCCTGGACCCTAAACCGTCCCCGGCCCCTAACCCTAACCCTAGACTGAACCCTAAACCTAACCCTTCCCCGAAGCCTTCCTTTCAGCCGTCCCCTAATCCTAACCCGTACACTCACACTAACCCGCGCGCTCACACGTACGCTCCCCCTAAACCGTTGTCGTACCCTCACCTGGACCCAAAACAGTCCCTTTCCCCTAACCCTAACCCTAGCCCGAACCCTAACCCTTACACTTCCCCGAAGCCTTCCCCTCACCCGTCACCTAATCCTAACCCGTACCCTCACACTAACCCGCACCCTCACACATACGCTCCCCCTAAACCATTGTCGTACCGTCACCTAGCCCCTAAACCGTCCCCGTCCCCTAACCCTAACCCTAGCCCGAAACCTATCCCTAACCCTTCCCCGAAGGCTTCCCCTCACCGTCCCATAATCCTAAACCATACGCTCACACTAACCTGTGCCCTCACACGTACCCTCTCCCTAAACCGCTGTCGTAGCCTCAACTGAACCCGAAACCGTCCCTGTCCCCTAACCCTAACTCTAGCCCGAACCCTAACCCTAACCCTTCCCCGAAGCCTTCCCCTCACCCGTCCCCTAATCCTAACCCTTACGCTCACACTAACCCGCGCCCTCCCACGTACGCTCCCCCTAAACCGTGTCGTACACTCACCTGGACCCTAAACAGTACCCGTTCCCTAAACCTAACCCTAGCCCGAACCTTAACCCTAACCCTTCCCCGAAGCCTTCCCCTAACCCGTCCCCTATTCCTAAACCGTACGCTCACACAAACCCGCACCCTCACACGTATGCTCCCCCTAAACCGTTGTCGTACACTCCCTTGGACACTAAACCGTCTCCATCCCCTAAACCTAACCCTAGCCCGAACCCTAACCCTAACCCTTCCCCGAAGCCTTCCCCTCACCCGTCCCCTAATCCTAACCCGTACGCTCACACTAACCCACGCCCTCACACGTACGCTCCCTCTCAACCGTTGTCGTACCCTCACCTGGACCCTAAACAGTCCCCGTCCCCTAACCCTAACCCTAGCCCGAACCCTAACCCTAACCCTTCCCCGAAGCCTTCCGCTCACCATCCCCTAATCCTAAACCATACGCCCACACTAACCCGCGCCCTCACACGTACCCTCCCCCTAAACCGCTGTCGTAGCCTCAAGTGGACCCGAAACCGTCCCCGTCCCCTAACCCTAACCGTAGCCCGAACCCTAACCGTAACCCTTCCCCGAAGCCTTCCCCTCACCCGTCACCTAATCCTAACCCGTACGCTCACACTAACCCGTGCCCTCACACGTACGCTCCCCCTAAACCACTGTCGTACCCTCACCTGGACCCTAAACCGTCCCCGTCCCCTAACCCTAACCCTAGCCCAAACCCTAACCCTAACCCTTCCCCGAAGCCTTCCCCTCACCCACGCCTAATCCTAACCCGTACGCTCACACTAACTCACGCCCTCACACGTATGCTCCCCCTAAAACGTTGTAGTACCCTCACCTGGACCCTAAACCGTCCCCGTCCCCTAACCCTAACCCTAGCCCGAACCCTATCCCTAACCCTTCCCCGAAGCCTTCCCCTCAGCCGTCCCCTAATCCTAACCCGTATGCTCACACTAACCCGCGCCCTCACACGTACGCTCCCCCTAAACCGTTGTCATACCCTCACCTGGACCCTAAACCGTCCCCGTCCCCTAACCCTAACCCTAGCCCGAACCCTAACCCTAACCCTTCCCCGAAGCCTTCCGGTCACCATCCCCTAATCCTAAACCATACGCTCACACTAACCCGCGCCCTCACACGTATGCGCCCCCTAAACTGCTGTCGTACCCTCAACTGGACCCGAAACCGTCCCTGTCCCCTAACACTAACCCTAGCCCGAACCCTAACCCTAACCCTTCCCCGAAGCCTTCGCCTCACCCGTCCCCTAATCCTAACCCGTACGCTCACACTAACTCACGCCCTCACATGTACGCTCCCCCTAAAGCGTTGTCGTACCCTCACCTGGACCCTAAACCGTCCCCGTCCCCTAAACCAAACCCTAGCCCGAACCCTAACACTAACCCTTCCCCGAAGCCTTCCCCTCACCCGTCACCGAATCCTAACCCGTACGCTCACACTAACCCGTGCCCTCACACGTTCGCTCCCCCTAAACCGCTGACGTACCCTCACCTGGACCCTAAACCGTCCCCGTCCCCTAACCCTAATCCTAGCCCGAACCCTAACCCTAACACTTCTCCGAAGCCTTCCCCTCACCCATCCCCTAATCCTAACCCATACGCTCACACGAACCCACGCCCTCACACGTACGCTCCCCCTAAACCGCTGTCGTAACCTCAACTGGACCCGAAACCGTCCCCGTCTCCTAACCCTAGCCCGAACCCTAACACTAACCCTTCCCCAAAGCCTTCCCCTTACCCGTCCCCTAATCCTAATCCGTACGCTCACACTAACCCACGCCCTCACACGTACGCTCCTCCTAAAGCGTTGTCGTACCCTCACCTGGACCCTAAACAGTCCCCGTCCTTAACCCTAACCCTAGCCCGAACCCTATCCCTAACCCTTCCCCGAAGCCTTCCCCTCACCGTCCCCTAATCCTAAACCATACGCTCACACTAACCCACGCCCTCACACGTACACTACCCCTAAACTGCTGTGGTACCCTCAACTGGACCCGAAATCGTTCCCGGCCCCTAACACTAACCCTAGCCCGAACCCTAACCCTAACCCTTCCCCGAAGCCTTCCCCTCACCCGTCCCCTAATCCTAACCCGTACGCTCACACTAACCCGTGCCCTCACACGTACGCTCCCCCTAAACCGTTGTCGTACCCTCACCTGGACCCTAAACCGTCCCCGTCCCCTAACCCTAACCCTAACCTGAACCCTAACCCTAACCCTTCCCCGAAGCCTTCCCCTCACCCACCCCTAATCCTAACCCGTACGCTCACACTAACTCACGCCCTCACACGTACGCTCCCCCTAAAGCGTTGTCCTACACTCACCTGGACCCTAAACGGGCCCCGTCCCCTAAACCAAACCCTAGCCCAAACGCTAACACTAACCCTTCCCCGAAGCCTTCCCCTCACCCGTCCCCTAATCCTAACCCGTACGCTCACACTAACCCGCGCCCTCACACGTTCGCTCCCCCTAAAACGCTGACGTACCCTACCTGGACCCTAAACTGTCCCCGTCCCCTAACCCTAACCATAGCCCGAACCCTAACCCTAACCCTTCCCTGAAGCCTTCCCCTCACCCGTCGCCTAATCCTAACCCGTACGCTCACACTAACCCGTGCCCTCAAACGTACGCTCCCCCTAAACCGTTGTCTTACCCTCACCTGGACCGTAAACCGTCCCCGTCCCCTAACCCTAACCCGAACCCTAACCCTAACCCTTCCCCGAAGCCTTCCCCTCACCCACCCCTAATCCTAACCCGTACGCTCACACTAACTCACGCCCTCACACGTATGCTCCCCCTAAAGCGTTGTCGTACCCTCACCTGGACCCTAAACCGTCTCCGTCCCCTAACCCTAACCCTAGCCCGAACCCTATCCCTAACCTTTTCCCGAAGCCTTCCCCTCACCCGTCCCCTAATCCTACCCAGTACGCTCACACTAACCCGCACCCTCACACGTACGCTCCCCCTAAACCATTGTCGTACCCTCTCCTGGACCCTAAACCGTCCCCGGCCCCTAACCCTAACCCTAGCCTGAACCCTAAACCTAACCCTTCCCCGAAGCCTTCCCTTCAGCCGTCCACTAATCCTAACCCGTACGCTCACACTAACCCGCGCCCTCACACGTACGCTACCCCTAAAGCGTTGTCGTACCCTCACCTGGACCCTAAACCGTCCCCGTCCCCTAACCCTAACCCTAGCCCGAACCCTAACCCTAACCCTTCACCAAAGCCTTCCCCTAACCCGTCCCCTAATCCTAACCCGTACGCTCACACTAACCTGTGCCCTGAAAAGTACGCTCCCCCTAAAGCGTTGTCGTACCCTCACCTGGACCCTAAACCGTCCCCGTCCCCTAACCCTAACCCTAACCCGATCCCTATCCCTAACCCTTCCCCGAAGCCTTCCCCTCACCGTCCCCTAATCCTAAACCATACGCTCACACTAACCCGTGCCCTCACACGTACCCTCCCCCTAAACCGCTGTCGTAGCCTCAACTGGACCCGAAACCGTCCCCGTCCCCTAACCCTAACCCTAGCCCGAACCCTAACCCTAACCCTTCCCCGAAGCCTTCCCCTCACCCGTCCCCTAATCCTAACCTGTTCGCTCACACTAACCCACGCCCTCACACGTACACTCCCCCTAAAGCGTTTTCGTACCCTCACCTGGACCCTAAACCGTCCCCATCCCCTAACCGTAACCCTAGCCCGAACCCTAACCCTAACACTTCTCCGAAGCCTTCCCCTCACCCGTCCCCTAATCCTAACCCGTACGCTCACACTAACCAGCGCCCTCACACGTACGCTCCCACTAAACCGCTGTCGTACCCTCACCTGGACCCTAAACAGTCCCCGTCCCTAACCCTAACCCTAGCCCGAACCCTAAACCTAACCCTTCCCCGAAGCCTTCCCCTCACCCGTCCCCTAATCCTAACCCGTAAGCTCACACTAACCCGTGCCCTCCCACGTACGCTCCCCCTAAACCGTGTCGTACACTCACCTGGACCCTAAACCGTTCCCGTTCCCTAACCGTAACCCTAGCCCGAACCCTAAACCTAACCCTTCCCAGAAGCCTTCCCCTAACCCGTCCCCTAATCCTAACCCGTACGCTCACACTAACCCACGCCCTCACACGTACGCTCCCCCTAAACAGTTGTTGTACGCTCACCTGGACCCTAAACCGTCCCCGTCCCCTAACCCTAACCCTAGCCCGAAACCTAACCCTAACCCTTCCCCGAAGCCTTCCCCTCACCCGTCCCCTAATCCTAACCCGTACACTCACACTAACCCACGCTCTCACACGTACGCTCCCCCTAAAGCGTTGTCGTACCCTCACCTGGACCCTAAACAGTCCCCTTCCCCTAACCCTAACCATAGCCCGAATCCTAACCCTTACACTTCCCCGAAGCCTTCCCCTCACCCGTCACCTAATCCTAACCCGTACCCTCACACTAACCCGCGCCCTCACACGTTCGCTCCCCCTAAATCGTTGTCGTACCCTCACCTGGACCCTAAACCGTCCCCATCCCCTAACCCTAACCCTACCCCAATCCCTAACCCTAAGCCTTCCCCAAAGCCTTCCCCTCACCCCTCCCCTAATCCTAACCCGGACGCTCACACTAACCCGCGCCCTCACACATACGCTCCCCCTAAACCGTTGTCGTACCCTCACCTGGCCCCTAAACCGTCCCCGTCCCCTAACACTAACCCTAGCCCGAACCCTAACCCTAACCCTTCCCCGAAACCTTCCCCTCACCAGTCCCCTAATCCTAACCCGTACGCTCACACTAACCCACGCCCTCACACGTACGCTCCCCCTAAACCGTTGTCGTACCCTCACCTGGACCCTAAACCGTCCCCGTCCCCTAAACCTAACCCTAGCCTGAACCCTAACCCTAACCCTTCTCCGAAGCCTTCCCCTCACCCGTCCCCTAATCCTAACCCGTACGCTCACACTAACCCGCGCCCTCAAACGTACGCTACCCCTAAACCGTTGTCGTACCCTCACCTGAACCCTAAACCGTCCCCGTACCCTAACCGTAACCCTAGACCGAATCCTATGCCTAACACTTCCCTGAAGCCTTCCCCTCACCCGTCCCCTAATCCTAACCCGTACGCTCACACTAACCCACGCCCTCACACGTACGCTCCCCCTAAACAGCTGTCGTACCCTAAACTGGACTCGAAACCGTCCCCGTCCCCTAACACTAACCCTAGCCGGAACCCTAAACCTAACCCTTCTCCGAAGCCTTCCCCTCACCCGTCCCCTAATCCTAACCCGTACGCTCAAACTAACCCGTGCCCTCACACGTTCGCTCCCCCTAAACCGTTGTCGTACCCTCATCTGGACCGTAAACCTTCCCCGTCCCCTAACCGTAACCCTAACCCGAACCCTAACCCTAACCCTTCCCCGAAGCCTTCCCCTCACCCGTCCCCTAATCCTAACCCGTACGCTCACACTAACCCGAGCTCTCACACGTACGCTCCCCCTAAACCACTGTCGTACCCTCACCTAGACCCTAAACCGTCCCGTTCCCTAACCCTAACCCTAGTCCGAACCCTAACCCTAACCCTTCCCAGAAGCCTTCCCCTAACCCTTCCCCTAATCCTAACCCGTACGCTCACACTAACCCACGCCCTCACACGTACGCTCCCCCTTAACCGTGTGGTACCCTCACCTGGACCCTAAACCGTGCCCATTCCCTAACCCTAATCTTAGCCCGAACCCTAACCCTAACACTTCCCAGAAGCCTTCCCCTAACCTGTCCCCTAATCCTAAGCCGTAAACTCACACTAACCCACGCCCTCACACATACGCTCCCCCTAAACATTTGTTGTACGCTCACCTGGACCCTAAACCGTCCCCGTCCCCTAACCATAACCCTAGCCCGAAACATAACCTTAACACTTCCCCAAAGCCTTCCCCTCACCCGTCCCCTAATCCTAACCCGTACGCTCACACTAACCCGCGCCATCACACGTACGCTCCCCCTAAACCGTTGTGTTACCCTCAACTGGACCCTAAACAGTCCCTGTTCCCTAACCCTAACCCTAGTCCGAACCCTAAACCTTACCCTTCCCCGAAGGCTTCCCCCCACCCGTCAGCTAATCCTAACCCGTACCCTCACACTAACGCACGCCCTCACACGTTCGCTCCCCCTAAACCGTTGTCATACCCTCACCTGGACCCTAAACCGTCCCCGTCCCCTAACCCTAACCCTAGCCCGAACCCTAAAACTAACACTTCCCGAAGCCTTCCCCTCACCCGTCCCCTAATCCTAACCCGTACGCTCACACTAACCCATGCCCTCACACGTACGCTCCCCCTAAACAGTTGTCGTACCCTCACCTGGCCCCTAAACCGTCCCCGTCCCCTAACCCTAACCCTAGCCCAAACCCTAACCCTTCCCCGAAGCCTTCCCCTCACCCACCCCTAATCCTAACCCGTACGCTCACACTAACTCACGCTCTCACACGTACACTCCCCCTAAAGTGTTGTCGTAACCTCACCTGGACCCTAAACCTTCCCCGTCCCCTAACCCTAACCCTAGCCCGAACCCTATCCCTAACCCTTCCCTGAAGCCTTCCCCTAACCCGTCCCCTAATCGTAAACCATACGCTCACACTAACCCGCGCCCTCACACGTACGCTACCCCTAAAGCGTTGTCGTACCCTCACCTGGACCCTAAACCGTCCCCGTCCCCTAACCATAACCCTAGCCCGTACCCTAACCCTAACCCTTGCCCAAAGCCTTCCACTCACCCGTCCCCTAATCCTAACCCGTACGCTCACACTAACCCACGCCCTCACACGTTCGCTCCCCCTAAACCGCTGACGTACCCTCACCTGGACACTAAACCGTCCCCATCCCCTAACCCTAACCATAGCCCGAACCCTAACCCTAACACTTCCCCGAAGCCTTCCCCTCACCCGTCCCCTAATCCTACCCAGTACGCTCACACTAACCCGCGCCCTCACACGTACGCTCCCCCTAAACCATTGTCGTACCCTCTCCTGGACCCTAAACCTTCCCCGGCCCCTAACCCTAACCCAAGCCTGAACCCTAAACCTAACCCTTCCCCAAAGCCTTCCTTTCAGCCGTCCACTAATCCTAACCCGTACGCTCACACTAACCCGCGCCCTCACACGTACGCTACCCCTAAAGGGTTGTCGTACCCTCGCCTGGACCCTAAACCGTCCCCGTCCCCTAACCCTAACCCTAGCCCGAAACCTAACCCTAACCCTTCACCAAAGCCTTCCCCTAACCCGTCCCCTAATCCTAAACCATACGCTCACACTAACCCGTGCCCTCAAATGTACGCTCCCCCTAAAGCGTTGTCGTACCCTCACCTGGACCCTAAACAGTCCCCGTCCCCTAACCCTAACCCTAGCCCGAACCCTAAAACTAACACTTCCCGAAGCCTTCCTCTCACCCGTCCCCTAATCCTAACCCGTACGCTCACACTAACCCGCGCCCTCACACGTACGCTCCCCCTAAACCGTTATCGTACCCTCACCTGGACCCTAAACCGTCCCCGTCCCCTAACCCTAACCCTAGCCTGATCCCTATCCCTAACCCTTCCCCGAAGCCTTCCCCTCACCGTCCCCTAATCCTAAACCATACGCTCACACTAACCCGTGCCCTCACACGTACCCTCCCCCTAAACCGCTGTCGTAGCCTCAACTGGACCCGAAACCGTCCCCATCCCCTAACCCTAACCCTAGGCCGAACCCTAACCCTAACCCTTCCCCGAAGCCTTCCCCTCACCCGTCCCCTAATCCTAACCCGTACGCTCACACTAACCAGCGCCCTCACACGTACGCTCCCACTAAACCGCTGTCGTACCCTCACCTGGACCCTAAACAGTCCCCGTCCCTAACCCTAAACCTAGCCCGAACCCTAACCCTAACCCTTCCCCGAAGCCTTCCCCTCACCCGTCCCCTAATCCTAACCCGTAAGCTCACACTAACCCGTGCCCTCCCACGTACGCTCCCCCTAAACCGTGTCGTACCCTCACCTGGACCCTAAACCGTGCCCGTTCCCTAACCCTAACCCTAGCCCGAACCCTAACCCTAACCCTTCCCAGAAGCCTTCCCCTAACCCGTCCCCTAATCCTAACCCGTACGCTCACACTAACCCACGCCCTCACACGTACGCTCCCCCTAAACCATTGTCGTACCCTCTCCTGGACCCTAAAACGTCCCCGGCCCCTAACCCTAACCCTAGACTGAACCCTAAACCTAACCCTTCCCCGAAGCCTTCCTTTCAGCCGTCCCCTAATCCTAACCCATACACTCACACTAACCCGCGCGCTCACACGTACGCTCCCCCTAAACCGTTGTCGTACCCTCACCTGGACCCAAAACAGTCCCCTTCCCCTAACCCTAACCCTAGCCCGAACCCTAACCCTTACACTTCCCCGAAGCCTTCCCCTCACCCGTCACCTAATCCTAACCCGTACCCTCACACTAACCCGCACCCTCACACCTACGCTCCCCCTAAACCATTGTCGTACCGTCACCTAGCCCCTAAACCGTCCCCGTCCCCTAATCCTAACCCTAGCCCGAAACCTATCCCTAACCCTTCCCCGAAGCCTTCCCCTCACCGTCCCATAATCCTAAACCATACGCTCACACTAACCCGTGCCCTCACACGTACCCTCTCCCTAAACCGCTGTCGTAGCCTCAACTGAACCCGAAACCGTCCCCGTCCCCTAACCCTAACTCTAGCCCGAACCCTAACCCTAACCCTTCCCCGAAGCCTTCCCCTCACCCGTCCCCTAATCCTAACCCTTACGCTCACACTAACCCGCGCCCTCCCACGTACGCTCCCCCTAAACCGTGTCGTACACTCACCTGGACCCTAAACAGTACCCGTTCCCTAAACCTAACCCTAGCCCGAACCTTAACCCTAACCCTTCCCCGAAGCCTTCCCCTAACCCGTCCCCTATTCCTAAACCGTACGCTCACACAAACCCGCACCCTCACACGTATGCTCCCCCTAAACCGTTGTCGTACACTCCCTTGGACACTAAACCGTCTCCATCCCCTAAACCTAACCCTAGCCCGAACCCTAACCCTAACCCTTCCCCGAAGCCTTCCCCTCACCTGTCCCCTAATCCTAACCCGTACGCTCACACTAACCCACGCCCTCACACGTACGCTCCCCCTAAACCGTTGTCGTACCCTCACCTGGACCCTAAACAGTCCCCGTCCCCTAACCCTAACCCTAGCCCGAACCCTAACCCTAACCCTTCCCCGAAGCCTTCCGCTCACCATCCCCTAATCCTAAACCATACGCTCACACTAACCCGCGCCCTCACACGTACCCTCCCCCTAAACCGCTGTCGTAGCCTCAAGTGGACCCGAAACCGTCCCCGTCCCCTAACCCTAACCGTAGCCCGAACCCTAACCGTAACCCTTCCCCGAAGCCTTCCCCTCACCCGTCACCTAATCCTAACCCGTACGCTCACACTAACCCGTGCCCTCACACGTACGCTCCCCCTAAACCACTGTCGTACCCTCACCTGGACCCTAAACCGTCCCCGTCCCCTAACCCTAACCCTAGCCCAAACCCTAACCCTAACCCTTCCCCGAAGCCTTCCCCTCACCCACGCCTAATCCTAACCCGTACGCTCACACTAACTCACGCCCTCACACGTATGCTCCCCCTAAAACGTTGTCGTACCCTCACCTGGACCCTAAACCGTCCCCGTCCCCTAACCCTAACCCTAGCCCGAACCCTATCCCTAACCCTTCCCCGAAGCCTTCCCCTCAGCCGTCCCCTAATCCTAACCCGTATGCTCACACTAACCCGCGCCCTCACACGTACGCTCCCCCTAAACCGTTGTCATACCCTCACCTGGACCCTAAACCGTCCCCGTCCCCTAACCCTAACCCTAGCCCGAACCCTAACCCTAACCCTTCCCCGAAGCCTTCCGCTCACCATCCCCTAATCCTAAACCATACGCTCACACTAACCCGCGCCCTCACACGTATGCGCCCCCTAAACTGCTGTCGTACCCACAACTGGACCCGAAACCGTCCCTGTCCCCTAACACTAACCCTAGCCCGAACCCTAACCCTAACCCTGCCCCGAACCCTTCGCCTCACCCGTCCCCTAATCCTAACCCGTACGCTCACACTAACTCACGCCCTCACATGTACGCTCCCCCTAATGCGTTGTCGTACCCTCACCTGGACCCTAAACCGTCCCCGTCCCCTAAACCAAACCCTAGCCCGAACCCTAACACTAACCCTTCCCCGAAGCCTTCCCCTCACCCGTCACCGAATCCTAACCCGTACGCTCACACTAACCCGTGCCCTCACACGTTCGCTCCCCCTAAACCGCTGACGTACCCTCACCTGGACCCTAAACCGTCCCCGTCCCCTAACCCTAATCCTAGCCCGAACCCTAACCCTAACCCTTCTCCGAAGCCTTCCCCTCACCCATCCCCTAATCCTAACCCATACGCTCACACGAACCCACGCCCTCACACGTACGCTCCCCCTAAACCGCTGTCGTAACCTCAACTGGACCCGAAACCGTCCCCGTCTCCTAACCCTAGCCCGAACCCTAACCCTAACCCTTCCCCAAAGCCTTCCCCTTACCCGTCCCCTAATCCTAATCCGTACGCTCACACTAACCCACGCCCTCACACGTACGCTCCTCCTAAAGCGTTGTCGTACCCTCACCTGGACCCTAAACAGTCCCCGTCCTTAACCCTAACCCTAGCCCAAACCCTATCCCTAACCCTTCCCCGAAGCCTTCCCCTCACCGTCCCCTAATCCTAAACCATACGCTCACACTAACCCACGCCCTCACACGTACACTACCCCTAAACTGCTGTGGTACCCTCAACTGGACCCGAAATCGTTCCCGGCCCCTAACACTAACCCTAGCCCGAACCCTAACCCTAACCCTTCCCCGAAGCCTTCCCCTCACCCGTCCCCTAATCCTAACCCGTACGCTCACACTAACCCGTGCCCTCACACGTACGCTCCCCCTAAACCGTTGTCGTACCCTCACCTGGACCCTAAACCGTCCCCGTCCCCTAACCCTAACCCTAACCTGAACCCTAACCCTAACCCTTCCCCGAAGCCTTCCCCTCACCCACCCCTAATCCTAACCCGTACGCTCACACTAACTCACGCCCTCACACGTACGCTCCCCCTAAAGCGTTGTCCTACCCTCACCTGGACCCTAAACGGGCCCCGTCCCCTAAACCAAACCCTAGCCCAAACGCTAACACTAACCCTTCCCCGAAGCCTTCCCCTCACCCGTCCCCTAATCCTAACCCGTACGCTCACACTAACCCGCGCCCTCACACGTTCGCTCCCCCTAAAACGCTGACGTACCCTACCTGGACCCTAAACTGTCCCCGTCCCCTAACCCTAACCATAGCCCGAACCCTAACCCTAACCCTTCCCTGAAGCCTTCCCCTCACCCGTCCCCTAATCCTAACCCGTACGCTCACACTAACCCGTGCCCTCAAACGTACGCTCCCCCTAAACCGTTGTCTTACCCTCACCTGGACCGTAAACCGTCCCCGTCCCCTAACCCTAACCCGAACCCTAACCCTAACCCTTCCCCGAAGCCTTCCCCTCACCCACCCCTAATCCTAACCCGTACGCTCACACTAACTCACGCCCTCACACGTATGCTCCCCCTAAAGCGTTGTCGTACCCTCACCTGGACCCTAAACCGTCTCCGTCCCCTAACCCTAACCCTAGCCCGAACCCTATCCCTAACCTTTTCCCGAAGCCTTCCCCTCACCCGTCCCCTAATCCTACCCAGTACGCTCACACTAACCCGCGCCCTCACACGTACGCTCCCCCTAAACCATTGTCGTACCCTCTCCTGGACCCTAAACCGTCCCCGGCCCCTAACCCTAACCCTAGCCTGAACCCTAAACCTAACCCTTCCCCGAAGCCTTCCCTTCAGCCGTCCACTAATCCTAACCCGTACGCTCACAGTAACCCGCGCCCTCACACGTACGCTACCCCTAAAGCGTTGTCGTACCCTCACCTGGACCCTAAACCGTCCCCGTCCCCTAACCCTAACCCTAGCCCGAACCCTAACCCTAACCCTTCACCAAAGCCTTCCCCTAACCCGTCCCCTAATCCTAACCCGTACGCTCACACTAACCTGTGCCCTGAAAAGTATGCTCCCCCTAAAGCGTTGTCGTACCCTCACCTGGACCCTAAACCGTCCCCGTCCCCTAACCCTAACCCTAGCCCGAACCCTAAAACTAACACTTCCCGAAGCCTTCCTCTCACCCGTCCCCTAATCCTAACCCGTACGCTCACACTAACCCGCGCCCTCACATGTACGCTCCCCCTAAACCGTTATCGTACCCTCACCTGGACCCTAAACCGTCCCCGTCCCCTAACCCTAACCCTAGCCCGATCCCTATCCCTAACCCTTCCCCGAAGCCTTCCCCTCATCGTCCCCTAATCCTAAACCATACGCTCACACTAACCCGTGCCCTCACACGTACCCTCCCCCTAAACCGCTGTCGTAGCCTCAACTGGACCCGAAACCGTCCCCGTCCCCTAACCCTAACCCTAGCCCGAACCCTAACCCTAACACTTCCCCGAAGCCTTCCCCTCACCCGTCCCCTAATCCTAACCTGTTCGCTCACACTAACCCACGCCCTCACACGTACACTCCCCCTAAAGCGTTTTCGTACCCTCACCTGGACCCTAAACCGTCCCCGTCCCCTAACCGTAACCCTAGCCCGAACCCTAACCCTAACACTTCTCCGAAGCCTTCCCCTCACCCGTCCCCTAATCCTAACCCGTACGCTCACACTAACCCGCGCCCTCACATGTTCGCTCCCCCTAAACCGCTGACATACCCTCACCTGGACCCTAAACCGTCCCCGTCCCCTAACCCTAACCCTAGCCCGAACCCTAACACTAACCCTTCCCCGAAGCCTTCCCCTCACCCGTCCCCTAATCCTAACCAGTACGCTCACACTAACCCGCGCCCTCACACGTACGCTCCCCCTAAACCGTTGTCGTACCCTCACCTGGACCCTAAACCGTCCCCGTCCCCTAACCATAACCCTAGCCTGAACCCTAACCCTAACCCTTCTCCGAAGCCTTCCCCTCACCCATCCCCTAATCCTAACCCGTACGCTCACACTAAACCGCGCCCTCACACGTACGCTACCACTAAACCGTTGTCGTACCCTCACCTGAACCCTAAACCGTCCCCGTACCCTAACCGTAACCCTAGCCCGAATCCTATCCCTAACACTTCCCTGAAGCCTTCCCCTCACCCGTCCCCTAATCCTAACCCGTACGCTCACACTAACCAGCGCCCTCACACGTACGCTCCCACTAAACCGCTGTCGTACGCTCACCTGGACCCTAAACAGTCCCCGTCCCTAACCCTAACCCTAGCCCGAACCCTAAACCTAACCCTTCCCCGAAGCCTTCCCCTCACCCGTCCCCTAATCCTAACCCGTAAGCTCACACTAACCCGTGCCCTCCCACGTACGCTCCCCCTAAACCGTGTCGTACACTCACCTGGACCCTAAACCGTTCCCGTTCCCTAACCGTAACCCTAGCCCGAACCCTAACCCTAACCCTTCCCAGAAGCCTTCCCGTAACCCGTCCCCTAATCCTAACCCGTACGCTCACACTAACCCACGCCCTCACACGTACGCTCCCCCTAAACAGTTGTTGTACGCTCACCTGGAGCCTAAACCGTCCCCGTCCCCTAACCCTAACCCTAGCCCGAAACCTAACCCTAACCCTTCCCCGAAGCCTTCCCCTCACCCGTCCCCTAATCCTAACCCGTACACTCACACTAACCTGCGCCCTCACACGTACGCTCCCCCTAAACCGTTATCGTACCCTCACCTGGACCCTAAACCGTCCCCGTCCCCTAACCCTAACCCTAGCCCGATCCCTATCCCTAACCCTTCCCCGAAGCCTTCCCCTCACCGTCCCCTAATCCTAAACCATACGCTCACACTAACCCGTGCCCTCACACGTACCCTCCCCCTAAACCGCTGTCGTAGCCTCAACTGGACCCGAAACCGTCCCCGTCCCCTAACCCTAACCCTAGCCCGAACCCTAACCCTAACCCTTCCCCGAAGCCTTCCCCTCACCCGTCCCCTAATCCTAACCTGTTCGCTCACACTAACCCACGCCCTCACACGTACACTCCCCCTAAAGCGTTTTCGTACCCTCACCTGGACCCTAAACCGTCCCCGTCCCCTAACCGTAACCCTAGCCCGAACCCTAACCCTAACACTTCTCCGAAGCCTTCCCCTCACCCGTCCCCTAATCCTAACCCGTACGCTCACACTAACCAGCGCCCTCACACGTACGCTCCCACTAAACCGCTGTCGTACCCTCACCTGGACCCTAAACAGTCCCCGTCCCTAACCCTAACCCTAGCCCGAACCCTAAACCTAACCCTTCCCCGAAGCCTTCCCCTCACCCGTCCCCTAATCCTAAACCGTAAGCTCACACTAACCCGTGCCCTCCCACGTACGCTCCCCCTAAACCGTGTCGTACACTCACCTGGACCCTAAACCGTCCCCGTCCCCTAACACTAACCCTAGCCCGAACCCTAACCCTAACCCTTCCCCGAAACCTTCCCCTCACCAGTCCCCTAATCCTAACCCGTACGCTCACACTAACCCACGCCCTCACACGTACGCTCCCCCTAAACCGTTGTCGTACCCTCACCTGGACTCTAAACCGTCCCCGTCCCCTAACCCTAACCCTAGCCTGAACCCTAACCCTAACCCTTCTCCGAAGCCTTCCCCTCACCCGTCCCCTAATCCTAACCCGTACGCTCACACTAACCCGCGCCCTCAAACGTACGCTACCCCTAAACCGTTGTCGTACGCTCACCTGAACCCTAAACCGTCCCCGTACCCTAACCGTAACCCTAGACCGAATCCTATGCCTAACACTTCCCTGAAGCCTTCCCCTCACCCGTCCCCTAATCCTAACCCGTACGCTCACACTAACCCACGCCCTCACACGTACGCTCCCCCTAAACAGCTGTCGTACCCTCAACTGGACTCGAAACCGTCTCCGTCCCCTAACCCTAACCCTAGCCGGAACCCTAAACCTAACCCTTCCCCGAAGCCTTCCCCTCACCCGTCCCCTAATCCTAACCCGTACGCTCAAACTAACCCGTGCCCTCACACGTACGCTCCCCCTAAACCGTTGTCGTACCATCACCTGGACCGTAAACCTTCCCCGTCCCCTAACCGTAACCCTAACCCGAACCCTAACCCTAACCCTTCCCCGAAGCCTTCCCCTCACCCGTCCCCTAATCCTAACCCGTACGCTCACACTAACCCGAGCTGTCACATGTACGCTCCCCCTAAACCACTGTCGTACCCTCACCTGGACCCTAAACCGTCCCGTTCCCTAACCCTAACCCTAGTCCGAACCCTAACCCTAACCCTTCCCAGAAGCCTTCCCCTAACCCTTCCCCTAATCCTAACCCGTACGCTCACACTAACCCACACCCTCACACGTACGCTCCCCCTAAACAGTTGTTGTACGCTCACCTGGACCCTAAACCGTCCCCGTCCCCTAACCATAACCCTAGCCCGAACCCTAACCCTAACCCTTCCCCGAAGCCTTCCCCTTACCCGTCCCCTAATCCTCACCCGTAAGCTCACACTAACCCACGCCCTCACATGTACGCTTCCCCTAAACCGCTGTCGTACACTCAACTGGACCCGAAACCGTCCCCGTCCCCTAACCGTAATCCTAGAACGAACCCTAACCCTAAAACTTCCCCGAAGCCTTCCCCTCACCCGTCCCCTAATCCTAACCCGTACGCTCACACTAACCAGCGCACTCACACGTACGCTCCCACTAAACCGCTGTCGTACCCTCACCTGGACCCTAAACAGTCCCCGTCCCTAAACCTAACCCTAGCCCGAACCCTATCCCTAACTCTTCCCCGAAGCCTTCCCCTCACCCGTCCCCTAATCCTAACTCGTAAGCTCACACTAACCCGCGCCCTCCCACGTACGCTCCCCCTTAACCGTGTGGTACCCTCACCTGGACCCTAAACCGTGCCCATTCCCTAACCCTAACCTTAGCCCGAACCCTAACCCTAACACTTCCCAGAAGCCTTCCCCTAACCTGTCCCCTAATCCTAAGCCGTAAACTCACACTAACCCACGCCCTCACACGTACGCTCCCCCTAAACAGTTGTTGTACGCTCACCTGGACCCTAAACCGTCCCCGTCCCCTAACCATAACCCTAGCCCGAAACATAACCTTAACACTTCCCCGAAGCCTTCCCCTCACCCGTCCCCTAATCCTAACCCGTACGCTCACACTAACCCGCGCCATCACACGTACGCTCCCCCTAAACCGTTGTGGTACCCTCAACTGGACCCTAAACAGTCCCTGTTCCCTAACCCTAACCCTAGTCCGAACCCTAACCCTTACCCTTCCCCGAAGGCTTCCCCCCACCCGTCAGCTAATCCTAACCCGTACCCTCACACTAACGCACGCCCTCACACGTTCGCTCCCCCTAAACCGTTGTCATACCCTCACCTGGACCGTAAACCGTCCCCGTCCCCTAACCCTAACCCTAGCCCGAACCCTAAAACTAACACTTCCCGAAGCCTTCCCCTCACCCGTCCCCTAATCCTAACCCGTACGCTCACACTAACCCATGCCCTCACACGTACGCTCCCCCTAAACAGTTGTCGTACCCTCACCTGGCCCCTAAACCGTCCCCGTCCCCTAACCCTAACCCTAGCCCAAACCCTAACCCTTCCCCGAAGCCTTCCCCTCACCCACCCCTAATCCTAACCCGTACGCTCATACTAACTCACGCTCTCACACGTACACTCCCCCTAAAGTGTTGTCGTAACCTCACCTGGACCCTAAACCTTCCCCGTCCCCTAACCCTAACCCTAGCCCGAACCCTATCCCTAACCCTTCCCTGAAGCCTTCCCCTAACCCGTCCCCTAATCGTAAACCATACGCTCACACTAACCCGCGCCCTCACACGTACGCTACCCCTAAAGCGTTGTCGTACCCTCACCTGGACCCTAAACCGTCCCCGTCCCCTAACCATAACCCTAGCCCGTACCCTAACCCTAACCCTTGCCCAAAGCCTTCCACTCACCCGTCCCCTAATCCTAACCCGTACGCTCACACTAACCCACGCCCTCACACGTTCGCTCCCCCTAAACCGCTGACGTACCCTCACCTGGACCCTAAACCGTCCCCATCCCCTAACCCTAACCGTAGCCCGAACCCTAACCCTAACACTTCCCCGAAGCCTTCCCCTCACCCGTCCCCTAATCCTACCCAGTACGCTCACACTAACCCACGCCCTCACACGTACGCTCCCCCTAAACCATTGTCGTACCCTCTCCTGGACCCTAAACCGTCCCCGGCCCCTAACCCTAACCCTAGCCTGAACCCTAAACCTAACCCTTCCCCGAAGCCTTCCTTTCAGCCGTCCAATAATCCTAACCCGTACGCTCACACTAACCCGCGCCCTCACACGTACGCTACCCCTAAAGGGTTGTCGTACCCTCACCTGGACCCTAAACCGTCCCCGTCCCCTAACCCTAACCCTAGCCCGAACCCTAACCCTAACCCTTCACCAAAGCCTTCCCCTAACCCGTCCCCTAATCCTAAACCATACGCTCACACTAACCCGTGCCCTCAAATGTACGCTCCCCCTAAAGCGTTGTCGTACCCTCACCTGGACCCTAAACAGTCCCCGTCCCCTAACCCTAACCCTAGCCCGAACCCTAAAACTAACACTTCCCGAAGCCTTCCTCTCACCCGTACCCTAATCCTAACCCGTACGCTCACACTAACCCGCGCCCTCACACGTACGCTCCCCCTAAAGCGTTTTCGTACCCTCACCTGGACCCTAAACCGTCCCCGTCCCCTAACCGTAACCCTAGCCCGAACCCTAACCCTAACACTTCTCCGAAGCCTTCCCCTCACCCGTCCCCTAATCCTAACCCGTAAGCTCACACTAACCCGTGCCCTCCCACGTACGCTCCCCCTAAACCGTGTCGTACACTCACCTGGACCCTAAACCGTTCCCGTTCCCTAACCGTAACCCTAGCCCGAACCCTAACCCTAACCCTTCCCAGAAGCCTTCCCCTAACCCGTCCCCTAATCCTAACCCGTACGCTCACACTAACCCACGCCCTCACACGTACGCTCCCCCTAAACAGTTGTTGTACGCTCACCTGGACCCTAAACCGTCCCCGTCCCCTAACCCTAACCCTAGCCCGAAACCTAACCCTAACCCTTCCCCGAAGCCTTCCCCTCACCCGTCCCCTAATCCTAACCCGTACACTCACACTAACCCACGCTCTCACACGTACGCTCCCCCTAAAGCGTTGTCGTACCCTCACCTGGACCCTAAACAGTCCCCTTCCCCTAACCCTAACCATAGCCCGAATCCTAACCCTTACACTTCCCCGAAGCCTTCCCCTCACCCGTCACCTAATCATAACCCGTACCCTCACACTAACCCGCGCCCTCACATGTTCGCTCCCCCTAAATCGTTGTCGTACCCTCACCTGGACCCTAAACCGTCCCCGTCCCCTAACCCTAACCCTACCCCAATCCCTAACCCTAAGCCTTCCCCAAAGCCTTCCCCTCACCCCTCCCCTAATCCTAACCCGGACGCTCACACTAACCCGCGCCTTCACACATACGCTCCCCCTAAACCGTTGTCGTACCCTCACCTGGCCCCTAAACCGTCCCCGTCCCCTAACACTAACCCTAGCCCGAACCCTAACCCTAACCCTTCCCCGAAACCTTCCCCTCACCAGTCCCCTAATCCTAACCCGTACGCTCACACTAACCCACGCCCTCACACGTACGCTCCCCCTAAAGCGTTGTCGTACCCTCACCTGGACCCTAAACCGTCCCCGTCCCCTAACCCTAACCCTAGCCCGAACCCTAACCCTAACCCTTCCCCAAAGCCTTCCCCTCACACACCCCTAATCCTAACCCGTACACTCACACTAACTTACGCCCTCACACGTACGCTCCCCCTAAAGAGTTGTCGTACCCTCACCTGGACCATAAATTATCCCCGTCCCCTAACCCTAACCCTAGCCCGAACCCTATCCCTAAACCTTTCCCGAAGCCTTCCCCTCACCCGTCCCCTAATCCTAACCCGTACGCTCACACTAACCCGCGCCCTCACATGTTCGCTCCCCCTAAACCGCTGACATACCCTCACCTGGACCCTAAACCGTCCCCGTCCCCTAACCCTAACCCTAGCCCGAACCCTAACACTAACCCTTCCCCGAAGCCTTCCCCTCACCCGTCCCCTAATCCTAACCAGTACGCTCACACTAACCCGCGCCCTCACACGTACGCTCCCCCTAAACCGTTGTCGTACCCTCACCTGGACCCTAAACCGTCCCCGTCCCCTAACCATAACCCTAGCCTGAACCCTAACCCTAACCCTTCTCCGAAGCCTTCCCCTCACCCATCCCCTAATCCTAACCCGTACGCTCACACTAAACCGCGCCCTCACACGTACGCTACCACTAAACCGTTGTCGTACCCTCACCTGAACCCTAAACCGTCCCCGTACCCTAACCGTAACCCTAGCCCGAATCCTATCCCTAACACTTCCCTGAAGCCTTCCCCTCACCCGTCCCCTAATCCTAACCCGTACGCTCACACTAACCAGCGCCCTCACACGTACGCTCCCACTAAACCGCTGTCGTACCCTCACCTGGACCCTAAACAGTCCCCGTCCCTAACCCTAACCCTAGCCCGAACCCTAAACCTAACCCTTCCCCGAAGCCTTCCCCTCACCCGTCCCCTAATCCTAACCCGTAAGCTCACACTAACCCGTGCCCTCCCACGTACGCTCCCCCTAAACCGTGTCGTACACTCACCTGGACCCTAAACCGTTCCCGTTCCCTAACCGTAACCCTAGCCCGAACCCTAACCCTAACCCTTCCCAGAAGCCTTCCCGTAACCCGTCCCCTAATCCTAACCCGTACGCTCACACTAACCCACGCCCTCACACGTACGCTCCCCCTAAACAGTTGTTGTACGCTCACCTGGAGCCTAAACCGTCCCCGTCCCCTAACCCTAACCCTAGCCCGAAACCTAACCCTAACCCTTCCCCGAAGCCTTCCCCTTACCCGTCCCCTAATCCTAACCCGTACACTCACACTAACCCGCGCCCTCACACGTACGCTCCCCCTAAACCGTTATCGTACCCTCACCTGGACCCTAAACCGTCCCCGTCCCCTAACCCTAACCCTAGCCCGATCCCTATCCCTAACCCTTCCCCGAAGCCTTCCCCTCACCGTCCCCTAATCCTAAACCATACGCTCACACTAACCCGTGCCCTCACACGTACCCTCCCTCCAAACCGCTGTCGTAGCCTCAACTGGACCCGAAACCGTCCCCGTCCCCTAACCCTAACCCTAGCCCGAACCCTAACCCTAACCCTTCCCCGAAGCCTTCCCCTCACCCGTCCCCTAATCCTAACCTGTTCGCTCACACTAACCCACGCCCTCACACGTACACTCCCCCTAAAGCGTTTTCGTACCCTCACCTGGACCCTAAACCGTCCCCGTCCCCTAACCGTAACCCTAGCCCGAACCCTAACCCTAACACTTCTCCGAAGCCTTCCCCTCACCCGTCCCCTAATCCTAACCCGTACGCTCACACTAACCAGCGCCCTCACACGTACGCTCCCACTAAACCGCTGTCGTACCCTCACCTGGACCCTAAACAGTCCCCGTCCCTAACCCTAACCCTAGCCCGAACCCTAAACCTAACCCTTCCCCGAAGCCTTCCCCTCACCCGTCCCCTAATCCTAACCCGTAAGCTCACACTAACCCGTGCCCTCCCACGTACGCTCCCCCTAAACCGTGTCGTACACTCACCTGGACCCTAAACCGTCCCCGTCCCCTAACACTAACCCTAGCCCGAACCCTAACCCTAACCTTTCCCCGAAACCTTCCCCTCACCAGTCCCCTAATCCTAACCCGTACGCTCACACTAACCCACCCCCTCACACGTACGCTCCCCCTAAACCGTTGTCGTACCCTCACCTGGACCCTAAACCGTCCCCGTCCCCTAACCCTAACCCTAGCCTGAACCCTAACCCTAACCCTTCTCCGAAGCCTTCCCCTCACCCGTCCCCTAATCCTAACCCGTACGCTCACACTAACCCGCGCCCTCAAACGTACGCTACCCCTAAACCGTTGTCGTACCCTCACCTGAACCCTAAACCGTCCCCGTACCCTAACCGTAACCCTAGACCGAATCCTATGCCTAACACTTCCCTGAAGCCTTCCCCTCACCCGTCCCCTAATCCTAACCCGTACGCTCACACTAACCCACGCCCTCACACGTACGCTCCCCCTAAACAGCTGTCGTACCCTCAACTGGACTCGAAACCGTCCCCGTCCCCTAACCCTAACCCTAGCCGGAACCCTAAACCTAACCCTTCCCCGAAGCCTTCCCCTCACCCGTCCCCTAATCCTAACCCGTACGCTCAAACTAACCCGTGCCCTCACACGTACGCTCCCCCTAAACCGTTGTCGTACCATCACCTGGACCGTAAACCTTCCCCGTCCCCTAACCGTAACCCTAACCCGAACCCTAACCCTAACCCTTCCCCGAAGCCTTCCCCTCACCCGTCCCCTAATCCTAACCCGTACGCTCACACTAACCCGAGCTGTCACACGTACGCTCCCCCTAAACCACTGTCGTACCCTCACCTGGACCCTAAACCGTCCCGTTCCCTAACCCTAACCCTAGTCCGAACCCTAACCCTAACCCTTCCCAGAAGCCTTCCCCTAACCCTTCCCCTAATCCTAACCCGTACGCTCACACTAACCCACGCTCTCACACGTACGCTCCCCCTAAACAGTTGTTGTACGCTCACCTGGACCCTAAACCGTCCCCGTCCCCTAACCATAACCCTAGCCCGAACCCTAACCCTAACCCTTCCCCGAAGCCTTCCCCTTACCCGTCCCCTAATCCTCACCCGTAAGCTCACACTAACCCACGCCCTCACATGTACGCTCCCCCTAAACAGTTGTTGTACGCTCACCTGGACCCTAAACCGTCCCCGTCCCCTAACCATCACCCTAACCCGAAACATAACCTTAACACTTCCCCGAAGCCTTCCCCTCACCCGTCCCCTAATCCTAACCCGTACGCTCACACTAACCCGAGCTGTCACACGTACGCTCCCCCTAAACCACTGTCGTACCCTCACCTGGACCCTAAACCGTCCCGTTCCCTAACCCTAACCCTAGTCCGAACCCTAACCCTAACCCTTCCCAGAAGCCTTCCCCTAACCCTTCCCCTAATCCTAACCCGTACGCTCACACTAACCCGCGCCCTCACACGTACGCTACCCCTAAACCGTTGTCGTACCCTCACCTGGACCCTAAACCGTCCCAGTCCCCTAAGCCTAACCCTACCCCGAACCCTATCCCTAACCCTTCCCTGAAGCCTTGCCCTCACCCGTCCCCTAATCCTAACCCGTACGCTTACACTAACCCGCGCGGTCACACGTACGCTCCCCCTAAACCGTTGTCGTACCCTCACCTGGACCCAAAACAGTCCCCTTCCCCTAACCCTAACCCTAGCCCGAACCCTAACCCTTACACTTCCCCGAAGCCTTCCCCTCACCCGTCACCTAATCCTAACCCGTACCCTCACACTAACCCGCGCCCTCACACATACGCTCCCCCTAAACCATTGTCGTACCGTCACCTAGCCCCTAAACCGTCCCCGTCCCCTAACCCTAACCCTAGCCCGAAACCTATCCCTAACCCTTCCCCGAAGCCTTCCCCTCACCGTCCCCTAATCCTAAACCATACGCTCACACTATCCCGTGCCCTCACACGTACCCTCTCCCTAAACCGCTGTCGTAGCCTCAACTGGACCCGAAACCGTCCCCGTCCCCTAACCCTAACCCTAGCCCATAACCGTAACCCTAACCCTTCCCCGAAGCCTTCCCCTCACCCGTCCCCTAATCCTAACCCTTAAGCTCACACTAACCCGCGCCCTCCCACGTACGCTCCCCCTAAACCGTGTCGTACCCTCACCTGGACCCTAAACAGTACCCGTTCCCTAACCCTAACCCTAGCCCGAACCTTAACCCTAACCCTTCCCCGAAGCCTTCCCGTCACCCGTCCCCTATTCCTTAACCGTACGCTCACACAAACCCGCGCCCTCACACGTATGCTCCCCCTAAACCGTTGTCGTACACTCCCTTGGACACTAAACCGTCCCCATCCCCTAACCCTAACCCTAGCCCGAACCCTAACCCTAACCCTTCCCCGAAGCCTTCCCCTCACCCTTCCCCTAATCCTAACCCGTACGTTCACACTAACCCACGCCCTTACACGTACGCTCCCCCTAAACCGTTGTCGTACCCTCACCTGGACCCTAAACAGTCCCCGTCCCCTAACCCTAACCCTAGCCCGAACCCTAACCCTAACCCTTCCCCGAAGCCTTCCGCTCACCATCCCCTAATCCTAAACCATACGCTCACACTAACCCGCGCCCTCACACGTACCCTCCCCCTAAACCGCTGTCGTAACCTCAAGTGGACCCGAAACCGTCCCCGTCCCCTAACCCTAACCCTAGCCTGAACCCTAACCGTAACCCTTCCCCGAAGCCTTCCCCTCACCCGTCACCTAATCCTAACCCGTACGCTCACACTAACCCGTGCCCTCACACGTACGCTCCCCCTAAACCATTGTCGTACCCTCACCTGGACCCTAAACCGTCCCCGTCCCCTAACCCTAACCCTAGACCAAACCCTAACCCTAACCCTTCCCCGAAGCCTTCCCCTCACCCACGCCTAATCCTAACCCGTACGCTCACACTAACTCACGCCCTCACACGTATGCTTCCCCTAAAGCGTTGTCGTACCCTCACCTGGACCCTAAACCGTCCCCGTCCCCTAACCCTAACCCTAGCCCGAACCCTATCCCTAACCCTTCCCCGAAGCCTTCCCCTCAGCCGTCCCCTAATCCTAACCCGTACGCTCACACTAACCCGCTCCCTCACACGTACGCTCCTCCTAAACCGTTGTCATACCCTCACCTGGACCCTAAACCGTCCCCGTCCCCTAACCCTAACCCTAGCCCGAACCCTAACCCTAACCCTTCCCCGAAGCCTTCCGCTCACCATCCCCTAATCCTAAACCATACGCTCACACTAACCCGCGCCCTGACACGTATGCGCCCCCTAATCTGCTGTCGTACCCTCAACTGGACCCGAAACCGTCCCCGTCCCCTAACACTAACCCTAGCCCGAACCCTAACCCTAACCCTTCCCCGAAGCCTTCCCCTCACCCGTCCCCTAATCCTAACCCGTACACTCACACTAACTCACGCCCTCACATGTACGCTCCCCCTAAAGCGTTGTCGTACCCTCACCTGGACCCTAAACCGTCCCCGTCCCCTAAACCAAACCCTAGCCCGAACCCTAACACTAACCCTTCCCCGAAGCCTTCCCCTCACCCGTCCCCGAATCCTAACCCGTACGCTCACACTAACCCGTGCCCTCACACGTTCGCTCCCCCTAAACCGCTGACGTACCCTCACCTGGACCCTAAACCGTCCCCGTCCCCTAACCCTAATCCTAGCCCGAACCCTAACCCTAACCCTTCCCCGAAGACTTCCCCTCACCCGTCCCCTAATCCTAGCCAGTACGCTCACACTAACCCGCGCCCTCACACATACGCTCCCCCTAAACAATTGTCGTACACTCACCTGGACCTTAAATCGTCTCTGTCCCCTAACCCTAACCCTAGCCCGAACCCTAAACCTAACCCTTCCCTGAAGCCTTCCTCTCACCCGTCCCCTAATCCTAACCCATACGCTGACACCAACCCGCACCCTCACACGTACGCTACCCCTAAACCGTTGTCGTACCCTCACCTGGATCCTAAACCGTCCCCGTCCCTAACCCTAACCCTAGCCCGAACCCTAACGCTAAACCTTCCCCGAAGCCTTCCACTCACCCGTCCCCTAATCCTAACCACTACGCTCACACTAACCCACGCGCTCACACGTACGCTCACCCTAAACCGTTGTCGTACCCTCACCTGGACCCTAAACCGTCCCCGTCCCCTAACCCTAACCCTAGCCTGAACCCTAACCCTAACCCTTCTCCGAAGCCTTCCCCTCACCCGTCCCCTAATCCTAACCCATACGCTCACACGAACCCACGCCCTCACACGTACGCTCCCCCTAAACCGCTGTCGTACCCTCAACTGGACCCGAAACCGTCCCCGTCTCCTAACCCTAGCACGAACCCTAACCCTAACCCTTCCCCAAAGCCTTCCCCTTACCCGTCCCCTAATCCTAACCGTACGCTCACACTAACCCACGCCCTCACACGTACGCTCCCCCTAAACCGTTGTCGTACCCTCACCTGGACCCTAAACCGTCCCCGTCCCCTAACCCTAACCCTAACCTGAACCCTAACCCTAACCCTTCCCCGAAGCCTTCCCCTCACCCACCCCTAATCCTAACCCGTATGCTCACACTAACTCACGCCCTCACACGTATGCTCCCCCTAAAGCGTTGTCGTACCCTCACATGGACCCTAAACCGTCCCCGTCCCCTAACCCTAACCCTAGCCCGAACCCTATCCCTAACCCTTCCCCGAAGCCTTCCCCTCAGCCGTCCCCTAATCCTAACCCGTACGCTCACACTAACCCGCGCCCTCACACGTACGCTCCCCCTAAACCGTTGTCATACGCTCACCTGGTCCCTAAACCGTCCCCGTCCCCTAACCCTAACCCTAGCCCGAACACTATCCCTAACACTTCCCCGAAGCCTTCCCCTCACCCATCCCCTAATCCTAAATCATACGCTCACACTAACCCGCGCCCTCACACGTATGCACCCCCTAAACTGCTGTCGTACCCTCAACTGGACCCGAAACCGTCCCCGTCCCCTAACACTAACCCTAGTCCGAACCCTAACCCTAACCCTTCCCCGAAGCCTTCCCCTCACCCGTCCCCTAATCCTAACCCGTACGCTCACACTAACCCGTGCCCTCACACGTACGCTCCCCCTAAACCGTTGTCGTACACTCACCTGGACCCTAAACCGTCCCCGTCCCCTAACCCTAACCCTAACCTGAACCCTAACCCTAACGCTTCCCCGAAGCCTTCCCCTCACCCCTAATCCTAACCCGTACGCTCACACTAACCCGCGCCCTCACACGTACGCTCACCCTAAACCGTGTCGTACACTCACCTGGACCCTAAACCGTCCCCGTTCCCTAACCCTAACCCTAGCCCGAACTCTAAACCTAACCCTTCCCCGAAGCCTTTCCCTCACCCGTCCCCTAATCCTAACCAGTACGCTCACACTAACCCGCTCCCTCACATGTACGCTTCCCCTAAACCGTTGTGGTACCCTCACCTGGACCCTAAACCGTCCCCGAACCCTAACCCTAACCCTAGCCCAAACCCTAACCCTAACCCTCCCTCGAAGCCTTCCCCTCACACACCCCTAATCCTAACCCGTACGCTCACACTAACTCACGCCCTCACACGCACGCTCCCCCTAAAGCGTTGTCGTACCCTCACCTGGACCATAAAATGTCCCCGTCCCCTAACCCTAACCCTAGCCCGAACCCTATCCCTAACCCTTCCCCGAAGCCTTCCCCTCACCCGTCCCCTAATCCTAACCCGTACGCTCACACTAACACGCGCCCTCACACGTTCGCTCCCCCTAAACCGCTGACGTACCCTCACCTGGACCCTAAACCGTCCCCGTCCCCTAACCCTAACCGTAGCCCGAACCCTAACCCTAACCCTTCCCCGAAGCCTTCGCCTCACCCGTCCCCTAATCCTAACCCGTACGCTCACACTAACCCGCGCTCTCACACGTACGCTCCCCCTAAACCGCTGTCGTACCCTCACCTGGACCCTAAACCATCCCGGTCCCTAACCCTAACCCTAGCCCGAAACCTAACCCTAACCCTTCCCCGAAGCCTTCCCCTCACCCGTCCCCTAATCCTCACCCGTAAGCTCACACTAACCCGCGCCCTCACATGTATGCTCCCCCTAAACCGCTTTTGTACCCTCAACTGGACCCGAAACCGTCCCCGTCCCCTAACCCTAACCCTAGCCCGAACCCTAACCCTAACCCTTCCCCGAAGCCTTCCCGTCACCCGTCCCCTAATCCTAACCCGTACGCTCACACTAACCCACGCCCTCACATGTACGCTCCCCCTAAAGCGTTGTCGTACCCTCACCTGGACCCGAAACCGTCCCCGTCCCCTAACCCTAACCCTAGCCCGAACCCTAACCCTAGCACTTCCCCGAAGCCTTCCCCTCACCCGTCCCCTAATCCTAACCCGTACGCTCACACTAACCAGCGCCGTCACACGTACGCTCCCACTAAACCGCTGTCGTACCCTCACCTGGACCCTAAACCGTGCCCATTCCCTAACCCAAACCCTAGCCCGAACCCTAACCCTAACACTTCCCAGAAGCCTTCCCCTAACCCGTCCCCTAATCCTAACCCGTACGCTCACACTAACCCACGCCCTCACACGTACGCTCCCCCTAAACAGTTGTTGTACGCTCACCTGGACCCTAAACCGTCCCCGTCCCCTAACCATAACCCAAGCTCGAAACATAACCTTAACACTTCCCCGAAGCCTTCCCCTCACTCGTCCCCTAATCCTAACCCGTACGCTGACACTAACCCACGCCATCACACGTACGCTCCCCCTAAACCGTTGTGGTACCCTCAACTGGACCCTAAACAGTCCCTGTTCCCTAACCCTAACCCTAGCCCGAACCCTAACCCTTACCCTTCCCCGAAGCCTTCCCCTCACCCGTCACCTAATCCTAACCCGTACCCTCACACTAACCCGCGCCCTAACACGTACGCTCCCCCTAAACCGTTATCGTACCCTCACCTGGACCCTAAACCGTCCCCGTCCCCTAACCCTAACCCTAGCCCGAACCCTATTCCTAACCCTTCCCCGAAGCCTTCCCCTCACCGTCCTCTAATCCTAAACCATACGCTCACACTAACCCGTTCCCTCACACGTACCCTCCCCCTAAACCGCTGTCGTAGCCTCAACTGTACCCGAAACCGTCCCCGTCCCCTAACCCTAACCCTAGCGCGAACCCTAACCCTAACCCTTCCCCGAAGCCTTCCCCTCACCTGTCCCCTAATCCTAACCCGTACGCTCACACTAACCCACGCCCTCACACGTACGCCCCCCCTAAACCGTTGTCCTACCCTCACCTTGACCCTAAACCGTCCCCGTCCCCTAACCCTAACCCTAGCTCGAACCCTATCCCTAACAATTCCCCGAAGCCTTCCTCTCACCCGTCCCCTAATCCTAAACCATACGCTCACACTAACCCGCGCCCTCACACGTACGCTCCCCCTAAACCGCTGTCGTACCCTCAACTGGACTTGAAACCGTCCCAGTCCCCTAACCCTAACCTTAGCCCGAACCCTAAACGTAACACTTGCCCGAAGCCTTCCCCTCACACGTCCCCTAATCCTAACCCGTACTCTCACACTAACCCGTGCCCTCACACGTACGCTCCCCCTAAACCGTTGTCGTACCCTCACCTGGACCGTAAACCGTCCCCGTCCCCTAAACCAAACCCTAGCCCGAACGTTAACACTAACCCTTCCCCGAAGCCTTCCCCTCACCCGTCCCCGAATCCTAACCCGTACGCTCACACTAACCCGCGCCCTCACACGTTCGCTCCCCCTAAACCGCTGACGTACCCTACCTGGACCCTAAACCGTCCCCGTCCCCGAACCCTAACCCTAGCACGAACCCTAACCCTAACCCTTCCCCGAAGCCTTCCCCTCACCCGTCCCCTAATCCTAACCACTACGCTCACACTAACCCACGCCCTCACACGTACGCTCACCCTAAACCGTTGTCGTACCCTCACCTGGACCCTAAACCGTCCCCGTCCCCTAACCCTAACCCTAGCCTGAATCCTAACCCTAACCCTTCTCCGAAGCCTTCCCGTCACCCGTCCCCTAATCCTAACCCGTACGCTCACACTAACCCGCGCCCTCACACGTACGCTACCCCTAAACCGTTGTCGTACCCTCACCTGGACCCTAAACCGTCCCCGTAACCTAACCATAACCCTAGCCCGAACCCTAACCCTAACCCTTCCCCAAAGCCTTCCCCTTACCCGTCCCCTAATCCTAATCCGTATGCTCACACTAACCCACGCCCTCACACGTACGCTCCTCCTAAAGCATTGTCGTACCCTCACCTGGACCCTAAACAGTCTCCGTCCTTAACCCTAACCCTAGCCCGAACCCTATCCCTAACACTTCCCCGAAGCCTTCACCTCACCGTCCCCTAATCCTAAACCATACGCTCACACTAACCCACGCCCTCACACGTACACTACCCCTAAACTGCTGTGGTACCCTCAACTGGACCCGAAATCGTCCCCGTCCCCTAACACTAACCCTAGCCCGAACCCTAACCCTAACCCTTCCCCGAAGCCTTCCCCTCACCCGTCCCCTAATCCTAACCCCTACGCTCACACTAACCCGTGCCCTCACACGTACGCTCCCCCTAAACCGTTGTCGTACCCTCACCTGGACCCTAAACCGTCCCCGTCCCCTAACCCTAACCCTAACCTGAACCTTAATCCTAACCCTTCCCTGAAGCCTTCCCCACACCCACCCCTAATCCTAACCCGTACGCTCACACTAACCCGCGCCCTCACACGTACGCTCACCCTAAAGCGTTGTCGTACCCTCACCTGGACCCTAAACCGTCCCCGTCCCCTAAACCAAACCCTAGCCCGAACGCTAACACTAACCCTTCCCCGAAGCCTTCCCCTCACCCGTCCCCGAATCCTAACCCGTACGCTCACACTAACCCGCGCCCTCACACGTTCGCTCCCCCTAAACCGCTGACGTACGCTACCTGGACCCTAAACCGTCCCCGTCCCCTAACCCTAACCCTAGCACGAACCCTAACCCTAACCCTTCCCCGAAGCCTTCCCCTCACCCGTCCCCTACTCCTAACCAGTACGCTCACACTAACCCGCGCCCTCACACGTTCGCTCCCCCTAAACCGCTGACGTACCCTACCTGGACCCTAAACCGTCCCCGTCCCCTAACCCTAACCCTAGCCCGAACCCTAACCCTAAACCTCCCTCGAAGCCTTCCCCTCACACACCCCTAATCCTAACCCGTACGCTCACACTAACTCACGCCCTCACACGAACGTTCCCCCTAAAGCGTTGTCGTATCCTCACCTCGACCATAAAATGTCCCCGTCCCCTAACCCTAACCCTAGCCCGAACCCTATCCCTAACCCTTCCCCGAAGCCTTCCCCTCACCCGTCCCCTAATCCTAACCCGTACGCTCACACTAACACGCACCCTCACACGTTCACTCCCCCTAAACCGCTGACGTACCCTGACCTGGACCCTAAACCGTCCCCGTCCCCTAACCCTAACCTTAGCCCGAACCCTAACTCTAACCCTTCCCCGAAGCCTTCCCCTCACCCGTCCCCTAATCCTAACCCGTACGCTCACACTAACCCACGCTCTCACACGTTCGCTCCCCCTAAACCGCTGTCGTACCCTCACCAGGACCCTAAAGCATTCCGGTCCCTAACCCTAACCCTAGCCCGAACCCTAACCCTAACCCTTCCCCGAAGCCTTCCCCTTACCCGTCCCCTAATCCTAACCCATAAGCTCACACTAACCCGCGCCCTCACATGTACACTGCCCCTAAACCGCTGTCGTACCCTCAACTGGACCCGAAACCGTCCCCGTCCCCTAACCCTAACCCTAACCTGAACCCTAATCCTAACCCTTCCCCGAAACCTTCCCCTCACCCGTCCCCTAATCCTAACCCGTACGCTCACACTAACCCGCGCCCTCACCCGTACGCTCCCCCTAAACCGTTGTAGTACCCTCACCTGGACCCTAAACCGTCCCCGTCCCCTAACCCTATCCCTAGCCCGAACCCTAACCCTAACCCTTCCCCGAAGCCTTCCCCTCACCCGTCCCCTAATCATAACCCGTACGCTCACACTAACTCACGCCCTCACACGTACGCTCCCCCTAAAGCGTTGTCGTACCCTCACCTGGACCCTAAACCGTCCCCGTCCCCTAACCCTAACCCTAGCCTGAACTCTAAGCCTAACCCTTCCCCGAAGCCTTCCCCTCACCCGTCCCCTAATCCTAAACCGTACGCTCACACTAACCAGCGCCCTCACACGTTCACTCCTCCTAAACCGTTGTCGTATCCTCACCTGGACCCTAAACCGTCCCCGTCCCCTAACCCTAACCCTAGCCCGAACCCTAACCCTAACACTTCCCCAAAGCCTTCCCATAACCCGTCCCCTAATCCTAACCCGTATGCTCACACTAACCCGCGCCCTCACAAGTACGCTCCCCCTAAACCGTTGTCGTACCCTCACCTGGACCCTAAACCGTCCCTGTCCCCTAACCCTAACCCTAGCCCAAACCCTATCCGTAACCCTTCCCCGAAGCCTGCCCCTCACCGTCCCCTAATCCTAACCCGTACGCTCACACTAACCCGTGCCCTCACACGTACGCTTCCCCTGAACCGTTGTCGTACCTTCACCTGGACCCTAAACCGTCCCCGTCCCCTAACCCTAACCCTAGCCCAAACCCTATCCCTAACCCTTCCCCGAAGCCTTCCCCTCACCCGTCCCCTAATCCTAGCCAGTACGCTCACACTAACCCGCGCCCTCACACATACGCTCCCCCTAAACCATTGTCGTACACTGACCTGGACCCTAAATCGTCTCTGTCCCCTAACCTTAACCCTAGCCCGAACCCTAAACCTAACCCTTCCCTGAAGCCTTCCCCTCACCCGTCCCCTAATCCTAACCGCTACGCTCACACTAACCCGTGCCCTCACACGTACGCTCCCCCTGAACCGTTGTCGTACCCTCACCTGGACCCTAAACCGTCCCCGTCCCCTAACCCTAACCCTAACCTGAACCCTAACCCTAACCCTTCCCCGAAGCCTTCCCCTCACCCACCCCTAATCCTAACCCGTACGCTCACACTAACTCACGCCCTCACACGTACGCTCCCCCTAAAGCGTTGTCGTACCCTCACCTGGACCCTAAACCGTCCCCGTCCCCTAAACCAAACCCTAGCCCGAACGTTAACACTAACCCTTCCCCGAAGCCTTCCCCTCACCCGTCCCCGAATCCTAACCCGTACGCTCACACTAACCCGCGCCCTCACACGTTCGCTCCCCCTAAACCGCTGACGTACCCTACCTGGACCCTAAACCGTCCCCGTCCCCGAACCCTAACCCTAGCACGAACCCTAACCCTAACCCTTCCCCGAAGCCTTCCCCTCACCCGTCCCCTAATCCTAACCACTACGCTCACACTAACCCACGCCCTCACACGTACGCTCACCCTAAACCGTTGTCGTACCCTCACCTAGACCCTAAACCGTCCCCGTCCCCTAACCCTAACCGTAGCCTGAATCCTAACCCTAACCCTTCTCCGAAGCCTTCCCGTCACCCGTCCCCTAATCCTAACCCGTACGCTCACACTAACCCGCGCCCTCACACGTACGCTACCCCTAAACCGTTGTCGTACCCTCACCTGGACCCTAAACCGTCCCCGTAACCTAACCATAACCCTAGCCCGAACCCTAACCCTAACCCTTCCCCAAAGCCTTCCCCTTACCCGTCCCCTAATCCTAATCCGTATGCTCACACTAACCCACGCCCTCACACGTACGCTCCTCCTAAAGCATTGTCGTACCCTCACCTGGACCCTAAACAGTCTCCGTCCTTAACCCTAACCCTAGCCCGAACCCTATCCCTAACACTTCCCCGAAGCCTTCACCTCACCGTCCCCTAATCCTAAACCATACGCTCACACTAACCCACGCCCTCACACGTACACTACCCCTAAACTGCTGTGGTACCCTCAACTGGACCCGAAATCGTCCCCGTCCCCTAACACTAACCCTAGCCCGAACCCTAACCCTAACCCTTCCCCGAAGCCTTCCCCTCACCCGTCCCCTAATCCTAACCCCTACGCTCACACTAACCCGTGCCCTCACACGTACGCTCCCCCTAAACCGTTGTCGTACCCTCACCTGGACCCTAAACCGTCCCCGTCCCCTAACCCTAACCCTAACCTGAACCTTAATCCTAACCCTTCCCTGAAGCCTTCCCCACACCCACCCCTAATCCTAACCCGTACGCTCACACTAACCCGCGCCCTCACACGTACGCTCACCCTAAAGCGTTGTCGTACCCTCACCTGGACCCTAAACCGTCCCCGTCCCCTAAACCAAACCCTAGCCCGAACGCTAACACTAACCCTTCCCCGAAGCCTTCCCCTCACCCGTCCCCGAATCCTAACCCGTACGCTCACACTAACCCGCGCCCTCACACGTTCGCTCCCCCTAAACCGCTGACGTACGCTACCTGGACCCTAAACCGTCCCCGTCCCCTAACCCTAACCCTAGCACGAACCCTAACCCTAACCCTTCCCCGAAGCCTTCCCCTCACCCGTCCCCTACTCCTAACCAGTACGCTCACACTAACCCGCGCCCTCACACGTTCGCTCCCCCTAAACCGCTGACGTACCCTACCTGGACCCTAAACCGTCCCCGTCCCCTAACCCTAACCCTAGCCCGAACCCTAACCCTAAACCTCCCTCGAAGCCTTCCCCTCACACACCCCTAATCCTAACCCGTACGCTCACACTAACTCACGCCCTCACACGAACGTTCCCCCTAAAGCGTTGTCGTATCCTCACCTGGACCATAAAATGTCCCCGTCCCCTAACCCTAACCCTAGCCCGAACCCTATCCCTAACCCTTCCCCGAAGCCTTCCCCTCACCCGTCCCCTAATCCTAACCCGTACGCTCACACTAACACGCACCCTCACACGTTCACTCCCCCTAAACCGCTGACGTACCCTGACCTGGACCCTAAACCGTCCCCGTCCCCTAACCCTAACCTTAGCCCGAACCCTAACTCTAACCCTTCCCCGAAGCCTTCCCCTCACCCGTCCCCTAATCCTAACCCGTACGCTCACACTAACCCACGCTCTCACACGTTCGCTCCCCCTAAACCGCTGTCGTACCCTCACCAGGACCCTAAACCATTCCGGTCCCTAACCCTAACCCTAGCCCGAACCCTAACCCTAACCCTTCCCCGAAGCCTTCCCCTTACCCGTCCCCTAATCCTAACCCATAAGCTCACACTAACCCGCGCCCTCACATGTACACTGCCCCTAAACCGCTGTCGTACCCTCAACTGGACCCGAAACCGTCCCCGTCCCCTAACCCTAACCCTAACCTGAACCCTAATCCTAACCCTTCCCCGAAGCCTTCCCCACACCCACCCCTAATCCTAACCCGTACGCTCACACTAACCCGCGCCCTCACACGTATGCTCACCCTAAAGCGTTGTCGTACCCTCACCTGGACCCTAAACCGTCCCCGTCCCCTAAACCAAACCCTAGCCCGAACGCTAACACTAACCCTTCCCCGAAGCCTTCCCCTCACCCGTCCCCGAATCCTAACCCGTACGCTCACACTAACCCGCGCCCTCACACGTTCGCTCCCCCTAAACCGCTGACGTACCCTACCTGGACCCTAAACCGTCCCCGTCCCCTAACCCTAACCCTAGCCCGAACCCTAACCCTAAACCTCCCTCGAAGCCTTCCCCTCACACACCCCTAATCCTAACCCGTACGCTCACACTAACTCACGCCCTCACACGAACGTTCCCCCTAAAGCGTTGTCGTATCCTCACCTGGACCATAAAATGTCCCCGTCCCCTAACCCTAACCCTAGCCCGAACCCTATCCCTAACCCTTCCCCGAAGCCTTCCCCTCACCCGTCCCCTAATCCTAACCCGTACGCTCACACTAACACGCACCCTCACACGTTCACTCCCCCTAAACCGCTGACGTACCCTGACCTCGACCCTAAACCGTCCCCATCCCCTAACCCTAACCTTAGCCCGAACCCTAACTCTAACCCTTCCCCGAAGCCTTCCCCTCACCCGTCCCCTAATCCTAACCCGTACGCTCACACTAACCCACGCTCTCACACGTTCGCTCCCCCTAAACCGCTGTCGTACCCTCACCAGGACCCTAAACCATTCCGGTCCCTAACCCTAACCCTAGCCCGAACCCTAACCCTAACCCTTCCCCGAAGCCTTCCCCTTACCCGTCCCCTAATCCTAACCCATAAGCTCACACTAACCCGCGCCCTCACATGTACACTGCCCCTAAACCGCTGTCGTACCCTCAACTGGACCCGAAACCGTCCCCGTCCCCTAACCCTAACCCTAGCCCGAACCCTAACCCTAACCCTTCCCCGAAGCCTTCCCCTCACCCGTCCGTAATCCTAACCCATACGCTCACACTAACCCACGCCCTCACACGTACGCTCCCCCTAAAGCGTTGTCGTACCCTCACCTGGACCTGAAACCGTCCCTGTCCCCTAACTGTAACCCTAGCCCGAACCCTAACCCTAGCACTTCCCCGAAGCCTTTCCCTCACCCGTCCCCTAATCCTAACCCGTACGCTCACACTAACCAGCGCCCTCACACGTACCCTCCCCCTAAACCGCTGTCGTACCCTCAACTGGACCCTAAACAGTCCCCGTCCCTAACCCTAACCCTAGCCCGAACCCTATCCCTAACCCTTCCCCGAAGCCTTCCCCTCAGCCGTGCCCTAATCCTAACCCGTACGCTCACACTAACCCCCGCCCTCAGACGTACGCTCCCCCTAAACCGTTGTCATACCCTCACCTGGACCCTAAACCGTCCCCGTCCCCTAACCCTAACCCTAGCCCGAACCCTATCCCTAACCATTCCCCGAAGCCTTCCCCTCACCCATCCCCTAATCCTAAACCATACGCTCACACTAACCTGCGCCCTCACACGTATGCGCGCCCTAAACTGCTGTCGTAACCTCAACTGGACCCGAAACCGTCCCCGTCCCTTAACACTAACCCTAGCCCGAACCCTATCCCTAACCCTTCCCCGAAGCCTTCCCCTCACCCGTCCCCTAATCCTAACCCGTACGCTCACACTAACCCGTGCCCTCACACGTACGCTCCCCCTAAACCGTTGTCGTACCCTCAACTGGACCCTAAACCGTCCCCGTCCCCTAACCCTAACCCTAACCTGAACCCTAACCCTAACACTTCCCCAAAGCCTTCCCCTCACCCACCCCTAATCCTAACCCGTACGCTCACACTAACTCACGCCCTCACATGTACGCTCCCCCTAAAGCGTTGTCGTACCCTCACCTGGACCCTAAACCGTCCCCGTCCCCTAAACCAAACCCTAGCCCGAACCCTAACACTAACCCTTCCCCGAAGCCTTCCCGTCACCCGTCACCGAATCCTAACCCGTACGCTCACACTAACCCGCGCCCTCACACGTACCCTCCCCCTAAACCGCTGTCGTAGCCTCAACTGGACCTGAAACCGTCCCCGTCCCCTAATCCTAAACGTAGCCTGAACCCTAACCCTAACCCTTCCCCGAAGCCTTCCCCTCACCCGTCTCCTAATCCTAACCCGTACGCTCACACTAACCCGTGCCCTCACACGTACGCACCCCATAAACCGTTGTCGTACCCTCACCTGGACCCTAAACCGTCCCCGTCCCCTTACCCTAACCCTAGCCCAAACCATAACCCTAACACTTCCCCGAAGCCTTCCCCTCACCCACCCCTAATCCTAACCCGTACGCTCACACTAACTCACGCCCTCACACATATGCTCCCCCTAAAGTGTTGTCGTACCCTCACCTGGACCGTAAACTGTCCCATCCCCTAAACCTAACCCTAGCCTGAACCCTAACCCTAACCCTTCCCCGAAGCCTTCCCCTCACCCGTCCCGTAATCCTAACCCGTACGCTCACAGTAACCCACGCCCTCACACGTTCGCTCCCCCTAAATCGCTGACGTACCCTCACCTTGACCCTAAACCGTCCCCGTCCCCTAACCCTAACCCTAGCCCGAACCCTAACCCTAACACTTCCCCAAAGCCTTCCCATAACCCGTCCCTTAATCCTAACCCGTATGCTCACACTAACCCGCGCCCTCACAAGTACGCTCCCCCTAAACCGTTGTCGTACCCTCACCTGGACCCTAAACCATCCCTGTCCCCTAACCCTAACCCTAGCCCGAACCCTATCCGTAACCCTTCCCCGAAGCCTGCCCCTCACCGTCCCCTAATCCTAAACCGTACGCTCACACTAACCCGTGCCCTCACACGTACGCTTCCCCTGAACCGTTGTCGTACCTTCACCTGGACCCTAAACCGTCCCCGTCCCCTAACCCTAACCCTAGCCCAAACCCTATCCCTAACCCTTCCCCGAAGCCTTCCCCTCACCCGTCCCCTAATCCTAGCCAGTACGCTCACACTAACCCGCGCCCTCACACATACGCTCCCCCTAAACCATTGTCGTACACTCACCTGGACCCTAAATCGTCTCTGTCCCCTAACCCTAACCCTAGCCCGAACACTAAACCTAACCCTTCCCTGAAGCCTTCCCCTCACCCGTCCCCTAATCCTAACCCCTACGCTCACACTAACCCGTGCCCTCACACGTACGCTCCCCCTAAACCGTTGTCGTACCCTCACCTGGACCCTAAACCGTCCCCGTCCCCTAACCCTAACCCTAACCTGAACCCTAACCCTAACCCTTCCCCGAAGCCTTCCCCTCACCCACCCCTAATCCTAACCCGTACGCTCACACTAACTCACGCCCTTACACGTACGCTCCCCCTAAAGCGTTGTCGTACCCTCACCTGGACCCTAAACCGTCCCCGTCCCCTAAACCAAACCCTAGCCCGAACGTTAACACTAACCCTTCCCCGAAGCCTTCCCCTCACCCGTCCCCGAATCCTAACCCGTACGCTCACACTAACCCGCGCCCTCACACGTTCGCTCCCCCTAAACCGCTGACGTACCCTACCTGGACCCTAAACCGTCCCCGTCCCCGAACCCTAACCCTAGCACGAACCCTAACCCTAACCCTTCCCCGAAGCCTTCCCCTCACCCGTCCCCTAATCCTAACCACTACGCTCACACTAACCCACGCCCTCACACGTACGCTCACCCTAAACCGTTGTCGTACCCTCACCTGGACCCTAAACCGTCCCCGTCCCCTAACCCTAACCCTAGCCTGAACCCTAACCCTAACCCTTCTCCGAAGCCTTCCCGTCACCCGTCCCCTAATCCTAACCCGTACGCTCACACTAACCCGCGCCCTCACACGTACGCTACCCCTAAACCGTTGTCGTACCCTCACCTGGACCCTAAACCGTCCCCGTAACCTAACCATAACCCTAGCCCGAACCCTAACCCTAACCCTTCCCCAAAGCCTTCCCCTTACCCGTCCCCTAATCCTAATCCGTATGCTCACACTAACCCACGCCCTCACACGTACGCTCCTCCTAAAGCGTTGTCGTACCCTCACCTGGACCCTAAACAGTCCCCGTCCTTAACCCTAACCCTAGCCCGAACCCTATCCCTAACACTTCCCCGAAGCCTTCCCCTCACCGTCCCCTAATCCTAAACCATACGCTCACACTAACCCACGCCCTCACATGTACACTACCCCTAAACTGCTGTGGTACCCTCAACTGGACCCGAAATCGTCCCCGTCCCCTAACACTAACCCTAGCCCGAACCCTAACCCTAACCCTTCCCCGAAGCCTTCCCCTCACCCGTCCCCTAATCCTAACCCCTACGCTCACACTAACCCGTGCCCTCACACGTACGCTCCCCCTAAACCGTTGTCGTACCCTCACCTGGACCCTAAACCGTCCCCGTCCCCTAACCCTAACCCTAACCTGAACCCTAACCCTAACCCTTCCCCGAAGCCTTCCCCTCACCCACCCCTAATCCTAAGCAGTACGCTCACACTAACTCACGCCCTCACACGTACGCTCCCCCTAAAGCGTTCTCGTACCCTCACCTGGACCCTAAACCGTCCCCGTCCCCTAAACCAAACCCTAGCCCGAACGCTAACACTAACCCTTCCCCGAAGCCTTCCCCTCACCCGTCCCCGAATCCTAACCCGTACGCTCACACTAACCCGCGCCCTCACACGTTCGCTCCCCATAAACCGCTGACGTACCCTACCTGGACCCTAAACCGTCCCCGTCCCCTAACCCTAACCCTAGCACGAACCCTAACCCTAACCCTTCCCCGAAGCCTTCCCCTCACCCGTCCCCTAATCCTAACCACTACGCTCACACTAACCCACGCCCTCACACGTACGCTCACCCTAAACCGTTGTCGTACCCTCACCTGGACCCTAAACCGTCCCCGTCCCCTAACCCTAACCCTAGCCTGAATCCTAACCCTAACCCTTCTCCGAAGCCTTCCCGTCACCCGTCCCCTAATCCCAACCCGTACGCTCACACTAACCCGCGCCCTCACACGTACGCTACCCCTAAACCGTTGTCGTACCCTCACCTGGACCCTAAACCGTCCCCGTAACCTAACCATAACCCTAGCCCGAACCCTAACCCTAACCCTTCCCCAAAGCCTTCCCCTTACCCGTCCCCTAATCCTAATCCGTATGCTCACACTAACCCACGCCCTCACACGTACGCTCCTCCTAAAGCGTTGTCGTACCCTCACCTGGACCCTAAACAGTCCCCGTCCTTAACCCTAACCCTAGCCCGAACCCTATCCCTAACACTTCCCCGAAGCCTTCACCTCACCGTCCCCTAATCCTAAACCATACGCTCACACTAACCCACGCCCTCACACGTACACTACCCCTAAACTGCTGTGGTACCCTCAACTGGACCCGAAATCGTCCCCGTCCCCTAACACTAACCCTAGCCCGAACCCTAACCCTAACCCTTCCCCGAAGCCTTCCCCTCACCCGTCCCCTAATCCTAACCCCTACGCTCACACTAACCCGTGCCCTCACACGTACGCTCCCCCTAAACCGTTGTCGTACCCTCACCTGGACCCTAAACCGTCCCCGTCCCCTAACCCTAACCCTAACCTGAACCCTAATCCTAACCCTTCCCCGAAACCTTCCCCACACCCACCCCTAATCCTAAACCGTACGCTCACACTAACCCGCGCCCTCACACGTACGCTCACCCTAAAGCGTTGTCGTACCCTCACCTGGACCCTAAACCGTCCCCGTCCCCTAAACCAAACCCTAGCCCGAACGCTAACACTAACCCTTCCCCGAAGCCTTCCCCTCACCCGTCCCCGAATCCTAACCCGTACGCTCACACTAACCCGCGCCCTCACACGTTCGCTCCCCCTAAACCGCTGACGTACGCTACCTGGACCCTAAACCGTCCCCGTCCCCTAACCCTAACCCTAGCACGAACCCTAACCCTAACCCTTCCCCGAAGCCTTCCCCTCACCCGTCCCCAAATCCTAGCCAGTACGCTCACACTAACCCGTGCCCTCACACGTACGCTCCCCCTAAACCGTTGTCGTAGCCTCAACTGGACCCTAAACCGTCCGTGTCCCCTAACCATAACCCTAGCCCGAACCCTATCCCTAAACCTTCCCCGAAGCCGGCCCCTCACCGTCCCCTAATCCTAAACCATACGCTCACACTAACTCGCGCCCTCACACGTACCCTCCCCCTAAACCGCTGTCGTAGCCTCAACTGGACCCGAAACCGTCCCCATCCCCTAACCCTAACCCTAGCCTGAACCCTAAACCTAACCCTTCCCCGAAGCCTTCCCCTCAGCCGTGCCCTAATCCTAACCCGTACGCTCACACTAACCCCCGCCCTCACACGTACGCTCCCCCTAAACCGTTGTCATACCCTCACCTGGACCCTAAACGGTCCCCGTCCCCTAACCCTAACCCTAGCCCGAACCCTATCCCTAACCATTCCCCGAAGCCTTCCCCTCACCCATCCCCTAATCCTAAACCATACGCTCACACTAACCCGCGCCCTCACACGTATGCGCCCCCTAAACTGCTGTCGTAACCTCAACTGGACCCGAAACCGTCCCCGTCCCCTAACACTAACCCTAGCCCGAACCCTAACCCTAACCCTTCCCCGAAGCCTTCCCCTCACCCGTCCCCTAATCCTAACCCGTACGCTCACACTAACCCGTGCCCTCACACATACGCTCCCCCTAAACCGTTGTCGTACCCTCAACTGGACCCTAAACCGTCCCCGTCCCCTAACCCTAACCCTAACCTGAACCCTAACCCTAACCCTTCCCCAAAGCCTTCCCCTCACCCACCCCTAATCCTAACCCGTACGCTCACACTAACCCGTGCCCTCACACGTTCGCTCCCCCTAAATCACTGACGTACCCTCACCTGGACCGTAAACCGTCCCCGTCCCCTAAACCTAATCCTAGCCCGAACCCTAACCGTAACCCTTCCCCGAAGCCTTCCCCTCACCCGTCCCCTAATCCTAGCCAGTACGCTCACACTAACCCGCGCCCTCACACATACACTCCCCCTAAACCATTGTCGTACACTCACCTGGACCCTAAATCGTCTCTGTCCCCTAACCCTAACCCTAGCCCGAACCCTAAACCTAACCCTTCCCTGAAGCCTTCCCCTCACCTGTCCCCTAATCCTAACCCATACGCTCACACCAACCCGCACCCTCACACGTACGCTACCCCTAAACCGTGGTCGTACCCTCACCTGGACCCTAAACCGTCCCCGTCCCTAACCCTAACCCTAGCCCGAACCATAACCCTAACCCTTCCCCGAAGCCTTCCCCTCACCCGTCCCCTAATCCTAACCACTACGCTCACACTAACCCACGCTCTCACACGTACGCTCACCCTAAACCGTTGTCGTACCCTCACCTGGACCCTAAACCGTCCCCGTCCCCTAACCCTAACCCTAGCCTGAACCCTAACCCTAACACTTCTCCGAAGCCTTCCCCTCACCCGTCCCCTAATCCTAACCCGTACGCTCACACTAACCCGCGCTCTCACACGTACGCTCCCCCTAAACCGCTGTCGTACCCTCACCTGGACCCTAAACCATCCCGGTCCCTAACCCTAACCCTAGCCCGAACCCTAACCCTAACCCTTCCCCGAAGCCTTCCCCTTACCCGTCCCTTAATCCTCACCCGTAAGTTCACACTAACCCGCGCCCTCACATGTACGCTCCCCCTAAACCGCTGTCGTACCCTCAACTAGACCCGAAACCGTCCCCGTCCCCTAACCCTAACCCTAGCCCGAACCCTAACCCTAACCCTTCCCCGAAGCCTTCCCCTCACCCGTCCCCTAATCCTAACCCTTACGCTCACACTAACCCACGCACTCACACGGACGCTCCCCCTAAAGCGTTGTCGTACCCTCACCTGGACCCGAAACCGTCCCCGTCCCCTAACCGTAACCCTAGCCCGAACCCTAACCCTAGCACTTCCCCGAAGCCTTCCCCTCACCCGTCCCCTAAACCTAACCCGTACGCTCACACTAACCAGCGCCCTCACATGTACGCTCCCACTAAACCGCTGTCGTACCCTCACCTGGACCCTAAACAGTCCCCGTCCCTAACCCTAACTCTAGCCCGAACCCTATCCCTAACACTTCCCCGAAGCCTTCCCCTCACCCGTTCCCTAATCCTAACCCGTAAGCTCACACTAACCCGCGCCCTCCCACGTACGCTCCCCCTAAACCGTTGTCGTACCCTCACCTGGACCCTAAACCATGCCCATTCCCTAACCCTAACCCTAGCCCGAACCCTAACCCTAACACTTCCCAGAAACCTTCCCCTAACCCGTCCCCTAATCCTAACCCATACGCTCACACTAACCCACGCCCTCACACGTACGCTCCCCCTAAACAGTTGTTGTACGCTCACCTGGACCCTAAACCGTCCCCGTCCCCTAACCATAACCCTAGCCCGAAACATAACCTTAACACTTCCCCGAAGCCTTCCCCTCACCAGTCCCCTAATCCTAACCCGTACGCTCACACTAACCCGCGCCGTCACACGTACGCTCCGCCTAAACAGTTGTGGTACCCTCAACTGGACCCTAAACAGTCCCTGTTCCCTAACCCTAACCCTAGCCCGAACCCTAACCCTTACCCTTCCCCGAAGCCTTCCCCTCACCCGTCACCTAATCCTAACCCGTACCCTCACACTAACCCGCGCCCTCACACGTACGCTCCCCCTAAACCGTTATCGTACCCTCACCTGGACCCTAAACCGTCCCCGTCCCCTAACCCTAACCCTAGGCCGAACCCTATCCCTAAACCTTCCCGGAAGCTTTCCCCTCACCGTCGCTAATCCTAAACCATACGCTCACACTAACCCGTGCCCTCACACGTACCCTCCCCCTAAACCGCTGTCGTAGCCTCATCTGGACCCGAAACCATCCCCGTCCCCTAACCCTAACCCTAGCCCGAACCCTAACCCTAACCCTTCCCCGAAGCCTTCCCCTCACCCGTCCCCTAATCCTAACCCGTACGCTCACACTAACCCACGCCCTCACACGTACGCTCCCCCTAAAGCGTTGTCGTACCCTCACCTGGACCCTAAACCGTCCCCTCCCCTAACCGTAACCCTAGCCCGAACCATAACCCTAACACTTCCCCGAAGCCTTCCCCTACCCGTCCCCTAATCCTAAACCGTACCCTCACACTAACCCACGCCCTCACACGTACGCTCCCCGTAAAGCGTTGTCGTACCCTCACCTTGACCCTAAACTGTCCTCGTCCCCTAACCCTAACCCTAGCCCGAACACTAACCCTAACCCTTCCCCGAAGCCTTCCCCTCACCTGTCCCCTAATGCTACCCAGTACGCTCACACTAACCCGCGCCCTCACACGTACGCTCCCCCTAAAGCATTGTCGTACCATCTCCTGGACCCTAAACCGTCCCCGTCCCCTAACCCTAACCCTAGCCTGAACCCTAACCCTAACCCTTCCTAGAAGCCTTCCCCTCAGCCTTCCCCTAATCCTAACCCGTACGCTCACACTAACCAGCGCCCTCACACGTACGCTACACCTAAAGCGTTGTCGTAGCCTCACCTGGACCCTAAACCGTCCCCGTCCCCTAACCGTAACCCTAGCCCGAACCATAACCCTAACACTTCCCCGAAGCCTTCCCCTCACCCGTCCCCTAATCCTAACCCGTACGCTCACACTAACCAGCGCCCTCACACGTACGCTCCCGCTAAACCGCTGTCGTACCCTCACCTGGACCCTAAACAGTCCCCGTCCCTAACCCTAACCCCAGCCCGAACCCTAACCCTAACCCTTCCCCAAAGCCTTCACCTCACCCGTCCCCTAATCCTAACCCGTACGCTCACACTAACCCGTGCCCTCACACGTACGCTCCCCCTAAACCGTTGTCGTACCCTCACCTGGACCCTAAACCGTCCCCGTACCCTAACCCTAACCCTAGCCTGAACCCTAACCCTAACACTTCTCCGAAGCCTTCCCCTCACCCGTCCCCTAATCCTAACCCGTACGCTCACACTAACCCGCGCCCTCACACGTACGCTACCCGTAAACCATTGTCGTACCCTCACCTGGACCCTAAACCGTCCCCGTAACCTAACCGTAACCCTAGCCCGAACCCTATCCCTAACACTTCCCTGAATCCTTCCCCTCACCCGTCACCTAATCCTAACCCATACGCTCACACTAACCCGCGTCCTCACACGTACGCTCCCGCTACACAGCTGTCGTACCCTCAACTGGACCCAAAACCGTGCCCGTCCCCTAGCCCTAACCCTAGCACGAACCCTAACCCTAACCCTTCTCCAAAGCCTTCCCCTAACCCGTCCCCTAATCCTAACCCGTACGCTCACACTAACCCGCACCCTCAAATGTACGCTCCCGCTAATGCGTTGTCATACCCTCACCTGGACCCTAAACCGTTCCCGTCCCCTAACCCTAACCCTAGACCGAACCCTAACCCTAACCCTTCCCCGAAGCCTTCCCCTCACCCGTCCCCTAATCCTAACCCGTACGCTCACACTAACTCACGCCCTCACACGTACGCTCCCCCTAAAGCGTTGTCGTACCCTCACCTGGACCCTAAACCGTCCCCGTCCCCTAAACCAAACCCTAGCCCGAACGCTAACACTAACCCTTCCCCGAAGCCTTCCCCTCACCCGTCCCCGAATTCTAACCCGTACGCTCACACTAACCCGCGCCCTCACACGTTCGCTCTCCCTAAACCGCTGACGTACCGTACCTGGACCCTAAACCGTCCCCGTCCCCTAACCCTAACCCTAGCACGAACCCTAACCCTAACACTTCCCCGAAGCCTTCCCCTCACCCGTCCCCTACTCCTAACCAGTACGCTCACACTAACCCGCGCCCTCACATGTACACTCCCCCTAAACCATTGTCGTACCCTCACCTGGACCCTAAACCGTCTGTTTCCCCTAACCCTAACCCTAGCCCGAACCCTAACCTTAACCCTTCCCCGAAGCCTTCCCCTCACCCGTCCCCTAATCCTAACCCGTAAGCTCACACTAACCCGCGCCCTCACATGTACGCTCACCCTAAACCGTGTCGTACAGTCACCTGGACCCTAAACCGTCCCCGTCCCCTAACCCTAACCGTAGCCTGAATCCTAACCCTAACCCTTCTCCGAAGCCTTCCCGTCACCCGTCCCCTAATCCTAACCCGTACGCTCACACTAACCCGCGCCCTCACACGTACGCTACCCCTAAACCGTTGTCGTACCCTCACCTGGACCCTAAACCGTCCCCGTAAACTAACCATAACCCTAGCCCGAACCCTAACCCTAACCCTTCCCCAAAGCCTTCCCCTTACCCGTCCCCTAATCCTAATCCGTATGCTCACACTAACCCACGCCCTCACACGTACGCTCCTCCTAAAGCATTGTCGTACCCTCACCTGGACCCTAAACAGTCTCCGTCCTTAACCCTAACCCTAGCCCGAACCCTATCCCTAACACTTCCCCGAAGCCTTCACCTCACCGTCCCCTAATCCTAAACCATACGCTCACACTAACCCACGCCCTCACACGTACACTACCCCTAAACTGCTGTGGTACCCTCAACTGGACCCGAAATCGTCCCCGTCCCCTAACACTAACCCTAGCCCGAACCCTAACCCTAACCCTTCCCCGAAGCCTTCCCCTCACCCGTCCCCTAATCCTAACCCCTACGCTCACACTAACCCGTGCCCTCACACGTACGCTCCCCCTAAACCGTTGTCGTACCCTCACCTGGACCCTAAACCGTCCCCGTCCCCTAACCCTAACCCTAACCTGAACCTTAATCCTAACCCTTCCCTGAAGCCTTCCCCACACCCACCCCTAATCCTAACCCGTACGCTCACACTAACCCGCGCCCTCACACGTACGCTCACCCTAAAGCGTTGTCGTACCCTCACCTGGACCCTAAACCGTCCCCGTCCCCTAAACCAAACCCTAGCCCGAACGCTAACACTAACCCTTCCCCGAAGCCTTCCCCTCACCCGTCCCCGAATCCTAACCCGTACGCTCACACTAACCCGCGCCCTCACACGTTCGCTCCCCCTAAACCGCTGACGTACGCTACCTGGACCCTAAACCGTCCCCGTCCCCTAACCCTAACCCTAGCACGAACCCTAACCCTAACCCTTCCCCGAAGCCTTCCCCTCACCCGTCCCCTACTCCTAACCAGTACGCTCACACTAACCCGCGCCCTCACACGTTCGCTCCCCCTAAACCGCTGACGTACCCTACCTGGACCCTAAACCGTCCCCGTCCCCTAACCCTAACCCTAGCCCGAACCCTAACCCTAAACCTCCCTCGAAGCCTTCCCCTCACACACCCCTAATCCTAACCCGTACGCTCACACTAACTCACGCCCTCACACGAACGTTCCCCCTAAAGCGTTGTCGTATCCTCACCTGGACCATAAAATGTCCCCGTCCCCTAACCCTAACCCTAGCCCGAACCCTATCCCTAACCCTTCCCCGAAGCCTTCCCCTCACCCGTCCCCTAATCCTAACCCGTACGCTCACACTAACACGCACCCTCACACGTTCACTCCCCCTAAACCGCTGACGTACCCTGACCTGGACCCTAAACCGTCCCCGTCCCCTAACCCTAACCTTAGCCCGAACCCTAACTCTAACCCTTCCCCGAAGCCTTCCCCTCACCCGTCCCCTAATCCTAACCCGTACGCTCACACTAACCCACGCTCTCACACGTTCGCTCCCCCTAAACCGCTGTCGTACCCTCACCAGGACCCTAAACCATTCCGGTCCCTAACCCTAACCCTAGCCCGAACCCTAACCCTAACCCTTCCCCGAAGCCTTCCCCTTACCCGTCCCCTAATCCTAACCCATAAGCTCACACTAACCCGCGCCCTCACATGTACACTGCCCCTAAACCGCTGTCGTACCCTCAACTGGACCCGAAACCGTCCCCGTCCCCTAACCCTAACCCTAACCTGAACCCTAATCCTAACCCTTCCCCGAAGCCTTCCCCACACCCACCCCTAATCCTAACCCGTACGCTCACACTAACCCGCGCCCTCACACGTATGCTCACCCTAAAGCGTTGTCGTACCCTCACCTGGACCCTAAACCGTCCCCGTCCCCTAAACCAAACCCTAGCCCGAACGCTAACACTAACCCTTCCCCGAAGCCTTCCCCTCACCCGTCCCCGAATCCTAACCCGTACGCTCACACTAACCCGCGCCCTCACACGTTCGCTCCCCCTAAACCGCTGACGTACCCTACCTGGACCCTAAACCGTCCCCGTCCCCTAACCCTAACCCTAGCCCGAACCCTAACCCTAAACCTCCCTCGAAGCCTTCCCCTCACACACCCCTAATCCTAACCCGTACGCTCACACTAACTCACGCCCTCACACGAACGTTCCCCCTAAAGCGTTGTCGTATCCTCACCTGGACCATAAAATGTCCCCGTCCCCTAACCCTAACCCTAGCCCGAACCCTATCCCTAACCCTTCCCCGAAGCCTTCCCCTCACCCGTCCCCTAATCCTAACCCGTACGCTCACACTAACACGCACCCTCACACGTTCACTCCCCCTAAACCGCTGACGTACCCTGACCTCGACCCTAAACCGTCCCCATCCCCTAACCCTAACCTTAGCCCGAACCCTAACTCTAACCCTTCCCCGAAGCCTTCCCCTCACCCGTCCCCTAATCCTAACCCGTACGCTCACACTAACCCACGCTCTCACACGTTCGCTCCCCCTAAACCGCTGTCGTACCCTCACCAGGACCCTAAACCATTCCGGTCCCTAACCCTAACCCTAGCCCGAACCCTAACCCTAACCCTTCCCCGAAGCCTTCCCCTTACCCGTCCCCTAATCCTAACCCATAAGCTCACACTAACCCGCGCCCTCACATGTACACTGCCCCTAAACCGCTGTCGTACCCTCAACTGGACCCGAAACCGTCCCCGTCCCCTAACCCTAACCCTAGCCCGAACCCTAACCCTAACCCTTCCCCGAAGCCTTCCCCTCACCCGTCCGTAATCCTAACCCATACGCTCACACTAACCCACGCCCTCACACGTACGCTCCCCCTAAAGCGTTGTCGTACCCTCACCTGGACCTGAAACCGTCCCTGTCCCCTAACTGTAACCCTAGCCCGAACCCTAACCCTAGCACTTCCCCGAAGCCTTTCCCTCACCCGTCCCCTAATCCTAACCCGTACGCTCACACTAACCAGCGCCCTCACACGTACCCTCCCCCTAAACCGCTGTCGTACCCTCAACTGGACCCTAAACAGTCCCCGTCCCTAACCCTAACCCTAGCCCGAACCCTATCCCTAACCCTTCCCCGAAGCCTTCCCCTCAGCCGTGCCCTAATCCTAACCCGTACGCTCACACTAACCCCCGCCCTCAGACGTACGCTCCCCCTAAACCGTTGTCATACCCTCACCTGGACCCTAAACCGTCCCCGTCCCCTAACCCTAACCCTAGCCCGAACCCTATCCCTAACCATTCCCCGAAGCCTTCCCCTCACCCATCCCCTAATCCTAAACCATACGCTCACACTAACCTGCGCCCTCACACGTATGCGCGCCCTAAACTGCTGTCGTAACCTCAACTGGACCCGAAACCGTCCCCGTCCCCTAACACTAACCCTAGCCCGAACCCTATCCCTAACCCTTCCCCGAAGCCTTCCCCTCACCCGTCCCCTAATCCTAACCCGTACGCTCACACTAACCCGTGCCCTCACACGTACGCTCCCCCTAAACCGTTGTCGTACCCTCAACTGGACCCTAAACCGTCCCCGTCCCCTAACCCTAACCCTAACCTGAACCCTAACCCTAACCCTTCCCCAAAGCCTTCCCCTCACCCACCCCTAATCCTAACCCGTACGCTCACACTAACTCACGCCCTCACATGTACGCTCCCCCTAAAGCGTTGTCGTACCCTCACCTGGACCCTAAACCGTCCCCGTCCCCTAAACCAAACCCTAGCCCGAACCCTAACACTAACCCTTCCCCGAAGCCTTCCCGTCACCCGTCACCGAATCCTAACCCGTACGCTCACACTAACCCGCGCCCTCACACGTACCCTCCCCCTAAACCGCTGTCGTAGCCTCAACTGGACCTGAAACCGTCCCCGTCCCCTAATCCTAAACGTAGCCTGAACCCTAACCCTAACCCTTCCCCGAAGCCTTCCCCTCACCCGTCTCCTAATCCTAACCCGTACGCTCACACTAACCCGTGCCCTCACACGTACGCACCCCCTAAAGTGTTGTCGTACCCTCACCTGGACCGTAAACTGTCCCATCCCCTAACCCTAACCCTAGCCTGAACCCTAACCCTAACCCTTCCCCGAAGCCTTCCCCTCACCCGTCCCGTAATCCTAACCCGTACGCTCACAGTAACCCACGCCCTCACACGTTCGCTCCCCCTAAATCGCTGACGTACCCTCACCTTGACCCTAAACCGTCCCCGTCCCCTAACCCTAACCCTAGCCCGAACCCTAACCCTAACACTTCCCCAAAGCCTTCCCATAACCCGTCCCTTAATCCTAACCCGTATGCTCACACTAACCCGCGCCCTCACAAGTACGCTCCCCCTAAACCGTTGTCGTACCCTCACCTGGACCCTAAACCATCCCTGTCCCCTAACCCTAACCCTAGCCCGAACCCTATCCGTAACCCTTCCCCGAAGCCTGCCCCTCACCGTCCCCTAATCCTAAACCGTACGCTCACACTAACCCGTGCCCTCACACGTACGCTTCCCCTGAACCGTTGTCGTACCTTCACCTGGACCCTAAACCGTCCCCGTCCCCTAACCCTAACCCTAGCCCAAACCCTATCCCTAACCCTTCCCCGAAGCCTTCCCCTCACCCGTCCCCTAATCCTAGCCAGTACGCTCACACTAACCCGCGCCCTCACACATACGCTCCCCCTAAACCATTGTCGTACACTCACCTGGACCCTAAATCGTCTCTGTCCCCTAACCCTAACCCTAGCCCGAACACTAAACCTAACCCTTCCCTAAAGCCTTCCCCTCACCCGTCCCCTAATCCTAACCCCTACGCTCACACTAACCCGTGCCCTCACACGTACGCTCCCCCTAAACCGTTGTCGTACCCTCACCTGGACCCTAAACCGTCCCCGTCCCCTAACCCTAACCCTAACCTGAACCCTAACCCTAACCCTTCCCCGAAGCCTTCCCCTCACCCACCCCTAATCCTAACCCGTACGCTCACACTAACTCACGCCCTTACACGTACGCTCCCCCTAAAGCGTTGTCGTACCCTCACCTGGACCCTAAACCGTCCCCGTCCCCTAAACCAAACCCTAGCCCGAACGTTAACACTAACCCTTCCCCGAAGCCTTCCCCTCACCCGTCCCCGAATCCTAACCCGTACGCTCACACTAACCCGCGCCCTCACACGTTCGCTCCCCCTAAACCGCTGACGTACCCTACCTGGACCCTAAACCGTCCCCGTCCCCGAACCCTAACCCTAGCACGAACCCTAACCCTAACCCTTCCCCGAAGCCTTCCCCTCACCCGTCCCCTAATCCTAACCACTACGCTCACACTAACCCACGCCCTCACACGTACGCTCACCCTAAACCGTTGTCGTACCCTCACCTGGACCCTAAACCGTCCCCGTCCCCTAACCCTAACCCTAGCCTGAACCCTAACCCTAACCCTTCTCCGAAGCCTTCCCGTCACCCGTCCCCTAATCCTAACCCGTACGCTCACACTAACCCGCGCCCTCACACGTACGCTACCCCTAAACCGTTGTCGTACCCTCACCTGGACCCTAAACCGTCCCCGTAACCTAACCATAACCCTAGCCCGAACCCTAACCCTAACCCTTCCCCAAAGCCTTCCCCTTACCCGTCCCCTAATCCTAATCCGTATGCTCACACTAACCCACGCCCTCACACGTACGCTCCTCCTAAAGCGTTGTCGTACCCTCACCTGGACCCTAAACAGTCCCCGTCCTTAACCCTAACCCTAGCCCGAACCCTATCCCTAACACTTCCCCGAAGCCTTCCCCTCACCGTCCCCTAATCCTAAACCATACGCTCACACTAACCCACGCCCTCACATGTACACTACCCCTAAACTGCTGTGGTACCCTCAACTGGACCCGAAATCGTCCCCGTCCCCTAACACTAACCCTAGCCCGAACCCTAACCCTAACCCTTCCCCGAAGCCTTCCCCTCACCCGTCCCCTAATCCTAACCCCTACGCTCACACTAACCCGTGCCCTCACACGTACGCTCCCCCTAAACCGTTGTCGTACCCTCACCTGGACCCTAAACCGTCCCCGTCCCCTAACCCTAACCCTAACCTGAACCCTAACCCTAACCCTTCCCCGAAGCCTTCCCCTCACCCACCCCTAATCCTAAGCAGTACGCTCACACTAACTCACGCCCTCACACGTACGCTCCCCCTAAAGCGTTCTCGTACCCTCACCTGGACCCTAAACCGTCCCCGTCCCCTAAACCAAACCCTAGCCCGAACGCTAACACTAACCCTTCCCCGAAGCCTTCCCCTCACCCGTCCCCGAATCCTAACCCGTACGCTCACACTAACCCGCGCCCTCACACGTTCGCTCCCCATAAACCGCTGACGTACCCTACCTGGACCCTAAACCGTCCCCGTCCCCTAACCCTAACCCTAGCACGAACCCTAACCCTAACCCTTCCCCGAAGCCTTCCCCTCACCCGTCCCCTAATCCTAACCACTACGCTCACACTAACCCACGCCCTCACACGTACGCTCACCCTAAACCGTTGTCGTACCCTCACCTGGACCCTAAACCGTCCCCGTCCCCTAACCCTAACCCTAGCCTGAATCCTAACCCTAACCCTTCTCCGAAGCCTTCCCGTCACCCGTCCCCTAATCCCAACCCGTACGCTCACACTAACCCGCGCCCTCACACGTACGCTACCCCTAAACCGTTGTCGTACCCTCACCTGGACCCTAAACCGTCCCCGTAACCTAACCATAACCCTAGCCCGAACCCTAACCCTAACCCTTCCCCAAAGCCTTCCCCTTACCCGTCCCCTAATCCTAATCCGTATGCTCACACTAACCCACGCCCTCACACGTACGCTCCTCCTAAAGCGTTGTCGTACCCTCACCTGGACCCTAAACAGTCCCCGTCCTTAACCCTAACCCTAGCCCGAACCCTATCCCTAACACTTCCCCGAAGCCTTCACCTCACCGTCCCCTAATCCTAAACCATACGCTCACACTAACCCACGCCCTCACACGTACACTACCCCTAAACTGCTGTGGTACCCTCAACTGGACCCGAAATCGTCCCCGTCCCCTAACACTAACCCTAGCCCGAACCCTAACCCTAACCCTTCCCCGAAGCCTTCCCCTCACCCGTCCCCTAATCCTAACCCCTACGCTCACACTAACCCGTGCCCTCACACGTACGCTCCCCCTAAACCGTTGTCGTACCCTCACCTGGACCCTAAACCGTCCCCGTCCCCTAACCCTAACCCTAACCTGAACCCTAATCCTAACCCTTCCCCGAAACATTCCCCACACCCACCCCTAATCCTAAACCGTACGCTCACACTAACCCGCGCCCTCACACGTACGCTCACCCTAAAGCGTTGTCGTACCCTCACCTGGACCCTAAACCGTCCCCGTCCCCTAAACCAAACCCTAGCCCGAACGCTAACACTAACCCTTCCCCGAAGCCTTCCCCTCACCCGTCCCCGAATCCTAACCCGTACGCTCACACTAACCCGCGCCCTCACACGTTCGCTCCCCCTAAACCGCTGACGTACGCTACCTGGACCCTAAACCGTCCCCGTCCCCTAACCCTAACCCTAGCACGAACCCTAACCCTAACCCTTCCCCGAAGCCTTCCCCTCACCCGTCCCCAAATCCTAGCCAGTACGCTCACACTAACCCGTGCCCTCACACGTACGCTCCCCCTAAACCGTTGTCGTAGCCTCAACTGGACCCTAAACCGTCCGTGTCCCCTAACCATAACCCTAGCCCGAACCCTATCCCTAAACCTTCCCCGAAGCCGGCCCCTCACCGTCCCCTAATCCTAAACCATACGCTCACACTAACTCGCGCCCTCACACGTACCCTCCCCCTAAACCGCTGTCGTAGCCTCAACTGGACCCGAAACCGTCCCCATCCCCTAACCCTAACCCTAGCCTGAACCCTAAACCTAACCCTTCCCCGAAGCCTTCCCCTCAGCCGTGCCCTAATCCTAACCCGTACGCTCACACTAACCCCCGCCCTCACACGTACGCTCCCCCTAAACCGTTGTCATACCCTCACCTGGACCCTAAACGGTCCCCGTCCCCTAACCCTAACCCTAGCCCGAACCCTATCCCTAACCATTCCCCGAAGCCTTCCCCTCACCCATCCCCTAATCCTAAACCATACGCTCACACTAACCCGCGCCCTCACACGTATGCGCCCCCTAAACTGCTGTCGTAACCTCAACTGGACCCGAAACCGTCCCCATCCCCTAACACTAACCCTAGCCCGAACCCTAACCCTAACCCTTCCCCGAAGCCTTCCCCTCACCCGTCCCCTAATCCTAACCCGTACGCTCACACTAACCCGTGCCCTCACACATACGCTCCCCCTAAACCGTTGTCGTACCCTCAACTGGACCCTAAACCGTCCCCGTCCCCTAACCCTAACCCTAACCTGAACCCTAACCCTAACCCTTCCCCAAAGCCTTCCCCTCACCCACCCCTAATCCTAACCCGTACGCTCACACTAACCCGTGCCCTCACACGTTCGCTCCCCCTAAATCGCTGACGTACCCTCACCTGGACCGTAAACCGTCCCCGTCCCCTAAACCTAATCCTAGCCCGAACCCTAACCGTAACCCTTCCCCGAAGCCTTCCCCTCACCCGTCCCCTAATCCTAGCCAGTACGCTCACACTAACCCGCGCCCTCACACATACACTCCCCCTAAACCATTGTCGTACACTCACCTGGACCCTAAATCGTCTCTGTCCCCTAACCCTAACCCTAGCCCGAACCCTAAACCTAACCCTTCCCTGAAGCCTTCCCCTCACCTGTCCCCTAATCCTAACCCATACGCTCACACCAACCCGCACCCTCACACGTACGCTACCCCTAAACCGTTGTCGTACCCTCACCTGGACCCTAAACCGTCCCCGTCCCTAACCCTAACCCTAGCCCGAACCATAACCCTAACCCTTCCCCGAAGCCTTCCCCTCACCCGTCCCCTAATCCTAACCACTACGCTCACACTAACCCACGCTCTCACACGTACGCTCACCCTAAACCGTTGTCGTACCCTCACCTGGACCCTAAACCGTCCCCGTCCCCTAACCCTAACCCTAGCCTGAACCCTAACCCTAACACTTCTCCGAAGCCTTCCCCTCACCCGTCCCCTAATCCTAACCCGTACGCTCACACTAACCCGCGCTCTCACACGTACGCTCCCCCTAAACCGCTGTCGTACCCTCACCTGGACCCTAAACCATCCCGGTCCCTAACCCTAACCCTAGCCCGAACCCTAACCCTAACCCTTCCCCGAAGCCTTCCCCTTACCCGTCCCTTAATCCTCACCCGTAAGTTCACACTAACCCGCGCCCTCACATGTACGCTCCCCCTAAACCGCTGTCGTACCCTCAACTAGACCCGAAACCGTCCCCGTCCCCTAACCCTAACCCTAGCCCGAACCCTAACCCTAACCCTTCCCCGAAGCCTTCCCCTCACCCGTCCCCTAATCCTAACCCGTACGCTCACACTAACCCACGCACTCACACGTACGCTCCCCCTAAAGCGTTGTCGTACCCTCACCTGGACCCGAAACCGTCCCCGTCCCCTAACCGTAACCCTAGCCCGAACCCTAACCCTAGCACTTCCCCGAAGCCTTCCCCTCACCCGTCCCCTAAACCTAACCCGTACGCTCACACTAACCAGCGCCCTCACATGTACGCTCCCACTAAACCGCTGTCGTACCCTCACCTGGACCCTAAACAGTCCCCGTCCCTAACCCTAACTCTAGCCCGAACCCTATCCCTAACACTTCCCCGAAGCCTTCCCCTCACCCGTTCCCTAATCCTAACCCGTAAGCTCACACTAACCCGCGCCCTCCCACGTACGCTCCCCCTAAACCGTTGTCGTACCCTCACCTGGACCCTAAACCATGCCCATTCCCTAACCCTAACCCTAGCCCGAACCCTAACCCTAACACTTCCCAGAAACCTTCCCCTAACCCGTCCCCTAATCCTAACCCATACGCTCACACTAACCCACGCCCTCACACGTACGCTCCCCCTAAACAGTTGTTGTACGCTCACCTGGACCCTAAACCGTCCCCGTCCCCTAACCATAACCCTAGCCCGAAACATAACCTTAACACTTCCCCGAAGCCTTCCCCTCACCAGTCCCCTAATCCTAACCCGTACGCTCACACTAACCCGCGCCGTCACACGTACGCTCCGCCTAAACAGTTGTGGTACCCTCAACTGGACCCTAAACAGTCCCTGTTCCCTAACCCTAACCCTAGCCCGAACCCTAACCCTTACCCTTCCCCGAAGCCTTCCCCTCACCCGTCACCTAATCCTAACCCGTACCCTCACACTAACCCGCGCCCTCACACGTACGCTCCCCCTAAACCGTTATCGTACCCTCACCTGGACCCTAAACCGTCCCCGTCCCCTAACCCTAACCCTAGGCCGAACCCTATCCCTAAACCTTCCCGGAAGCTTTCCCCTCACCGTCGCTAATCCTAAACCATACGCTCACACTAACCCGTGCCCTCACACGTACCCTCCCCCTAAACCGCTGTCGTAGCCTCATCTGGACCCGAAACCATCCCCGTCCCCTAACCCTAACCCTAGCCCGAACCCTAACCCTAACCCTTCCCCGAAGCCTTCCCCTCACCCGTCCCCTAATCCTAACCCGTACGCTCACACTAACCCACGCCCTCACACGTACGCTCCCCCTAAAGCGTTGTCGTACCCTCACCTGGACCCTAAACCGTCCCCGTCCCCTAACCGTAACCCTAGCCCGAACCATAACCTTAACACTTCCCCGAAGCCTTCCCCTCACCCGTCCCCTAATCCTAACCCGTACGCTCACACTAACCAGCGCCCTCACACGTACGCTCCCGCTAAACCGCTGTCGTACCCTCACCTGGACCCTAAACAGTCCCCGTCCCTAACCCTAACCCCAGCCCGAACCCTAACCCTAACCCTTCCCCAAAGCCTTCACCTCACCCGTCCCCTAATCCTAACCCGTACGCTCACACTAACCCGTGCCCTCACACGTACGCTCCCCCTAAACCGTTGTCGTACCCTCACCTGGACCCTAAACCGTCCCCGTACCCTAACCCTAACCCTAGCCTGAACCCTAACCCTAACACTTCTCCGAAGCCTTCCCCTCACCCGTCCCCTAATCCTAACCCGTACGCTCACACTAACCCGCGCCCTCACACGTACGCTACCCGTAAACCATTGTCGTACCCTCACCTGGACCCTAAACCGTCCCCGTAACCTAACCGTAACCCTAGCCCGAACCCTATCCCTAACACTTCCCTGAATCCTTCCCCTCACCCGTCACCTAATCCTAACCCATACGCTCACACTAACCCGCGTCCTCACACGTACGCTCCCGCTACACAGCTGTCGTACCCTCAACTGGACCCAAAACCGTGCCCGTCCCCTAGCCCTAACCCTAGCACGAACCCTAACCCTAACCCTTCTCCAAAGCCTTCCCCTAACCCGTCCCCTAATCCTAACCCGTACGCTCACACTAACCCGCACCCTCAAATGTACGCTCCCGCTAATGCGTTGTCATACCCTCACCTGGACCCTAAACCGTTCCCGTCCCCTAACCCTAACCCTAGACCGAACCCTAACCCTAACCCTTCCCCGAAGCCTTCCCCTCACCCGTCCCCTAATCCTAACCCGTACGCTCACACTAACTCACGCCCTCACACGTACGCTCCCCCTAAAGCGTTGTCGTACCCTCACCTGGACCCTAAACCGTCCCCGTCCCCTAAACCAAACCCTAGCCCGAACGCTAACACTAACCCTTCCCCGAAGCCTTCCCCTCACCCGTCCCCGAATTCTAACCCGTACGCTCACACTACCCCGCGCCCTCACACGTTCGCTCTCCCTAAACCGCTGACGTACCCTACCTGGACCCTAAACCGTCCCCGTCCCCTAACCCTAACCCTAGCACGAACCCTAACCCTAACACTTCCCCGAAGCCTTCCCCTCACCCGTCCCCTACTCCTAACCAGTACGCTCACACTAACCCGCGCCCTCACATGTACACTCCCCCTAAACCATTGTCGTACCCTCACCTGGACCCTAAACCGTCTGTTTCCCCTAACCCTAACCCTAGCCCGAACCCTAACCTTAACCCTTCCCCGAAGCCTTCCCCTCACCCGTCCCCTAATCCTAACCCGTAAGCTCACACTAACCCGCGCCCTCACATGTACGCTCACCCTAAACCGTGTCGTACAGTCACCTGAACCCTAAACCGTCCCGTTCCCTAACCCTAACCCTAGCCCGAACCCTAAACCTAACCCTTCCCCGAAGCCTTCCCCTCACCCGTCCCCTAATCCTAACCCGTACGCTCACACTAACCCGCGCCCTCACACGTACGCTCCCCCTAAACCGTTGTCGTACCCTCACCTGGACCCTAAACCGTCCCCGAACCCTAACCCTAACCCTAGCCCAAACCCTAACCCTAACCCTCCCTCGAAGCCTTCCCCTCACACACCCCTACTCCTAACCCGTACGCTCACACTAACTCACGCCCTCACATGCACGCTCCCCCTAAAGCGTTGTCATACCCTCACCTGGACAATAAAATGTCCCCGTCCCCTAACCCTAACCCTAGCCCGAACCCTATCCCTAACCCTTCCCCGAAGCCTTCCCATCACCCGTCCCCTAATCCTAACCCGTACGCTCACATTAACACGCGCCCTCACACGTTCGCTCCCCCTAAACCGCTGACGTACCCTCACCTGGACCCTAAACCGTCCCCGTCCCCTAACCCTAACCCTAGCCCGAACCCTAACCCATACCCTTCCCCGAAGCCTTCCCCTCACCCGTCCCCTAATCCTAACCCGTACGCTCACACTAACCCGCGCCCTCCCACGTACGCTCCTCCTCAACCGTGTCGTACCCTCACCTGGACCCTAAACCATGCCCATTCCCTAACCCTAACCCTAGCCCGAACCTTAACCCTAACACTTCCCAGAAGCCTTCCCCTAACCCGTCCCCTAATCCTAACCCGTACGCTCACACTAACCCACGCCCTCACACATACGCTCCCCCTAAACAGTTGTTGTACGCTCACCTGGACCCTAAACCGTCCCCGTCCCCTAACCATAACCCTAGCCCGAAACATAAGCTTAACACTTCCCCGAAGCCTTCCCCTCACCCGTCACCTAATCCTAAACCATACGCTCACACTAACCCGCGCCATCACACGTACGCTCCCCCTAAGCAGTTGTGGTACCCTCAACTGGACCCTAAACAGTCCCTGTTCCCTAACCCTAACCCTAGCCCGAACCCTAACCCTTACCCTTCCCCGAAGCCTTCCCCTCACCCGTCACCTAATCCTAACCCGTACACTCACACTAACCCGCGCCCTCACACGTACGCTCCCCCTAAACCTTTATCGTACCCTCACCTGGACCCTAAACCGTCCCCGTCCCCTAACCCTAACCCTAGCCCGAATCCTATCCCTAACCCTTCCCGGAAGCCTTCCCCTCACCGTCCCCTAATCCTAAACCATACGCTCACACTAACCCGTGCCCTCACACGTACCCTCCCCCTAAACCGCTGTCGTAGCCTCAACTGGACCCGAAACCATCCCCGTCCCCTAACCATAACCCTAGCCCGAACCCTAACCCTAAACCTTCCCCAAAGCCTTCCCCTCACCCGTCCCCTAATCCTAACCCGTACGCTCACACTAACCCACGCCCTCACACGTACGCTCCCCCTAAAGCGTTGTCGTACCCTCACCTGGACCCTAAACCGTCCCCGTCCCCTAACCGTAACCCTAGCCCGAACCCTAACCCTAACACTTCCCCGAAGCCTTCCCCTCACCCGTCCCGTAATCCTAACCCGTACGCTCACACTAACCAGCGCCCTCACACGTACGCTCCCACTAAACCGCTGTCGTACCCTCACCTGGACCCTAAACAGTCCCCGTCCGTAACCCTAACCCTAGCCCGAACCCTAACCCTAACTCTTCCCCAAAGCCTTCCCCTCACTCGTCCCCTAATCCTAACCCGTAAGCTCACACTAACCCGTGCCCTCCCACGTACGCTCCCCCTAAACCGTGTCGTACCCTCACCTGGACCCTAAACCGTGCCCGTTCCCTAACCCTAACCCTAGCCCGAACCCTAAACCTAACCCTTCCCAGAAGCCTTCCCCTAACCCGGCCCCTAATCCTAACCCGTACACTCACACTAACCCACGCCCTCACACGTACGCTCCCCCTAAACAGTTGTTGTACGCTCACCTGGACCCTAAACCCTCCCCGTCCCCTAACCATAACCCTAGCCCGAAACATAGCCTTAACACTTCCCCGAAGCCTTCCCCTCACCCGTCCCCTAATCCTAACCCGTACGCTCACACTAACCCGCGCCATCATACGTACGCTCCCCCTAAACAGCTGTCGTACCCTCAACTGGACCCGAAACCATCCCCGTCCCCTAACCCTAACCCTAGCCCAAACCCTAAGCCTAACCCTTCCCCAAAGCGTTCCCCTAACCCGTCCCCTAATCCTATCCCGTACGCTCACACTAACCCGTACCCTCAAACGTACACTCCCCATAAGGCGTTGTCGTACCCTCACCTGGACCCTAAACCGTCCCCATCCCCTAACCCTAACCCTAGCTCGAACCCTATCCCTAACACTTCCCCGAAGCCTTCCCCTCACCCGTCCCCTAATCCTAAACCATACGCTCACACTAACCCGCGCCCTCACACGTACGCTCCCCCTAAACCGCTGTCGTACCCTCAACTGGACTTGAAACCGTCCCAGTCCCCTAACCCTAACCCTAGCCCGAACCCTAAACCTAACCCTTGCCCGAAGCCTTCCCCTCACCCGTCCCTTAATCCTAACCCGTACTCTCACACTAACCCGTGCCCTCACACGTACGCTCCCCCTAAACCGTTGTCGTACCCTCACTTGGACCGTAAACCGTCCCCGTCCCCTAACCCTAACACTAACCCTAACCGTAACCCTTCCCTGAAGCCTTCCCCTCACCCACCCCTAATCCTAACCCGTACCCTCCCACTAACTCACGCCCTCACACGTACGCTCCCCCTAAAGCGTTGTCGTACCCTCACCTGGACCCTAAACAGTCCCATTCCCCTAACCCTAACCCTAGCCCAAACCGTAACCCTTACACTTCCCCGAAGCCTTCCCCTCACCCGTCACCTAATCCTAACCCGTACCCTCACACTAACCCGCGCCCTCACACGTTCACTCCCCCTAAACCGTTGTCGTACCCTCACCTGGCCCCTAAACCGTCCCCATCCCCTAACCTTAACCCTAGCCCGAATCCTAACCCTAACACTTCCCCGAAACCTTCCCCTCACCCGTCCCCTAATCCTACACCGCACGCTCACCCTAACCCGCGCCCTCACATGTACGCTCCCCCTAAAGCGTTGTCGTACACTCACATGGACCCTAAACCGTCCCCGTCCCCTAACCCTAACCCTAGCCCGAACCCTAACCCTAACCCTTCCCCTCACCCGTCCCCTAATCCTAACCCGTACGCTCACACTAACCCGCGGTCTCACACGTACGCTCCCCCTAAACCGCTGTCGTACCCTCAACTGGACCCTAAACCGTGCCCATTCCGTAACCCTAACCCTAGCCCGAACCCTAACCCTAACGCTTCCCAGAAGCCTTCCCCTAACCCGTCCCCTAATCCTAACCCGTACGCTCACACTAACCCACGCCCTCACACGTACGCTCCCCCTAAACAGTTGTTGTACGCTCACCTGGACCCTAAACCGTCCCCGTCCCCTAACCATAACCCTAGCCCGAAACATAACATTAACATTTCCCCGAAGCCTTCCCCTCACCTGTCCCCTAATCCTAACCCGTACGCTCACACTAACCCGCGCCCTCACACGTACGCTACCCGTAAACCATTGTCGTACCCTCACCTGGACCCTAAACCGTCCCCGTAACCTAACCGTAACCCTAGCCCGAACCCTATCCCTAACACTTCCCTGAATCCTTCCCCTCACCCGTCACCTAATCCTAACCCATACGCTCACACTAACCCGCGTCCTCACACGTACGCTCCCGCTACACAGCTGTCGTACCCTCAACTGGACCCAAAACCGTGCCCGTCCCCTAGCCCTAACCCTAGCACGAACCCTAACCCTAACCCTTCTCCAAAGCCTTCCCCTCACCCACCCCTAATCCTAACCCGTACGCTCACACTAACTCACGCCCTCACACGTACGCTCCCCCTAAAGCGTTGTCGTACCCTCACCTGGACCCTAAACCGTCCCCGTCCCCTAAACCAAACCCTAGCCCGAACGCTAACACTAACCTTTCCCCGAAGCCTTCCCCTCACCCGTCCCCGAATTCTAACCCGTACGCTCACACTAACCCGCGCCCTCACACGTTCGCTCTCCCTAAACCGCTGACGTACCCTACCTGGACCCTAAACCGTCCCCGTCCCCTAACCCTAACCCTAGCACGAACCCTAACCCTAACACTTCCCCGAAGCCTTCCCCTCACCCGTCCCCTACTCCTAACCAGTACGCTCACACTAACCCGCGCCCTCAAATGTACACTCCCCCTAAACCATTGTCGTACCCTCACCTGGACCCTAAACCGTTTGTTTCCCCTAACCCTAACCCTAGCCCGAACCCTAACCTTAACCCTTCCCCGAAACCTTCCCCTCACCCGTCCCCTAATCCTAACCCGTAAGCTCACACTAACCCGCGCCCTCACATGTACGCTCACCCTAAACCGTGTCGTACACTCACCTGGACCCTAAACCGTCCCGTTCCCTAACCCTAACCCTAGCCCGAACCCTAAACCTAACCCTTCCCCGAAGCCTTCCCCTCACCCGTCCCCTAATCCTAACCCGTACGCTCACACTAACCCGCGCCCTCACACGTACGCTCCCCCTAAACCGTTGTCGTACCCTCACCTGGACCCTAAACCGTCCCCGAACCCTAACCCTAACCCTAGCCCAAACCCTAACCCTAACCCTCCCTCGAAGCCTTCCCCTCACACACCCCTAATCCTAACCCGTACGCTCACACTAACTCACGCCCTCACATGCACGCTCCCCCTAAAGCGTTGTCATACCCTCACCTGGACCATAAAATGTCCCCGTCCCCTAACCCTAACCCTAGCCCGAACCCTATCCCTAACCCTTCCCCGAAGCCTTCCCATCACCCGTCCCCTAATCCTAACCCGTACGCTCACATTAACACGCGCCCTCACACGTTCGCTCCCCCTAAACCGCTGACGTACCCTCACCTGGACCCTAAACCGTCCCCGTCCCCTAACCCTAACCCTAGCCCGAACCCTAACCCATACCCTTCCCCGAAGCCTTCCCCTCACCCGTCCCCTAATCCTAACCCGTACGCTCACACTAACCCACGCCCTCCCACGTACGCTCCTCCTCAACCGTGTCGTACCCTCACCTGGACCCTAAACCATGCCCATTCCCTAACCCTAACCCTAGCCCGAACCTTAACCCTAACACTTCCCAGAAGCCTTCCCCTAACCCGTCCCCTAATCCTAACCCGTACGCTCACACTAACCCACGCCCTCACACATACGCTCCCCCTAAACAGTTGTTGTACGCTCACCTGGACCCTAAACCGTCCCCGTCCCCTAACCATAACCCTAGCCCGAAACATAACCTTAACACTTCCCCGAAGCCTTCCCCTCACCCGTCACCTAATCCTAAACCATACGCTCACACTAACCCGCGCCATCACACGTACGCTCCCCCTAAGCAGTTGTGGTACCCTCAACTGGACCCTAAACAGTCCCTGTTCCCTAACCCTAACCCTAGCCCGAACCCTAACCCTTACCCTTCCCCGAAGCCTTCCCCTCACCCGTCACCTAATCCTAACCCGTACACTCACACTAACCCGCGCCCTCACACGTACGCTCCCCCTAAAGCGTTGTCGTACCCTCACCTGGACCCTAAACCGTCCCCGTCCCCTAACCGTAACCCTAGCCCGAACCCTAACCCTAACACTTCCCCGAAGCCTTCCCCTCACCCGTCCCGTAATCCTAACCCGTACGCTCACACTAACCAGCGCCCTCACACGTACGCTCCCACTAAACCGCTGTCGTACCCTCACCTGGACCCTAAACAGTCCCCGTCCGTAACCCTAACCCTAGCCCGAACCCTAACCCTAACTCTTCCCCAAAGCCTTCCCCTCACCCGTCCCCTAATCCTAACCCGGAAGCTCACACTAATCCGTGCCCTCCCACGTACGCTCCCCCTAAACTGTTGTTGTACGCTCACCTGGACCCTAAACCCTCCCCATCCCCTAACCATAACCCTAGCCCGAAACATAGCCTTAACACTTCCCCGAAGCCTTCTCCTCACCCGTCCCCTAATCCTAACCCGTACGCTCACACTAACCCGCGCCATCATACGTACGCTCCCCCTAAACAGCTGTCGTACCCTCAACTGGACCCGAAACCATCCCCGTCCCCTAACCCTAACCCTAGCCCAAACCCTAAGCCTAACCCTTCCCCAAAGCGTTCCCCTAACCCGTCCCCTAATCCTATCCCGTACGCTCACACTAACCCGTACCCTCAAACGTACACTCCCCATAAGGCGTTGTCGTACCCTCACCTGGACCCTAAACCGTCCCCATCCCCTAACCCTAACCCTAGCTCGAACCCTATCCCTAACACTTCCCCGAAGCCTTCCCCTCACCCGTCCCCTAATCCTAAACCATACGCTCACACTAACCCGCGCCCTCACACGTACGCTCCCCCTAAACCGCTGTCGTACCCTCAACTGGACTTGAAACCGTCCCAGTCCCCTAACCCTAACCCTAGCCCGAACCCTAAACCTAACCCTTGCCCGAAGCCTTCCCCTCACCCGTCCCTTAATCCTAACCCGTACTCTCACACTAACCCGTGCCCTCACACGTACGCTCCCCCTAAACCGTTGTCGTACCCTCACTTGGACCGTAAACCGTCCCCGTCCCCTAACCCTAACACTAACCCTAACCGTAACCCTTCCCTGAAGCCTTCCCCTCACCCACCCCTAATCCTAACCCGTACCCTCCCACTAACTCACGCCCTCACACGTACGCTCCCCCTAAAGCGTTGTCATACCCTCACCTGGACCCTAAAAAGTCCCATTCCCCTAACCCTAACCCTAGCCCAAACCGTAACCCTTACACTTCCCCGAAGCCTTCCCCTCACCCGTCACCTAATCCTAACCCGTACCCTCACACTAACCCGCGCCCTCACACGTTCACTCCCCCTAAACCGTTGTCGTACCCTCACCTGGCCCCTAAACCGTCCCCATACCCTAACCTTAACCCTAGCCCGAATCCTAACCCTAACACTTCCCCGAAACCTTCCCCTCACCCGTCCCCTAATCCTACACCGCACGCTCACCCTAACCCGCGCCCTCACATGTACGCTCCCCCTAAAGCGTTGTCGTACACTCACCTGGACCCTAAACCGTCCCCGTCCCCTAACCCTAACCCTAGCCCGAACCCTAACCCTAACCCTTCCCCTCACCCGTCCCCTAATCCTAACCCGTACGCTCACACTAACCCGCGGTCTCACACGTACGCTCCCCCTAAACCGCTGTCGTACCCTCACCTGGACCCTAAACCGTGCCCATTCCGTAACCCTAAACCTAGCCCGAACCCTAACCCTAACGCTTCCCAGAAGCCTTCCCCTAACCCGTCCCCTAATCCTAACCCGTACGCTCACACTAACCCACGCCCTCACACGTACGCTCCCCCTAAACAGTTGTTGTACGCTCACCTGGACCCTAAACCGTCCCCGTCCCCTAACCATAACCCTAGCCCGAAACATAACCTTAACATTTCCCCGAAGCCTTCCCCTCACCCGTCCCCTAATCCTAACCCGTACGCTCACACTAACCCGCGCAATCACACGTACGCTCCCCCTAAACCGTTGTGGTACCCTCAAATGGACTCTAAACAGTCCCTGTTCCCTAACCCTAACCCTAGCCCGAACCCTAAAACTTACCCTTCCCCGAAGCCTTCCCCTCACCCGTCACCTAATCCTAACCCGTACCCTCACACTAACGCACGCCCTCACACGTTCGCTCCCCCTCAACCGTTGTCGTACACTCACCTGGACCCTAAACCGTCCCCGTCCCCTAACCCTATCCCTAGCCCGAAACCTAACCCTAACCCTTCCCCGAAAGCTTCCCCTCACCCGTCCCCTATTCCTAACCCGTACGCTCACACTAACCCGCGCCCTCACCCGTACGCTCCCCCTAAATCGTTGTAGTACCTTCACCTGGACCCTAAACCGTCCCCGTCCCCTAACCCTAACCCAAGCCCGAACCCTAAAACTAACACTTCCCGAAGCCTTCCCCTCACCCGTCCCCTAATCCTAACCCGTACGCTCACACTAACCCGCGCCCTCACACGTACGCTCCCCCTAAACCGTTATCGTACCCTCACTTGGACCCTAAACCGTCCCCGTCCCCTAACCCTAACCCGAACCCTATCCCTAACCCTTCCCCGAAGCCTTCCCCTCACCCGTTCCCTAAACCTAACCCGTACGCTCACACTAACCTGTGCCCTCACACGTACGCTCCCCCTAAACCGTTGTCGTACCCTCACCTGGACCCTAAACCGTCCCCGTCCCCTAACCCTAACCCTAGCCTGAACCCTAAACCTAACCCTTCCCCGAAGCCTTCCCCTCAGCCGTCCCCTAATCCTAACCCGTATGCTCACACTAACCCGCGCCCTCACACGTTCGCTACCCCTAAAGAGTTGTCGTACCCTCACCTGGACCCTAAACCGTCCCCTTCCCCTAAACCTAACCCTAGACCGAACCCTAACCCTAACCCTTCCCCAAAGCCTTCCCCTAACCCGACCCCTAATCCTAACCCGTACACTCACACTAACCCGCGCCCTCAAAAGTACGCTCCCCCTAAAGCGTTTTCGTACCCTCACCTGGACCCTAAACCGTTCCCGTCCCCTAACCCTAAACCTAGCCCGAATCCTAACCCTAACACTTCCCCGAAGCCTTCCCTCACCCGTCCCCTAATCCTAACCCGTACGCTCACACTAACCCGCGCCCTCACACATACTCTCCCCCTAAACCGTTGTCCTACACTCACCTGGACCCTAAACCGTCCCCGTCCCCTAACCCTAACCATAGCCCGAACCCTATCCCTAACCCTTCCCCGAAGCCTTCCCCTCACCCGTCCCCTAATCCTAAACCATACGCTCACACTAACCCACGCCCTCACACGTACGCTCCCCCTAAACTGCTGTCGTACTCTCAACTGGACCCGTAACCGTCCCCGTCCCCTAACCCTAACCCTAGCCCGTACCTTAACCCTAACCCTTCCCCGAAGCCTTCCCGTCACCCGTCCCCTAATCCTAACCCGTACGCTCACACTAACAAGTGCCTTCACACGTACGCTACACCTAAACCGTTGTCGTACCCTCACCTGGACCGTAAACCGTCCCCGTCCCCTAACCCAAACCCTAACCCGAACCCTAACCCTAACCCTTCCCCGAAGCCTTCCCCTCACCCACACCTAATCCTAACCCGTACGCTCACACTAACTCACGCCCTCACACGTACGCTCCCCCTAAAGCGTTGTCGTACCCTCACCTGGACCCTAAACTGTCCCCGTCCCCTAACCCTAACCCTAGCCTGAACCCTAACCCTAACCCTTCCCCGAAGCCTTCGCCTCACCCATCCCCTAATCCTAACCCGTACGCTCACACTAACCCGCGCCCTCACATGTTCGCTCCCCCTAAACCGCTGACGTACCCTCACCTGGACCCTAAACCGTCCCCGCGCCCTAACCCTAAACCTAGCCAGAACCCTAACCCTAACCCTTCCCCGAAGCCTTCCCCTCACCTGTCCCCTAATGCTACCCAGTACGCTCACACTAACCCGCGCCCTCACACGTACGCTCCCCCTAAAGCATTGTCGTACCCTCTCCTGGACCCTAAACCGTCCCCGTCCCCTAACCCTAACCCTAGCCTGAACCCTAACCCTAACACTTCCTAGAACCCTTCCCCTCAGCCTTCCCCTAATCCTAACCCGTACGCTCACACTAACCAGCGCCCTCACACGTACGCTACACCTAAAGCGTTGTCGTACCCTCACCTGGACCCTAAACCGTCCCCGTCCCCTAACCCTAACCCTAGCCCGAACCCTAACCCTAACCCTTCCCCAAAGCCTTCCACTAACCCGTCCCCTAATCCTAACCCGTACGCTCACACTAACCCGTGCCCTCACACGTACGCTCGCCTAAACCATTGTCGTACCCTCTCCTGGACCCTAAACCGTCCCCGTCCCCTAACCCTAACCCTAGCCTGAACCCTAAACCTAACCCTTCCACGAAGCCTTCCCCTCACCGTCCCCTAATCCTAAACCATACGTTCACACTAACCCGCGCCCTCACACGTACGCTCCCCCTAAACTGCTGTCATATCCTCAACTGGACCCGAAACCGTCCCCGTCCCCAACCCAAACCCTAGCCCGAACCCTAACCATAACCCTTCCCCGAAGCCTTCCCCTCACCCACCCGTAATCCTAACCCGTACGCTCACACTAACTCACGCCCTCACATGTACGCTCCCCCTAAAGTGTTGTCGTACCCTCACCTGGACCCTAAACTGTCCCCGTCACCTAATCCTAACCCTAGCCTGAACCCTAACCCTAACACTTCCGCGAAGCCTTCCCCTCACCCGTCCCCTAATCCTAACCCGTACGCTCACACTAACCCACGCCCTCACACGTTCGCTCCCCCTAAACCGCTGACGTACCCTCACCTGGACCCTAAATCATCCCCGTCCCCTAACCCTAAACCTAGCCAGAACCCTAACCCTAACCCTTCCCCGAAGCCTTCCCCTCACCCGTCCCCTAATCCTACCCAGTACGCTCACACTAACCCGCGCCCTCACACGTACGCTCCACCTAAAGCATTGTCGTACCCTCTCCTGGACCCTAAACCGTCCCCGTCCCCTAACCCTAACCCTAGCCTGAACCCTAACCCTAAACCTTCCTAGAAGGCTTCCCCTCAGCCGTCCCCTAATCCTAAGCCGTACGCTCTCACTAACCCGCGCCCTCAAAACTACGCTCCCCCTAAAGCGTTGTCATACCCTCACCTGGACCCTAAACCGTTCCCGTTCCCTAACCCTAAACCTAGCCCGAATCATAACCCTAACACTTCCCCGAAGCCTTCCCCTCACCCGTCCCCTAATCCTAACCCGTACGCTCACACTAACCCGCGCCCTCACACGTACGCTCCCCCTAAACCGTTGTCATACCCTCACCTGGACCCTAAACCGTCCCCGTCCCCTAACCCTAACCCTAGCCCGAACCCTATCCCTAAACCTTCCCCGAAGCCTTCCCCTCACACGTCCCCTAATCCTAAAGCATACGCTCACACTAAACCGCGCCCTCACACGTACGCTCCCCCTAAGCTGCTGTCGTATCCTCAACTGGACCCGAAACCGTCTCGATCCCCTAACCCTAACCCTAGCCCGAACCCTAACCCTAACCCTTCCCCGAAGCCTTCTCCTCACCCGTCCCCTAATCCTAACCCGTACGCTCACACTAACCCGTGCCCTCACACGTATGCTCCCCCTAAACCGTTATCATACCCTCACCTGGACTGTAAACCGTCCCCGTCCCCTAACCCTAACCCTAACCCGAACCCTAACCCTAACCCTTCACCGAAGCCTTCCCCTCACCCACCCCTAATCCTAACCCGTAAGCTCACACTAACTCACGCCCTCACACGTACGCTCCCCCTAAAGCGTTTTCGTACCCTCACCTGGACCGTAAACAGTCCCCGTCCCCTAACCCTAACCCTAGTCCGAACCCTATCCCTAACCCTTCCCCGAAGCCTTCCCGTCACCGTCCCCTAATCCTAAATCATACGCTCACACTAACCCGCGACCTCACACGTACCCTCCCCCTAAACCGCTGTCATAGCCTCAACTGGACCCGAAACCGACCCCGTCCCCTAACCCTAACCGTAGCCCGAACCCAAACCCTAACCCTTCCCCGAAGCCTTCCCCTCACCCGTCCCCTAATCCTAACCCGTACGCTCACACTAACCCGTGCCCTCACACGTACGCTCCCCCTAAACCGTTTTCGTACCCTCACCTGGACCCTAAACCGTCCCCGTCCCATAACCCTAACCCTAGCCGGAACCCTAACCCTAACCCTTCCCCGAAGCCTTCCCCTCACCCACCCCTAATCCTAACCCGTACGCTCACACTAACTCATGCGCTCACACGTACGCTCCCCCTAAAGTGTTGTCGTACCCTCACCTGGACCCTAAACTGTCCCCGTCCCCTAACCCTAACCCTAGCCTGAACCCTAACCCTAACCCTTCCCCGAAGCCTTCCCCTCACCCGTCCCCTAATCCTAACCCGTACGCTCACACTAACCCACGCCCTCACACGTTCGCTCCCCCTAAACCGCTGACGTACCCTCACCTGGACCCTAAACCGTCCCCATCCCCTAACACTAACCCTAGCCCGAACCCTAACCCTAACCCTTCCCCGAAGCCTTTCCCTCACCCGTCCCTTAATCCTACCCAGTACGCTCACACTAACCCGCGCCTTCACACGTACGCTCGCCTAAACCATTGTCGTACCCTCTCCTGGACCCTAAACCGTCCCCGTCCCCTAACCCTAACCCTAGCCTGAACCCTAAACCTAACCCTTCCCCGAAGCCTTCCCCTCACCGTCCCCTAATCCTAAACCATACGCTCACACTAACCTGTGCCCTCACACGTACGCTCCCCCTAAACTGCTGTCGTATCCTCAACTGGACCCGAAACCGTCCACGTCCCATAAGCCTAACCCTAGCCTGAACCCTAACCCTAACAATTCCCCGAAGCCTTCCCCTAACACGTCCCCTAATCCTAACCCGTACGCTCACACTAACCCATGCCCTCACACGTACGCTCCCCCTAAACCATTGTCGTACCCTCACCTGGACCGTAAACAGTCCCCGTCCCCTAACCCTAACCCTAACCCGAACCCTAACCCTAACCCTTCCCCGAAGCCTTCCCCTCACCGTCCCCTAATCCTAAACCATACGCTCACACTAACCCACGCCCTCACACGTACGCTCCCCCTAAACTTTGTCATACCCTCACCTGGACCCTAAACCGTCCCCGTCCCCTAACCCTAATCCTAGCCCAAACCCTAACCCTAACCCTTCCCCGAAGCCTTCCCCTCACCCATCCCTAATCCTAACCGGTACGCTCACACTAACTCACGCCCTCACATGTGCGGTCCCCCTAAAGTGTTGTCGTACCCTCACCTGGACCCTAAACTGTCCCCGTCACCTAATCCTAACCCTAGCCTGAACCCTAACCCTAACACTTCCGCGAAGCCTTCCCCTCAACCGTCCCCTAATCCTAACCCGTACGCTCACACTAACCAACGCCCTCACACGTTCGCTCCCCCTAAAACGCTGACGTACCCTCACCTGGACCCTAAACCGTCCCCGTACCCTAACCCTAACCCTAGCCCGAACCCTAACCCTAACCCTTCCCCGAAGCCTTCCCCTCACCCGTCCCCTAATCCTAACCAGTACGCTCACACTAACCCGCGCCCTCACACGTACGCTCCCCCTAAACCATTGTTGTACCCTCTCCTGGACCCTAAACCGTCCCCGTCCCCTAACCCTAACCCTACCCTGAACCCTAAACCTAACCCTTCCCCGAAGCCTTCCCCTCAGCCGTCCCCTAATCCTAACCCGTACGCTCACACTAACCCACGCCCGCACACGTACGCTGCCCCTAAACCGTTGTCGTACCCTCAACTGGACCCTAAACCGTCCCCGTCCCCTAACCCTAACCGTAGCCCGTACCCTAACCCTAAAACTTCCCCGAAGCCTTCACGTCACCCGTCACTTAATCCTAACCCGTACAATCACACTACCCACGCCCTCACACGTTCGCTGCACCTAAACCGTTGTCGTACCCTCACCTGGACCCTAAACCGTCCCCGTCCCCTAACCCTAACCCTAGCCCTAACCCTAACCCTAACACTTCCCCGAAGCCTTCCCCTCACCCGTCCCCTAATCCTAACCAGTACGCTCACACTAACCCATGCCCTCACACGTACGCTCCCCCTAAACCATTGTCTTACACTCACCTGGACCCTAAATCGTCTCTGTCCCCTAACCCTAACCCTAGCCCGAACCCTAAACCTAACCATTCCCTGAAGCCTTCCCCTCACCCGTCCCCTAATCCTAACCCATACGCTCACACCAAACCACACCCTCACACGTACGCTACCCCTAAACCGTTGTCGTACCCTCACCTGGACCCTAAACCGTCCCCATCCCTAACCCTAACCCTAGCCCGAACCCTAACCCTAACCCTTCCCCGAAGCCTTCCCCTCACCCGTCCCCTAATCCTAACCACTACGCTCACACTAACCCACGCCCTCACACGTACGCTCTGCCTAAACGGTTGTCGTACCCTCACCTGGACCCTAAACCGTCCCCGTACCCTAACCGTAACCCTAGCCCGAACCCTATCCCTAACCCTTCCCTGAATCCTTCCCCTCACCCGTCACCTAATCCTAACCCGTACACTCACACTAACCCGCGCCCTCATACGTACGCTCCCCCTAAACAGCTGTCGTACCCTCAACTGGACCCAAAACCGTCCCCGTCCCCTAGCCCTAACCCTAGCACGAACCCTAACCCTAACCCTTCTCCAAAGCCTTCCCCTAACCCGTCCCCTAATCCTAAACCGTACGCTCACACTAACCCGCACCCTCAAACGTACGCTCCCCCTAATGCGTTGTCGTATCCTCACCTGGACCCTAAACAGTCCCCTTCCCCTAACCCAAACCCTAACCCGAAGCCTAACCCTAACCCTTCCCCGAAGCCTTCCCCTCACCCACCCCTAATCCTAACCCGTACACTCACAATAACTCACGCCCTCACACGTACGCTCCCCCTAAAGCGTTGTCGTACCCTCACCTGGACCCTAAACCGTCCCCATCTCCTAACCCTAACACTAGCCCGAACCCTAACACTAACCCTTCCCCGAATCCTTCCCCTCACCCGTCCCCTAATTCTAACCCGTACGCTCACACTAACCCGCGCCATCACACGTACGCTCCCCCTAAACCGTTGTGGTACCCTCACCTGGACCCTAAACAGTCCCTGTTCCCTAACCCTAACCCTAGCCCGAACCCTAACCCTTACCCTTCACCGAAGCCTTCCCCTCACCCGTCCCCTAATCCTAACCCGTACCCTCGCACTAACGCACGCCCTCACTCGTTCGCTCCCCCTAAACCGTTGTCGTACCCTCACTTGGACCCTAAACCGTCCCCGTCCCCTAACCCTAACCCTAGCCCGAACCCTAACCCTAACCCTTCCCCGAAACCTTCCCCTCACCCGTCCCCTAATCCTAACCCGTACGCTCACACTAACCCGCGCCATCACCCGTACGCTCCCCCTAAACCGTTGTAGTACCCTCACCTGGACCCTAAACCGTCCCCGTCCCCTAACCCTAAACCTAGCTCGAATCCTAACCCAAACACTTCCCCGAAGCCTTCCCCTCACCCGTCACCTAATCCTAACCCGTACGCTCACACTAACCTGCGTCCTCACACGTACGCTCCCCCTAAACCGTTTTCGTACCCTCACCTTGACCCTAAACCGTCCCCGTCCCCTAACCCTAACCCTAGCTCGAACCCTATCCCTAACCCTTCCCCGAAGCCTTCCCCTCACCCGTCCCCTAATCCTAAACCATACGCTCACACTAACCCGCGCCTTCACACGTACGCTCCCCCTAAACCGCTGTCGTACCCTCAACTGGACTTGAAACCGTCCCAGTCCCCTAACCCTAACCCTAGCCCGATCCCTAAACCTAACCCTTGCCCGAAGCCTTCCCCTCACCCGTCCCCTAATCCTAACCCGTACTCTCACACTAACCCGAGCCCTCACACGTACGCTCCCTCTAAACCGTTGTCGTACCCTCACCTGGACCGTAAACCGTCCCCGTCCCCTAACCCTAACCCTAACCCGAACCCTAACCCTAACCCTTCCCCGAAGCCTTCCCCTCACCCGTCCCCTAATCCTACCCAGTACGCTCACACTAACCCGCGCCATCACACGTACGTTCCCCCTAAACCGTTGTGGTACCCTCAAATGGATCCTAAACAGTCCCTGTTCCCTAACCCTAACCCTAGCCCGAACCCTAACCCTTACCCTTCCCCGAAGCCTTCCCCTCACCCGTCCCCTAATCCTACACCGTACGCTCACACTAACCCGCGCTCTCACATGTACGCTCCCCCTAAAGCATTGTCGTACCCTCACCTGGACCCTAAACCGTCCCCGTCCCCTAACCCTAACCCTAGCCCGAACCCTAACCCTAACCCTTCCCCGAAGCCTTCCCCTCACCCGTCCCCTAATCCTAACCCGTAAACTCACACTAACTCGCGCCCTCCCACGTACGCTCGCCCTAAACCGTGTCGTACCCTCAACTGGACCCTAAACCGTCCCCGTCCCCTAACCCTAACCGTAGCCCGGACCCTATCCCTAAACCTTCCCCGAAGCCTTCCCCTCACCCGTCCCCTAATCGTAAACCATACGCTCACACTAACCCACGCCCTCACACGTACGCTCCCCCTAAACTGCTGTCGTACCCTCAACTGGACCCGAAACCGTCCCCGTCCCCTAATCCTAACCCTAGCCCATATCCTAACCCTAACACTTCCCCGAAGCCTTCGCCTCACCCGTTCCCTAATCCTAACCCGTACGCTCACACTAACCCGCCCCCACACATGTACGCTCCCCCTAAACCGCTGTCGTACCCTCAACTGGACCCGAAACCGTCCCCGTCCCCTAACCCTAACCCTAGCCCGAACCCTAACCCTAACCCTTCCCCGAAGCCTTCCCCTCACCCGTCCCCTAATCCTAACCCGTACGCTCACACTAACCCACGCCCTCCCACGTACGCTCCCCCTAAACCGTGTCGTACCCTCACCTGGACCCTAAACCGTCCCCGTTCCCTAACCCTAACCCTAGCCCGAACCCTAACCCTAAACCTTCCCCGAAACCTTCCCCTCACCCGTCCCCTAATCCTAAACAGTACGCTCACACTAACCTGTGCCCTCACACGTATGCTCCCCCTAAACCTTTTTCATACCCTCACTTGGACACTAAACCGTCCCCATCCCCTAACCCTAACCCTAGCCTGAACCCTAACCCTAACCCTTCCCCAAAGCCTTCCCCTCACCCGTCCCCTAATCCTAAACAGTACGCTCACACTAAACTGTGCCCTCACACGTATGCACCCCCTAAACCTTTTTCATATCCTCACCTGGACCCTAAACCGTCCCCGTCCCCTAACCCTAACCCTAGCCCGAACACTATCCCTAACCCTTCCCCGAAGCCTGCCCCTCACCGTCCCCTAATCCTAAACCATACGCTCACACTAACCCAGGCCCTCACACGTACGCTCCCACTAAACTGCTGTCGTACCCTCACCTGGACCCTAAACAGTCCCCGTCCCTAACCCTAACCCTAGCCCGAACCCTAACCCTAACCCTTCCCCGAAGCCTTCCCCTCACCCCTCCCCTAATTCTAACCCATACGCTCACACTAACCCGCGCCCTCACACATACGCTCCCCCTAAACCGTTGTCGTACCCTCACCTGGCCCCTAAACCGTCCCCGTCCCCTAACCTTAACCTTAGCCCGAATCCTAACCCTAACTCTTCCCCGAAGCCTTCCCCTCACCCGTCCCCTAATCCTACACCGTACGCTCACACTAACCCGCGCCCTCACATGTATGCTCCCCCTAAAGCGTTGTCGTACCCTCACCTGGACCCTAAACCGTCCCCATCCCCTAACCCTAACCCTAGCCCGAACCCTAACCCTAACCCTTCCCCGAAGCCTTCCCCTCACCCGTCCCCTAATCCTAACCCGTACGCTCACACTAACCGGCGCTCTCACACGTACGCTCTCCCTAAACCACTGTCATACCCTCACCTGGACCCTAAACCGTCCCGGTCCCTAACCCTAACCGTAGCCCGGACCCTTTCCCTAACCCTTCCCCGAAGCCTTCCCCTCACCCGTCCCCTAATCGTAAAGCATACGCTCACACTAACCCACGCCCTCACACGTACGCTACCCCTAAACTGCTGTCGTACCCTCAACTGGACCCGAAACCGTCCCCGTCCCCTAATCCTAACCCTAGCCCATATCCTAACCCTAACACTTCCCCGAAGCCTTCGCCTCACCCGTTCCCTAATCCTAACCCGTACGCTCACACTAACCCGCGCCCTCACACGTTCGCTCCCCCTAAACCGCTGACGTACCCTCACCTGGACCCGAAACCGTCCCCGTCCTCTAACCCTAACCCTAGCCAGAACCCTAACCCTAACCCTTCCCCGAAGCCTTCCCCTCACCTGTCCCCTAATCCTTCCCAGTACGCTCACACTAACCCGCGCCCTCACACGTACGCTCCCCCTAAACCATTGTCGTACCCTCTCCTGGACCCTAAACAGTCCCCGTCCCCTAACCCTAACCCTAGCCTGAACCCTAACCCTAACCATTCCTAGAAGCCTTCCCCTCAGCCGTCCCCTAATCCTAACCCGTACGCTCACACTAACCAGCGCCCTCACACGTACGCTACCCCTAAAGCGTTGTCGTACCCTCACCTGGACCCTAAACCGTCCCCGTCCCCTAACCCTAACCCTAGCCCGAACCCTAACTCTAACCCTTCCCCAAAGCCTTCCCCTAACCCGTCCCCTAATCCTAACCCGTACGCTCACACTAACCTGCGCCCTCAAACGTACGGTCCCCCTAAAGCGTTGTCATACCCTCACCTGGACCCTAAACCGTTCCCGTCCCCTAACCCTAAACCTAGCCCGAATCCTAACCCTAACACTTCCCCGAAGCCTTCCCCTCACCCGTCCCCTAATCCTAAACCGTACGCTAACACTAACCCGCGCCCTGACACATACGCTCCCCCTAAAGCGTTGTCGTACCCTCACCTGGACCCTAAACCGTCCCCGTCCCCTAACCCTAACCCTAGCCCGAACCCTAACCCTAACCCTTCCCCAAAGCCTTCCCCTCACCCACCCCTAATCCTAACCCGTACGCTCACACTAACTCACGCCCTCACACGTACGCTCCCCCTAAAGTGTTTTCGTAACCTCACCTGGACCCTAAACTGTCCCCGTCCCCTAACCCTAACCCTAACCTGAACCCTAACCCTAACCCTTCCCCGATGCCTTCCCCTCATCCGTCCCCTAATCCTAACCCGTACGCTCACACTAACCCACGCCCTCACACGTTCGCTCCCCCTAAACCGCTGACGTAACCTCACCTGGACCCTAAACCGTCCCCGTCCCCTAACCCTAACCCTAGCCCGAACCCTAACCCTAACCCTTCCCCGAAGCCTTCCCCTCACACGTCCCCTAATCCTAACCCGTACGCTCACACTAACCCATGCCCTCAAAAGTACGCTCCCCCTAAAGCGTTGTCGTACCCTCACCTGGACCCTAAAACGTTCCCGTCCCCTAACCCTAAACCTAGCCCGAATCCTAACCCTAACACTTCCCCGAAGCCTTCCCCTCACCCGTCCACTAATCCTAACCCGTACGCTTACACTAACACGCGCCCTCACATGTACGCTCCCCCTAAAGCGTTGTCGTACTCTCACCTGGACCCTAAACCGTCCCCGTCCCCTAACCCTAACCCTAGCCCGAACCCTAACCCTAACCCTTCCACGAAGCCTTCCCCTCACCCGTCCCCTAAACCTATACCATACGCTCACACTAACCCGCGCCCTTACACGTACGCTCCCCCTAAACCGCTGTCGTACCCTCAACTGGACTTGAAACCGTCCCCGTCCCCTAACCCTAACCCTATCCCGAACCCTAAACCTAACCCTTCCCCGAAGCCTTCCCCTCACCCATCCCGTAATCCTAACCCGTACTCTCACACTAACCCGTGCCCTCACACGTACGCTCCCCCTAAACCGTTGTCGTAACCTCATCTGGACCGTAAACCGTCCCCGTCCCCTAACACTAACCCTAACCCGAACCCTAACCTTAACCCTTCCCCGAAGCCTTCCCCTCACCTACCCCATATCCTAACCCGTACGCTCCCACTAACTCACGCCCTCACACGTACGCTCCCCCTAAACCGCTGTCGTACCCTCACCTGGACCCTAAACCGTCCCGGTCACTAACCCTAACCCTAGCCTGAACCCTAACCCTAACCCTTCCCCGAAGCCTTCCCCTTACCCGTCCCCTAATCCTCACCCGTAAGCTCACACTAACCCGCGCCCTCACATGTACGCTCCCCCTAAACTGTTGTCGTATCCTCAACTGGACCCGAATCCGTCCCCGTCCCCTAAACCTAACTCTAGCCTGAACCCTAACCCTAACCCTTCCCCGAAGCCTTCCCCTTACCCGTCCCCTAATCCTCACCCGTACGCTCACACTAACTCACGCCCTCACACGTACGCTCCCCCTAAAGCGTTGCCATACCCTCACCTGGACCCTAAACCGTCCCCGTCCCCTAACCCTAACCCTAGCCCGAACCCTATCCCTAACCCTATCCCGAAGCCTTCCCCTCACCGTCCCCTAATCCTAAACCATACGCTCACACTAACCCGCGCCCTCACACGTACCCTCCCGCTAAACCGCTGTCGTAGCCTCAACTGGACCCTAAACCGTCCCCGTCCCCTAACCCTAAACCTAGCCCGAACCCTATCCCTAACGCTTCCCCGAAGCCTTCCCCTCACCCGTCCCCTAATCCTAAAACATACGCTCACACTAACCCGCGCCCTCACACGTACCCTCCTTCTAAACCGCTGTCGTAGCCTCAACTAGACCCGAAACCGTCCCCGTCCCCTAACCCTAACCCTAGCCCGAACCCTAACCCTAACACTTCCCCGAAGCCTTCCCCTCACCCGTCCCCTATCCTAACCCGTACGCTCACACTAACCCATGCCCTCACACGTACGCTCCCCCTAAACTTTGTCGTACCCTCACCTGGACCCTAAACCGTCCCCGTCCCCTAACCCTAATCCTAGCCCAAACCCTAACCCTAACCTTTCCCCGAAGCCTTCCCCTCACCCAACCGTAATCCTAACCCGTACGCTCACACTAACTCACGCCCTCATACGTACGCTCCCGCTAAAGTGTTGTCGTACCCTCACCTAGCCCCTAAACCGTTCCCGTCCCCTAACCCTATCCCTAGCCCGAACCCTAACCCTAACACTTCCCCGAAGCCTTCCCCTCACCCGTCCCCTAATCCTAACCCGTACGCTCACACTAACCCGTGCCCTCACATGTACGCTCCCCCTAAACCGCTGTCGTACCCTCACCTGTACCCTAAACCGTCCCCGTCCGTAACCCTAACCCTAGACCGAACCCTAACCCTAACACTTCCCCGAAGCCTTCCCCTTACCCGTCCCCTAATCCTAAACTGTAAGCTCACACTAACCCGCCCCCACACATGTACGCTCCCCCTAAACCGCTGTCGTACCCTCAACTGGACCCGAAACCGTCCCCGTCCCCGTCCCCTAACCCTAGCCCGAACCCTAACCCTAACCCTTCCCCGAAGCCTTCCCCTCACCCGTCCCCTACTCCGAACCCGTACGCTCACACTAACCAGCACCCTCAAATGTACGCTCCCCCTAAACCGTTGTCGTACCCTCACCTGGACCCTAAACCGTCCCCGTCCCCTAACCCTAACCCTAGCCCGAACACTATCCCTAACCCTTCCCCGAAGCCTGCCCCTCACCGTCCCCTAATCCTAAACCATACGCTCACACTAACCCAGGCCCTCACACGTACCCTCCCCCTAAACCGCTGTCGTAGCCTCAACTGGACCCGAAACCGTCCCCATCCCCTAACCCTAACCCTAGCCCGAACCCAACCCTAACCCTTCCCCGAAGCCTTCCCCTCACCCGTCCCCTAATCCTAACCCATACGCTCACACTAACCCGTGCCCTCACACGTACGCTCCCCCTAAACCGTTGTCGTACCCTCACCTGGACCCTAAACCGTCCCCGTCCCCTAAATCAAACCCTAGCCCGAACCCTAACACTAACCCTTCCCCGAAGCCTTCCCCTCACCCGTCTCCGAATCCTAACCCGTACGCTCACACTAACCTGTGCCCTCACACGTTCGCTCCCCCTAAACCACTGACGTACCCTCACCTGGACCCTAAACCGTCCCCGTCCCCTAACCCTAATCCTAGCCCGAAACCTAACCCTAACCCTTCCCCGAAGCCTTCCCCTCACCCGTCCCCTAATCCTAGTCAGTACGCTCACACTAACCCACGCCCTCACACGTACGCTCCCCCTAAACCATTGTCGTACCCTCACCTGGACCCTAAACCTTCCCCGTCCCCTAACCCTAACCCTAGCCTGAACCCTAACCTTAACCCTTCCCCGAAGCCTTCCCCTCAGCCGTCCCCTAATCCTAACCCGTACGCTCACACTAACCCGCGCCCTCACACGTACGCTACCCCTAAACCGTTGTCGTACCCTCACCTGGACCCTAAACCGTCCCCGTCCCTTAACCCTAACCCTAGCCCGAACCCTAACCCTAACACTTCCCCAAAGCCTTCCCCTCACCCGTCCCCTAATCTTACACCGTACGCTCACACTAACCCGCGCCCTCACATGTACGCTCCCGCTAAAGCGTTGTCGTACCCTCACCTGGACCCTAAACCGTCCCCGTCCCCTAACCATAACCCTATTCCGAAACATAACCTTAACACTTTCCCGAAGCCTTCCCCTCACCCGTCCCCTAATTCTAACCCGTACGCTCACACTAACCCACGCCATCACACGTACGCTCCCCCTAAACCGTTGTGGTACCCTCACCTGGACCCTAAACAGTCCCTGTTCCCTAACCCTAACCCTAGCCCGAACCCTAACCCTTCCCCTTCCCCGAAGCCTTCCCCTCACCCGTCCCCTAATCCTAACCCGTACCCTCACACTAACGCACGCCCTCACACGTTTGCTCCCCCTAAACCGTTGTCGTACCCTCACATGGACCCTAAACCGTCCCCGTCCCCTAACCCTAACCCTAGCCCGAACCCTAACCCTAACCCTTCCCCGAAACCTTCCCCTCACCCGTCCCCTAATCCTAACCCGTACGCTCACACTAACCCGCGTCATCACCCGTACGCTCCCCCTAAACCGTTGTAGTACCCTCACCTGGACCCTAAACCGTCCCCGTCCCCTAACCCTAACCCTAGCCCGAACCCTAAAACTAACACTTCCAGAAGCCTTCCCCTCACCCGTCCCCTAATCCTAACCCGTACGCTCACACTAACCCGCGCCCTCACACGTACGCTCCCCCTAAACCGTTATCGTACCCTCACCTGGACCCTAAACCGTCCCAGTCCCCTAACCCTAACCCTAGCCCGAACCCTATCCCTAACCCTTCCCCGAAGCCTTCCCCTCACCGTCCCCTAATCCTAAACCATACGCTCACACTAACCCGTGCCCTCACACGTACCCTCCCCCTAAACCGCTGTCGTAGCCTCAACTGGACTCGAAACCGTCCCCGTCCCCTAACCCTAACCCTAGCCCGAACCCTAACCCTAACCCTTCCCCGAAGCCTCCCCCTCACCCGTCCCCTAATCCTAACCCGTACGCTCACAATAACCCACGCCCTCACACGTACGCTCCCCCTAAAACGTTGTCGTACCCTCACCTGGACCCTAAACCGTCCCCGTCCCCTAACCCTAAACCTAGCTCGAATCCTAACCCAAACACTTCCCCGAAGCCTTCCCCTCACCCGTCCCCTAATCCTAACCCGTACGCTCACACTAACCCGCGTCCTCACACGTACGCTCCCCCTAAACCGTTTTCGTACCCTCACCTTGACCCTAAACCGTCCCGGTCCCCTAACCCTAACCCTAGCTCCAACCCTATCCCTAACCCTTCCCCGAAGCCTTCCCCTCACCTGTCCCCTAATCCTAAACCATACGCTCACACTAACCCGCGCCCTCACACGTACGCTCCCCCTAAACCGCTGTCGTACCCTCAACTGGACTTGAAACCGTCCCAGTCCCCTAACACTAACCCTAGCCCGAACCCTAAACCTAACCCTTCCCCGAAGCCTTCCCCTCACCCGTCCCCTAATCCTAACCCGTACTCTCACACTAACCCGTGCCCTCACACGTACGCTCCCTCTAAACTGTTGTCGTACCCTCACCTGGACCGGAAACCGTCCCCGTCCCCTAACCCTAACCCTAACCCGAACCCTAACCCTAACCCTTCCCCGAAGCCTTCCCCTCACCCACCCCTAATCCTAACCCGTACGCTCCCACTAACTCACGCCCTCACACGTACGCTACCCCTAAACTGTTGTTGTACGCTCACCTGGACCCTAAACCGTCCCAGTCCCCTAACCATAACCCTAGCCCGAAACATAACCTTAACACTTCCCCGAAGCCTTCCCCTCAACCGTCCCCTAATCCTAACCCGTACGCTCACACTAACCCGCGCCATCACACATACGCTCCCCCTAAACCGTTGTGGTACCCTCAACTGGATCCTAAACAGTCCCTGTTCCCTAACCTTAACCCTAGCCCGAACCCTAACACTTACCCTTTCCCAAAGCCTTCCCCTCACCCGTCACCTAATCCTAACCCGTACCCTCACACTAACGCACGCCCTCACACGTTCGCTCCCCCTAAACCGTTGTCGTAACCTCACCTGGACCCTAAACCGTCCCCGTCCCCTAACACTAGCCGTAGCCCGAACCCGAACCCTAACCCTTCCCCGAAACCTTCCCCTCACCCGTCCCCTAATCCGAACCCGTACGCTCACACTAACCAGCACCCTCACATGTACGCTCCCCCTAAACCGTTGTCGTACCCTCACCTGGACCCTAAACCGTCCCCGTCCCCTAACCCTAACCCTAGCCCGAACACTATCCCTAACCCTTCCCCGAAGCCTGCCCCTCACCGTCCCCTAATCCTAAACCATACGCTCACACTAACCCAGGCCCTCACACGTACCCTCCCCCTAAACCGCTGACGTAGCCTCAACTGGACCCGAAACCGTCCCCATCCCCTAACCCTAACCCTAGCCCGAACCCAACCCTAACCCTTCCCCGAAGCCTTCCCCTCACCCGTCCCCTAATCCTAACCCGTACGCTCACACTAACCCATGCCCTCACACGTACGCTCCCCCTAAACCGTTGTCGTACCCTCACCTGGACCCTAAACCGTCCCCGTCCCCTAAATCAAACCCTAGCCCGAACCCTAACACTAACCCTTCCCCGAAGCCTTCACCTCACCCGTCTCCGAATCCTAACCCGTACGCTCACACTAACCTGTGCCCTCACACGTTCGCTCCCCCTAAACCACTGACGTACCCTCACCTGGACCCTAAACCTTCCCCGTCCCCTAACCCTAATCCTAGCCCGAACCCTAACCCTAACCCTTCCCCGAAGCCTTCCCCTCACCCGTCCCCTAATCCTAGCCAGTACGCTCACACTAACCCACGCCCTCACACGTACGCTCCCCCTAAACCATTGTCGTACCCTCACCTGGACCCTAAACCTTCCCCGTCCCCTAACCCTAACCCTAGCCTGAACCCTAACCTTAACCCTTCCCCGAATCCTTCCCCTCAGCCGTCCCCTAATCCTAACCCGTACGCTCACACTAACCCGCGCCCTCACACGTACGCTACCCCTAAACCGTTGTCGTACCCTCACCTGGACCCTAAACCGTCCCCGTCCCCTAACCCTAACCCTAGCCCGAACCCTAACCCTAACCCTTCCCCAAAGCCTTCCCCTCACCCGTCCCCTAATCTTACACCGTACGCTCACACTAACCCGCGCCCTCACACGTACGCTCCCCCTAAACCGTTGTCCTCCCTCACCTGGACCCTAAACCGTCCCGGTCCCTAACCCTAACCCTAGCCCGAACCATAAACCTAACCCTTCCCCGAAGCCTTCCCCTCACCCGTCCCCTAATCATAACCCGTAAGCTCACACTAACTCGCGCCCTCCCACGTACGCTCGCCCTAAACCGTGTCCTACGCTCAACTGGACCCTAAACCGTCCCCGTCCCCTAACCCTAACCGTAGCCCGGACCCTATCCCTAACCCTTCCCCGAAGCCTTCCCCTCACCCGTCCCCTAATCGTAAACCATACACTCACACTAACCCACGCCCTCACACGTACGGTCCCCCTAAACTGCTGTCGTATCCTCAACTGGACCCGAAACCATCTCCGTCCCCTAACCCTAACCCTAGCCCGAACCCTAACCATAACCCTTCCCCAAAGCCTTCCCCTAACCCGTCCCCTAATCCTAACCCGTACGCTCACACTAACCTGCGCACTCACACGTACGCTCCCCCTAAACCGTTGTCATACCCTCACCTGGACCCTAAACGTCCCCGTCCCCTAACCCTAACCCTAGCCCGAACCCTATCCCTAACCCTTCCCCGAAGCCTTCCACTCACCGTCCCCTAATCCTAAACCATACGCTCACACTAACCCGCACCCTCACACGTACGCTCCCCCTAAACTGCTGTCGTATCCTCAACTGGACCCGAAACCGTCCCCGTCCCATAACCCTATCCCTAGCCCGAACCCTAACCCTAACAATTCCCCGAAGCCTTCCCCTCACACGTCCCCTAATCCTAACCCGTACGCTCACACTAACCCGTGCCCTCACACGTACGCTCCCCCTAAACCATTGTCGTACCCTCACCTGGACCGTAAACCGTCCCCGTCCCCTAACCCTAACCCTTCCCCGAAGCCTTCCCCTCACCCGTCCCCTAATCCTAACCCGTACGCTCACACTATCCAGCCTGCTCACACGTACGCTGCCCCTAAACCGTTGTCGTACCCTCACCTGGACCCTAAATGGTCCCGGGCCCCTAACCCAAACCCTAGCCCGAACCCTAACCTTAACCCTTCCCCGAAGCCTTCCCCTCACCCGTCCACTAATCCTAACCCGTACGCTCACACTATCCTGCGCCCTCACACGTACGCTCCCCCTAAACCGTTGTCGTACCCTCACCTGGACCCTAAATGGTCCCGGACCCCTAACCCAAACCCTAGCCCGAACCCTAACCCTAACCCTTCCCCGAAGCCTTCCCCTCACCCGTCCCCTAATCCTAACCTGTACGCTCACACTAACCTGCGCCCTCACACGTACGCTCCCCAAAAACAGTTGTCGTACCCTCACCTGGACCCTAAACCGTCCCCGTCCCCTAACCCTAACCCTAGCCCGTACCCTAACCCTTCTCCGAAGCCTTCCCCTCACCGGTCCACTAATCCTAACCCGTACGCTCACACTAACACGCGCCCTCACGTGTACGCTCCCCCTAAAGCGTTGTCGTACTCTCACCTGGACCCTAAACCGTCCCCGTCCCCTAACCCTAACCCTAGCCCGAACCCTAACCCTAACCCTTCCCCGAAGCCTTCCCCTCACCCGTCCCGTAATCCTAACCCGTACGCTCACACTATCCTGCGCCTTCACACGTATGCTCCCCCTAAAACGTTGTTGTAACCTCACCTGGACCCTAAATGGTCCCGGACCCCTAACCCAAACCCTAGCCCGAACCCTAACCCTAACACTTCCCCGAAGCCTTCCCCTCACCCGTCCCCTAATCCTAACCCGTACGCTCACACTAACCTGCGCCATCACACGTACGCTCCCCCTAAACCGTTGTCGTACCCTCACCTGGACCCTAAACCGTCCTCGTGCCCAACCCTAACCCTAGCCCGAACCCTAACCCTAACCCTTCCACGAAGCCTTCCCCTCACCCGTCCCCTAATCCTAAACCGTACGCTCACACTAACCCGCGCCCTCACACGTACGCTCCCTCTAAATTGTTGACGAACTCTCACCTGGACCCTAAACCGTCCCCATCCCCTAACCCTAACCCTAGCCCGAACCCTATCCCTAACCCTTCCCCGAAACCTACCCCTCACCCGTCCCCTAATCCTAACCCGAACGCTCACACTAACCCGCGCCCTCATATGTACGCTCCCCCTCAACTGTTGTCGTACGCTCACCTGGACCCTAAACCGTCCCCGTCCCCTAGCCCTAACCCTAGCCAGAACCCTAACCCTAACCCTTCCCCGAAGCCTTCCCTTCACCCGTCCCATAATCCTAACCCGTACGCTCACATAACCCATGCCCTCACACGTACGCTCCCCCGAAACCGTTGTGGTACCCTCACCTGGACCCTAAACCGTCCCCGTCCCCTAACCCTAACCCTAGCCCGAACCCTAACCCTAACCCTACCCCGAAGCCTTCCCTTCACCCGTCCCCTAATCCTAACCCGTACGCTCACACTAACCGGCGCCCTCACACGTACGCTCCCCCTAAACCTTTGTCGCACCCTCACCTGGACCCTAAACCGTCCCCGTACCCTAACCATAACCCTAGCACGAACCCTAACCCCAACCCTTCCCCGAAGCCTTCTCCTCACCCGTCCCCTAATCCTTACCCGTACGCTCACACTAACCCACGCCCTCACACGTACGCTCCCCCTAAAGCGTTGTCGTACCCTCACCTGGACCCTAAATCGTCCCCGTCCCTTAACCCTATCCCTAGCCCGAACCCTAAGCCTAACCCTTCCCCAAAGCCTTCCCCTAACCCGACCCTTAATCCTAACCCGTATGCTCACACTAACCCACGCCCTCACACGAACGCTCCCCCTAAAGCGTTGTCGTACCCTCATCTGGACCCTAAAACGTCCCAGTCCCCTAACCCTAACCCTAGCCCGAACCCTAACCCTAACCCTTCCCCGCAGCCTTCCACTCACACGTCCCCTAATCCTCAGCCGTACGCTCACACTAACCCGCGCCCTCACATGTACGCACCCCCTAAACCGCTGTCGTATTCTCACCTGGACCCGAAACATTCCCCGTCCCCTAACCCTAACCCTAGCCCGAACCCTAACCCTAATCCTTCCCCGAAGCCTTCCCCTCACCCGTCCCCTAATCCTAACCCGTACGCTCACACTAACCCGCGCCCTCACACGCACGCTCCCCGTAAAGCGTTGTCGTACCCTCACCTGGACCCTAAACCGTCCCCGTCCCCTAACCCTAACCCTAGCCCGAACCCTAACCCTAACCCTTCCCCGAAGCCTTCCCCTCACCCGTCCCCTAATCCTAACCCGTACGCCAACACGAACCTGCGCCCTCACACGTACGCTACCCTTAATCCGTTGTCGTACCCTTACCTGGACCCTACACCGTCCCCATCCCCTAACCCTAACCCTAGCCCGAACACTAACTCTAACCCTTCCCCGCAGCCTTCCACTCACACGTCCCCTAATCCTCAGCCGTACGCTCACACTAACCCGCGCCCTCACACGCACGCTCCCCGTAAAGAGTTATCGTACCCTCACCTGGACCCTAAACCGTCCCCGTCCCCTAACCATAACCCTAGCCCGAACCCTAACCCTAACCCTTCCCCGAAGCCTTCTCCTCACCCGTCCCCTAATCCTAACCCGTACGCTCACACTAACCCGTGCCCTCACACGTACGGTCCCCCTAAAGCGTTGTCGTACCCTCACCTGGACCCTAAACCTTCCCCGTCCCATAACACTAACCCTAGCCCGAACCCTAACCCTAAAACTTCCCCAAAGTCTTCCCCTAACCCGTCCCTTAATCCTAACCCGTATGCTCACACTAACCCGCGCCCTCACACGTACGCTCCCCCTAAAGCGTTGTCGTACCCTCACCTGGACCCTAAAACGTCCCCGTCCCCTAACCCTAACCCTAGCCCGAAACCTAACCCTAACACTTCCCCGAAGCCTTCCCCTCACCCGTCCCCTAATCCTAACCCATACGCTCACACTATCCAGCCCGTTCACACGTACGCTCCACCTAAACCGTTGTCGTACCCTCACCTGGACCCTAAACCGTCCCCATCCCCTAACCCTAACCCTAGCCCGAACCCTAAACCTAACCCTTCCCCGAAGCCTTCCCCTGACCCGTCCCCTAATCCTAACCCGTACGCTCACACTAACCTGCGCCCTCACACGTACGCTCCTCTTAAACCGTTGTCGTACCATCACCTGGACCCTAAATGGTCCCCGACCCCTAACCCAAACCCTAGCCCGAACCCTAAGCCTAACCCTTCCCCGAAGCTTTCCCCTCACCCGTAACCTAATCCTAACCCGTACGCTCACTCTAACCTGCACCCTAACACGTACGTTCCCCTAAAACAGTTGTCGTACCTTCACCTGGACCCTAAACCATCCCCGTCCCCTAACCCTAACCCGTATGCTCACACTAACCCACTTCTTCACACGTACGCTCCCTGTAAACCATTGTCGTTCCCTCTCCTGGACCCTAAATCGTCCCCGGCCCCTAATCTTAACCCTAGCCCGAACCCTAACCCTAACCCTTCCCCGAAGCCTTCCCTTCACCCGTCCCCTAATCCTAACCCGTACGCTCACACTAACCCTCGCCCTCACACGTACGCTCCCCCTAAACCGTTGTCGTACTCTCACCTGGACCCTAAACCGTCCACGTCCCCTAACCCTAACCCTAGCCCGAACCCTAACACTAACACTTCCCCGAAGCCTTCCCCTCACCCGTCCCCTAATCCTAACCCGTACGCTCACACTATCCAGCCCGCTCACATGTACGCTGCCCCTAAATCGTTGTCGTACCCTGACCTTGACCCTAAACCGTCCCCATCCCCTAACCCTAACCCTAGCCCGAACCCTAAACCTAACCCTTCCCCGAAGCCTTCCCCTCACCTGTCCCCTAATCCTAACCCGTACGCTCACACTAACACGCGCTCTCACACGTACGCTCCCCCTAAACCGTTGTCGTACCCTCACCTGGACCCTAAACCGTCCCCGTCCCCTAACCCTAACCCTAGCCCGAACCCTAACACTAACCCTTCCCCGAAGCCTTCCCCTCACCCGTCCCCTAATCCTAACCCGTATGCTCACACTATCCAGCCCGCTCACATGTACGCTGCCCCTAAATCGTTGTCGTACCCTCACCTGGACCCTAAACCGTCCCCGTCCCCTAACCCTAACCCTAGACCGAACCCTATCCCTAACACTTCCCCGAAACCTTCCCCTCACCCGTCCCCTAATCCTAACCCGTACGCTCACAGTAATCCACGCCCTTCCACGTACGCTCCCCCTTAACCGCTGTCGTAACCTCACCTGGACCCTAAACCGTCCCCGTCCCCTAACCCTAACCGTAGGCCGAACCCTAACACTAACACTTTCCCGAAGCCTTCCCCTCACCCGTCCCCTAATCCTAACCCGTATGCTCACACTAACCCACGCCCTCACACGTACGCTCCACCTAAACCGTTGTCCTACCCTCATCTGGACCGTAAACCGTCCCCGTCCCTTAACCCTAACCCTTCCCCGAAGCCTTCCACTCACCCGTCCTCTAATCCTAACCCGTACGCTAACGCTAACCTACACCCTCACATGTACGCTCCCCCTAAAGCGTTGTCGTACCCTCACCTGGACACTAAACCGTCCCCGTCTCCTAACTCTAACCCTACCGCGAACCCTAACCCTAACCCTTCCCCGAAGCCTGACTCTCACCCGTCGCATAATCCTAACCTGTACGCTCTCGCTAAACCGCGCCCTCTCAAGTACACTCCCCCTAAAGCATTGTCGTACCCTCACCTTGACCCTAAACCGTCCCCATCCCCTAACCCTAACCCTAGCCCGAACCCTAAACCTAACCCTTCCCCGAAGCCTTCCCCTCACCTGTCCCCTAATCCTAACCCGTACGCTCACACTAACCCGCGCCCTCACACGTACGCTCCCCCTAAACCGTTGTCGTACCCTCACCTGGACCCTAAACCGTCCCCGTCCCCTAACCCTAACCCTAGCCCGAACCCTAACACTAACCCTTCCCCGAAGCCTTCCCCTCACCCGTCCCCTAATCCTAACCCGTACGCTCACACTATCCAGCCCGCTCACATGTACGCTGCCCCTAAATCGTTGTCGTACCCTCACCTGGACCCTAAACCGTCCCCGTCCCCTAACCCTAACCCTAGACCGAACCCTATCCCTAACTCTTCCCCGAAACCTTCCCCTCACCCGTCCCCTAATCCTAACCCGTACGCTCACAGTAATCCACGCCCTTCCACGTACGCTCCCCCTTAACCGCTGTCGTAACCTCACCTGGACCCTAAACCGTCCCCGTCCCCTAACCCTAACCGTAGGCCGAACCCTAACACTAACACTTTCCCGAAGCCTTCCCCTCACCCGTCCCCTAATCCTAACCCGTATGCTCACACTAACCCACGCCCTCACACGTACGCTCCACCTAAACCGTTGTCCTACCCTCATCTGGACCGTAAACCGTCCCCGTCCCTTAACCCTAACCCTTCCCCGAAGCCTTCCCCTCACCCGTCCTCTAATCCTAACCCGTACTCTAACGCTAACCTACACCCTCACATGTACGCTCCCCCTAAAGCGTTGTCGTACCCTCACCTGGACACTAAACCGTCCCCGTCTCCTAACTCTAACCCTACCGCGAACCCTAACCCTAACCCTTCCCCGAAGCCTGACTCTCACCCGTTGCATAATCCTAACCTGTACGCTCTCGCTAAACCGCGCCCTCTCAAGTACACTCCCCCTAAAGCATTGTCGTACCCTCACCTGGACCCTAAACGGTCCCCGTCCCCGTCCCCTAACCCTAGCCCGAACCCTAACCCTAACCCTTCCCCGAAGCCTTCCCCTCACCCGTCCCCTAATCCTAACTCATACGCTCACACTAACCCGCGCCCTCAAACGTACGCTCCCCCTAAACCGTTGTCGTACACTCACCTGGACCCTAAACCGTCCCCGGCCCCTAACCCTAACCCTAGCCCGGATCCTAACCCTAACCCTTCCCCGAAGCCTTCCCCTCACCCGTCCCCTAATCCTAACCCATACGCACAAACTAACCCACGCCCTCACACGTACGCTCCCCCTAAACCGTTGTCGTACCCTCACCTGCACCCTAAACCGTCCCCATCCCCTAAACCTAACCCTAGCCCGAACCCTAACCCTAACCCTTTCCCGAAGCCTTCCCCTCACCCGTCCCCTAATCCTAACCCATACGCTCACACTAACCTACGCCTTCACACGTACGCTCCCCCTAAAGCGTTGTCATACACTCACCTGGACCCTAAACCATCCCCGTCCCCTAACCCTAACCCTAGCCCGAACCCTAACTCTAACCCTTCCCCGAAGCCTTCCCCTCACCCGTCCCTTAATCCTTACTCTTACGCTCACACTAACCCGCGCCCTCACACGTAAGCTCCCCCTAAAGCGTTGTCGTACCCTCACCTGGACCCTAAACCATCCCCGTCCCCGTCCCCTAACCCTAGCCCGAAAGATAACCCTAAACCTTCCCCGAAGCCTTCCCCTCACCCGTCCGCTAATCCTAAACAGTACACTCACACTAACCCGCGCCCTCACACGTACGCTCACCCTAAACCGTTATCGTACCCTCACCTGGACCCTAAACCGTCCCCGTCCCCTAACCCTAACCCTAGCCTGAACCCTAAACCTAAACATTCCCCGAAGCCTTCTCCTCACCCGTCCCCTAATCCTAACCCGTACGCTCACACTAACCCGCGCCCTCACACGTACGCTCACCCTAAAGCATTGTTGTACCCTCACCTGGACCCTAAACCGTCCCCGTCCCCTAACCCTAACCCTAGCACGAACCCTAAACCTAAACCTTCCCGAAAGCCTTCCCCTCACCCGTCCCTTAATCCTAACCCGTACGCTCACACTAACCCACGCCCTCACACGTATGCTCCCACTAAACCGTTGTCGTACCCTCACCTGGACCCTAAACCGACCCCGTCCCCTAACCCTAACCCTAGCCCGAACTCTAACCCTAACACTTTCCCAAAGCCTTCCCCTCACCGGTATCCTAATCCTAACCCGTACGCTCACACTAACCCGTGCCCTCACACGTACGATCCCCATAAACGGTTGTCGTACCCTCAACTGGACCCGAAACCGTCCCCATCCCCTAACCCTAACCTTAGCCCGAACCCTATCCCTAACCCTTCCCCGAAGCCTTCCCCTCACCCGTCCCATAATCCTAACCCGTACGCTAACACTAACACGCGCCCTCACACGTACGCTCCCCCTAAAGCGTTGTCTTACCCTCGCCTGGACCCTAAACCTTCCCCATCCCCTAACCCTAACCCTAGGCCGAACACTAAACCTAACCCTTCCCCAAAGCCTTCCCCTAACTCTTCCCCTAATCCTAACCTGTACGCTCACACTAACACACGCCCTCACACGTACGCTCCCCCTAAACCGTTGCCGTACCCTCACCTGGACCCTAAACCGTCCCTGCCCCGTATCCCTAACCCTAGCCCGAACCCTAAACCTAACCCTTCCCCGAAACCTTCACGTCACCCGTCACCTAATCCTAACCCGTACCATCACACTATCCATGCCTCTCACACGTTCGCTCCACCTAAACCATTGTCGTACCCTCACCTGGACCCTAAACCGTCCCCGTCCCCTAACCCTAACCCTAGCCCTAACCCTAACACTAACACTTCCCCGAAGCCTTCCCCTCACCCGTCACCTAATCCTAACCCGTACTCTCACACTAACCCACGCCCTCACACGTACGCTACCCCTAAACCGTTGTCGTACCCTCACCTGGACCCTAAACCGTCCCCGTCCCCTAATCCTAACCCTAGCCCGAACCCTAACCCTAACCCTTCCCCGAAGCCTTCCCCTCACCTGTCCCCTAATCCTAACCCGTACACTCACACTAACTCCGCGCCCTCACACGTACGCTCCCCCTAAATCGCTGTCGTACCCTCAACTGGACCCGAAACCGTTCCCGTCCCCAAACCCTAACCCTAGCAGGAACCCTAACCCTAAACCTTCCCCGAAGCCTTCCCCTCACCCGTCCCCTAATCCTAACCCGTACGCTCACACTAACCCGCGCCGTCACAGGTACGCTCCCCCTAAACCGTTGTCGTACCCTCACCTGGACCCTAAACCGTCCGCGTCCCATACCACTAACCCTAGCCCGAACCCTAATACTAACACTTCCCTGAAGCCTTCCCCTCACCCGTCCTCTAATACTAACCCGTACGCTCACACTATCCAGCCTGCTCACATGTACGCTGCCCCTAAATCGTTGTCGTACCCTCACCTGGCCCCTAAACCGTCCCCGTCCCCTAACCTTAACCCTAGCCCGAATCCTAACCCTAACCCTTCCCCGAAGCCTTCCCCTCACCCGTCCCCTAATCCTAACCCGTACGCTCACACTAACCAGCGCTCTCACACGTACGCTCTCCCTAAACCGCTGTCGTACCCTCACCTGGACCCTAAACCGTCCCGGTCCCTAACCCTAACCCTAGCCCGAACCCTAAACCTAACCCTTCCCCGAAGCCTTCCCCTCACCCGTCCCCTAATCCTAACCCGTAAGCTCACACTAACTCGCGCCCTCCCACGTACGCTCGCCCTAAACCGTGTCGTACCCTCAACTGGACCCTAAACCGTGCCCATTCCCTAACCCTAACCCTAGCCCGAATACTAAACCTAACGCTTCCCAGAAGCCTTCCCCTAACCCGTCCCCTAATCCTAACCTGTACGCTCACACTAACCCACGCCCTCACACGTACGCTACCCCTAAACTGTTGTTGTACGCTCACCTGGACCCTAAACCGTCCCCGTCCCCTAACCATAACCCTAGCCCGAAACATAACCTTAACACTTCCCCGAAGCCTTCCCCTCAACCGTCCCCTAATCCTAACCCGTACGCTCACACTAACCCGCGCCATCACACGTACGCTCCCCCTAAACCGTTGTGGTACCCTCAACTGGATCCTAAACAGTCCCTGTTCCCTAACCTTAACCCTAGCCCGAACCCTAACACTTACCCTTTCCCAAAGCCTTCCCCTCACCCGTCACCTAATCCTAACCCGTACCCTCACACTAACGCACGCCCTCACACGTTCGCTCCCCCTAAACCGTTGTCGTAACCTCACCTGGACCCTAAACCGTCCCCGTCCCCTAACACTAGCCCTAGCCCGAACCCGAACCCTAACCCTTCCCCGAAACCTTCCCCTCACCCGTCCCCTAATCCTAACCCGTACGCTCACACTAACCCACGCCCTCACACGTACGCTCCCCCTAAACTGCTGTCGTACCCTCAACTGGACCCGAAACCGTCCCCGTCCCCTAATCCTAACCCTAGCCCATATCCTAACCCTAACCCTTCCCCGAAACCTTCGCCTCACCCGTTCCCTAATCGTAACCCGTACGCTCACACTAACCCGCGCCCTCACATGTTCGCTCCCCCTAAACCGCTGACGTACCCTCACCTGGACCCGAAACAGTCCCCGTCCTCTAACCCTAAACCTAGCCAGAACCCTAACCCTAACCCTTCCCCGAAGCCTTCACCTCACACGTCCCCTAATCCTTCCCAGTACGCTCACACTAACCCACGCCCTCACACGTACGCTCCCCCTAAACCATTGTCGTACCCTCTCCTGGACCCTAAACCGTCCCCGTCCCCTAACCCTAAGCCTAGCCTGAACCCTAACCCTAACCCTTCCTAGAAGCCTTCCCCTCAGCCGTCCCCTAATCCTAACCCGTACGCTCACACTAACCAGCGCCCTCACACGTACGCTACCCCTAAAGCATTGTCGTACCCTCACCTGAACCCTAAACCGTCCCCGTCCCCTAACCCTAACCCTAGCCCGAACCCTAACCCTAACCCTTCCCCAAAGCCTTCCCCTAACCCGTCCCCTAATCCTAACCCGTACGCTCACACTAACCCGCGCCCTCAAACGTACTGTCCCCCTAAAGCGTTGTCATACCCTCACCTGGACCCTAAACCGTTCCCGTCCCCTAACCCTAAACCTAGCCCGAATCCTAACCCTAACACTTCCCCGAAGCCTTCCCCTAACCCGTCCCCTAATCCTAAACCGTACGCTCACACTAACCCGCGCCCTCACACGTACGCTCCCCCTAAAGCGTTGTCGTACCCTCACCTGGACCCTAAACCGTCCCCGTCCCCTAACCCTAACCCTAGCCCGAACCCTAACCCTAACCCTTCCCCAAAGCCTTCCCCTCACCCACCCCTAATCCTAACCCGTACGCTCACACTAACTCACGCCCTCACACGTACGCTCCCCCTAAAGTGTTGTCGTAACCTCACCTGGACCCTAAACCGTCCCCGTCCCCTAACCCTAACCCTAGCCTGAACCCTAACCCTAACCCTTCCCCGAAGCCTTCCCCTCACCCGTCCCCTAATCCTAACCCGTACGCTCACACTAACCCACGCCCTCACACGTTCGCTCCCCCTAAACCGCTGACGTACCCTCACCTGGACCCTAAACCGTCCCCGTCCCCTAACCCTAACCCTAGCCCGAACCCTAACCCTAACCCTTCCCCGAAGCCTTCCCCTCACCCGTCCCCTAATCCTACCCAGTACGCTCACACTAACCCGCGCCCTCACACGTACGGTCCCCCTAAACTGCTGTCGTATCCTCAACTGGACCCGAAACCGTCTCCGTCCCCTACCCCTAACCCTAGCCCGAACCCTAACCATAATCCTTCCCCAAAGCCTTCCCCTAACCCGTCCCCTAATCCTAACCCGTACGCTCACACTAACCCATGCCCTCAAAAGTACGCTCCCCCTAAAGCGTTGTCGTACCCTCACCTGGACCCTAAACCGTTCCCGTCCCCTAACCCTAAACCTAGCCCGAATCCTAACCCTAACACTTCCCCGAAGCCTTCCCCTCACCCGTCCCCTAATCCTAACCCGTACGCTCACACTAACCTGCGCACTCACACGTACGCTCCCCCTAAACCGTTGTCATACCCTCACCTGGACCCTAAACGTCCCCGTCCCCTAACCCTAACCCTAGCCCGAACCCTATCCCTAACCCTTCCCCGAAGCCTTCCACTCACCGTCCCCTAATCCTAAACCATACGCTCACACTAACCCGCACCCTCACACGTACGCTCCCCCTAAACTGCTGTCGTATCCTCAACTGGACCCGAAACCGTCCCCGTCCCATAACCCTATCCCTAGCCCGAACCCTAACCCTAACAATTCCCCGAAGCCTTCCCCTCACCCGTCCCCTAATCCTAACCCGTACGCTCACACTAACCCGTGCCCTCACACGTACGCTCCCCCTAAACCATTGTCGTACCCTCACCTGGACCGTAAACCGTCCCCGTCCCCTAACCCTAACCCTTCCCCGAAGCCTTCCCCTCACCCGTCCCCGAATCCTAACCCGTACGCTCACACTAATCCACGCCCTACCACGTACGCTCCCCCTTAACCGCTGTCGTACCCTCATCTGGACCCTAAACCGTCCCCATCCCCTAACTCTAACCCTAGCCCGAACCCTAACCCTAACCCTTCCCCGAAGCCTTCTCCTCACCCGTCCCCTAATCATAATCCATACGCTCACACTAACCCACGTCTTCACACGTACGCTCCCTCTAAACCGTTGTCGTACCCTCACCTGGACCCTAAATCGTTCCCGTCCTTAATTCTAACCCTAGCCCGAACCCTCACCCAAACCCTTCCCCGAAGCCTTCCCTTCACCCGTCCCCTAATCCTAACCCGTACACTCACACTAACCCGTGCCCTCACACGTATGCCCCACCTAAACCGTTTTCATACTCTCACCTTGACCCTAAACCGTCCTCATCCCCTAACCCTAACCCTAGCCCGAACCCTAACCCTAAACCTTCCCCGAAGCCTTCCCCTCAACCGTGCCCTAATCCTAACCCGTACGCTCACACTAACCGCGCCCTCACACGTACGCTCCCCCTAAACCGTTGTCGTACCCTCACCTGGACCCTAAACCGTCCCTGTCCCCTAACCCTAACCCTTCCCCGAAGCCTTCCCCTCACCCGTCCCCTAATCATAACCCGTACGCTCACACTAACCCACGTCTTCACACGTACGCTCCCTCTAAACCGTTGTCGTACCCTCACCTGGACCCTAAATCGTCCCCGTCCCCTAATCCTAACCCTAGCCCGAACCCTCACCCTAACCCTTCCCCGAAGCCTTCCCTTCACCCGTCCCCAATCCTAACCTGTACGCTCACACTAACCCGCGCCCTCACACGTACGCTCCCCCTAAACCGTTGTCGTACCCTCACCTGGACCCTAAACCGTCCCCGTCCCCTAACCCTAACCCTAGCCCGAACCCTAACACGAACCCTTCCCCGAAGCCTTCCCCTCACCCGTCCCCTAATCCTAACCCGTACGCTCACACTATCCAGCCCGCTCACATGTACGCTGCCCCTAAATCGTTGTCGTACCCACACCTGGACCCTAAACCGTCCCCATCCCCTAACCCTAACCGTAGCCCGAACCCTAACCCTAACCCGTCCCCGAAGCCTTCCCCTCACCCATCCCCTAATCCTAACCCGTACGCTCACACTAACCCGTGCCCTCACACGTACGCTCCACCTAAACCTTTTTCGTACACTCACCTTCACCCTAAACCGTCCCCGTCCCCTAATCCTAACCCTAGCCCGAACCCTAACCCTAACCCTTCCCCGAAGCCTTCCTCTCACCCGTCCCCTAATCCTAACCCGTACGCTCACACTAACCCGCACCCTCACACGTACGCTCCCCCTAAACCGTTCTCGTACCCTCACCTGGACCCTAAACCGTCCCCGTCCCCTAACCCTAACCCTAGCCCGAACCCTAACCCTAACCCTTCCCCGAAGCCTTCCCCTCACCCGTCCCCTAATCCTAACCCGTACGCTCACACTAACCCACGCCCTCACACGTACGCTCCCCCTAAACCGTTCTCGTACCCTCACCTGGACCCTAAACCGTCCCTGTCCCCTAACCCTAACCCTAGCCCGAACCCTAACCCTAACACTTCCCCGAAGCCTTCCCCTCACCCGTCGCCCAATCCTATCCCGTATGCTCACACTAACCCGCGCCCTCACATGTACGCTCCCCCTAAACCAATGTCGTACCCTCACCTGGACCCTAAACGGTCCCTGTCCCCTAACCCTAACCCTAGCCCGAACCCTAACCCTAACACTTCCCCGAAGCCTTCCCCTCACACGTCCCCTAATCCTAACCCGTACGCTCACACTAACCCGCGCCCTCATACGTACGCTCCCCCTAAACCATTGTCGTGCCCTCACCTGGACACTAAACCGTCCCCATCCCCTAACCCTAACCCTAGCCCGAACCTTAACCCTAACCATTCCCCGAAGCCTTCCCCTCACCCGTCCACTAATCATAACCCGTATGCTCACACTAACCCACGTCTTCACACGTACGCTCCCTCTAAACCGTTGTCGTACCCTCACCTGGACCCTAAATCGTCCCCGTCCCCTAATCCTAACCCTAGCCGAACCCTCACCCTAACCCTTCCCCGAAGCCTTCCCTTCACCCGTCCCCTAATGCTAACCCGTACGCTCACACTAACCCGCGCCCTCACACGTACGCTCCCCCTAAACCGTTGTCGTACCCTCACCTGGACCCTAAACCGTCCCCGTCCCCTAACCCTAACCCTAACCCGAACCCTAACACTAACCCTTCACCGAAGCCTTCCCCTCACCCCTCCCCTAATCCTAACCCGTACGCTCACACTAACCCACGCCCTCACACGTACGCTCCCCCTAAACCGTTCTCGTACCCTCACCTGGACCCTAAACCGTCCCCGTCCCCTAACCCTAACCCTAGCCCGAACCCTAACCCTATCCCTTCTCCGAAGCCTTCCCCTCACCCGTCCCCTAATCCTAACCCGTACGCTCACACTAACCCGTGCCCTCACACGTACGCTCCCTCTAAACCATTCTCGTACCCTCACCTGGACCCTAAACCGTCCCCGTCCCCTAACCCAAACCCTATCCCGAACCCTAACCCTAACCCTTCACCAAAGCCTTCCCCTCACCCGTCCCCCAATCCTAACCCGTACGCTCACACTAACCCACGCCTTCACACGTACGCTCCCCCTAAACCATTGTCGTACACTCACCTGGACCCTAAACCGTCCCTGTCCCCTAACACTAACCCTAGACCGAACCCTAACCCTAACCCTTCCCCGAAGCCTTCCCCTCACCCTTCCCCTAATCCTAACCCGTACACTCACAATAACCCGCGTCCTCACACGTACGCTCCCCCTAAACCATTGTCGTGCCCTCACCTGGACCCTAAACCGTCCCCATCCCCTAACCCTAACCCTAGCCCGAACCTTAACCCTAACCATTCCCCGAAGCCTTCCCCTCACACGTCCCCTAATCATAACCCGTACACTCACACTAACCCACTTCTTCACACGTACGCTCCCTCTAAACCGTTGTCGTACCCTCACCTGGACCCTAAATCGTCCCCGTCCCCTAATCCTAACCCTAGCCCGAACCCTCAACCTAACCCTTCCCCGAAGCCTTCCCTTCACCCGTCCCCTAATCCTAACCCGTACGCTCACACTAACCCGCGCCCTCACACGTACACTCCCCCTAAACCGTTGTCGTACCCTCACCTGGACCCTAAACCGTCCCCGTCACCTAACCCTAACCCTAGCCCGAACCCTAACACTAACCCTTCCCCGATGCCTTCCCCTCACCCGTCCCCTAATCCTAACCCATACGCTCACACTAACCCGCACCCTCACACGTACCCTCCCCCTAAACGTTTGTCGTACCCTCACCTGGACCCTAAACCGTCCCCGTCCCCTAACCGTAACCCTAGCTCAAACCCTAACCCTAACACTTCCCCGAAACCTTCCCCTCACCCGTCCCCTAATCCTAACCCGTACGCTCACACTAACCCTCACTCTCACACGTACGCTCCACCTAAACATTTTTCATACCCTCACCTTGACCCTAAACCGTCCCCATCCCCTAACCCTAACCCTAGCCCGAACCCTAACCCTAACCCTTCCCCAAAGCCTTGCCCTCACCCGTCCCCTAATCCTAACCCGTACACTCACACTAACACGCGCCCTCACACGTACACTCCCCCTAAACCGTTGTCGTACCCTCACCTGGACCCTAAACCGTCCCCGTCCCCTAAACCTAACCCTAGCCCGAACCCTAACACTAACCCTTCCCCGAAGCCTTCCCCTCACCCGTCCCCTAATCCTAACCCGTACGCTCACACTAACCCGCGCCCTCACACGTACACTCCCCGTAAACCGTTGTCGTACCCTCACCTGGACCCTAAACCGTCCCCGTCACCTAACCCTAACCCTAGCCCGAACCCTAACACTAACCCTCCCCCGAAGCCTTCCCCTCACCCGTCCCCTAATCCTAACCCGTACGCTCACACTATCCAGCCCGCTCACATGTACGCTGCCCCTATATCGTTGTCGTACCCACACCTGGACCCTAAACCGTCCCCATGCCCTAACCCTAACCCTAGCCCGAACCCTAACCCTAACCCGTCCCCGAACCCTTCCCCTCACCCGTCCCCTAATCCTAACCCGTACGCTCCCACTGACCCGCGCCCTCACACGTACGCTCCCCCTAAATCATTGTCGTACCCTCACCTCGACCCTAAACGGTCCCTATCCCCTAACCCTAACCCTAGCCCGAACCCTAACCCTAACACTTCCCCGAAGCCTTCCCCTCACACATCCCCTAATCCTAACCCGTACGCTCACACTATGCAGCCCGCTCACATGTACGCTGCCCCTAAATCGTTGTCGTACCCACACCTGGACCCTAAACCGTCCCCATCCCCTAACCCTAACCCTAGCCCGAACCCTAACCCTAACCCGTCCCCGAACCCTTCCCCTCACCCGTTCCCTAATCCTAACCCGTACGCTCACACTGACCCGCGCCCTCACACGTACGCTCCCCCTAAACCATTGTCGTACCCTCACCTGGACCCTAAACGGTCCCTGTCCCCTAACCCTAACCCTAGCCCGAACCCTAACCCTAACACTTCCCCGAAGCCTTCCCCTCACCCGTCCCCTAATCCTAACCCGTAAGCTCACAGTAACCCACGCCCTCACACGTACGCTCCCCCTAAACCGTTGTCATATCCTCACCTGGACCCTAAACCGTACCCGTCCCCTAAACCTAACCCTAGCCCAAACCCTATCCCTAACCCTTCCCCGAAGCCTTCCCCTCACCCGTCACCTAATCCTAACCCGTATGCTCACACTAACCGGCGCCCTCACACGTACGCTCCCCCTAAACCGTTGTCGTACCCTCACCTGGACCCTAAACAGTCCCCGTCCCCTAAACCTAACCCTACCCCGCACCCTAACCCTAACCCTTCCCCGAAGCCTTCCCCTCACCCGTCCCCTAATCCTAACCCGTACGCTCACACTAACCCACGCCCTCACACATACGCTCCCCCTAAAGCGTTGTCGTACCCTCACCTTGACCCTAAACCGTCCTCGTCCCCTAACCCTAACCCTAGCCCGAACCCTAACCCTAACTCTTCCCCGAAGCCTTCCCCTCACCCGTCCCCTAATCCTAACCCGTACGCTCACACTAACCTGCGCCCTCACACGTACGCTCCCCCTAAACCGTTGTCATATGCACACCTGGACCCTAAAACATCCCCGTCCCCTAACCCTAACCCTAGCCCGAACCCTAACCCTAACCCTTCCCTGAAGCCTTCCCCTCACCCGTCCCCTAATCCTAACCCGTACGCTCACACTAACCCGCGCCCTCACACGTACGCTCCCTCTAAACCGTTGTCGTACCCTCACCCGGACCCTAAACTGTCCCCGTCCCCAAACCCTACCCCTAGCCCGAACCCTAACCCTAACACTTCCCCGAAGCCTTCCCCTCACCCGTCCCCTAATCCTAACCCATACGCTCACACTAACCCATGCCCTCACACGTACGCTCCGCCTAAACCGTTGTCGTACACTCACCTGGACCTTAAACCGTCCCCGTGACCTAACCCTAACCCTAGCCCGAACCCTAACCCTAACCCTTCCCCGAAGCCTTCCCCTCACTCGTCCCCTAATCCTAACCCTTATACTCACACTAATCTGCGCCCTCACACGTACGCAACCCCTAAACCGTTGTCGTACCCTCACGTGGACCCTAAACCGTCCCCGTCCCCTAACCCTAACCCTAGCCCGAACCCTAAACCTAACCCTTCCCCGAAACCTTCACCTCACCCGTCCCCTAATCCTAACCCGTACGCTCACACTAACCCGAGCCCTCACACGTACGCTCCCCCAAAACCGTTTTCGTACCCTCACCTGGACCCTAAACCGTCCCCGTCCCCTAACCCTAACCCGAGCCCGAACCTTAACCCTAACCTTTCCCCAAAGCCTTCCCCTCATCCGTCCCGTAATCCTAACCCGTACGCTCACACTAACCCGCGCCCTCACACGTTCGCTCCCCCTAAACTCTTGTGGTACCCTCACCTGGACCCTAAACGGTCCCCGTCCCCTAACCCTAACCCTAGCCCGAACACTAACCTTAACACTTCCCCGAAGCCTTCCCCTCACCCGTCCCCTAATCCTAACCCGTACGTTCACACTAACCCGCGCCCTCACACGTACTCTCCCCCTAAACCGTTGTCGTACCCTCACCTGGACCCTAAACCGTCCCCGTCCCCTAAACCTAACCCTAGCCCGAACCCTAACCCTAACCCTTCCCCGAAGCCTTCCCCTCACCCGTCCCCTAATCCTAACCTGTACGCTCACACTAACCCGAGCCCTCACACGTACACTCCCCCAAAACCGTTGTCGTACCCTCACCTGGAACCTAAACGGTCCCCGTCCCGTAACCCAAACCCTAGCCCGAACCCTAACCCTAACCCTTCCACGAAGCTTGCCCCTCACCCATCCCCTAATCCTAACCCGTACGCTCACACTAACCCGATCCCTCACACGTACGCTCCCCCAAAACCGTTTTCGTACCCTCATCTGGACCCTAAACCGTCCCCGTCCCCTAACTCTAACCCTAGCCCGAACCCTAACCCTAACCCTTTCCCAAAGCCTTCCCCTCTCCCGTCCCCTAATCCTAACCCGTACGCTCACACTAACCCACGCCCTCACACGTACGCTCCCCCTAAACTGTTGTCGTACCCTCACCTGGACCCTAAACGGTCCCCGTCCCCTAACCCTAACCCTTGCCCGAACACTAACCTTAACCCTTCCCCGAAGCCTTCCCCTCACCCGTCCCCTAATCCTAACCCGTACGTTCACACTAACCCGCGCCCTCACACGTACGCTCCCCCTAAACCGTTGTCGTACCCTCACCTGGACCCTAAAACGTCCCCGTCCCCGAACCCTACCCCTAGCCCGAACCCTAACCCTAACCCTTCCCCGAAACCTTCCCCTCACCCGTCCCCTAATCCTAACCCGTATGCTCACACTAACCCGCGCCCTCACACGTACGCTCTCCATAAACCATTGTCGTACCCTCACCTGGACCCTAAACCGTCCCCGTCCCCTAACCCTAACCCTATCCCGAACCGTAACCCTAACCCTTCCCCGAAGCCTTCCCCTCACCCGTCCCCTAATCCTAACCCGTAGGCTCACACTAACCCACGCCCTCACTCGTACGCTCCCCCTAAACCGTTGTCATACCATCACCTGGACCCTAAACCATTCCCATCCCCTAACCCTAACACTAGCCCGAACCCTAACCCTATCTCTTCCCCGAAGCCTTCCCAACACCCATCCCCTAATCCTAACCCGTACGCTCACAATAACCCGCGCCCTCAGACGTTCGCTCCCCCTAAACCGTTGTTGTACCCTCACCTGGACCATAAACCGTCCTCGTCCCCTAACGCTAACCCTAGCCCGAACCCTAACCCTAACCCTTCCCCGAAGCCTTCCCCTCACCCGTCCCCTAATCCTAACCCGTACGCTCACACTAACCCGCACCCTCACACGTATGCTCCCTCTAAACGGTTGTCGTAACCTCACCGGGACCCTAAACCGTCCCCGTCCCCTAACACTAACCCTAGCAGGAACCCTAACCCTAAACCTTCCCCGAAGCCTTCCCCTCACACGTCCCCTAATCCTAACCCGTACGCTCACACTAACCCGCGCCATCACAGGTACGCTCCCCCTAAACCGTTGTCGTACCCTCACCTGGACCCTAAACCGTCCCCGTCCCATACCCCTAACCCTAGCCCGAACCCTAACCCTGACACTTCCCCGAAACCTTCCTCTCACCCATCCACAAATCCTAACTCGTATGCTCACACTAACCCGCGCCCTCACACGTACGCTCCCCCTAAACTGCTGTCGTACCTTCAATTGGACCCGAAACCGTCCCCGTCCCCTAAACCTAACCCTAGCCCAAACCCTAACCCTAACACTTCCCCGAAGCCTTCCCCTCACCTGTCCCCTAATCCTAACCCGTACGCTCACACTAAACTGTGACCTCACACGTACGCTCCCCCTAATCCGTTGTCGTGCCCTTACCTGGACCCTACACCGTCCCCGTCCCCTAACCATAACCCTAGCCCGAACCCTATCCCTAATGCTTCCCCGAAGCCTTCCCCTCACCCGTCCCCTAATCCTAACCTGTACGCTCACACTAACCCATGCCCTCACACATACGCTCCCCCTAAACCGTTGTCGTACCCTCACCTGGACCCTAAACCGTCCCCATCCCCTAACCCTAACCCTAGCCCGAACCCTAATACTAACACTTCCCCGAAACCTTCCCCTCACCCGTCCTCTAATCCTAACCCGTACGCTCACACTATCCAGCCCGCTCACATGTACGCTGCCCCTAAATCATTGTCGTACCCACACCTGGACCCTAAACCGTCCCCATCCCCTAACCCTAACCCTAGCCCGAACCCTAACCCTAACCCGTCCCCGAAGCCTTCCCCTCACCCATCCCCTAAACCTAACCCGTATGCTCACACTAACCCATGCCCTCACACGTACGCTCCACCTAAACCGTTTTCGTACCCTCACCTTGACCCTACACCGTCCCCATCCCCTAACCCTAACCCTAGCCCGAACCCTATCCCTAACACTTCCCCGAATCCTTCCCCTCACCCGTCCCCAAATCCTAACCCGTACGCTCACACTAATCCACGCCCTACCACGTACGCTTCCCCTTAACCGCTGTCGTACCCTCATCTGGACCCTAAACCGTCCCCATCCCCTAACTCTAACCCTAGCCCGAACCCTAACCCTAACCCTTCCCCGAAGCCTTCCCCTCACCCGTCCCCTAATCATAATCCGTACGCTCACACTAACCCACGTCTTCACACGTACGCTCCCTCTAAACCGTTGTCGTACCCTCACCAGGACCCTAAATCGTTCCCGTCCTTAATTCTAACCCTAGCCCGAACCCTCACCCAAACCCTTCCCCGAAGCCTTCCCTTCACCCGTCCCCTAATCCTAACCCGTACACTCACACTAACCCGTGCCCTCACACGTATGCCCCACCTAAACCGTTGTCGTACCCTCACCTGGACCCTAAACCGTCCCCGTCCCCTAACCCTAACCCTAGCCCGAACCCTAACCCTAACCCTTCCCCGAAGCCTTATCCTCACCCGTCCCCTAATCCTAACCCGTACGCTCACACTAACCCGTGCCCTCACACGTACGCTCCCCCTAAACCGTTCTCGTACCCTCACCTGGACCCTAAACCGTCCCCGTCCCCTAACCCTAACCCTATCCCGAACCCTAAACCTAACACTTCACCGAAGCCTTCCCCTCACCCGTCCCCCAATCCTAACCCGTACGCTCACACTAACCCGCGCCCTCACACGTACGCTCACCCTAAACCATTGTCGTACCCTCACCTGGACCCTAAACCGTCCCTGTCCCCTAACCCTAACCCTTCCCCGAAGCCTTCCCCTCACCCGTCCCCTAATCATAACCCGTACGCTCACACTAACCCACGTCTTCACACGTACGCTCCCTCTAAACCGTTGTCGTACCCTCACCTGGACCCTAAATCGTCCCCGTCCCCTAACCCTAACCCTAGCCCGAACCCTAACCCTAACCCTTCCCCGAAGCCTTCCCTTCACCCGTCCCCTAATCCTAAACCATACGCTCACACTAACCCGCGCCCTCACACATACGCTCCCCCTAAACCGTTGTCGTACCCTCACCTGGACCCTAAATCGTCCCCGTCCCCTAATCCTAACCCTAGCCCGAACCCTCACCCTAACACTTCCCCGAAGCCTTCCCTTCACCCGTCCCCTAATCCTAACCCGTACGCTCACACTAACCCGCGCCCTCACACGTACGCTCCCCCTCAACCGTTGTCGTACCCTCACCTGGACCCTAAACCGTCCCCGTCCCCTAACCCTAACCCTAGCCCGAACCCTAACACTAACCCTTCACCGAAGCCTTCCCCTCACCCATCCCCTAATCCTAACCCGTACGCTCACACTATCCAGCCCGCTCACATGTACGCTCCCCCTAAATCGTTGTCGTACCCACACCTGGACCCTAAACCGTCCCCATCCGCTAACCCTAACCCTAGCCCGAACCCTAACCCTAACCCGTCCCCGAAGCCTTCCCCTCACCCATCCCCTAATCCTAACCCGTACGCTCACACTAACCCATGCCCTCACACGTACACTCCACCGAAACCGTTTTCGTACCCTCACCTTGACCCTAAACCGTCCCCATCCCCTAACACTAACCCTAGCCCGAACCCTAACCCTAACCCTTCCCCAAAGCCTTCCCCTCACCCGTCCCCTAATCCTAAGCCGTACGCTCACACTAACCCGCGCCCTCACACGTACGCTCCCCCTAAACCGTTGTCCTACCCTCACCTGGACCCTAAACCGTCCCCGTCCCCTAACACTAACCCTAGCCCGAACCCTAACCCTAACCCTTCCCCGAAGCCTTCCCCTCACCCGTCCCCTAATCCTAACCCGTACGCTCACACTAACCCACGCCCTCACACGTACGCTCCCCCTAAACCGTTCTCGTACCCTCACCTGGACCCTAAACCGTCCCCGTCCCCTAACCCTAACCCTAGCCCGAACCCTAACCCTAACACTTCCCCGAAGCCTTCCCCTCACCCGTCGCCCAATCCTAACCCGTATGCTCACACTAACCCGCGCCCTCACATGTACGCACCCCCTAAACCATTGTCGTACCCTCACCTGGACCCTAAACGGTCCCTGTCCCCTAACCCTAACCCTAGCCCGAACCCTAACCCTAACACTTCCCCGAAGCCTTCCGCTCACACGTCCCCTAATCCTAACCCGTACGCTCACACTAACCCGCGCCCTCATACGTACGCTCCCCCTAAACCATTGTCGTGCCCTCACCTGGACCCTAAACCGTCCCCATCCCCTAACCCTAACCCTAGCCCGAACCTTAACCCTAACCATTCCCCGAAGCCTTCCCCTCACCCGTCCACTAATCATAACCCGTATGCTCACACTAACCCACGTCTTCACACGTACGCTCCCTCTAAACCGTTGTCGTACCCTCACCTGGACCCTAAATCGTCCCCGTCCCCTAATCCTAACCCTAGCCGAACCCTCACCCTAACCCTTCCCCGAAGCCTTCCGTTCACCCGTCCCCTAATGCTAACCCGTACGCTCACACTAACCCGCGCCCTCACACGTACGCTCCCCCTAAACCGTTGTCGTACCCTCACCTGAACCCTAAACCGTCCCCGTCCCCTAACCCTAACCATAGCCCGAACCCTAACACTAACCCTTCCCCGAAGCCTTCCCCTCACCCGTCCCCTAATCCTAACCCGTACGCTCACACTATCCAGCCTGCTCACATGTACGCTGCCCCTAAATCGTTGTCGTACCCACACCTGGACCCTAAACCGTCCCCATCCCCTAACCCTAACCCTAGCCCGAACCCTAACCCTAACCCGTCCCCGAAGCCTTCCACTCACCCATCCCCTAATCCTAACCCGTACGCTCACACTAACCCGTGCCCTCACACGTACGCTCCACCTAAACCGTTTTCGTACCCTCACCTTGATCCTAAACCGTCCCCATCCCCTAACCTTAACCCTAACCCGAACCCTAACCCTAACCCTTCCCCTCACCCCTCCCCTAATCCTAACCCGTACGCTCACACTAACCCACGCCCTCACACGTACGCTCCCCCTAAACCGTTCTCGTACCCTCACCTGGACCCTAAACCGTCCCCGTCCCCTAACCCTAACCCTAGCACGAACCCTAACCCTAACCCTTCTCCGAAGCCTTCCCCTCACCCGTCCCCTAATCCTAACCCGTATGCTCACACTAACCCGTGCCCTCACACGTACGCTCCCTCTAAACCATTCTCGTACCCTCACCTGGACCCTAAACCGTCCCCGTCCCCTAACCCAAACCCTATCCCGAACCCTAACCCTAACCCTTCACCGAAGCCTTCCCCTCACCCGTCCCCCAATCCTAACCCGTACGCTCACACTAACCCACGCCCTCACACGTACGCTCCCCCTAAACCATTGTCGTACCCTCACCTGGACCCTAAACCGTCCCTGTCCCCTAACACTAACCCTAGACCGAACCCTAACCCTAACCCTTCCCCGAAGCCTTCCCCTCACCCTTCCCCTAATCCTAAACCGTAAGATCACACTAACCCGCGCCCTCACACGTACCCTCCCCCTAAAGCGTTGTCATACTCTCACCTGGACCCTAAACCGTCCCCGTCCACTAACCCTAACCCTAACCCGAACCCTAACCCTACCAATTCCCTGAAGCCTTCCCCTCACCCGTCCACTAATCCTAACACGTACGCTCACACTAACCCACGCCCTCACAGGTACCCTCCCCCTAAAGCGTTGTCATACCCTCACCTGGACCCTAAATCGTCCATGTCCCCTAACCCTAACCCTAGCCCGAACATTAACACTTCCCCAAAACCTTCCCCTCACCCGTCCCCTAAATCTAACCCTTACGCTCATACTAACCCGCGCCCTCACACGTACGCTCCCCCTAAACGGTTGTCGTACCCTCACCGGGACCCTAAACGGTCCCCGTCCCCTAACACTAACCCTAGCCCGAACACTAACCCTAACCCTTCCCCGAAGCCTTCCCCTCACCCGTCCCCTAATCCTAACCCGTACGCTCACACTAACCCGCGCCCTCACACGTACGCTCCCCCTAAACCGTTGTCCTACCCTCACCTGGACCGTAAACCGTCCCCGTCCCATAACCCTAACCCTAGCCCGAACCATAACCCTAACCCTTCCCCGAAGCCTTCCCCTCACCCGTCCACTAATCCTAACCCGTACGCTCACACTAACCCGCGCCCTCACACGTACGCTCCCCATAAACCGTTGTCGTACCCTCACCTGGACCCTAAACCGTCCCCGTTCCCTAACCCTAACCCTAGCCCGAACCCTAACCCTAACCCTTCCCCGAAGCCTACACCTCACCCGTCACCTAATCCTAATCCGTACGCTCACACTAACCCATACCCTCACACGTACAGTCCCCCTAATCCGTTGTCGTACCCTCACCTGGACCCTAAACGGTCCCCGTGCCCTAACCCTAACCCTAGCTCGAACACTAAACTTAACCCTTCCCCGAAACCTTCCCCTCACCCGTCCCCTAATCCTAACCCGTACGCTCACACTAACCCGTGCCCTCACAAGTACGCACCCCCTAAACGGTTGTCGTACCCTCACCGCGACCCTAAATGGTCCCCGTCCCCTAACCCTAACCCTAGGCCGAACCCTAAGCCTAACCCTTCCCCGAAGCCTTCCCCTCACCCGTCCCCTAATCCTAACCCGTACGCTCACACTAACCTGCGCCCTCACACGTACGCTCCCCCTAAACCGTTGTCGTACCCTCACCTGGACCCTAAACGGTCCCCGTCCCCTGACCGAAACCTTAGCCCGAACCCTAACCCTAACCTTTCCCGAAGCCTTCCCCTCACCCGTCCCCTAATCCTAAACAGTACGCTCACACTAACCCGCGCCCTCACACATACGCTCCCCCTAAACTGTTGTCGTAACCTCACCTGGACGCTAAACCGTCCCCGTCCCCTAATCCTAACCCTAACCCTAGCCCGAACCCTAACCCTAACCCTTCCCCTAAGCCTTCCCCTCACCCGTCCCCTAATCCTAACCCGTACGCGCACACTAACCAGCGCCCTCACACGTACGCTCCCCCTAAACCGTTGTCGTACCCTCACCGGGAACCTAAACCGTCCCCGTCCCATAACCCTATCCCTAGCCCGAACCCTAACCCTAACAATTCCCCAAAGCCTTCCCCTCACCCGTCCCCTAATCCTAACCCGTACGCCAACACTAACCTGCGCCCTCACACGTACGCTACCCTTAATCCGTTGTCGTACCCTTACCTGGACCCTACACCGTCCCCATCCCCTAACCCTAACCCTAGCCCGAACACTATCCCTAATCATTCCCCGAAGCCTTCCACTCACCCGTCCCCTAATCCTAACCCGTACGCTCCCACTAACACATGCCCTCACACGTACGCTCCCCCTAAATCGCTGTCGTACCCTCAACTGGACCCGAAACCGTCCCCGTCCCCTAACCCTAACCCTAGCCCGAACCCTAACCCTAACACTTCCCCGAAGCCTTCCTCTCACCCGTCCCCTAATCCTAACCCGTACGCTCACACTAACCCGCGCCCTCACAGGTATGCTCCACCTAAACCGTTGCTGTACCCTCAATTCGACCCTAAACAGTCCCCGTCCCATAACCCTAACCCTAGCCCGAACCCTAACCCTGACACTTCCCCGAAATCTTCCCCTCACCCGTCCCCTAATCCTAACCCGTACACTCACACTAACCCGCGCCATCACACGTACGCTCCACCTAAACCGCTGTCGTACCCTCACCTGGACCCTAAACCGTCCCCGTCCCCTAACCATAACCCTAGCCCGAACCCTAAAGGTAACCCTACCCCGAAGCCTTCTCCTCACACGTCCCCTAATCCTAACCCGTACGCTCACATTAACCCGCGCCCTCACACGTACGCTCCCCCTAAAGCGTTGTCGTACCCTCACCTGGACCCTAAACCGTCTCCGTCCCCTAACCATAACCCTAGCCCGAAAACTAACCCTAACCCTTCACCAAAGTCTTCCCCTAACCCGTCCCTTAATCCTAACCCGTATGCTCACACTAACCCGCGCCCTCACACGTACGCTCCCCCTAAAGCGTTGTCGTACCCTCACCTGGACCCTAAAACGTCCCCGTCCCCTAACCCTAACCCTAGCCCGAACACTAACCGTAACCCTTCCCCGAAGCCTTCCCCTCACCCGTCCCCTAATCCTAACCCGTACGCTCACACTAACCTGCGCCCTCACACGTACGCTCCCCCTAAACCGTTGTCGTACCCTCACCTTGACCCTAAACGGTCCCCGACCCCTAACCCAAACCCTAGCCCGAACCCTAAGCCTAACCCTTCCCCGAAGCCTTTCCCTCACCTGTAACCTAATCCTAACCCGTACGCTCACTCTAACCTGCGCCCTCACACGTAAGTTCCCCTGAAACAGTTGTCGTACCCTCACCTGGACCCTAAACCGTCCCCCTCCCGTAACCCTAACCCTAGCCCGAACACTATCCCTAACCCTTCCCCGAAACCTTCCCCTCACCCGTCGCCTAATCCTAACCCGTACGCTCACACTAACCCGTGCCGTTACAAGTACGCTCCTCCTAAACCGCTGTCGTACCCTCACCTGGAACCTAAACCGTCCCCGTCCCCTAACCCTAATCCTAGGCCGAACCCTAAGCCTAACCCTTCCCCGAAGCCTTCCCCTCACCCGTCCCCTAATCCTAACCCGTACGCTCACACTAACCCACGCCATCACACGTACGCTCCCTCTAATCTGTTGTCGTACCCTTACCTGGACCCTACACCGTCCCCGTCCCCTAACCCTAATCCTAGCCCGAACCCTATCCCTAATCCTTCCCCGAAGCCTTCCCCTCACCCGTCCCCTACTCCTAACCCGTATGCTCACAGTAACTCACTTCTTCACACGTACGCTCCCTCTAAACCGTTGTCGTTCCCTCTCCTGGACCCTAAATCGTCCCCGGCCCCTAATCCTAACCCTAGCCCGAACCCTCACCCTAACCCTTCCCCGAAGCCTTCCCTTCACCCGTCCCCTAATCCTAACCCGTACGCTCACACTATCCATCCCGCTCACATGTACGCTGCCCCTAAATCGTTGTCGTACGCTCACCTGGACCCTAAACCGTCCCCATCCCCTAACCCTAACCCTAGCCCGAACCCTAACCCTAACCCGTCCCCGAAGCCTTCCCCTCACCCATCTTCTAATCCTAACCCTTACGCTCACAATAACCCGCGCCCTCACACGGACGCTCCACCTAAACCGTTTTCGTACCCTCACCTTTACCCTAAACCGTCCCCATCCCCTAACCCTAACCCTCGCCCGAACCCTAACCCTAACCCTTCCCCGAAGCCTTCCCCTCACCCGTCCCCTAATCCTAACCCGTACGCTGAAACTAAACCACGCCCTCACACGTACGCTCCCACTAAACCGTTGTTGTACCCTCTCCTGGACCCTAAATCGTCCCCGTCCCCTAACCCTAACCCTAGCCATAACCCTAACCCTAAACCTTCCCCGAAGCCTTCCCCTCACCAGTCCCCTAATCCTAACCCGTATGCTCACACTAACCCACTTCTTCACACGTACGCTCCCTCTAAACCGTTGTCGTTCCCTCTCCTGGACCCTAAATCGTCCCCGGCCCCTAATCTTAACCCTAGCCCGAACCCTCACTCTAACCCTTCCCCGAAGCCTTCCCTTCACCCGTCCCCTAATCCTAACCCGTACGCTCACACTAACCCGCGCCCTCACACGTACGCTCCCCCTAAACCGTTGTTGTACCCTCACCTGGACCCTAAACCGTCCCCGTCCCCTAACCCTAACCCTAGCCCGAACCCTAACACTAACCCTTCCCCAAAGCCTTCCCCTCACCCGTCCCCTAATCCTAACCCATACGCTCACACTATCCAGCCCGCTCACATGTACGCTGCCCCTAAATCGTTGTCGTACCCTCACCTTGACCCTAAACCGTCCCCATCCCCTAACCCTAACCCTAGCCCGAACCCTAAACCTAACCCTTCCCCGAAGCCTTCCCCTCACCCGTCCCCTAATCCTAACCCGTACGCTCACACTAACACGCGCCCTCACACGTACGCTCCCCCTAAACCGTTGTCGTACCCTCACCTGGACCCTAAACCGTCCCCGTCCCCTAACCCTAACCCTAGCCCGAACCCTAACACTAACCCTTCCCCGAAGCCTTCCCCTCACCCGTCCCCTAATCCTAACCCGTAAGCTCACAGTAATCCACGCCCTTCCACGTACGCTCCCCCTTAACCGCTGTCGTACCCTCACCTGGACCCTAAACCGTCTCCGTCCCCTAACCCTAACCCTAGCCCGAACCCTAACACTAACACTTTCCCGAAGCCTTCCCCTCACCCGTCCCCTAATCCTAACCCGTACGCTCAAACTAACCCACGCCCTCACACGTACGCTCCACCTAAACCGTTGTCCTACCCTCATCTGGACCGTAAACCGTCCCCGTCCCTTAACCCTAACACTTCCCCGAAGCCTTCCCCTCACCCGTCCTCTAATCCTAACCCGTACGCTAACGCTAACCTACACCCTCACATGTACGCTCCCCCTAAAGCGTTATCGTACCCTCACCTGGACACTAAACCGTCCCCGTCTCCTAACTCTAACCCTACCGCGAACCCTAACCCTAACCCTTCCCCGAAGCCTGACTCTCACCCGTCGCATAATCCTAACCGGTACGCTCTCGCTAAACGGCGCTCTCTCAAGTACGCTCCCCCTAAAGCATTGTGGTACCCTCACCTGGACCCTAAACGGTACCCGTCCCCGTCCCCTAACCCTAGCCCGAACCCTAACCCTAACCCTTCCCCGAAGCCTTCCCCTCACCCGTCCGCTAATCCTAAACAGTACGCTCACACTAACCCGCGCCCTCACACGTACGCTCACCCTAAACCGTTATCGTACCCTCACCTGGACCCTAAACCGTCCCCGTCCCCTAACCCTAACCCTAGCCTGAACCCTAACCCTAAACCTTCCCCGAAGCCTTCTCCTCACCAGTCCCCTAATCCTAACCCATACGCTCACACTAACCCGCGCCCTCACATGTACGATCCCCCGAAACCGTTGTCGTACCCTCTCCTGGACCCTAAACCGTCCCCGTCCCCTGACCCTAACCCTAGCCCTAACCCTAAACCTAACCCTTCCCCGAAGCCTACCCCTCACCCGTCCCCTAATCCTAACCCTTACGCTCACACTAACGCATGCCCTCACACGTACGCTCACCCTAAAGCATTGTTGTACCCTCACCTGGACCCTACACCGTCCCCGTCCCCTAACCCTAACCCTAGCACGAACCCTAAACCTAACACTTCCCGAAAGCCTTCCCCTCACCCGTCCCTTAATCCTAACCCGTACGCTCACACTAACACGCGCCCTCACACGTATGCTCCCCCTAAACCGTTGTCGTACCCTCACCTGGACCCTAAACCGTCCCTGCCCCATATCCTTAACCCTAGCCCGAACCCTAAACCTAACCCTTCCCTGAAGCCTTCACGTCACCCGTCACCTAATCCTAACCCGTACCATCACACTACCCATGCCTCTCACACGTTCGCTCCACCTAAACCATTGTCGTACCCTCACCTGGACCCTAAACCGTCCCCGTCCCCTAACCATAACCCTAGCCCTAACCCTAACACTAACACTTCCCCGAAGCCTTCCCCTCACCCGTCCCCTAATCCTAACCCGTACTCTCACACTAACCCACGCCCTCACACGTACGCTACCCCTAAACCGTTGTCGTACCCTCACCTGGACCCTAAACCGTCCCCGTCCCCTAATCCTAACCGTAGCCCGAACCCTAACCCTAACCCTTCCCCGAAGCCTTCCCCTCACCTGTCCCCTAATCCTAACCCGTACGCTCACACTAACTCCGCGCCCTCACACGTACGCTCCCCCTAAATCGCTGTCGTACCCTCAACTGGACCCGAAACCGTTCCCGTCCCCTAACCCTAACCCTAGCAGGAACCCTAACCCTAAACCTTCCCCGAAGCCTTCCCCTCACACGTCCCCTAATCCTAACCCGTACGCTCACACTAACCCGCGCCATCACAGGTACGCTCCCCCTAAACCGTTGTCGTACCCTCACCTAGACCCTAAACCGTCCCCGTCCCATACCCCTAACCCTAGCCCGAACCCTAACCCTGACACTTCCCCGAAGCCTTCCTCTCACCCATCCACAAATCCTAACTCGTATGCTCACACTAACCCGCGCCCTCACACGTACGCTCCCCCTAAACTGCTGTCGTACCTTCAATTGGACCCGAAACCGTCCCCGTCCCCTAAACCTAACCCTAGCCCAAACCCTAACCCTAACACTTCCCCGAAGCCTTCCCCTCACCTGTCCCCTAATCCTAACCCGTACGCTCACACTAAACTGTGACCTCACACGTACGCTCCCCCTAATCCGTTGTCTTGCCCTTACCTGGACCCTACACCGTCCCCGTCCCCTAACCATAACCCTAGCCCGAACCCTATCCCTAATGCTTCCCCGAAGCCTTCCCCTCACCCGTCCCCTAAACCTAACCCGTACGCTCACACTAAACTGTGACCTCACACGTACGCTCCCCCTAAACCGTTGTCGTACACTCACCTGGACCCTAAACCGTCCCCATCCCCTAACCCTAACCCTAGCCCGAACCCTAATACTAACACTTCCCCGAAGCCTTCCCCTCACCCGTCCTCTAATCCTAACCCGTACGCTCACACTATCCAGCCCGCTCACATGTACGCTGCCCCTAAATCGTTGTCGTACCCACACCTGGACCCTAAACCGTCCCCATCCCCTAACCCGAACCCTAGCCCGAACCCTAACCCTAACCCGTCCCTGAAGCCTTCCCCTCACCCATCCCCTAAACCTAACCCGTATGCTCACACTAACCCATGCCCTCACACGTACGCTCCACCTAAACCGTTTTCGTACCCTCACCTTGACCCTAAACCGTCCCCATCCCCTAACCCTAACCCTAGCCCGAACCCTAACCCTAACCCTTCCCCTAAGCCTTCCCCTCACCCGTCCCCTAATCCTAACCCGTACGCTCACACTAACCCACGCCCTCACACGTACGCTACCCCTAAACCGTTGTCGTACCCTCACCTGGTCCCTAAACCGTCCCCATCCCCTAACCCTAACCTTAGCCCGAACCCTAAACCTAACCCTTCCCCGAAGCCTTCCCCTCACCCGTCCCCTAATCCTAACCCGTACGCTCACACTAACCCGCGCCCTCACACGTACGCTCCCCCTAAACCGTTCTCGTACCCTCAGCTGGACCCTAAACCGTCCCCGTCCCCTAACCCTAACCGTCGCCCGAACACTAACACTAACCCTTCCCCGAAGCCTTCCCCTCACCCATCCCCTAATCCTAACCCGTACGCTCACACTATCCAGCCCGCTCACATGTACGCTACCCCTAAATCGTTGTCGTACCCACACCTGGACACTAAACCGTCCCCATCCCCTAACCCTAACCCTAGCCCGAACCCTATCCCTAACACTTCCCCGAATCCTTCCCCTCACCCGTCCCCTAATCCTAACCCGTACGCTCACACTAATCCACGCCCTACCACGTACGCTTCCCCTTAACCGCTGTCGTACCCTCATCTGGACCCTAAACCGTCCCCATCCCCTAACTCTAACCCTAGCCCGAACCCTAACCCTAACCCTTCCCCGAAGCCTTCCCCTCACCCGTCCCCTAATCATAATCCGTACGCTCACACTAACCCACGTCTTCACACGTACGCTTCCTCTAAACCGTTGTCGTACCCTCACCAGGACCCTAAATCGTTCCCGTCCTTAATTCTAACCCTAGCCCGAACCCTCACCCAAACCCTTCCCCGAAGCCTTCCCTTCACCCGTCCCCTAATCCTAACCCGAACACTCACACTAACCCATGCCCTCACACGTATGCCCCACCTAAACCGTTTTCATACCCTCACCTTGACCCTAAACCGTCCTCATCCCCTAACCCTAACCCTAGCCCGAACCCTAACCCTAAACCTTCCCCGAAGCCTTCCCCTCAACCGTGCCCTAATCCTAACCCGTACGCTCACACTAACCGCGCCCTCACACGTACGCTCCCCCTAAACCGTTGTCGTACCGTCACCTGGACCCTAAACCGTCCCCGTCCCCTAACCCTAACCCTAGCCCGAACCCTAACCCTAACCCTTCCCCGAAGCCTTCCCCTCACCCGTCCCCTAATCCTAACCCGTACGCTCACACTAACCCGTGCCCTCACACGTACGCTCCCCCTAAACCGTTCTCATACCCTCACCTGGACCCTAAATCGTCCCCGTCCCCTAATCCTAACCCTAGCCCTAACCCTCACCCTAACACTTCCCCGAAGCCTTCCCTTCACCCGTCCCCTAATCCTAACCCGTACGCTCACACTAACCCGCGCCCTCACACGTACGCTCCCCCTCAACCGTTGTCGTACCCTCACCTGGACCCTAAACCGTCCCCGTCCCCTAACCCTAACCCTAGCCCGAACCCTAACACTAACCCTTCACCGAAGCCTTCCCCTCACCCGTCACCTAATCCTAACCCGTACGCTCACACTATCCAGCCCGCTCACATGTACGCTGCCCCTAAATCGTTGTCGTACCCACTCCTGGACCCTAAACCGTCCCCGTCCCCTAACCCTAACCCTAGCCCGAACCCTAACCCTAACACTTCCCCGAAGCCTTCCCCTCACCCGTCGCCCAATCCTAACCCGTATGCTCACACTAACCCGCGCCCTCACATGTACGCTTCCCCTAAACCATTGTCGTACCCTCACCTGGACCCTAAACGGTCCCTGTCCCCTAACCCTAACCCTAGCCCGAACCCTAACCCTAACACTTCCCCGAAGCCTTCCCCTCACCTGTCCCCTAATCCTAACCCGTACGCTCACACTAAACTGTGACCTCACACGTACGCTCCCCCTAATCCGTTGTCGTGCCCTTACCTGGACCCTACACCGTCCCCGTCCCCTAACCATAACCCTAGCCCGAACCCTATCCCTAATGCTTCCCCGAAGCCTTCCCCTCACCCGTCCCCTAAACCTAACCCGTACGCTCACACTAAACTGTGACCTCACACGTACGCTCCCCCTAAACCGTTGTCGTACCCTCACCTGGACCCTAAACCGTCCCCATCCCCTAACCCTAACCCTAGCCCGAACCCTAATACTAACACTTCCCCGAAGCCTTCCCCTCACCCGTCCTCTAATCCTAACCCGTACGCTCACACTATCCAGCCCGCTCACATGTACGCTGCCCCTAAATCGTTGTCGTACCCACACCTGGACCCTAAACCGTCCCCATCCCCTAACCCTAACCCTAGCCCGAACCCTAACCCTAACCCGTCCCCGAAGCCTTCCCCTCACCCATCCCCTAAACCTAACCCGTATGCTCACACTAACCCATGCCCTCACACGTACGCTCCACCTAAACCGTTTTCGTACCCTCACCTTGACCCTAAACCGTCCCCATCCCCTAACCCTAACCCTAGCCCGAACCCTAACCCTAACCCTTCCCCTAAGCCTTCCCCTCACCCGTCCCCTAATCCTAACCCGTACGCTCACACTAACCCACGCCCTCACACGTACGCTACCCCTAAACCGTTGTCGTACCCTCACCTGGTCCCTAAACCGTCCCCATCCCCTAACCCTAACCTTAGCCCGAACCCTAACCCTAACCCTTCCCCGAAGCCTTCCCCTCACCCGTCCCCTAATCCTAACCCGTACGCTCACACTAACCCGCGCCCTCACACGTACGCTCCCCCTAAACCGTTCTCGTACCCTCAGCTGGACCCTAAACCGTCCCCGTCCCCTAACCCTAACCGTCGCCCGAACACTAACACTAACCCTTCCCCGAAGCCTTCCCCTCACCCATCCCCTAATCCTAACCCGTACGCTCACACTATCCAGCCCGCTCACATGTACGCTACCCCTAAATCGTTGTCGTACCCACACCTGGACACTAAACCGTCCCCGTGACCTAACCCTAACCCTAGCCCGAACCCTAACCCTAACCCTTCCCCGAAGCCTTCCCCTCACTCGTCCCCTAATCCTAACCCTTATGCTCACACTAATCTGCGCCCTCACACGTACGCTCCCCCTAAACCGTTGTCGTACCCTCACGTGGACCCTAAACCGTCCCCGTCCCCTAACCCTAACCCTAGCCCGAACCCTAAACCTAACCCTTCCCCGAAACCTTCACCTCACCCGTCCCCTAATCCTAACCCGTACGCTCACACTAACCCGAGCCCTCACACGTACGCTCCCCCAAAACCGTTTTCGTACCCTCACCTGGACCCTAAACCTTCCCCGTCCCCTAACCCTAACCCTAGCCCGAACCCTAACCCTAACCCTTCCCCAAAGCCTTCCCCTAACCCGTCCCCTAATCCTAACCCGTACGCGCACACTAACCCGCGCCCTCACACGTACGCTCCCCCTAAACCGTTGTCGTACCCTCACCGGGAACCTAAACCGTCTCCGTCCCCTAACCCTAACCCTAGCCCGAAGCCTAAACCTAAACCTTTCCCAAAGCCTTCCCGTCACCCGTCCCCTAATCCTATCCCGTACGCTCACACTAACCCGCGCCCTCAAATGTACGCTCCCCCTAAACAGTTGTCTTACCCTCACCTGGTCCCTAAACCGTCCCCATGTCTTAAACCTATCCTTAGCCGGAACCCTAACCCTAAACCTTCTCCGAAGCCTTCCCCTCACCCGTCCCCTAATCCTAAGTCGTACGCTCACACTACCCCACGCCCTCACACGTACACTCCCCCTAAATCGTTGTCGTACCCTCACCGGTACCATAAACCGTCCCCGTCCCCTAAACCTAACCCTAGCCCGAACCCTAACCGTAACCCTTCCCCGAAGCCTTCCCCTCACCCGTCTCCTAATCCTAACCCGTACGCTCACACTAACCCGTGCCCTCACACGTACGCTCCCCCTGAAGCATTCTCGTACCCTCACCTGGAACCTAAACCGTCCCCGTCCCCTAACCCTAACCCTAGCCCGAACCCTAACCCTAACCCTTCCCCGAAGCCTTCCCCTCACCCGTCCCCTAATCCTAACCCGTACGCTCACACTAACCCACGCCCTCACACGTACTCTCCCCCTAAACCGTTGTCGTACCCTCACCTGGACCCTAAACCGTCCCCATCACCTAACTCTAACCCTAGCCCGAATCCTAACCGTAACCCTTCCCCGAAGCCTTCCCCTCACCCGTCCCCTAATCCCATACCGTACCCTCACACTAAACCGCGCCTTCACACGTACGCTCCCCTTAAACCTTTGTCGTACTCTCACCTGGACCCTAAACCGTCCCCGTCCCCTAACCCTAACCCTAGCCCGAACCCTAACACTAACCCTTCCCCGAAGCCTTCCCCTCAGCCGTCCCCTAATCCTAACCCGTACGCTCACACTAACCGCGCCCTCACATGTACCCTCCCCCTAAAGCGTTGTCATAACCTCACCTGGACCCTAAATCGTCCCCGTCCCCTAACCCTAACCCTAGCCCGAACCCTAACCCTTCCCCGAAGCCTTCCCCTCACCCGTCCCCTAAATCTAACCCTTACGCTCATACTAACGCGCACCCTCACACGTACACTCCCCCTAAAGCGTTGTCGTACCCTCACCTTAACCCTAAACCGTCCCCGTCCCCTAACCGTAACCCTAGCCCGGACCCTAACCCTTCCCCGAAGCCTTCCCCTCACCTGTCCCATAATCCTAACACGTACGCTCACACTAACCCGCGCCCTCACACGTACACTCCCCCTAAAGCGTTGTCGTACCCTCACCTGGACCCTAAACCGTCCCCGTCCCCTAACCCTAACCCTAGACCGAACCCTAACCCTTCCCCGAAGCCTTCCCCTCACCCGGCCCCTATTTCTAACCCATACGCTCACACTAACCCGCGCCCTCACACGTACGCTCCCCCTAAACCGTTGTTGTACCCTCATCTGGACCCTAACCGTCCCCTTTCCCTAACCCTAACCCTAACCCTAACCCTAACCCTAACCCTAACCCTAAACCGTCTCCGTCCCCTAACCCTAACCCTAGCCAGAACCCTAACCCTAACCCTTCCCCGAAGCCTTCCCCTCACCCATCCCCTAATCCTAACCCGTACGCTCACACTAACCCGCGCCCTCACACGAACGATCCCCCTAAACCGTTGTCGTACCCTCATCTGGACCCTAAACCGTCCCCCTCCCCTAACCCTAACCCTAGCCCGAACCCTAACCCTAAACCTTCCCCGAAGCCTTCCCCTCACCCATCCCCTAATCCTATACAGTACACTCACACTAATCAGCCCGCTCACACGTACGCCGCCCCTAAATCATTGTCGTACCCTCACCTGGACCCTAAACCGTCCCATACCATAATCCTAACCCTAGCCCGAACCCTAACCCTAACCCTTCCCCTAAGCCTTCCCCTCACCCGTCCCCTAATCCTAACCCGTACGCTCACACTAACCCACGCCCTCACACGTACGCTCCCCCTAAAGCGTTGTCGTACCCTCACCTTGACCCTAAACCGTCCTCGTCCCCTAACCCTAACCCTAGCCCGAACACTAAGCCTAACACTTCCCCGAAGCCTTCCCCTCACCCATCCCCTAATCCTAACCCGTACGCTTACACTAATCAGCCCGCTCACACGTACGCCGCCCCTAAACCGTTGTCGTACCCTCACCTGGACCCTAAACCGTCCCCATCCCCTATACCTAACCCTACCCAAACCCTAAACCTAACCCGTCCCCGAAGCCTTCCCCTCACCCATCCCCTAATCCTAACCCGTACGTTCACACTTACCCATGCCCTCACACGTACGCTCCCCCTAAACCGTGGTCGTACCCTCACCTAGACCCTAAACCGTCACCGTACCCTAACCCTAACCCTAGCCCGAACCCTAACCCTAACACTTCCCCGAAGCCTTCCCCTCACCCGTTCCCTAATCCTAACCCGTACGCTCATACTAACCTGCGCCCTCACACATACGCTCCCCCGAAAGCGTTGTTGTACCCTCACCTTGACCCTAAACCGTCCTCGTCCCCTAACCCTAAACCTAGCCCGAACCCTAACCCTAACACTTCCCCGAAGCCTTCCCCTCACACGTCCCCTAATCCTAACCCGTACGCTCACACTAACCCGCGCCCTCACACGTACGCTCCCCCTAAACCGTTGTTGTACCCTCACCCGGACCCTAAACCGTCCCCGTCCCAGAACCCTACCCCTAGCCCGAACCCTAACCCTAACCCTTCCCCGAAGCCTTCCCCTCACCCGTCCCATAATCCTAACACGTACGCTCACACTAACCCACGCCCTCACACGTACGCTCCCCCTAAACCGTTGTCGTACCCTCACCTGGACCCTAAACCGTCCCCGTCCCCTAACCCTAACCCTAGACCGAACCCTAAACCTTCCCCGAAGCCTTCCCCTCACCCGTCCCCTAAATCTAACCGGTACGCTCACACTAACCCGAACCCTCACACGTACACTGCCCCTAAACCGTTGTCGTACCCTCACCTGGACCCTAAACCGTCCCCGTCCCCTAACCGTAACCCTAGCTCAAACCCTAACCCTAACCCTTCCCCGAAACCTTCCCCTCACCCGTCTCCTAATCCTAACCCGTACGCTCACACTAACCCACGCCCTCACACGTACGCTCCACCTAAACCGTTTTCGAACCCTCACCTTGACCCTAAACCGTCCCCATCCCCTAACCCTAACCCTAGCCCGAATCCTAACCCTAACCCTTCCCCGAAGCCTTCCCCTCACCCGTCCCCTAATCCTAACCCGTACGCTCACACTAACCCGCGCCCTCAAACGTACGCTCCCCCTAAACCGTTGTCGTACCCTCACCTGGACCCTAAACCGTCCCCGTTCCCTAACCCTAACCCTAGACCGAACCCTAACCCTAATCCTTCCCCGAAGCCTTCCCCTAACCCGTCCCCTAATCCTAACCCGTACACTCACACTAACCCGCGCCCTCACACGTACGCTCCCCTTAAAGCGTTGTCGTACCCTCACCTTGACCCTAAACCGTCCTCGTCCCCTAACCCTAACCCTAGCCCGAACCCTAACCTTAACACTTCCCCGAAGCCTTCCCCTCACCCGTCCCCTAATCCTAACCCGTACGCTCACACTAACCTGCTCCCTCACACGTACGCTCCCCCTAAACCGTTGTCGTACCCTCACCTGGACCCTAAACGGTCCCCGTCCCCTAACCCAAACCCTAGCCCGAACCCTAACCTTAACACTTCCTCGAAGCCTTCCCCTCACCCGTCCCCTAATCCTAACCCGTAAGCTCACACTAACCCGCGTCCTCACACGTACGCTCCCCCTAAACCGTTGTCGTACCCTCACCTGGACCCTAAACCGTCCCTGTCCCCTAACCCTAACCCTAGCCCGAACCCTAACACTAACTCTTTTCCGAAGCCTTCCTCTCACCCGTCCCCTAATCATAACCCGTACGCTTATACTAACCCCCGCCCTCACACGTACGCTCTCCCTAAACCGTTGTCGTACCCTCACCTGGACCCTAAACCCTCCCCATCCCCTAACCCTAACCCTAGCCCGAACCCTAACACTAAATCTTCCCCGAAGCCTTCCCCTCACCCGTCCGCTAATCCTAACCCGTACGCTCACACTAACCCGCGCCATCAAACATACGCTCCCCCTAAACCGCTGTCGTACCCTTACCTGGACCCTAAACCTTCCCCGTCCCCTAAACCTAACCCTAGCCCGCACCCTAACCCTAACCCTTCCCCGAAGCCTTCCCCTACCCGTCACCTAATCCTAAACCGTACCCTCACACTAACCCACGCCCTCACACGTACGCTCCCCGTAAAGCGTTTTCGTACCCTCACCTTGACCCTAAACTGTCCTCGTCCCCTAATCCTAACCCTAGCCCGAACACTAACCCTAACCCTTCCCCGAAGCCTTCCCCTCACCCGTCCCATAATCCTAACACGTACGCTCACACTAACCCGCGCCCTCACACGTACACTCCCCCTAAAGCGTTGTCGTACCCTCACCTGGACCCTAAACCGTCCCCGTCCCCTAACCCTAACCCTAGACCGAACCCTAACCCTTCCCCGAAGCCTTCCCCTCACCCGTCCCCTAAATCTAACCCGTACGCTCACACTAACCCGCACCCTCACACGTACACTCCCCCTAAACGGTTGTCGTACACTCACCAGGACCCTAAACCATCCCCGTCCCCTAACCGTAACCCTAGCTCAAACCCTAACCCTAACCCTTCCCCTAAACCTTCCCCTCACCCGTCCCCTAATCCTAACCCATACGCTCATACTAACCCACAACCTCACATGTACGCTCCACCTAAACCGTTTTCGTACCCTCACCTTGACCCTAAACCGTCCCCATCCCCTAACCCTAACCCTAGCCCGAAACCTAACCCTAACCCTTCCCCGAAGCCTTCCCCTCAACCGTCCCCTAATCCTAACACGTACGCTCACACTAACCCGTGCCCTCACACGTACGCTCCCCCTAAACCGTTGTCGTACCCTCACCTGGACCCTAAACCGTCCCCGTCCCCTAACCCTAACCCTAGCCCGAACCCTAACCCTAACCCTTCCCCGAAGCCTTCCCCTCACCCGTCCCCTAATCCTAACCCGTACGCTCACACTAACCCGCACCCTCACACGTAGGCTCCCCCTAAACCGTTCTAGTACGCTCACCTGGACCCTAAAACGTCCCCGTCCCCTAACCCTAACCCTAGCCCGAACCCTAACACTAACCCTTCCCCGAAGCCTTCCCCTCTCCCGTCCCCTAATCCTAACCCGTACGCTCACACTAACCCGCGCCCTCACACGTACGCTCCCCCTAAACCGTTGTCATATCCTCACCTGGACCCTAAACCGTACCCGTCCCCTAAACCTAACCCTAGCCCGAACCCTATCCCTAACCCTTCCCCGAAGCCTTCCCCTCACCCGTCACCTAATCCTAACCCGTATGCTCACACTAACCGGCGCCCTCACACGTACGCTCCCCCTAAACCGTTGTCGTACCCTCACCTGGACCCTAAACCGTCCCCGTCCCCTAAACCTAACCCTACCCCGCACCCTAACCCTAACCCTTCCCCGAAGCCTTCCCCTCACCCGTCCCCTAATCCTAACCCGTACGATCACACTAACCCACACCCTCACACGTACGCTCCCCCTAAAGCGTTGTCGTACCCTCACCTTGACCCTAAACCGTCCTCGTCCCCTAACCCTAACCCTAGCCCGAACCCTAACCCTAACCCTTCCCCGAAGCCTTCCCCTCACCCGTCCCCTAATCCTAACCCGTACGCTCATACTAACCTGCGCCCTCACACGTACGCTCCCTCTAAACCGTTGTCGTACTCTCACCTGGACCCTAAACCATCCCCGTCCCCTAACCCTAACCCTAGCCCGAACCCTAACCCTAACCCTTCCCTGAAGCCTTCCCCTCACCCGTCCCCTAATCCTAACCCGTACGCTCACACTAACCCGCGCCCTCACACGTACGCTCCCCCTAAACCGTTGTCGTACCCTCACCCGGACCCTAAACTGTCCCCGTCCCCAAACCCTACCCCTAGCCCTAACCCTAACCCTAACACTTCCCCGAAGCCTTCCCCTCACCGGTCCCCTAATCCTAACCCATACGCTCACACTAACCCATGCCCTCACACGTACGCTCCGCCTAAACCGTTGTCGTACACTCACCTGGACCCTAAACCGTCCCCGTGACCTAACCCTAACCCTAGCCCGAACCCTAACCCTAACCCTTCCCCGAAGCCTTCCCCTCACTCGTCCCCTAATCCTAACCCTTATGCTCACACTAATCTGCGCCCTCACACGTACGCTCCCCCTAAACCGTTGTCGTACCCTCACGTGGACCCTAAACCGTCCCCGTCCCCTAACCCTAACCCTAGCCCGAACCCTAAACCTAACCCTTCCCCGAAACCTTCACCTCACCCGTCCCCTAATCCTAACCCGTACGCTCACACTAACCCGAGCCCTCACACGTACGCTCCCCCAAAACCGTTTTCGTACCCTCACCTGGACCCTAAACCTTCCCCGTCCCCTAACCCTAACCCTAGCCCGAACCCTAACCCTAACCCTTCCCCAAAGCCTTCCCCTCATCCGTCCCCTAATCCTAACCCGTACGCTCACACTAACCCGCGCCCTCACACGTACGCTCCCCCTAAACTGTTGTCGTACCCTCACCTGGACCCTAAACGGTCCCCGTCCCCTAACCCTAACCCTAGCCCGAACACTAACCTTAACACTTCCCCGAAGCCTTCCCCTCACCCGTCCCCTAATCCTAACCCGTACGTTCACACTAACCCTCGCCCTCACACGTACTCTCCCCCTAAACCGTTGTCGTACCCTCACCTGGACCCTAAACCGTCCCCGTCCCCTAAACCTAACCCTAGCCCGAACCCTAACCCTAACCCTTCCCCGAAGCCTTCCCCTCACCCGTCCCCTAATCCTAACCTGTACGCTCACACTAACCCGAGCCCTCACACGTACACTCCCCCAAAACCGTTGTCGTACCCTCACCTGGAACCTAAACGGTCCCCGTCCCGTAACCCAAACCCTAGCCCGAACCCTAACCCTAACCCTTCCACGAAGCTTGCCCCTCACCCATCCCCTAATCCTAACCCGTACGCTCACACTAACCCGATCCCTCACACGTACGCTCCCCCAAAACCGTTTTCGTACCCTCATCTGGACCCTAAACCGTCCCCGTCCCCTAACCCTAACCCTAGCCCGAACCCTAACCCTAACCCTTTCCCAAAGCCTTCCCCTCACCCGTCCCCTAATCCTAACCCGTACGCTCACACTAACCCACGCCCTCACACGTACGCTCCCCCTAAACTGTTGTCGTACCCTCACCTGGACCCTAAACGGTCCCCGTCCCCTAACCCTAACCCTATCCCGAACACTAACCTTAACCCTTCCCCGAAGCCTTCCCCTCACCCGTCCCCTAATCCTAACCCGTACGTTCACACTAACCCGCGCCCTCACACGTACGCTCCCCCTAAACCGTTGTCGTACCCTCACCTGGACCCTAAAACGTCCCCGTCCCCGAACCCTACCCCTAGCCCGAACCCTAACCCTAATCCTTCCCCGAAGCCTTCTCCTCACCCGTTCCCTAATCCTAACACGTACGCTCACACTAACCCCCGCCCTCACACGTACGCTCCCCCTAAACCTTTCTCGTACCCTCACCTTGACCCTAAACCGTCCCCGTCCCCTAACCCTAACCGAAGCCCGAACCCCAACCCTAACCCTTCCCCGAAGCCTTCCCGTCACCCGTCCCCTAATCCTAAACCGTATGCTCACACTAACCCCCGCCCTCACACGTACGCTCTCCATAAACCGTTGTCGTACCCTCACCTGGACCCTAAACCGTCCCCGTCCCCTAACCCTAACCCTATCCCGAACCCTAACCCTAACCCTTCCCCGAAGCCTTCCCCTCACCCGTCCCCTAATCCTAACCCGTAGGCTCACACTAACCCATGCCCTCACTCGTACGCTCCCCCTAAACCGTTGTCATACCATCACCTGGACCCTAAACCATTCCCGTCCCCTAACCCTAACACTAGCCCGAACCCTAACCCTATCTCTTCCCCGAAGCCTTCCCAACAGCCATCCCCTAATCCTAACCCGTACGCTCACACTAACCCGCGCCCTCAGACATTTGCTCCCTCTAAACGGTTGTCGTAACCTCACGGGGACCCTAAACGGTCCCCGTCCCCTAACACTAACCCTAACCCGAACCCTAAACCTAACCCTTCCCCGAAGCCTTCCCCTCACCCGTCCCCTAATCCTAACCTGTACGCTCACACTAACCCGAGCCCTCACACGTACACTCCCCCAAAACCGTTGTCGTACCCTCACCTGGGACCTAAACGGTCCCCGTCCCGTAACCCAAACCCTAGCCCGAACACTAACCCTAACCCTTCCACGAAGCCTTCCCCTCACCCATCCCCTAATCCTAACCCGTACGCTCACACTAACCCGATCCCTCACACGTACGCTCCCCCAAAACCGTTTTCGTACCCTCATCTGGACCCTAAACCGTCCCCGTCCCCTAACCCTAACCCTAGCCCGAACCCTAACCCTAACCCTTTCCCAAAGCCTTCCCCTCACCCGTCCCCTAATCCTAACCCGTACGCTCACACTAACCCACGCCCTCACAAGTACGCTCCCCCTAAACTGTGTCGTACCCTAACCTGGACCCTAAACGGTCCCCGTACCCTAACCCTAACCCTAGCCCGAACACTAACCTTAACCCTTCGCCGAAGCCTTCCCCTCACCCGTCCCCTAATCCTAACCCGTACGTTCACACTAACCCGCGCCCTCACACGTACGCTCCCCCTAAACCGTTGTCGTACCCTCACCTGAACCCTAAAACGTCCCCGTCCCCGAACCCTACCCCTAGCCCGAACCCTAACCCTAACGCTTCCCCGAAGCCTTCTCCTCACCCGTCCCCTAATCCTAACACGTACGCTCACACTAACCCCCGCCCTCACACGTACGCTCCCCCTAAACCGTTGTCGTACCCTCACCTGGACCCTAAACCGTCCCCGTCCCCTAACCCTAACCGTAGCCCGAACCCTAACCCTAACCCTTCCCCGAAGCCTTCCCCTCACCCGTCCCCTAATCCTAACCCGTATGCTCACACTAACCCGCGCCCTCACACGTACGCTCTCCATAAACCGTTGTCGTACCCTCACCTGGACCCTAAACCGTCCCCGTCCCCTAACCCTAACCGTATCCCGAACCGTAACCCTAACCCTTCCCCGAAGCCTTCCCCTCACCCGTCCCCTAATCCTAACCCGTAGGCTCACACTAACCCACGCCCTCACTCGTACGCTCCCCCTAAACCGTTGTCATACCATCACCTGGACCCTAAACCATTCCCGTCCCCTAACCCTAACACTAGCCCGAACCCTAACCCTATCTCTTCCCCGAAGCCTTCCCAACAGCCATCCCCTAATCCTAACCCGTACGCTCACACTAACCCGCGCCCTCAGACATTTGCTCCCTCTAAACGGTTGTCGTAACCTCACGGGGACCCTAAACGGTCCCCGTCCCCTAACACTAACCCTAACCCGAACCCTAAACCTAACCCTTCCCCGAAGCCTTCCCCTCACCCGTCCCCTAATCCTAACCTGTACGCTCACACTAACCCGAGCCCTCACACGTACACTCCCCCAAAACCGTTGTCGTACCCTCACCTGGGACCTAAACGGTCCCCGTCCCGTAACCCAAACCCTAGCCCGAACACTAACCCTAACCCTTCCACGAAGCCTTCCCCTCACCCATCCCCTAATCCTAACCCGTACGCTCACACTAACCCGATCCCTCACACGTACGCTCCCCCAAAACCGTTTTCGTACCCTCATCTGGACCCTAAACCGTCCCCGTCCCCTAACCCTAACCCTAGCCCGAACCCTAACCCTAACCCTTTCCCAAAGCCTTCCCCTCACCCGTCCCCTAATCCTAACCCGTACGCTCACACTAACCCACGCCCTCACAAGTACGCTCCCCCTAAACTGTGTCGTACCCTAACCTGGACCCTAAACGGTCCCCGTACCCTAACCCTAACCCTAGCCCGAACACTAACCTTAACCCTTCGCCGAAGCCTTCCCCTCACCCGTCCCCTAATCCTAACCCGTACGTTCACACTAACCCGCGCCCTCACACGTACGCTCCCCCTAAACCGTTGTCGTACCCTCACCTGAACCCTAAAACGTCCCCGTCCCCGAACCCTACCCCTAGCCCGAACCCTAACCCTAACGCTTCCCCGAAGCCTTCTCCTCACCCGTCCCCTAATCCTAACACGTACGCTCACACTAACCCCCGCCCTCACACGTACGCTCCCCCTAAACCGTTGTCGTACCCTCACCTGGACCCTAAACCGTCCCCGTCCCCTAACCCTAACCGTAGCCCGAACCCTAACCCTAACCCTTCCCCGAAGCCTTCCCCTCACCCGTCCCCTAATCCTAACCCGTATGCTCACACTAACCCGCGCCCTCACACGTACGCTCTCCATAAACCGTTGTCGTACCCTCACCTGGACCCTAAACCGTCCCCGTCCCCTAACCCTAACCGTATCCCGAACCGTAACCCTAACCCTTCCCCGAAGCCTTCCCCTCACCCGTCCCCTAATCCTAACCCGTAGGCTCACACTAACCCACGCCCTCACTCGTACGCTCCCCCTAAACCGTTGTCATACCATCACCTGGACCCTAAACCATTCCCATCCGCTAACCCTAACACTAGCCCGAACCCTAACCCTATCTCTTCCCCGAAGCCTTCCCAACACCCATCCCCTAATCCTAACCCGTACACTCACACTAACCCGCGCCCTCAAACATTCGCTCCCCCTAAACCGTTGTTGTACCCTCACCTGGACCATAAACCGTCCTCGTCCCCTAACGCTAACCCTAGCCCGAACCCTAACCCTAACCCTTCCCTGAAGCCTTCCCCTCACCCGTCCCCTAATCCTAACCCGTACGCTCACACTAACCCGCACCCTCACACGTATGCTCCCTCTAAACGGTTGTCGTAACCTCACCGGGACCCTAAACCATCCCCGTCTCCTAACACTAACCCTAGCCCGAACCCTAACCCTAACCCTTCTCCGAATCCTTCCCCTCACCCGTCCCCTCATCCTAACCCGTATGCTCACACTAACCCGCGCCCTCACACGTACGCTCTCCCTAAACCGTTGTCGTACCCTCACCTGGACCCTAAACTGTCCCCGTCCCCTAACCCTATCCCGAACCCTAACCCTAACCCTTCCCCGAAGCCTTCCCCTCACCCGTCCCCTAATCCTAACCCGTAGGCTCACACTAACCCACGCCCTCACTCGTACGCTCCCCCTAAACCGTTGTCATACCCTCACCTGGACCCTAAACCATCCCCATCCCCTAACCCTAACACTAGCCCGAACCCTAACCCTATCTCTTCCCCGAAGCCTTCCCAACACCCATCCACTAATCCTAACCCGTACGCTCACACTAACCCACGCCCTCAGACGTTCGCTCCCCCTAAACCGTTGTCGTACCCTCACCTGGACCATAAACCGTCCCCGTCCCCTAACGCTAACCCTAGCCCGAACCCTAACCCTAACCCTTCCCCGAAGCCTTCCCCTCACCCGTCCCCTAATCCTAACCCGTACGCTCACACTAACCCGCGCCCTCACACGTACGCTCCCCCTAAACGGTTGTCGTACCCTCACCGGGACCCTAAATGGTCCCCGTCCCCTAACACTAACCCTAGCCCGAACCCTAACCCTAACCCTTCCCCGAAGCCTTCCCCTCACCCGTCCCCTAATCCTAACCCGTACGCTCACACTAACCCGAGCCCTCACACGTACGCTCCCCCAAAACCGTTGTCGTACCCTCACCTGGACCCTAAACCGTCCCCGTCCCCTAACCCTAACCCTAGCCCGAACCCTAACCCTAACCCTTCCCCGAAGCCTTCCCCTCACCCGTCCCTTAATCCTAACCTGTACGCTCACACTAACCCATGCCCTCACACGTACTCTCCCCCTAAACAGTTGTCGTACCCTCACCTGGACCCTAAACCGTCCCCATCCCCTAACTCGAACCCTAGCCCGAACCCTAACCGTAACCCTTCCCCGAAGCCTTCCCCTCACCCGTCCCCTAATCCCATACCGTACCCTCACACTAACCCGCGCCCTCACACGTACGCTCCCCTTAAACCTTTGTCGTACTCTCACCTGGACCCTAAACAGTCCCCGTCCCCTAACCCTAACCCAAGCCCGAACCCTAACACTAACCCTTCCCCGAAACCTTCCCCTCACCCGTCCCCTAATCCTAACCCGTAAGATCACACTAACCCGCGCCCTCACACGTACCCTCCCCCTAAAGCGTTGTCATACTCTCACCTGGACCCTAAACCGTCCCCGTCCACTAACCCTAACCCTAACCCGAACCCTAACCCTACCAATTCCCTGAAGCCTTCCCCTCACCCGTCCCCTAATCCTAACACGTACGCTCACACTAACCCGCGCCCTCACAGGTACCCTCCCCCTAAAGCGTTGTCATACCCTCACCTGGACCCTAAATCGTCCACGTCCCCTAACCCTAACCCTAGCCCGAACATTAACACTTCCCCAAAGCCTTCCCCTCACCCGTCCCCTAAATCTAACCCTTACGCTCATACTAACCCGCGCCCTCAAACGTACGCTCCCCCTAAACGGTTGTCGTACCCTCACCGGGACCCTAAACGGTCCCCGTCCCCTAACACTAACCCTAGCCCGAACACTAACACTAACCCTTCCCCGAAGCCTTCCCCTCACCCGTCCCCTAATCCTAACCCGTACGCTCACACTAACCCGCGCCCTCACACGTACGCTCCCCCTAAACCGTTGTCCTACACTCACCTGGACCGTAAACCGTCCCCGTCCCATAACCCTAACCCTAGCCCGAACCATAACCCTAACCCTTCCCCGAAGCCTTCCCCTCACCCGTCCACTAATCCTAATCCGTACGCTCACACTAACCCGCGCCCTCACACGTACGCTCCCCATAAACCGTTGTCGTACCCTCACCTGGACCCTAAACCGTCCCCGTTCCCTAACCCTAACCCTAGCCCGAACCCTAACCCTAACCCTTCCCCGAAGCCTACACCTCACCCGTCCCCTAATCCTAATCCGTACGCTCACACTAACCCATACCCTCACACGTACAGTCCCCCTAATCCGTTGTCGTACCCTCACCTGGACCCTAAACGGTCCCCGTGCCCTAACCCTAACCCTAGCTCGAACACTAAACCTAACACTTCCCCGAAACCTTCCCCTCACCCGTCCCCTAATCCTAACACGTACGCTCACACTAACCCGTGCCCTCACAAGTACGCTCCCCCTAAACGGTTGTCGTACCCTCACCGGGACCCAAAATGGTCCCCGTCCCCTAACCCTAACCCTAGGCCGAACCCTAAGCCTAAGCCTTCCCCGAAGCCTTCCCCTCACCCGTCCCCTAATCCTAACCCGTACGCTCACACTAACCTGCGCCCTCACACGTACGCTCCCCCTAAACCGTTGTCGTACCCTCACCTGGACCCTAAACGGTCCCCGTCCCCTGACCGAAACCTTAGCCCGAACCCTAACCCTAACCTTTCCCGAAGCCTTCCCCTCACCCGTCCCCTAATCCTAAACGGTACGCTCACACTAACCCGCGCCCTCACACATACGCTCCCCCTAAACTGTTGTCGTAACCTCACTTGGACGCTAAACCGTCCCCGTCCCCTAACCCTAACCCTAACCCTAGCCCGAACCCTAACCCTAACCCTTCCCCTAAGCCTTCCCCTCACCCGTCCCCTAATCCTAACCCGTACGCGCACACTAACCCGCGCCCTGACACGTACGCTCCCCCTAAATCGTTGTCGTACCCTCACCGGGAACCTAAACCGTCTCCGTCCCCTAACCCTAACCCTAGCCCGAAGCCTAAACCTAACCCTTTCCCAAAGCCTTCCCGTCACCCGTCCCCTAATCCTATCCCGTACGCTCACACTAACCCGCGCCCTCAAATGTACGCTCCCCCTAAACAGTTGTCTTACCCTCACCTGGTCCCTAAACCGTCCCCATGTCTTAACCCTATCCTTAGCCGGAACCCTAACCCTAAACCTTCTCCGAAGCCTTCCCCTCACCCGTCCCCTAATCCTAAGTCGTACGCTCACACTACCCCACGCCCTCACACGTACACTCCCCCTAAATCGTTGTCGTACCCTCACCTGGACCCTAAACCGTCCCCGTCCCCTAAACCTAACCCTAGCCCGAACCCTAACCGTAACCCTTCCCCGAAGCCTTCCCCTCACCCGTCTCCTAATCCTAACCCGTACGCTCACACTAACCCGTGCCCTCACACGTACGCTCCCCCTGAAGCATTCTCGTACCCTCACCTGGAACCTAAACCGTCCCCGTCCCCTAACCCTAACCCTAGCCCGAACCCTAACCCTAACCCTTCCCCGAAGCCTTACCCTCACCCGTCCCATAATCCTAACACGTACGCTCACACTAACCCGCGCCCGCACACGTACACTCCCCCTAAAGCGTTGTCGTACCCTCACCTTGAGCCTAAACCGTCCCCATCCCCTAACCCTAACCCTAGCCCGAACCCTAACCCTAACCCTTCCCCGAAGCCTTCCCCTCACCCGTCCCCTAATCCTAACCCGTACGCTCACACTAACCCGCGCCCTCACACGTACCCTCCCCCTAAACCGTTGTCGTACCCTCACCTGGACCCTAAACCGTCCTCGTCCCCTAACCCTAACCCTAGCCCGAACCCTAACCCTAACACTTCCCCGAAGCCTTCCCCTCACCCGTCCCCTAATCCTAACCCGTAAGCTCACACTAACCTGCTCCCTCACACGTACGCTACCCCTAAACCGTTGTCGTACCCTCACCTGGACCCTAAACGGTCCCCATCCCCTAACCCAAACCCTAGCCAAAACCCTAACCCTAACACTTCCCCGAAGCCTTCCCCTCACCCGTCCGCTAATCCTAACCCGTACGCTCACACTAACCCGCGCCCTCACACGTACGCTCCCCCTAAACGGTTGTCGTACCCTCACCTGGACCTTAAACGGTCCCCGTCCCCTTTCCCTAACCCTAGCCCGAACCCTAACCCTAACCCTTCCCCGAAGCCTTCCACTCACCCGTCCCCTAATCCTAACCCGTAAGCTCACACTAACCCACGCCCTCACACGTACGCTCCCCCTAAACCGTTTTCGTACACTCACCTGGACCCTAAACCGTCCCCGTCCCATAACCCTAACCCTAGCCCGAACCATAACCCTAACCTTTCCCCGAAGCCTTCCCCTCACCCGTCCCCTAATCCTAACCCGTACGCTCACACTTACCAGCGGCCTCACACGTACGCTCCCCCTAAACCGTTGTCCTACCCTCACCTGGACCCTAAACCGTCCCCGTCCCCTAACCCTAACCCTAGCCCGAACCCTAACGCTAACCCTTCCCCGAAGCCTACCACTCACCCGTCCCCTAATCCTAATCCGTACGCTCACACTAACCCGTACCCTCACACGTACACTCCCCCTAAACCGTTGTCGTACCCTCACCTGGACCCTAAACCGTCCCCGTCCCCTAACCCTAACCCTAGCCCGAACCCTAACCCTAACCCTTCCCCGAAGCCTTCCCCTCACCCGTCCCCTAATCCTAACCCGTACGCTCACACTAACCCGCGCACTCACACGTAAGCTCCCCCTAAACCATTGTCGTACCCTCACCTGGACACTAACCGTCCCGTTTCCCTAACCCTAACCCTAGCCCGAACCCTAATCCTAACACTTCCCCGAAGCCTTCCCCTCACCTGTCCCCTAATCCTAATTTGTACGCTCACACTAATCAGCCCGCTCACACGTACGCCGCCCATAAATCATTGTCGTACACTCACCTGGACCCTAAACCGTCCCAGTACCATAATCCTAACCCTAGCACGACACTAACCCTAACCCTTCCCCGAAGCCTTCCCCTCACACGTCCCCTAATCCTAAGCCGTACGCTCACACTAACCTGCGCCCTCACACATACGCTCCCCCTAAAGCATTGTCGTACCCTCACCTTGACCCTAAACCATGCTCGTCCCCTAACCCTAACCCTAGCCCTAACCCTAACCCTAACCCTAACCCTAACCCTAAACCGTCTCCGTCCCCTAACACTAACCCTAGCCAGAACCCTAACCCTAACCCTTCCCCGAAGCCTTCCCCTCACCCATCCCCTAATCCTATCCCGTACGCTCACACTAACCCGCGACCTCACACGAACGGTCCCCCTAAACCGTTGTCGTACCCTCATCTGGACCCTAAACCGTCCCCCTCCCCTAACCCTAACCCTAGCCCGAACCCTAACCCTAAACCTTCCCCGAAGCCTTCCCCTCACCCGTCCCCTAATCCTAACCCGTACGCTCACATAACCCACGCCCTCACACGTATGCTCCCCCTTAACAGTTGTCGTACACTCACGTGGACACTAAACCGTCCCCATCCCCTAACCTTAACTCTAGCCCGAACCCTAACCCTAACCCTTCCCCGAAACCATCCCCTCAGCCGTCCCCTAATCCTAACCCGTATGCTCACACTAACCCGCGCCCTCACACGTACGCTCCCCCTAAAGCGTTGTCGTACCCTCACCTGGACCATAAACCGTCCCCGTCCCCTAACCCTAACCCTAGCCCGAACACTAACCCTAACGCTTCCCCGAAGCCTTCGCCTCACCCGTCCCCTAATCCTAACCCGTACGCTCACACTAACCCACGTCTTCACACGTACACTCCCCATAAACCGTTGTTGTATCCTCACCTGGACCTTAAATCGTCCCCGTCCCCTAATCCTAACCCTAGCCCGAACCCTCAACCTAACCCTTCCCCGAAGCCTACCCCTCACCCGTCCCTTAATCCTAACCCGTACGCTCACACTAACCCGCGCCCTCACACGTACGCTCTCCCTAAACCGTTGTCGTACCCTCACCTGGACCCTAAAACCTCCCCGTCCCCTAACCCTAACCCAAGCCCGAACCCTAAACCTAACCCTTCCCCGAAGCCTTCCCCTCACCCGTCCCCTAATCCTAAGCCGTACGTTCACACTAACCCGCGCACTCACACGTACGCTCCCCCTAAACCATTGTCGTACCCTCACCTGGACCCTAACCGTCCCGTTTCCCTAACCCTAACCCTAGCCCGAACCCTAATCCTAACCCTTCCCCGAAGCCTTCCCCTCACCTGTCCCCTAATCCTAATTTGTACGGTCACACTAATCAGCCCGCTCACACGTACGCCGCCCCTAAATCATTGTCGTACACTCACCTGGACCCTAAACCGTCCCAGTACCATAATCCTAACCCTAGCACGACCCTAAACCTAACCCTTCCCCGAAGCCTTCCCCTCACACGTCCCCTAATCCTAACCCGTACGCTCACACTAACCTGGGCCATCACACATACGCTCCCCCTAAAGCGTTGTCATACCCTCACCTTGACCCTAAACCATCCTCGTCCCCGAACACTAACCCTAGCCCGAACCCTTACCCTAACCCTTCCCCGAAGCCTTCCCCTCACACGTCCCCTAATCCTAACCCATACGCTCACACTAACCTGCGCCCTCACACGTATGCTCCCCCTAAACCGTTGTCGTACCCTCACCTGGACCCTAAACGGTCCCCGTCCCCTAACCCAAACCCTATCCCGAACCCTAACCCTAAACCTTCCCCGAAGCCTTCCCCTCACCCGTCCCCTAATCCTAACCCGTACGCTCACACTAACCCACGCCCTCACACGTACGCTCCCCCTAAACCGTTATCGTACCCTCACGTGGACCCTAAACCGTCCCCATCCCCTAACCCTAACCCTAGTACGAACCCTAACCCTAACCCTTCCCCGAAGCCTTCCCCTCACCCGTCCCCTAATCCTAACCCGTACGCTCACACTAACCTGCGCCCTCACACGTACACTCCCCGTAAACCATTGTCGTACCCTCATCTGGACCCTAAACCATCCCCGTCCCCTAAACCTAACCCTAGCCCGCACCCTAACCCTAACACTTCCCCGAAGCCTTCCCCTCACCCGTCCCCTAATCCTAACCCGTACGCTCACACTAACCTGCGCCCTCACACGTACGCTCCCCCTAAATCGTTGTCGTACCCTCACCTTGACCCTAAACCGTCCTCGTCCCCTAACCCTAACCCTAGCCCGAACCCTAACCCTAACACTTCCCCGAAGCCTTCCCCTCACCCGTCCCCTAATCCTAACCCGTACGCTCACACTAACCTGCTCCCTCACACGTATGCTCGCCCTAAACCGTTGTCGTACCCTCAACTGGACCCTAAATGGTCCCCGTCCCCTAACCCAAACCCTAGCCAAAACCCTAACCCTAACACTTCCCCGAAGCCTTCCCCTCACCCGTCCGCTAATCCTAACCCGTACGCTCACACTAACCCGCGCCCTCACACGTACGCTCCCCCTAAACTGTTGTCGTACCCTCACCTGGACCTTAAACGGTCCCCGTCCCCTTTCCCTAACCCTAGCCCGAACCCTAAACCTAACCCTTCCCCGAAGCCTTCCCCTCACCCGTCCCCTAATCCTAACCCATAAGCTCACACTAACCCACGCCCTCACACATACGCTCCCCCTAAACCGTTGTTATATCCTCACCTGGACCCTAAACCGTACCTGTCCCCTAAACCTAACCCTAGCCCGAACCCTAACCCTAACCCTTCCCCGAAGCCTTCCCCTCACCCGTCACCTAATCCTAACCCGTATGCTCACACTAACCGGCGCCCTTACACGTACGCTCCCCCTAAACCGTTTTCGTACCCTCACCTGGACCCTAAAGCGTCCACGTCCCCTAACCCTAACCCTAGCCCGAACCCTAACCCTAACCCTTCCCCGAAGCCTACCCCTCACCCATCCCCTAATCCTAATCCGTATGCTCACACTAACCGGTACCCTCACACGTACACTCCCCCTAAACCGTTGTCGTACCCTCACCTGGACCCTAAACCGTCCCCGTCCACTAACCCTAACCCTAGCCCGAACCCTAAACCTAACCATTCCCCGAAACCTTCCCCTCACCCATCCCCTAATCCTAACCCGTACGCTCACACTAACCCACGCCCTCACACGTACGCTCCCCCTAAACCGTTATCGTACCCTCACGTGGACCCTAAACCGTCCCCATCCCCTAACCCTAACCCTAGTACGAACCCTAACCCTAACCCTTCCCCGAAGCCTTCCCCTCACCCGTCCCCTAATCCTAACCCGTACGCTCACACTAACCTGCGCCCTCACACGTACACTCCCCGTAAACCATTGTCGTACCCTCATCTGGACCCTAAACCATCCCCGTCCCCTAAACCTAACCCTAGCCCGCACCCTAACCCTAACACTTCCCCGAAGCCTTCCCCTCACCCGTCCCCTAATCCTAACCCGTACGCTCACACTAACCTGCGCCCTCACACGTACGCTCCCCCTAAATCGTTGTCGTACCCTCACCTTGACCCTAAACCGTCCTCGTCCCCTAACCCTAACCCTAGCCCGAACCCTAACCTTAACACTTCCCCGAAGCCTTCCCCTCACCCGTCCCCTAATCCTAACCCGTACGCTCACACTAACCTGCTCCCTCACACGTATGCTCGCCCTAAACCGTTGTCGTACCCTCAACTGGACCCTAAACGGTCCCCGTCCCCTAACCCAAACCCTAGCCAAAACCCTAACCCTAACACTTCCCCGAAGCCTTCCCCTCACCCGTCCGCTAATCCTAACCCGTACGCTCACACTAACCCGCGCCCTCACACGTACGCTCCCCCTAAACTGTTGTCGTACCCTCACCTGGACCTTAAACGGTCCCCGTCCCCTTTCCCTAACCCTAGCCCGAACCCTAAACCTAACCCTTCCCCGAAGCCTTCCCCTCACCCGTCCCCTAATCCTAACCCGTAAGCTCACACTAACCCACGCCCTCACACATACGCTCCCCCTAAACCGTTGTTATATCCTCACCTGGACCCTAAACCGTACCTGTCCCCTAAACCTAACCCTAGCCCGAACCCTAACCCTAACCCTTCCCCGAAGCCTTCCCCTCACCCGTCACCTAATCCTAACCCGTATGCTCACACTAACCGGCGCCCTTACACGTACGCTCCCCCTAAACCGTTTTCGTACCCTCACCTGGACCCTAAAGCGTCCACGTCCCCTAACCCTAACCCTAGCCCGAACCCTAACCCTAACCCTTCCCCGAAGCCTACCCCTCACCCATCCCCTAATCCTAATCCGTATGCTCACACTAACCGGTACCCTCACACGTACACTCCCCCTAAACCGTTGTCGTACCCTCACCTGGACCCTAAACCGTCCCCGTCCCCTAACCCTAACCCTAGCCCGAACCCTAAACCTAACCATTCCCCGAAACCTTCCCCTCACCCATCCCCTAATCCTAACCCGTACGCTCACACTAACCTGCGCCCTCACACGTACGTTCCCCCTAAACCGTTGTCGTACCCTCACCTGGACCCTAAACCATCCCCGTCCCCTAACCCTAACCCTAGACCGAACCCTAACACTAACCCTTCCCCGAAGCCTTCCCCTCACTCGTCCCCTAATCCTAACCCGTATGCTCACACTAACCCGCGCCCTCACACGTACGCTCCCCCTAAACCGTTGTCGTACACTCACCTGGACCCTAAACCGTCCCCGTAACCTAACCCTAACCCTAGCCCGAACCCTAACCCTAACGCTTCCCCGAAGCCTTCCCCTCACCCGTCCCCTAATCCTAACCCGTACGCTCACACTAACACGCGCCCTCACACGTACGATCCCCCTAAACTGTTGTCGTGCCCTCACCTGGACCCTAAATGGTCCCCGTCCCCTAACCCTAACCCTAGCCTGAACACTAACCTTAACCCTTCCCCGAAGCCTTCCCCTCACCCGTCCCCTTATCCTAACCCGTACGCTCACACTAACCCACGCCCTCACATGTACGCCCCCCCTAAACCGTTGTCGTACCCTCACCTGGAACCTAAACGGTCCCTGTCCCGTAACCCAAACCCTAGCCCGAACACTAACCCTAACCCTTCCCCAAAGCCTTCCCCTAACCCGTCCCCTAATCCTAACCCGAACGCTCACACTAACCCGAGCCCTCACACGTACGCTCCCCCAAAACCGTTTTCGTACCCTCACCTGGACCCTAAACCGTCCCCGTCCCCTAAACCTAACCCTAGACCGAACCCTAACCCTAACCCTTCTCCGAAGCCTTCCCCTCACCCGTCCCCTAATCCTAACCCGTATGCTCACACTAACCCGCGCCCTCACACGTACGCTCTCCCTAAACTGTTGTCGTACCCTCACCTGGACCCTAAACCGTCCCCGTCCCCTAACGCTAACCCTAGCCCGAACCCTAACCCTAACCCTTCCCCGAAGCCTTCCTCTCACCCGTCCCCTAATCCTAACCCGTACGCTCACACTAACCCACGCCCTCACACGTACGCTCCCCCTAAACGGTTGTCGTACCCTCACCGGGACCCTAAACGGTTCCCGTCCCATAACGCTAACCCTAGCCCGAACCATAACCCTAACCTTTCCCCGAAGCCTTCCCCTCACCCGTCCCCTAATCCTAACCCGTACGCTCACACTTACCAGCGGCCTCACACGTACGCTCCCCCTAAACCGTTGTCCTACCCTCACCTGGACCCTAAACCGTCCCCGTCCCCTAACCCTAATCCTAGCCCGAACCCTAACCGTAACCCTTCCCCGAAGCCTACCACCCACCCGTCCCCTAATCTTAATCCGTACGCTCACACTAACCCGTACTCTCACACATACACTCCCCCTAAACCGTTGTCGTACCCTCACCTGGACCCTAAACCGTCCCCGTCCCCTAACCCTAACCCTAGCCCGAACACTAAACCTAACCCTTCCCCGAAGCCTTTCCCTCACCCGTCCCCTAATCCTAACCCGTACACTCACACTAACCTGCGTCCTCACACGTACGCTCCCCCGAAACCGTTGTCGTACCCTCACCTGGAACCTAAACGGTCCCCGTCCCCTAACCCAAACCCTAGCCCGAATCCTAACCCTAACACTTCCCCGAAGCCTTTCCCTCACCCGTCCCCTAATCCTAACCCGTACGCTCACAATAACCAGCGCCCTCACACGTACGCTCCCCCTAAACCGTTGTCGTACCCTCACCTGGACTCTAAACCATCCCCGTCCCCTAACCCTAAACCTAGCCCGAACCCTAACCCTAACCCTTCCCCGAAGCCTTTCCCTCACCCGTCCCCTAATCCTAACCCGTACGCTCACACTAACCCACGCCCTCACACGTACGCTCCACCTAAACCGTTTTCGTACCCTCACCTTGACCCTAAACCGTCCCCATCCCCTAACCCTAACCCTAGCCCGAACCCTAAACCTAACACTTCCCGAAAGCCATCCCCTCACCCGTCCCCTAATCCTAACCCGTACGCTCACACTAACCCGCGCCCTCACACGTTCGCTCCCCCTAAACCGTTGTCGTATCCTCATCTGGACCGTAAACCGTCCCCGTCCCTTAATCCTAACCCTTCCCCGAAGCCTTCCCCTCACCCGTCCCCTAATCCTAACCCGTACGCTCACACTAACCCGCGCCCTCACACGTACGCACCCCCTAAACCGTTGTCGTACCCTCACCTGGACCCTAAACCGTCCCCGTCCCCTAACCCTAACCCTAGCCGGAACCCTAAACCTAACCCTTCTCCGAAGCCTTCTCCTCACCCGTCCCCTAATCCTAACCCGTACGCTCACACTAACCTGCGCCCTCACACGTACGCTCCTCCTAAACCGTTGTCGTACCCTCACCTAGACCCTAAACCGTCCCCGTCCCCTAACCCTAACCCTAGCCCGAACACTAACCCTAAACCTTCCCCGAAGGCTTCCCCTCACCCGTCCCCTAATCCTAACCAGTACGCTCACACTAACACGCGCCCTCACACGTACGCTCCCCCTAAACCGTTGTCGTACCCTCACGTGCACCCTAAACCGTCCCCATCCTCTAACCCTATCCCTAGCCCGAACCCTAACCCTAACCCTTTCCCGAAGCCTTCCCCTCACCCGTCCCCTAATCCTAACCCGTACGCTCACACTAACCCGCGTCCTCACACGTACGCTCCCCCTAAAGCGTTGTCGTACCCTCACCTGGACCCTAAACTATCCCCGTCCCCTAACCCTAACCCTAGCCCGAACCCTAACCCTAACCCTTCCCCAAATCCTTCCCCTCACCCGTACCCTAATCCTAACCCAAACGCTCACACTAACCCGTGCACTCACACGTACGCTCCCCCTAAACCGTTGTCGTATCCTCATCTGGACCGTAAACCGTCCCCGTCCCTTAACACTAACCCTTCCCCGAAGCCTTCCCCTCACCCGTCCCCTAATCCTAACCCGTACGCTCACACGAACCCGTCCCCTCACACGTACGCTCCCCCTAAACCGTTGTCGTACCCTCACCTGGACCCTAAACCGTCCCCGTCCCCTAACCCTAATCCTAGACCGAACCCTAACCCTAACCCTTCCCCAAAGCCTTCCCCTCACCCGTCCCCTAATCCTAACCCGTACGCTCACACTATCCCGCGGCCTCACATGTACGCTCCCCCTAAACCTTTGTCGTACCCTCACCTGGATCCTAAACCGTCCCCGTCCCCTAACCCTAAACCTAGCCCGAACCCTAACCCTAACCCTTCCCCAAAGCCTTCCCCTCACCCGTCCCCTAATCCTAACACTTACGCTCACACTAACCCGCGCCCTCACACGTACGCTCCCCCTAAACCGTTGTCGTACCCTCACCTGGATCCTAAAGCGTCCCCGTCCCCTAACCCTAACCCTAGCCCGAACCCTAACCCTAACCCTTCCCCGAAGACTTCCCCACACCCGTCCCCTAATCCTAAACCATACGCTCACACTAACCCACGCCCTCACACGTCCGCTCCTCCTAAACCGTTGTCGTACCCTTACCTGGACCCTAAACCGTGTCCGTCGCCTAACCCTAACCCTAGCCCGAACCCTAACCCTAACACTTCCCCGAAGCCTTCCCCTCACCCGTCCCCTAATCCTAACCCGTACGCTCACACTAACCCGCGTCCTCACACGTACGCTCCCCATAAACCGTTGTCGTACCCTCACCTGGACCCTAAACCGTCCCCGTCCCCTAACCATAACCCTAGGCCGAACCCTAACCCTAACCCTTCCCCGAATCCTGCCCCTCACCCGTCACCTGATCCTAACCCGTACGCTAACACTAACCTGCTCTCTCACACGTACGCTCCCCCTAAAGCGTTGTCGTAACCTCACATGAACCCTAAACGGTCTCGGTCCCCTAACATTAACCCTAGCCCGATCCCTAACCCTAACACTTCCCTGAAGCTTGACCCTCACCCGTCCCCTAATCCTAACCTGTACGCTAACACTGACATGCGCCCTCACAAGTACGCTACACCTAAAGCGTTGTCATACCCTAACCTGGACCCTCAACCATCCCAGTCCGCGTCACCTAACCCTAGCCCGAACGCAAACCCTAACTCTTCCCCGAAGCCTGACCCTCACCCGTCCCCTAATCCTAACCCGTACGCTCACACTAACCCGCGCCCTCACACGTACGCTCCCCCTAAACCGTTGTCGTACCCTCACCTGGACCCTAAACCGTCCACGTCCCCTAACCCTAAGCATAGCCCGAACATTAACCCTAACCCTTCCCCGAAGCCTTCCCCTCACCTGTCCCCTAATCCTAACCCGTACGCTCACACTAACCCGCGCCCTCACACGTACGCTCCCCCTAAACCGTTGTCGTACCCTCACCTGGACACTAAACCGTCCCCGTCCCCTAACCCTAACCCTAGCCCGTACCCTAACCCTAACACTTCCCCGAAGCCTTCCCCTCACCCGTTCCCTAATCCTAATCCGTACGCTCAAACTAACCCACACCCTCACACGTATGCTGCCCCTAAAGCGTTGTCGTACCCTCACCTGGACCCTAAACCGTCCCCGTCCCCTAATCCTTACCCTAGGCCAAACCCTAACCCTAACACTTCCCAGAAGCCTTCCCCTCACCCGTCCCCTAATCCTAACCCGTACACTCACACGAACCCTTGCCCTCACACGTACGCTCCCCCTAAACCGTTGTCGTACCCTCACCTGGACCCTAAACCGTCCCCGTAACCTAACCCTAACCCTAGCCCGAACCCTGACCCTAACACTTCCCGAAAGCCTTCCCCTCACCCGTCCCCTAATCCTAACCCGTACGCTCACACTAACCCGCGCCCTCACACGTATGCTCCCCCTAAACTGTTGTCGTACCCTCACCTGGACCCTAATCGGTCCCCGTCCCCTAACCGTAACCCTAGCCCGAACACTAAACTTAACCCTTCCCCGAAGCCTTCCCCTCACCCGTCCCCTAATACTAACCCGTACGCTCACACTAACCCACGCCCTCACACGTACGCTCCCCCTAAACTGTTGTCGTACCCTCACCTGGACCCTAAAACGTCCCTGTCCCCGAACCCTACCCCTAGCCCGAACACTAACCCTAACCCTTCCCCGAAGCCTTCCCCTCACCCGTCCCCTAATCCTAACCCGTACGCTCACACTAACCCACGCCCTCACACGTACGCTCCCCCTAAACCATTGTCGTACCCTTACCTGGACCCTAAACCGTCCCCGTCCCCTAACCCTAACCCTAGCCCGAACCCTAACCCTAACCCTTCCCCGAAGCCTTCCCCTCACCCGTCCCCTAATCCTAACCCGTACGCTCACACTAACCTGCGTCCTCACACGTACGCTCCCCCTAAACCGTTGTCGTACCCTCACCTGGATCCTAAACCGTCCCCGTCCCCTAACCCTAAACCTAGCCCGAACCCTAACCCTAACCCTTCCCCAAAGCCTTCCCCTCACCCGTCCCCTAATCCTAACCCTTACGCTCACACTAACCCGCGCCCTCACACGTACGCTCCCCCTAAACCGTTGTCGTACCCTCACCTGGATCCTAAAGCGTCCCCGTCCCCTAACCCTAACCCTACCCCGAACCCTAACCCTAACCCTTCCCCGAAGCCTTCCCCACACCCGTCCCCTAATCCTAAACCATACGCTCACACTAACCCACGCCCTCACACGTCCGCTCCTCCTAAACCGTTGTCGTACCCTCACCTGGACCCTAAACCGTGTCCGTCCCCTAACCCTAACCCTAGCCCGAACCCTAACCCTAACACTTCCCCGAAGCCTTCCCCTCACCCGTCCCCTAATCATAACCAGTACGCTCACACTAACCCGCGTCCTCACACGTACGCTCCCCCTAAACCGTTGTCGTACCCTCACCTGGACCCTAAACCGTCCCCGTCCCCTAACCATAACCCTAGGCCGAACCCTAACCCTAACCCTTTCCCGAATCCTGCCCCTCACCCGTCACCTGATCCTAACCCGTACGCTAACACTGACCTGCTCTCTCACACGTACGCTCCCCCTAAAGCGTTGCCGTAACCTCACATGAACCCTAAACGGTCTCGGTCCTCTAACCTTAACCCTAGCCCGATCCCTAACCCTAACACTTCCCTGAAGCTTGATCCTCACCCGTCCCCTAATCCTAACCTGTACGCTAACACTGACATGCGCCCTCACAAGTACGCTACCCCTAAAGCGTTGTCATACCCTAACCTGGACCCTCAACCATCCCAGTCCGCGTCACCTAACCCTAGCCCAAACGCAAACCCTAACTCTTCCCCGAAGCCTGACCCTCACCCGTCCCCTAATCCTAACCCGTACGCTCACACTAACCCGCGCCCTCACACGTACGCTCCCCCTAAACCGTTGTCGTACCCTCACCTGGACCCTAAACCGTCCACGTCCCCTAACCCTAAGCATAGCCCGAACATTAACCCTAACCCTTCCCCGAAGCCTTCCCCTCACCTGTCCCCAAATCCTAACCCGTATTCTCACACTAACCCGCGCCCTCACACGTACGCTCCCCCTAAACTGTTGTCGTACCCTCACCTGGACCCTAAACCGTCCCCGTCCCCTAACCCTAACCCTAGCCCGTACCCTAACCCTAACACTTCCCCGAAGCCTTCCCCTCACCCGTTCCCTAATCCTAACCCGTACGCTCAAACTAACCCACACCCTCACACGTACGCTGCCCCTAAAGCGTTGTCGTACCCTCACCTGGACCCTAAACAGTCCCCGTCCCCTAACCCTTACCCTAGGCCGAACCCTAACCCTAACACTTCCCAGAAGCCTTCCCCTCACCCGTCCCCTAATCCTAACTCGTACGCTCACACGAACCCGCGCCCTCACACGTACGCTCCCCCTAAACCGTTGTCTTACCCTCACCTGGACCCTAAACCGTCCCCGTAACCTAACCCTAACCCTAGCCCGAACCCTGACCCTAACCCTTCCCGAAAGCCTTCCCCTCACCCGTCCCCTAATCCTAACCCGTACGCTCACACTAACCCGCGCCCTCACACGTACGCTCCCCCTAAACTGTTATCGTACCCTCACCTGGACCCTAATCGGTCCCCTTCCCCTAACCCTAACCCTAGCCCGAACACTAACCTTAACCCTTCCCCGAAGCCTTCCCCTCACCCGTCCCCTAATACTAACCCGTACGCTCACACGAACCCGCGCCCTCACACGTACGCTCCCCCTAAACCGATGTCGTACCCTCACCTGGACCCTAAGTCGTCCCCGTGCCCTAACCCTAACCCTAGACTGAACCCTAACCCTAAACCTTCCCTGAAGCCTGACCCTCATCCGTCCCCTAATCCTAACCGTACGCTCACACTAACCCGCGCCCTCACACGTACGCTCCCCCTAAAGCGTTGTCGTAACCTCACCTGAACTCTAAACCGTCCCCGTCCAATAACCCTAACCCTAGACGGAACCCTAACCCTAACCATTCCCAGCAGCCTGACCCTCACCCGTCACCTAATCCTAACCCGCACGCTAACGCTAATCCGTGCCCTCACACGTACGCTACACCTAAAGCGTTGTTGTACCCTCAGCTGGACACTAAACCATCCCCATACCCTAAACCTAACCCTAGGCCGAACCTTAACCCTAACACTTCCCCAAGCCTGACACTCAAACGTCCCCTAAACCTAACCCGTGCGCTAACGCTAACCCACCCCCTAACACGTTCCGTCCCTCTAAAGCTTTGTCGTACCCTCACCTGCACCCTAAACCGTCCCCGTCCCCTAACCCTAACCCTAGACGGAACCATAACCCTAAACCTTCTCGAAGCCTGAACCTAACCCATCCCCTAATCCTAACCCGCACGCTAACGCTAACCCACGCCCTCACACGTACGCTCCCCCTAAAGCGTTGTCGTACCCTCAGCTGTACCCTAAACCGTCCCCGTCCCCTAACCCTAACCCTAGACGGAACCATAACCCTAACCCTTCTCGAAGCCTGAACCTAACCCATCCCCTAATCCTAACCCGCACGCTAACGCTAACCCACGCCCTCACACGTACGCTCCCCCTAAAGCGTTGTCGTACCCTCACCTTACACTAAACCGTCCCCGTCTCCTAACTCTAACCCTACCGCGAACCCTAACCCTAACCCTTCCCCGAAGCCTGACTCTCACCGGTCGCCTAATCCTAACCTGTACGCTCTCGCTAACCCGCGCCCTCACACGTACGCTCCCCCTAAAACATTGTCGTACCCTCACCTGGACCCTAAACCGTCCCTGTACCCGTCCCCTAACCCCAGCCCGAACTCTAACCCTAACCCTTTCCCGAAGCCTTCCCCTCACCCGTCCCCTAATCCTAACCCGTACGCTCACACTAACCCGCGCCCTCACACGTACGCACCCACTAAACAGTTGTCGTACCCTCACCTGGACCCTAAATCATCCCTGTCCCCTAACCCTAACCCTAGCCCGAACCCTAAGCCTAACCCTTCCCCGAAGCCTGACCCTCACCCGTCCCCTAATCCTAAACCGTATGCTCACACTAACCCGCGCCCTCACACATACGCTCCCCCTAAACCGTTGTCGTACCCTCACCTGGACCCTAAACCGTCCCCTAACCCTAACCCTAACCCTAGCCCGAACCCTAACCCTAACACTTCCCCGAAGCCTTCCCCTCACCAGTCCCCTAATCCTAACCCGTACGCTCACATAACCCACGCCCTCACACGTATGCTCCCCCTTAACTGTTGTCGTACACTCACGTGGACACTAAACCGTCCCCATCCCCTAACCTTAACTCTAGCCCGAATCCTAACCCTAACCCTTCCCCGAATCCTTCCCCTCACCCGTCCCCTAATCCTAACCCGTACGTTCACACTAACCCGCGCCCTCACACTTACGCTCCCCCTAAAGCGTTGTCGTACCCTCACCTGGACCCTAAACCGTCCCCGTCCCCTAACCCTAACCCTAGCCCGAACCCTAACCCTAACGCTTCCCCGAAGCCTTCCCCTAACCCGTCCCCTAATCCTAACCCGTACGCTCACACTAACCCACGTCTTCACACGTACACTCCCCCTAAACCGTTGTTGGACCCTCACCTGGACCCTAAATCGTCCCCGTCCCCTAATCCTAACCCTAGCCCGAACCCTCAACCTAACCCTTCCCCGAAGCCTAACCCTCACCCGTCCCCTAATCCTAACCCGTACGCTCACACTAACCCACGCCCTCACACGTACGCTCTCCCTAAACCGTTGTCATACCCTCACTTGGACCCTAAAACGTCCCCGTCCCCTAACCCTAACCCTAGCCCGAACCCTAACCCTAACCCTTCCCCGAAGCCTTCCCCTCACCCGTCCCCTAATCCTAACCCGTACGCTCACACTAACCCGCGCACTCACACGTACGCTCCCCCTAAACCATTGTCGTACCCTCACCTGTACACTAACCGTCCCGTTTCCCTATCCCTAACCCTAGCCCGAACCCTAATCCTAACCCTTCCCCGAAGCCTTCCCCTCACCTGTCCCCTAATCCTAATTTGTACGCTCACACTAATCAGCCCGCTCACACGTACGCTGCCCATAAATCATTGTCGTACACTCACCTGGACCCTAAACCGTCCCAGTACCATAATCCTAACCCTAGCACGACACTAACCCTAACCCTTCCCCGAAGCCTTCCCCTCACACGTCCCGTAATCCTAACCCGTACGCTCACACTAACCTGCGCCCTCACACGTATGCTCCCCCTAAACCGTTGTCGTACCCTCACCTGGACCCTAAACGGTCCCCATCCCCTAACCCAAACCCTATCCCGAACCCTAACCCTAAACCTTCCCCGAAGCCTTCCCCTCACCCGTCCCCTAATCCTAACCCGTACGCTCACACTAACCCACGCCCTCACACGTACGCTCCCCCTAAACCGTTATCGTACCCTCACGTGGACCCTAAACCGTCCCCGTCCCCTAACCCTAACCCTAGCCCGAACCCTAACCCTAACCCTTCCCCGAAGCCTTCCCCTCACCCGTCCCCTAATCCTAACCCGTACGCTCACACTAACCTGCGCCCTCACACGTACGCTCCCCCTAAAGCGTTGTCGTACCCTCACCTTGACCCTAAACCGTCCTCGTCCCCTAACCCTAACCCTAGCCCGAACCCTAACCCTAACACTTCCCCGAAGCCTTCCCCTCACCCGTCCCCTAATCCTAACCCGTACGCTCACACTAACCTGCTCCCTCACACGTACGCTCCCCCTAAACCGTTGTCGTACCCTCACCTGGACCCTAAACCGTCCCCGTCCCCTAACCCTAACCCTAGCCCGAACCCTAACCCTAAACCTTCCCCGAAACCTTACCCTCACCCGTCCCCTAATCCTAACCCATACGCTCACACTATCCCGCGCCCTCACACGTGCATTCCCCCAAACCGTTGTCGTACCATCACCTGTACCCTAAACCGTCCCCGTCCCCTAACCCTAACCCTAGCCCGAACCCTAAACCTAACACTTCCCGAAAGCCATCCCCTCACCCGTCCCCTAATCCTAACCCGTACGCTCACACTAACCCGCGCCCTCACACGTACGCACCCCCTAAACAGTTGTCGTACCCTCACCTGGACCCTAAACCGTCCCCGTCCCCTAACCCTAACCCTAGCCGGAACCCTAAACCTAACCCTTCTCCGAAGCCTTCTCCTCACCCGTCCCCTAATCCTAACCCGTACGCTCACACTAACCTGCGCCCTCACACGTACGCTCCTCCTAAACCGTTGTCGTACCCTCACCTAGACCCTAAACCGTCCCCGTCCCCTAACCCTAACCCTAGCCCGAACACTAACCCTAAACCTTCCCCGAAGGCTTCCCCTCACCCGTCCCCTAATCCTAACCAGTACGCTCACACTAACACGCGCCCTCACACGTACGCTCCCCCTAAACCGTTGTCGTACCCTCACGTGCACCCTAAACCGTCCCCATCCTCTAACCCTAACCCTAGCCCGAACCCTAACCCTAACCCTTTCCCGAAGCCTTCCCCTCACCCGTCCCCTAATCCTAACCCGTACGCTCACACTAACCCGCGTCCTCACACGTACGCTCCCCCTAAAGCGTTGTCGTACCCTCACCTGGACCCTAAACTATCCCCGTCCCCTAACCCTAACCCTAGCCCGAACCCTAACCCTAACCCTTCCCCAAATCCTTCCCCTCACCCGTACCCTAATCCTAACCCAAACGCTCACACTAACCCGTGCACTCACACGTACGCTCCCCCTAAACCGTTGTCGTATCCTCATCTGGACCGTAAACCGCCCCCGTCCCTTAACACTAACCCTTCCCCGAAGCCTTCCCCTCACACGTCCCCTAATCCTAACCCGTACGCTCACACGAACCCGTCCCCTCACACGTACGCTCCCCCTAAACCGTTGTCGTACCCTCACCTGGACCCTAAACCGTCCCCGTCCCCTAACCCTAATCCTAGACCGAACCCTAACCCTAACCCTTCCCCAAAGCCTTCCCCTCACCCGTCCCCTAATCCTAACCCGTACGCTCACACTATCCTGCGGCCTCACATGTACGCTCCCCCTAAACCTTTGTCGTACCCTCACCTGGATCCTAAACCGTCCCCGTCCCCTAACCCTAAACCTAGCCCGAACCCTAACCCTAACCCTTCCCCAAAGCCTTCCCCTCACCCGTCCCCTAATCCTAACACTTACGCTCACACTAACCCGCGCCCTCACACGTACGCTCCCCCTAAACCGTTGTCGTACCCTCACCTGGATCCTAAAGCGTCCCCGTCCCCTAACCCTAACCCTAGCCCGAACCCTAACCCTAACCCTTCCCCGAAGCCTTCCCCACACCCGTCCCCTAATCCTAAACCATACGCTCACACTAACCCACGCCCTCACACGTCCGCTCCTCCTAAACCGTTGTCGTACCCTTACCTGGACCCTAAACCGTGTCCGTCGCCTAACCCTAACCCTAGCCCGAACCCTAACCCTAACACTTCCCCGAAGCCTTCCCCTCACCCGTCCCCTAATCCTAACCCGTACGCTCACACTAACCCGCGTCCTCACACGTACGCTCCCCATAAACCGTTGTCGTACCCTCACCTGGACCCTAAACCGTCCCCGTCCCCTAACCATAACCCTAGGCCGAACCCTAACCCTAACCCTTCCCCGAATCCTGCCCCTCACCCGTCACCTGATCCTAACCCGTATGCTAACACTAACCTGCTCTCTCACACGTACGCTCCCCCTAAAGCGTTGTCGTAACCTCACATGAACCCTAAACAGTCTCGGTCCCCTAACATTAACCCTAGCCCGATCCCTAACCGTAACACTTCCCTGAAGCTTGACCCTCACCCGTCCCCTAATCCTAACCTGTACGCTAACACTGACATGCGCCCTCACAAGTACGCTACACCTAAAGCGTTGTCATACCCTAACCTGGACCCTCAACCATCCCAGTCCGCGTCACCTAACCCTAGCCCGAACGCAAACCCTAACTCTTCCCCGAAGCCTGACCCTCACCCGTCCCCTAATCCTAACCCGTACGCTCACACTAACCCGCGCCCTCACACGTACGCTCCCCCTAAACCGTTGTCGTACCCTCACCTGGACCCTAAACCGTCCACGTCCCCTAACCCTAAGCATAGCCCGAATATTAACCCTAACCCTTCCTCGAAGCCTTCCCCTCACCTGTCCCCTAATCCTAACCCGTACGCTCACACTAACCCGCGCTCTCACACGTCCGCTCCCCCTAAACCGTTGTCGTACCCTCACCTGGACCCTAAACCGTCCCCGTCCCCTAACCCTAACCCTAGGCCGTACCCTAAACCTAACACTTCCCCGAAACCTTCCCCTCACCCGTTCCCTAATCCTAATCCGTACGCTCAAACTAACCCACACCCTCACACGTATGCTGCCCCTAAAGCGTTGTCGTACCCTCACCTGGACCCTAAACCGTCCCCGTCCCCTAATCCTTACCCTAGGCCGAACCCTAACCCTAACACTTCCCAGAAGCCTTCCCCTCACCCGTCCCCTAATCCTAACCCGTACAGTCACACGAACCCTTGCCCTCACACGTACGCTCCCCCTAAACCGTTGTCGTACCCTCACCTGGACCCTAAACCGTCCCCGTAACCTAACCCTAACCCTAGCCCGAACCCTGACCCTAACACTTCCCGAAAGCCTTCCCCTCACCCGTCCCCTAATCCTAACCCGTACGCTCACACTAACCCGCGCCCTCACACGTATGCTCCCCCTAAACTGTTGTCGTACCCTCACCTGGACCCTAATCGGTCCCCGTCCCCTAACCCTAACCCTAGCCCGAACACTAACCTTAACCCTTCCCCGAAGCCTTCCCCTCACCCGTCCCCTAATACTAACCCGTACGCTCACACTAACCCACGCCCTCACACGTACGCTCCCCCTAAACTGTTGTCGTACCGTCACCTGGACCCTAAAACGTCCCTGTCCCCGAACCCTACCCCTAGCCCGAACACTAACCCTAACCCTTCCCCGAAGCCTTCCCCTCACCCGTCCCCTAATCCTAACCAGTACGCTCACACTAACCTGCGTCCTCACACGTACGCTCCCCCTAAACCGTTGTCGTACCCTCACCTGGATCCTAAACCGTCCCCGTCCCCTAACCCTAAACCTAGCCCGAACCCTAACCCTAACCCTTCCCCAAAGCCTTCCCCTCACCCGTCCCCTAATCCTAACCCTTACGCTCACACTAACCCGCGCCCTCACACGTACGCTCCCCCTAAACCGTTGTCGTACCCTCACCTGGATCCTAAAGCGTCCCCGTCCCCTAACCCTAACCCTAGCCCGAACCCTAACCCTAACCCTTCCCCGAAGCCTTCCCCACACCCGTCCCCTAATCCTAAACCATACGCTCACACTAACCCACGCCCTCACACGTCCGCTCCTCCTAAACCGTTGTCGTACCCTCACCTGGACCCTAAACCGTGTCCGTCCCCTAACCCTAACCCTAGCCCGAACCCTAACCCTAACACTTCCCCGAAGCCTTCCCCTCACCCGTCCCCTAATCATAACCAGTACGCTCACACTAACCCGCGTCCTCACACGTACGCTCCCCCTAAACCGTTGTCATACCCTCACCTGGACCCTAAACCGTCCCCGTCCCCTAACCATAACCCTAGGCCGAACCCTAACCCTAACCCTCTCCCGAATCCTGCCCCTCACCCGTCACCTGATCCTAACCCGTACGCTAACACTGACCTGCTCTCTCACACGTACGCTCCCCCTAAAGCGTTGCCGTAACCTCACATGAACCCTAAACGGTCTCGGTCCTCTAACCTTAACCCTAGCCCGATCCCTAACCCTAACACTTCCCTGAAGCTTGACCCTCACCCGTCCCCTAATCCTAACCTGTACGCTAACACTGACATGCGCCCTCACAAGTACGCTAGCCCTAAAGCGTTGTCATACCCTAACCTGGACCCTCAACCATCCCAGTCCGCGTCACCTAACCCTAGCCCGAACGCAAACCCTAACTCTTCCCCGAAGCCTGACCCTCACCCGTCCCCTAATCCTAACCCGTACGCTCACACTAACCCGCGCCCTCACACGTACGCTCCCCCTAAACCGTTGTCGTACCCTCACCTGGACCCTAAACCGTCCACGTCCCATAACCCTAAGCATAGCCCGAACATTAACCCTAACCCTTCCCCGAAGCCTTCCCCTCACCTGTCCCCAAATCCTAACCCGTATTCTCACACTAACCCGCGCCCTCACACGTACGCTCCCCCTAAACCGTTGTCGTACCCTCACCTGGACCCTAAACCGTCCCCGTCCCCTAACCCTAACCCTAGCCCGTACCCTAACCCTAACACTTCCCCGAAGCCTTCCCCTCACCCGTTCCCTAATCCTAACCCGTACGCTCAAACTAACCCACACCCTCACACGTACGCTGCCCCTAAAGCATTGTCGTACCCTCACCTGGACCCTAAACCGTCCCCGTCCCCTAACCCTTACCCTAGGCCGAACCCTAACCCTAACACTTCCCAGAAGCCTTCCCCTCACCCGTCCCCTAATCCTAACTCGTACGCTCACACGAACCCGCGCCCTCACACGTACGCTCCCCCTAAACCGTTGTCTTACCCTCACCTGGACCCTAAACCGTCCCCGTAACCTAACCCTAACCCTAGCCCGAACCCTGACCCTAACCCTTCCCGAAAGCCTTCCCCTCACCCGTCCCCTAATCCTAACCCGTACGCTCACACTAACCCGCGCCCTCACACGTACGCTCCCCCTAAACTGTTGTCGTACCCTCACCTGGACCCTAATCGGTCCCCTTCCCCTAACCCTAACCCTAGCCCGAACACTAACCTTAACCCTTCCCCGAAGCCTTCCCCTCACCCGTCCCCTAATACTAACCTGTACGCTCACACGAACCCGCGCCCTCACACGTACGCTCCCCCTAAACCGTTGTCGTACCCTCACCTGGACCCTAAGTCGTCCCCGTGCCCTAACCCTAACCCTAGACTGAACCCTAACCCTAAACCTTCCCTGAAGCCTGACCCTCATCCGTCCCCTAATCCTAACCGTACGCTCACACTAACCCGCGCCCTCACACGTACGCTCCCCCTAAAGCGTTGTCGTACCCTCAGCTGGACACTAAACCATCCCCATACCCTAAACCTAACCCTAGGCCGAACCTTAACCCTAACACTTCCCCAAGCCTGACACTCAAACGTCCCCTAAACCTAACCCGTACGCTAACGCTAACCCGCCCCCTAACACGTTCCGTCCCTCTAAAGCTTTGTCGTACCCTCACCTGCACCCTAAACCGTCCCCGTCCCCTAACCCTAACCCTAGACGGAACCATAACCCTGAACCTTCTCGAAGCCTGAACCTAACCCATCCCCTAATCCTAACCCGCACGCTAACGCTAACCCACGCCCTCACACGTACGCTCCCCCTAAAGCGTTGTCGTACCCTCAGCTGTACCCTAAACCGTCCCCGTCCCCTAACCCTAACCCTAGACGGAACCATAACCCTAACCCTTCTCGAAGCCTGAACCTAACCCATCCCCTAATCCTAACCCGCACGCTAACGCTAACCCACGCCCTCACACGTACGCTCCCCCTAAAGCGTTGTCGTACCCTCACCTTACACTAAACCGTCCCCGTCTCCTAACTCTAACCCTACCGCGAACCCTAACCCTAACCCTTCCCCGAAGCCTGACTCTCACCGGTCGCCTAATCCTAACCTGTACGCTCTCGCTAACCCGCGCCCTCACACGTACGCTCCCCCTAAAACATTGTCGTACCCTCACCTGGACCCTAAACCGTCCCTGTACCCGTCCCCTAACCCCAGCCCGAACTCTAACCCTAACCCTTTCCCGAAGCCTTCCCCTCACCCGTCCCCTAATCCTAACCCGTACGCTCACACTAACCCGCGCCCTCACACGTACGCACCCACAAAAACAGTTGTCGTACCCTCACCTGGACCCTAAATCATCCCTGTCCCCTAACCCTAACCCTAGCCCGAACCCTAAGCCTAACCCTTCCCCGAAGCCTGACCCTCACCCGTCCCCTAATCCTAAACCGTATGCTCACACTAACCCGCGCCCTCACACATACGCTCCCCCTAAACCGTTGTCGTACCCTCACCTGGACCCTAAACCGTCCCCTAACCCTAACCCTAACCCTAGCCCGAACCCTAACCCTAACACTTCCCCGAAGCCTTCCTCTCACCCTTCCCCTAATCCTAACCCGTACGCTCACACGAACCCGTGCCCTCACACGTGCGCTCCCCCTAAACCGTTGTCGTAACCTCACCTGGACCCTACACCATCCCCGTCCCCTAAACCTAGCCCGAACCCTAACACTAACACTTCCCCAAAGCCTTCCCCTCACCCGTCCCCTAATCCTAACCCGTACGCTCACACTAACCCGCGCCCTCACACGTACGCTCCCCCTAACCCGTTGTCGTATCGTCATCTGGACCGTACACCGTCCCCGTCCCTTAACCCTAACCCTTCCCCGAAGCCTTCCCCTCACCCGTCCCCTAATCCTAACCCGTACGCTCACACTAACCCGCGCCCTCACACGTACGCTCCCCCTGAACCGTTGTCGTACACTGACCTGGACCCTAAAACGTCCTCGTCCCCTAACCCTAACCCTAGCTGGAACCCTAAACCTATCCCTTCCACGAAACCTTCCCCTCACCCGTCCCCTAATCCTAACCCGTACGCTCACACTAACCCGTGCCCTCACACGTACGCTCCCCCTGAACCGTTGTCGTACCCTCACCTGGACCCTAAACCGTCCCCGTCCCCTAACCCTAACTCTAGCCCGAACACTAACCCTAACAATTCCCCGAAGCCTTCCCCTCACCCGTCCCCTAATCCTAACCCGTACGCTCACACTAACCCGCGCCCTCACACGTACGCTCCCCCTAAACCGTTGTCGTACCATCACCTGGACCCTAAAGCGTCCCCGTCCCCTAACCCTAACCCTAGCCCGAACCCTAACCCTAACCTTTCCCCGAAGCCTTCCCCACACACGTCCCCTAATCCTAAACCATACGCTCACACTAACCCACGCCCTCACACGTCCGCTCCTCCTAAACCGTTGTCGTACCCTCACCTGGACCCTAAAACGTCCCTGTCCCCTAACCCTAACCCTAGCCCGAACCCTAACCCTAACCCTTCCCCGAAGCCTTCCCCTCACCCGTCACCTAATCCTAACGCGTATGCTCACACTAACTGGCGCCCTCACACGTACGCTCCCCCTAAACCGTTTTCGTACCCTCACCTGGACCCTAAACCGTCCCCGTCCCCTAACCCTAACCCTAGCCCGAACCCTAACCCTAACCCTTCCCCGAAGCCTTCCCCTCACCCGTCCCCTAATCCTAACCCGTACGCTCACACTAACCTGCGTCCTCACACGTACGCACCCCCTAAACCGTTGTCGTACCCTCACCTGGAACCTAAACGGTCCCCGTCCCCTAAACCAAACCCTAGCCCGAACCCTAACCCTAACCCTTCCCCGAAGCCTTCCCCTCATCCGTCCCCTAATCCTAACCCATACGCTCACACTAATCCGAGCCCTCACACGTACGCTCCCACAAAACCGTTGTCGTATCCTCACCTGGACCCTAAACCTTCCCCGTCACCTAACCCTAACCCTAGCCCGAACCCTAACCCTAACACTTCCCCGAAGCCTTCCCCTCACCCGTCCCCTAATCCTAACCCGTACGCTCACACTAACCCACGCCCTCACACGTACTCTCCCCCTAAACCGTTGTCGTACCCTCACCTGGACCCTAAACCGTCCCCATCCCCTAACTCTAACCCTAGCCCGAACCCTAACCGTAACCCTTCCCCGAAGCCTTCCCCTCACCCGTCCCCTAATCCCATACCGTACCCTCACACTAACCCGCGCCCTCACACGTACCCTCCCCCTAAAGCGTTGTCATACCCTCACCTGGACCCTAAACCGTCCCCGTCCCCTAACCCTAACCCTAACCCGAACCCTAACCCTACCACTTCCCTGAAGCCTTCCCCTCACCCGTCCCCTAATCCTAACCCGTACGCTCACACTAACCCGTGCCCTCACACGTACCCTGCCCCTAAAGCGTTGTCATACCCTCACCTGGACCCTAAATCGTCCCCGTCCCCTAACCCTAACCCTAACCCTAGCCCGAACCCTAACACTTCCCCGAAACCTTCCCCTCACCCATCCCCTAAATCTAACACTTACACTCATACTAACCCGCACCCTAACACGTACACTCCCCCTAAAGCGTTGTCGTACCCTCACCTTGACCCTAAACCGTCCCCGTCCCCTAACCGTAACCCTAGCCCGAACCCTAACCCTAACCCTTCCCCGAAGCCTTCCCCTCACACGTCCCATAATCCTAACCCGTACGCTCACACTAACCCGCGCCCTCACACGTACGCTCCCCCTAAAGCGTTTTCGTACCCTCACCTGGACCCTAAACCGTCCCCGTCCCCTAACCCTAACCCTAGACCGAACCCTAACACTTCCCCGAAGCCTTCCCCTCACCCGTCCCCTAAATCTAACCCGTACGCTCACACTAACCCGCACCCTCACAGGTACACTCCCCCTAAACGGTTGTCGTACCCTCACCTGGACCCTAAACCGTCCCCGTCCCCTAACCGTAACCCTAGCTCAAACCCTAACCCTAACCCTTCCCCGAAACCTTCCCCTCACCCGTCCCCTAATCCTAACCCGTACGCTCACACTACCCCACGCCCTCACACGTACTCTCCACCTAAACCGTTTTCGTACCCTCACCTTGACCCTAAACCGTCCCCATCCCCTAACCCTAACCCTAGCCCGAACCCTAACCCTAACCCTTCCCCGAAGCCTTCCCCTCACCCGTCCCCTAATCCTAACCCGTACGCTCACACTAACCCGCGCCCTCAAACGTATGCTCCCCCTAAACTGTTGTCGTAAACTCACCTGGACCCTAAACCGTCCCCGTCCCCTAACCCTAACCCTAGCCCGAACCCTAACCCTAACCCTTCCCCGAAGCCTTCCCCTCACCCGTCACCTAATCCTAACCCGTACGCTCACACTAACCCACGCCCTCACACGTACGCTCCCCCTAAACCGTTCTCGTACCCTCACCTGGACCCTAAACCGTCCCCGTCCCCTAACCCTAATCTTAGCCCGAACCCTAACACTAACCCTTCCCCGAAGCCTTCCCCTCACCCGTCCCCTAATCCTAACCCGTACGCTCACACTATCCAGCCCGCTCACATGTACGCTGCCCCTAAATCGTTGTCGTACTCTCACCTGGACCCTAAAACGTCCCCGTCCCCTAACTCTAACCCTTCCCGGAAGCCTTCCCCTCACCCGGCCCCTATTTCTAACCCGTACGCTCACACTAACCCGCGCCCTCACACGTACACTCCCCCTAAACCGTTGTCGTACCCTCATCTGGACCCTAACCGTCCCCTTTCCCTAACCCTAACCCTAACCCTAACCCTAACCCTAAACCGTCTCCGTCCCCTAACCCTAACCCTAGCCAGAACCCTAACCTTAACCCTTCCCCGAAGACTTCCCCTCACCAATCCCCTAATCCTATCCCGTATGCTCACACTAACCCGCGCCCTCACACGAACGGTCCCCCTAAACCGTTGTCGTACCCTCATCTGGACCCTAAACCGTCCCCCTCCCCTAACCCTAACCCTAGACCGAACCCTAACACTAAACCTTCCCCGAAGCCTTCCCCTCATCCGTCCCCTAATCCTAACCCGTACGCTCACATAACCCACGCCCTCACACGTATGCTCCCCCTTAACCATTGTCGTACACTCACTTGGACACTAAACCGTCCCCATCCGCTAACCTTAACTCTAGCCCGAATCCTAACCCTAACCCTTCCCCGAATCCTTCCCCTCACCCGTCCCATAATCCTAACCCGTACGCTCACACTAACCCGCGCCCTCACACGTACGCTCCCCCTAAAGCATTGTCGTACCCTCACCTGGACCCTAAACCGTCCCCGTCCCCTAACCCTAACCCTAGCCCGAACCCTAACCCTAACGCTTCCCCGAAGCTTTCCCCTCACCCGTCCCCTAATCCTAACCGGTACGCTTGCACTAACCCACGTCTTCACACGTACACTCCCCCTAAACCGTTGTCGTACACTCACCTGGACCCTAAATCGTCCCCGTCCCCTAATCCTAACCCTAGCCCGAACCCTCAACCTAACCCTTCCCCGAAGCCTTCCCCTCACTCGTCCCCTAATCCTAACCCGTACGCTCACACTAACCCGCGCACTCACACGTACGCTCCCCCTAAACCATTGTCGTACCCTCACCTGGACCCTAACCGTCCCGTTTCCCTAACCCTAACCCTAGCCCGAACCCTAATCCTAACACTTCCCCGAAGCCTTCCCCTCACCTGTCCCCTAATCCTAACTTGTACGCTCACACTAATCAGCCCGCTCACACGTACGCCGCCCCTAAATCATTGTCGTACACTCACCTGGACTCTAAACCGTCCCAGTACCATAATCCTAACCCTAGCCCGAACCCTAACCCTAAACATTCCCCGAAGCCTTCCCCTCACCCGTCCCCTAATCCTAACCCGTACGCTCACACTAACCCACGCCCTCACATGTACGCTCCCCCTAAACCGTTGTCGTACCCTCACGTGGACCCTAAACCGTCCCCATCCCCTAACCCTACCCCTAGCCCGGACCCTAACCCTAACCCTTCCCCGAAGCCTTCCCCTCACCCGTCCCCTAATCCTAACCCGTACGCTCACACTAACCCGCGCCCTCACACGTACGCTCCCCGTAAACCGTTGTCGTACCCTCACTTGGACCCTAAACCGTCCCCGTCCCCTAAACCTAACCCTAGCCCGCACCCTAACCCTAACACTTCCCCAAAGCCTTCCCCTCTCCCGTCCCCTAATCCTAACCCGTACGCTCACGCTAACCCGCGCCCTCACACGTACGCTCCCCCTAAACCGTTGTCGTACCCTCACCTTAACCCTAAACCGTCCTCGTCCCGTAACCCTAACCCTAGCCCGAACCCTAACCCTAACACTTCCCCGAAGCCTTCCCCTCACCCGTCCCCTAATCCTAACCCGTACGCTCACACTAACCTGCTCCCTCACACGTACGCTCCCCCTAAACCGTTGTCATATCCTCACCTGGACCCTAAACCGTACCCGTCCCCTAAACCTAACCCTAGCCCGAACCCTAACCCTAACCCTTCCCCGAAGCCTTCCCCTCACCCGTCACCTAATCCTAACGCGTATGCTCACACTAACTGGCGCCCTCACACGTACGCTCCCCCTAAACCGTTTTCGTACCCTCACCTGGACCCTAAACCGTCCCCGTCCCCTAACCCTAACCCTAGTCCGAACCCTAACCCTAACACTTCCCCGAAGCCTACCCCTCACCCGTCCCCTAATCCTAATCCGTATGCTCACACTAACCCGTACCCTCACACGTACACTCCCCCTAAACCGTTGTCGTACCCTCACCTGGACCCTAAACCGTCCCGGTCCCCTAACCCTAAACCTAGCCCGAACCCTAAACCTAACCCTTCCCCGAAACCTTCCCCTCACCCGTCCCCTAATCCTAACCCGTACGCTCACACTAACCTGCACCCTCACATGTACGCTCCCCTTAAACCGTTGTCATACCCTCACCTGGACCCTAAACCATCCCCGTCCCCTAACCCTAACCTTAGCCCGAACCCTAACCCTAACCCTTCCCCGAAGCCTTCCCCTCACCCGTCCCCTAATCCTAACCCGTACGCTCACACTAAACCGCGCCCTCACACGTACGCTCCCCCTAAACCGTTGTCGTACACTCACCTGGACCCTAAACCGTCCCCGTAACCTAACCCTAACCCTAGCCCGAACCCTAACCCTAACCCTTCCCCGAAGCCTTCCCCTCACCCGTCCCCTAATCCTAACCCGTATGCTCACACTAACCCGCGCCCTCACACGTACGCTCCCCCTAAACTGTTGTCGTACCCTCACCTGGACCCTAAACGGTCCCCGTCCCCTAACCCTAACCCTAGCCCGAACCTTAACACTAACCCTTCCCCGAAGCCTGACACTCACCCGTCCCCTAATCCTAACCCATACGCTAACGCTAACCCGCGCCCTCACACGTACGCTCCCGGTAAAACGTTGTCGTACCCTCACCTTGACCGTAAACCGTCCCCGTCCGATAACCCTAACCCTAGCCCGAACCGTAACCCTAACCATTCCTCGAAGCCTGACCCTCACCCATCCCCTAATCCTAACCCGCACGCGAACGCTTACCCAAGCCCTCACACGTACGCTCCCCCTAAAGCGTTGTCGTACCCTCACCTGGACCCTAACCGTCCCTGTCCCCTAACCCTAACCCTAGACCGAACCCTAACACTAACACTTCCCCAAAGCCTGAACCAACAGGTCTCGTAATCCTAACCCTTACGCTAACGCTAATCCGCGCCCTCACACGTACGCTCCCCCAAAAGCGTTCTCGTACCCTCACCTGGACCCTAAACCGTCCCCGTCCCCTAACACTAACCATAGCCCGAACCCTAACACTAACCCTTCCCCGAAGCCTTCCCCTCACCTGTCCCCTAATCCTAACACGTATGCTAACACTAACCCGTGCCCTCACACGTACGCTCCCCGTAAAGCGTTGTCGTACCCTCACCTGGACCCTAATCCGTCCCGGTCCCCTAACCCTAAACCTAGCCCGATCCCTAACCCTAACCCTTCCCCGAAGCCTGACCCTCACCCGTCCCCTAATCCTAACAAGTACGCTAACACTGACCCACGCTCTCACAACTACACTCCCCCTAAAGCATGGTCATACCCTCACCTGGACCCTCAACCATCCCCGTCCCCGTCCGCTAACCCTAGCCCGAACCCTAAACCTAACACTTCCCTGAAGCCTGACCCTCACCCGTCCCCTAATCCTAACCCGTACGCTAACACTAATCTGCGCCGTCACAAGTACACTCCCCCTAAAGCGCTGTCATACCCTCACATGGACCCTCAACCTTCCCCGTCCCCTAACCCTAACCCTAGCCCGAACCCTAACCCTAACCCTTCCCCGAAGCCTGACCCTCACCCGTCCCCTAATCCTAACCCGTACGCTAACACTCACACACTCCCTCACACGTACGCTCCCCCGAAAGCGTTGTCGTACCCTCACCTGGACCCTAAACCGTCCCCGTGCCCTAACCCTAACCCTAGACTGAACCCTAAACCTAAACCTTCCCTGAAGCCTGACCCTCATCCGTCCCCTAATCCTAACCCGTACGCTCACACTAACCCGCGCCCTCACACGTACACTTCCCCTAAAGCGTTGTGGTATCCTCACCTGGACCCTAAACCGTCCCCGTCCCCTAACACTAACCCTAGCCCGAACCCTAATCCTTACCCTTCCCCGAAGCCTGACCCTCACCCGTACGCTAATCCTATCACGTACGCTAACACTAACCCAGGCCCTCACACGTACGCTCCCCCTAAAGCATTGTCGTACCCTCACCTGGACCCTCAACCGTTCCCGTACCCTAACCCTAACCTTAGCCCGAACCCTAACCCTTATCCTTCCCCGAAGCCTGACCCTCACCCGTCCCCTAATCCTAACCCGTACGCAAATGCTAATCCATGCCCTCACACATACGCTCCCCCTAAAGCGTTGTCGTACCTTCACCTGGACCCTAAACCGTCCCCATCCTCTAACCCTAACCCTAGCCCGAACCCTAACCCGAACCCTTCCCTGAAGCCTGACTCTCACCTGGCACCTAATCCTTACTCGTACGCTAACACTAACCTGCGTCCTCACACGTACGCTCCCCCTAAAGCGTTGTCGTACCCTCACCTGGACCCTAAACCGTCCCCGTCCCCTAACCCTAACCCTAGCCCGAACCCTAACCCTAACTCTTCCCCGAAGACTCATCCTCCCCCGTCCCCTAATCCTAACCCGTACGCTAACGCTAACCCGCGCCCTCACACGTACGCACCCCCTAAAGCGTTGTCGTAACCTCACCTGAACTCTAAACCGTCCCCGTCCGATAACCCTAACCCTAGACGGAACCCTAACCCTAACCATTCCCAGAAGCCTGACCCTCACCCGTCACCTAATCCTAACCCGCACGCTAACACTAATTCGCGCCCTCACACGTACGCTACACCTAAAGCGTTGTTGTACCCTCAGCTGGACACTAAACCATCCCCATACCCTAAACCTAACCCTAGGCCGAACCCTAACCCTAACACTTCCCCAAGCCTGACACTCACCCGTCCCCTAATCCTAACCCGTACGCTAACGCTAACCCGCCCCTTAACACGTTCCCTCCCCCTAAAGCTTTGTCGTACCCTCACCTGGAACCTAAACAGTCCCCGTCCCCTAAACCTAACCCTAGACCGAACCATAACCCTAACCCTTCTCGAAGCCTGAAACTAACCCGTCCCCTAATCCTAACCCGCACGCTAACGCTAACCCACGCCCTCACACGTACGCTACCCCTAAAGCGTTGTCGTACCCTCAGCTGTACCCTAAAACGTCCCCGTCCCCTAAACCTAACCCTAGACCGAACCATAACCCTAACCCTTCTCGAAGCCTGAACCTAACCCGTCCCCTAATCCTAACACGCACGCTAACGCTATCCCACGCCCTCACACGTACGCTCCCCGTAAAGCGTTGTCGTACCCTCACCTGGACCCTAAACCATCCCCGTCCCCTAACCCTAGCCCGAACCCTAACCCTAACCCTTCCCCGAAGCCTTCCCCTCACCCGTCCCCTAATCTTAACCCGTACGCTCACACTAACCAGCGCCCTCACACGTACGCTCCCCCTAAACCGTTGTCGTACCTCACCTGGACCCTAAACCGTCCCCGTCCCCTAATCCTAACCCTAGCCCGAACACTAACCCTAAAACTTCCCCGACGCCTTCCCCTCACCCGTCCCCTAATCCTAACCCGTACGCTCACACTAACCCACGCCCCCACACCTACACTCCCCCTAAAACTTTGTCGTACCCTCACCTGGACCCTAAACCGTCCCCGTCCCCTAACCCTAACCCTAGCCCGAACCCTAACACTTCCCTGAAGCCTTCCCCTCATCCGTCCCCTAATCCTAACCGATACGCTCACACTAACCCTCACGCTCACACGTACGCTCCCCCTAAACCGTTGTCATACCCTCACCTGGACCCTAAACCGTCCCCATCCCCTAACCCTAATCCTAGCCCGAACCCTAACCCTAACCCTTCCCCGAAGCCTTCCCCTCACCTGTCCCCAAATCCTAACCCGTACGATCACACTAACCCGCGACCTCACACGTACGCTCCTCCTAAAACTTTGTCGTACCCTCACCTGGATCCTAAACCGTCCCCGTCCCCTAACCCTGATCCTAGCCCGAACCCTAACCCTAACACTTCCCCAAAGCCTTCCCCTCACCCGTCCCCTAATCCTAACCCGTACGCTCACACTAAACCGCGCCCTCACACGTACGCTCCCCCAAAACCGTTGTCGTACCCTCACCTGGACCCTAAACCGTCCCCGTCCCCTAACCCTAACCCTAGCCCGAACCCTAACCCTCACCCTTCCCCGAAGCGTTCCCCTCACCCGTCCCCTAATCCTAACCCGTACGCTCAAACTAACCCACACCCTCACACGTACGCTCCCCCTAAAGCGTTGTCGTACCCTCACCATGACCCAAAACCGTCCCCGTCCCCTAACCCTAACCCTAGCCCGAACCCTAACCCTTCCCCGAAACTTTCCCCTCACCCGTCCCATAAATGTAACCCGTACTCTCACACTAACCCACGCCCTCAAACGTACCCTCCCCCTAAACCGTTGTCATACCCTCACCTGGACCCTAAACCGTGCCCGTCCCCTAACCATAACCCTAGCCCGAACCCTAACCCTAACACTTCCCCAAAGCCTGACCCTCACCCGTCCCCTAAGCCTAACCCGTACGCTCACACTAACCCGCGCCCTCACACGTACGCTCCCCCTAAAGCGTTGTCGTACCCTCACCTGGACCCTAAATCGTCCCCATCCCCTAACCCTAACCCTAGCCCGAACCCTAAACCTAACCCTTACCCGAAGCCTTCCCCTCACCCCTCCCCTAATCCTAACCCGTACGCTCACACTAACCTGCGCCCTCACACGTACGCTCCCCCTAAACCGTTGTCGTACCCTCACCTGGACCCTAAACCGTCCCCGTCCCCTAACCCTAACCCTAGCCCGAACCCTAAACCTAGCAATTCCGTGAAGCCTGACCCTTACACGTCCCGTAATCCTAACCCGTACGCTAACGCTAACCCGCGCCCTCACACGTACGCTCCCCCTAAAGCGTTTTCGTACCCTCACCTGGACCCTAAACCGTCCCCGTCCCCTAACACTAACCATAGCCCGAACCCTAACCCTAACCCTTCCCCGAAGCCTTCCACTCACCCGTCCCCTAATCCTAACCCGTATGCTAACAGTAAACCGTGCCCTCACACGTACGCTCCCCCTAAAGTGTTGTCCTACCCTCACCTGGACCGTAAACCGTCCCGGTCCCCTAACCCTAAACCTAGCGTGATCCCTAACCCTAACCCTTCCCTGAAGCCTGACCCTCACCCGTCCCCTAATCCTAACCCGTATGCTCACACTACCCCGCGCCCTCACACGTACGCTTCCCCTAAAGCGTTGTCGTACCTTCACCTGGACCCTAAACCGTCCCCGTCCCCTAACCCTAACCCTACCCCGAACCGTAACCCTTACCCTTCCCCGAAGCCTGACCCTCACCCGTCCCCTAATCCTAACCCGCACGCTAACGCGAACCCGCGCCCTCACACGTAGGTTCCCCCTAAAGCGTTGTCGTACCCTCACCTGAACCCTAAACCATCCCCATCCCCTTTCCGTAACCCTAGCCCAACCCTAACACTAACCCTTCCGCGAATCCTGACCCAACCCTTCCCCTAATCCTAACCCGTACGCTAACGCTAATCCGCGCCCTTACACTTACGCTACACCTAAAGCGTTGTTGTACCCTCAGCTGGACACTAAACCGTCCCCATACCCTAAACCTAACCCTAGCACGATCCCTAACTGTAACACTTCCCTGAAGCCTTCCCCTCACCCGTCCCCTAATCCTAACCCTTACTCTAACGCTAATCCACGCCCTCACACGTATGCTCCCCCTAAACCGTTGTCGTACCCTCACCTGGACCCTAAACCGTCCCCGTCCCCTAATCCTAACCCTAGCCCGAACACTAACCCTAAAACTTCCCCGAAGCCTTCCCCTCACCCGTCCCCTAATCCTAACCCGTACGCTCACACTAACCCACGCCCTCACACGTACGCTCCCCCTAAACCGTTGTCGTACCCTCACCTGGACCCTAAACCGTCCCCGTCCCCTAACCCTAATCCTTGCCCGAAACCTAACCCTAACCCTTCCCCGAAGCCTTCCCCTCACCCGTCCCTTAATCCTAACCCGTACGCTCACAGTAACCCATGCCCTCACACGTACGCTCCCCCTAAACGTTTGTCGTACCCTCACCTGGACCCTAAACCGTCCCCGTCCCCTAACCCTAACCCTAGCCCGAACCCTAACCCTAAAACTTCCCCGAAGCCTCACCCTCACCCGTACCCTAATCCTATCTAGTACGCTAACACTATCCCAGGCCCCCACACGTACGCTCCCCCTAAAGCGTTGCCGTCCCCTCACTTGGACCCTAAACCGTTCGCGTCCCCTAACCCTAACCCTAGCGCGAACCCTAACCCTTACCCTTCCCCGAAGCCTGACCATCACCCGTCCCCTAATCCTAAACCGTACGCAAACGCTAACCCATGCCCTCACACATACGCTCCCCCTAAAGCGTTGTCGTACCTTCACCTGGACCCTAAACCGTCCCCGACCCCTAAGCCTAACCCTAGACTGAACCCTAACCCTAAACCTTCCCCGAAACCTGACCCTCACCCGTCCCCTAATCCTAACCCGTACGCTTACACTAACCCGCGCTCTCACACGTACGTTCCCCGAAAGCGTTGTCGTACCCTCACCTGCACCCTAAACCGTCCCCATCCCCTAACCCTAACCCTACCCGAACCCTAAAGCGAACCCTACCCTGAAGCCTGACCCTCACCCGGCACCTAATCCTTACTCGTACGCTAACACTAACCCGCGCCCTCACACGTACTCTCCCCGTAAAGCGTTGTCGTACCCTCACCTGAACCCTAAACCGTCCCCGTCCCCTAACCCTAACCCTAGCCCGAACCCTAACCCTAACACTTCCCCGAAGCCTGACCCTCCCCCGTCCCCTAATCCTAACCCCTACGCTAACGCTAACCCGCGCCCTCACACGTACGCTCCCCCTAAATCGTTGTCGTAACCTCACCTGAACCCTAAACTGTCCCCGTCCGGTAACCCTAACCCTAGCCGGAACCCTAACCCTAACCATTCCCCGAAGCCTGACCCTCAACCATCACCTAATCCTAACCCGCACGCTAACGCGAACCCACGCCCTCACACGTAGGTTCCCCCTAAACCGTTGTCGTACCCTCACCTGAACCCTAAACCATCCCCATCCCCTAACCGTAACCCTAGCCCAACCCTAACCCTAACCCTTCCCCGAATCCTGACCCAACCCGTCCCCTAATCCTATCCCGTACGCTAACGCTAATCCGCGCCCTCACACGTACGCTACACCTAAAGCGTTGTTGTACCCTCTGCTGGACACTAAACCATCCCCATACCCTAAACCTAACCCTAGCCCGAACCCTAACCCTAACACTTCCCTGAAGCCTGACCCTTACCCATCCCCTAATCTTAACACGTACGCTCACGCTAACCCGTACCCTGACACTTACACTCTCCCTAAAGCGTTGTCGTACCCTCACCTGGATCCTAAACCGTCCCCGTCTCCTAACCCTAACCCTAGCCCGAACCCTAACCCTAACCCTTCACCGAATCCTCACCCTCACACGTTCCCTAATCCTAACCCGCACGCTAACGTTAACCCATGCCCTCACACGTATGCTCCCCCTAAAGCGTTGTCGTACCCTCACCTGGACCCTAAACCGTCCCCGTCCCCTAACCCTAACCCTAGGCCGAACCCTAACCCTAACTATTCCCCGAAGCCTGACCCCTACCCGTCCCCTAATCCTAACCCGTACGCTAACGCTAACTTACGCCCTCACACGTACGCTCCCCCTAAAGCGTTGTCGTACCCTCACCTGGACACTAAACTGTCCCCGTCCCCTAACTCTAACCCTAGCCCGAACCCTAACCCAAACGATTCCCCGAAGCCTGACCCTCACCCGTCCCCTAATCCTAACCTGTACGCTAACATTGACATGCGCCCTCACAAGTACGCTACCCCTAAAGCGTTGTCATACCCTAACCTGGACCCTCAACTGTCCCAGTCCCCGTCCCCTAACCCTAGCCGAAACCCTAACCGTAAGCCTTCACCGAAGCCTGACCCTCACCCGTCCCCTCATCCTAACCCGTACGCTCACGCTAACCCGCGCCCTCACACATACGCTCCCCGTAAAGCATTGTCGTACCCTCACCTGGACCCTAAACCGTCCCCGTCCTCTAACCCTAAACCTAGCCCGAACCCTAACCCTAACACTTCCCCGAAGCCTGACCCTCACCCTTCCCCTAATCCTAACCCGTATGCTCACGATAACCAGCGCCCTCACACGTACGCTCCCCCTAAACCGTTGTCGTACCCTCACATGGACCCTTAACCATCCCCGTCCCCTAACCCTAACCCTAGCCCGAACCCTAACCCTAACCCTATCCCGAAGCCTGACCCTCACCCATCCCCTAATCCTAACCCGTACGCTCACACTAACCCGCGCCCTCACACGTACGCTCCCCGTAAACCGTTGTCGTACCCTCACTTGGACCCTAAACCGTCCCCGTCCCCTAAACCTAACCCTAGCCCGCACCCTAACCCTAACACTTCCCCAAAGCCTTCCCCTCTCCCGTCCCCTAATCCTAACCCGTACGCTCACGCTAACCCGCGCCCTCACACGTACGCTCCCCCTAAAGCGTTTTCGTACCCTCACCTGGACCCTAAACCGTCCCCGTCCCCTAACACTAACCATAGCCCGAACCCTAACCCTAACCCTTCCCCGAAGCCTTCCACTCACCCGTCCCCTAATCCTAACCCGTATGCTAACACTAAACCGTGCCCTCACACGTACGCTCCCCCTAAAGTGTTGTCGTACCCTCACCTGGACCGTAAACCGTCCCGGTCCCCTAACCCTAAACCTAGCGTGATCCCTAACCCTAACCCTTCCCTGAAGCCTGACCCTCACCCGTCCCCTAATCCTAACCCGTATGCTCACACTACCCCGCGCCCTCACACGTACGCTTCCCCTAAAGCGTTGTCGTACCTTCACCTGGACCCTAAACCGTCCCCGTCCCCTAACCCTAACCCTACCCCGAACCCTAACCCTTACCCTTCCCCGAAGCCTGACCCTCACCCGTCCCCTAATCCTAACCCGCACGCTAACGCGAACCCGCGCCCTCACACGTAGGTTCCCCCTAAAGCGTTGTCGTACCCTCACCTGAACCCTAAACCATCCCCATCCCCTTTCCGTAACCCTAGCCCAACCCTAACACTAACCCTTCCGCGAATCCTGACCCAACCCTTCCCCTAATCCTAACCCGTACGCTAACGCTAATCCGCGCCCTTACACTTACGCTACACCTAAAGCGTTGTTGTACCCTCAGCTGGACACTAAACCGTCCCCATACCCTAAACCTAACCCTAGCACGATCCCTAACTGTAACACTTCCCTGAAGCCTTCCCCTCACCCGTCCCCTAATCCTAACCCTTACTCTAACACTAATCCACGCCCTCACACGTATGCTCCCCCTAAACCGTTGTCGTACCCTCACCTGGACCCTAAACCGTCCCCGTCCCCTAATCCTAACCCTAGCCCGAACACTAACCCTAAAACTTCCCCGAAGCCTTCCCCTCACCCGTCCCCTAATCCTAACCCGTACGCTCACACTAACCCACGCCCTCACACGTACGCTCCCCCTAAACCGTTGTCGTACCCTCACCTGGACCCTAAACCGTCCCCGTCCCCTAACCCTAATCCTTGCCCGAAACCTAACCCTAACCCTTCCCCGAAGCCTTCCCCTCACCCGTCCCTTAATCCTAACCCGTACGCTCACAGTAACCCATGCCCTCACACATACGCTCCCCCTAAACGTTTGTCGTACCCTCACCTGGACCCTAAACCGTCCCCGTCCCCTAACCCTAACCCTAGCCCGAACCCTAACCCTAAAACTTCCCCGAAGCCTCACCCTCACCCGTACCCTAATCCTATCTAGTACGCTAACACTATCCCAGGCCCCCACACGTACGCTCCCCCTAAAGCGTTGCCGTCCCCTCACTTGGACCCTAAACCGTTCGCGTCCCCTAACCCTAACCCTAGCGCGAACCCTAACCCTTACCCTTCCCCGAAGCCTGACCATCACCCGTCCCCTAATCCTAAACCGTACGCAAACGCTAACCCATGCCCTCACACATACGCTCCCCCTAAAGCGTTGTCGTACCTTCACCTGGACCCTAAACCGTCCCCGACCCCTAAGCCTAACCCTAGACTGAACCCTAACCCTAAACCTTCCCCGAAACCTGACCCTCACCCGTCCCCTAATCCTAACCCGTACGCTTACACTAACCCGCGCTCTCACACGTACGTTCCCCGAAAGCGTTGTCGTACCCTCACCTGCACCCTAAACCGTCCCCATCCCCTAACCCTAACCCTACCCGAACCCTAAAGCGAACCCTACCCTGAAGCCTGACCCTCACCCGGCACCTAATCCTTACTCGTACGCTAACACTAACCCGCGCCCTCACACGTACTCTCCCCGTAAAGCGTTGTCGTACCCTCACCTGAACCCTAAACCGTCCCCGTCCCCTAACCCTAACCCTAGCCCGAACCCTAACCCTAACACTTCCCCGAAGCCTGACCCTCCCCCGTCCCCTAATCCTAACCCCTACGCTAACGCTAACCCGCGCCCTCACACGTACGCTCCCCCTAAATCGTTGTCGTAACCTCACCTGAACCCTAAACTGTCCCCGTCCGGTAACCCTAACCCTAGCCGGAACCCTAACCCTAACCATTCCCCGAAGCCTGACCCTCAACCATCACCTAATCCTAACCCGCACGCTAACGCGAACCCACGCCCTCACACGTAGGTTCCCCCTAAACCGTTGTCGTACCCTCACCTGAACCCTAAACCATCCCCATCCCCTAACCGTAACCCTAGCCCAACCCTAACCCTAACCCTTCCCCGAATCCTGACCCAACCCGTCCCCTAATCCTATCCCGTACGCTAACGCTAATCCGCGCCCTCACACGTACGCTACACCTAAAGCGTTGTTGTACCCTCTGCTGGACACTAAACCATCCCCATACCCTAAACCTAACCCTAGCCCGAACCCTAACCCTAACACTTCCCTGAAGCCTGACCCTTACCCATCCCCTAATCTTAACACGTACGCTCACGCTAACCCGTACCCTGACACTTACACTCTCCCTAAAGCGTTGTCGTACCCTCACCTGGATCCTAAACCGTCCCCGTCTCCTAACCCTAACCCTAGCCCGAACCCTAACCCTAACCCTTCACCGAATCCTCACCCTCACACGTTCCCTAATCCTAACCCGCACGCTAACGCTAACCCATGCCCTCACACGTATGCTCCCCCTAAAGCGTTGTCGTACCCTCACCTGGACCCTAAACCGTCCCCGTCCCCTAACCCTAACCCTAGGCCGAACCCTAACCCTAACTATTCCCCGAAGCCTGACCCCTACCCGTCCCCTAATCCTAACCCGTACGCTAACGCTAACTTACGCCCTCACACGTACGCTCCCCCTAAAGCGTTGTCGTACCCTCACCTGGACACTAAACTGTCCCCGTCCCCTAACTCTAACCCTAGCCCGAACCCTAACCCAAACGATTCCCCGAAGCCTGACCCTCACCCGTCCCCTAATCCTAACCTGTACGCTAACATTGACATGCGCCCTCACAAGTACGCTACCCCTAAAGCGTTGTCATACCCTAACCTGGACCCTCAACTGTCCCAGTCCCCGTCCCCTAACCCTAGCCGAAACCCTAACCGTAAGCCTTCACCGAAGCCTGACCCTCACCCGTCCCCTCATCCTAACCCGTACGCTCACGCTAACCCGCGCCCTCACACATACGCTCCCCGTAAAGCATTGTCGTACCCTCACCTGGACCCTAAACCGTCCCCGTCCTCTAACCCTAAACCTAGCCCGAACCCTAACCCTAACACTTCCCCGAAGCCTGACCCTCACCCTTCCCCTAATCCTAACCCGTATGCTCACGATAACCAGCGCCCTCACACGTACGCTCCCCCTAAACCGTTGTCGTACCCTCACATGGACCCTTAACCATCCCCGTCCCCTAACCCTAACCCTAGCCCGAACCCTAACCCTAACCCTATCCCGAAGCCTGACCCTCACCCATCCCCTAATCCTAACCCGTACGCTCACATAACCCACGCCCTCACACGTATGCTCCCCCTTAACCATTGTCGTACACTCACTTGGACACTAAACCGTCCCCATCCGCTAACCTTAACTCTAGCCCGAATCCTAACCCTAACCCTTCCCCGAATCCTTCCCCTCACCCGTCCCATAATCCTAACCCGTACGCTCACACTAACCCGCGCCCTCACACGTACGCTCCCCCTAAAGCATTGTCGTACCCTCACCTGGACCCTAAACCGTCCCCGTCCCCTAACCCTAACCCTAGCCCGAACCCTAACCCTAACGCTTCCCCGAAGCTTTCCCCTCACCCGTCCCCTAATCCTAACCGGTACGCTTGCACTAACCCACGTCTTCACACGTACACTCCCCCTAAACCGTTGTCGTACACTCACCTGGACCCTAAATCGTCCCCGTCCCCTAATCCTAACCCTAGCCCGAACCCTCAACCTAACCCTTCCCCGAAGCCTTCCCCTCACTCGTCCCCTAATCCTAACCCGTACGCTCACACTAACCCGCGCACTCACACGTACGCTCCCCCTAAACCATTGTCGTACCCTCACCTGGACCCTAACCGTCCCGTTTCCCTAACCCTAACCCTAGCCCGAACCCTAATCCTAACACTTCCCCGAAGCCTTCCCCTCACCTGTCCCCTAATCCTAACTTGTACGCTCACACTAATCAGCCCGCTCACACGTACGCCGCCCCTAAATCATTGTCGTACACTCACCTGGACTCTAAACCGTCCCAGTACCATAATCCTAACCCTAGCCCGAACCCTAACCCTAAACATTCCCCGAAGCCTTCCCCTCACCCGTCCCCTAATCCTAACCCGTACGCTCACACTAACCCACGCCCTCACATGTACGCTCCCCCTAAACCGTTGTCGTACCCTCACGTGGACCCTAAACCTTCCCCATCCCCTAACCCTACCCCTAGCCCGGACCCTAACCCTAACCCTTCCCCGAAGCCTTCCCCTCACCCGTCCCCTAATCCTAACCCGTACGCTCACACTAACCCGCGCCCTCACACGTACGCTCCCCGTAAACCGTTGTCGTACCCTCACTTGGACCCTAAACCGTCCCCGTCCCCTAAACCTAACCCTAGCCCGCACCCTAACCCTAACACTTCCCCAAAGCCTTCCCCTCTCCCGTCCCCTAATCCTAACCCGTACGCTCACGCTAACCCGCGCCCTCACACGTACGCTCCCCCTAAACCGTTGTCGTACCCTCACCTTAACCCTAAACCGTCCTCGTCCCGTAACCCTAACCCTAGCCCGAACCCTAACCCTAACACTTCCCCGAAGCCTTCCCCTCACCCGTCCCCTAATCCTAACCCGTACGCTCACACTAACCTGCTCCCTCACACGTACGCTCCCCCTAAACCGTTGTCGTACCCTCACCTGGACCCTAAACCGTCCCCGTCCCCGAACCCTAACCCTAGCCCGAACCCTAACCCTAACCCTTCCCCGAAGCCTTCCCGTCACCCGTCTCCTAATCCTAACCCGTAAGCTCACACTAACCCACGCCCTCACACGTACGCTCCCCCTAAACCGTTGTCATATCCTCACCTGGACCCTAAACCGTACCCGTCCCCTAAACCTAACCCTAGCCCGAACCCTAACCCTAACCCTTCCCCGAAGCCTTCCCCTCACCCGTCACCTAATCCTAACGCGTATGCTCACACTAACTGGCGCCCTCACACGTACGCTCCCCCTAAACCGTTTTCGTACCCTCACCTGGACCCTAAACCGTCCCCGTCCCCTAACCCTAACCCTAGTCCGAACCCTAACCCTAACACTTCCCCGAAGCCTACCCCTCACCCGTCCCCTAATCCTAATCCGTATGCTCACACTAACCCGTACCCTCACACGTACACTCCCCCTAAACCGTTGTCGTACCCTCACCTGGACCCTAAACCGTCCCGGTCCCCTAACCCTAAACCTAGCCCGAACCCTAAACCTAACCCTTCCCCGAAACCTTCCCCTCACCCGTCCCCTAATCCTAACCCGTACGCTCACACTAACCTGCGCCCTCACATGTACGCTCCCCTTAAACCGTTGTCATACCCTCACCTGGACCCTAAACCATCCCCGTCCCCTAACCCTAACCTTAGCCCGAACCCTAACCCTAACCCTTCCCCGAAGCCTTCCCCTCACCCGTCCCCTAATCCTAACCCGTACGCTCACACTAAACCGCGCCCTCACACGTACGCTCCCCCTAAACCGTTGTCGTACACTCACCTGGACCCTAAACCGTCCCCGTAACCTAACCCTAACCCTAGCCCGAACCCTAACCCTAACCCTTCCCCGAAGCCTTCCCCTCACCCGTCCCCTAATCCTAACCCGTATGCTCACACTAACCCGCGCCCTCACACGTACGCTCCCCCTAAACTGTTGTCGTACCCTCACCTGGACCCTAAACGGTCCCCGTCCCCTAACCCTAACCCTAGCCCGAACCTTAACACTAACCCTTCCCCGAAGCCTGACACTCACCCGTCCCCTAATCCTAACCCATACGCTAACGCTAACCCGCGCCCTCACACGTACGCTCCCGGTAAAACGTTGTCGTACCCTCACCTTGACCGTAAACCGTCCCCGTCCGATAACCCTAACCCTAGCCCGAACCGTAACCCTAACCATTCCTCGAAGCCTGACCCTCACCCATCCCCTAATCCTAACCCGCACGCGAACGCTTACCCAAGCCCTCACACGTACGCTCCCCCTAAAGCGTTGTCGTACCCTCACCTGGACCCTAACCGTCCCCGTCCCCTAACCCTAACCCTAGACCGAACCCTAACACTAACACTTCCCCAAAGCCTGAACCAACAGGTCTCGTAATCCTAACCCTTACGCTAACGCTAATCCGCGCCCTCACACGTACGCTCCCCCAAAAGCGTTCTCGTACCCTCACCTGGACCCTAAACCGTCCCCGTCCCCTAACACTAACCATAGCCCGAACCCTAACACTAACCCTTCCCCGAAGCCTTCCCCTCACCTGTCCCCTAATCCTAACACGTATGCTAACACTAACCCGTGCCCTCACACGTACGCTCCCCGTAAAGCGTTGTCGTACCCTCACCTGGACCCTAATCCGTCCCGGTCCCCTAACCCTAAACCTAGCCCGATCCCTAACCCTAACCCTTCCCCGAAGCCTGACCCTCACCCGTCCCCTAATCCTAACAAGTACGCTAACACTGACCCACGCTCTCACAACTACACTCCCCCTAAAGCATGGTCATACCCTCACCTGGACCCTCAACCATCCCCGTCCCCGTCCGCTAACCCTAGCCCGAACCCTAAACCTAACACTTCCCTGAAGCCTGACCCTCACCCGTCCCCTAATCCTAACCCGTACGCTAACACTAATCTGCGCCGTCACAAGTACACTCCCCCTAAAGCGCTGTCATACCCTCACATGGACCCTCAACCTTCCCCGTCCCCTAACCCTAACCCTAGCCCGAACCCTAACCCTAACCCTTCCCCGAAGCCTGACCCTCACCCGTCCCCTAATCCTAACCCGTACGCTAACACTCACACACTCCCTCACACGTACGCTCCCCCGAAAGCGTTGTCGTACCCTCACCTGGACCCTAAACCGTCCCCGTGCCCTAACCCTAACCCTAGACTGAACCCTAAACCTAAACCTTCCCTGAAGCCTGACCCTCATCCGTCCCCTAATCCTAACCCGTACGCTCACACTAACCCGCGCCCTCACACGTACACTTCCCCTAAAGCGTTGTGGTATCCTCACCTGGACCCTAAACCGTCCCCGTCCCCTAACACTAACCCTAGCCCGAACCCTAATCCTTACCCTTCCCCGAAGCCTGACCCTCACCCGTACGCTAATCCTATCACGTACGCTAACACTAACCCAGGCCCTCACACGTACGCTCCCCCTAAAGCATTGTCGTACCCTCACCTGGACCCTCAACCGTTCCCGTACCCTAACCCTAACCTTAGCCCGAACCCTAACCCTTATCCTTCCCCGAAGCCTGACCCTCACCCGTCCCCTAATCCTAACCCGTACGCAAATGCTAATCCATGCCCTCACACATACGCTCCCCCTAAAGCGTTGTCGTACCTTCACCTGGACCCTAAACCGTCCCCATCCTCTAACCCTAACCCTAGCCCGAACCCTTACCCGAACCCTTCCCTGAAGCCTGACTCTCACCTGGCACCTAATCCTTACTCGTACGCTAACACTAACCTGCGTCCTCACACGTACGCTCCCCCTAAAGCGTTGTCGTACCCTCACCTGGACCCTAAACCGTCCCCGTCCCCTAACCCTAACCCTAGCCCGAACCCTAACCCTAACTCTTCCCCGAAGACTCATCCTCCCCCGTCCCCTAATCCTAACCCGTACGCTAACGCTAACCCGCGCCCTCACACGTACGCACCCCCTAAAGCGTTGTCGTAACCTCACCTGAACTCTAAACCGTCCCCGTCCGATAACCCTAACCCTAGACGGAACCCTAACCCTAACCATTCCCAGAAGCCTGACCCTCACCCGTCACCTAATCCTAACCCGCACGCTAACACTAATTCGCGCCCTCACACGTACGCTACACCTAAAGCGTTGTTGTACCCTCAGCTGGACACTAAACCATCCCCATACCCTAAACCTAACCCTAGGCCGAACCCTAACCCTAACACTTCCCCAAGCCTGACACTCACCCGTCCCCTAATCCTAACCCGTACGCTAACGCTAACCCGCCCCTTAACACGTTCCCTCCCCCTAAAGCTTTGTCGTACCCTCACCTGGAACCTAAACAGTCCCCGTCCCCTAAACCTAACCCTAGACCGAACCATAACCCTAACCCTTCTCGAAGCCTGAAACTAACCCGTCCCCTAATCCTAACCCGCACGCTAACGCTAACCCACGCCCTCACACGTACGCTACCCCTAAAGCGTTGTCGTACCCTCAGCTGTACCCTAAAACGTCCCCGTCCCCTAAACCTAACCCTAGACCGAACCATAACCCTAACCCTTCTCGAAGCCTGAACCTAACCCGTCCCCTAATCCTAACACGCACGCTAACGCTATCCCACGCCCTCACACGTACGCTCCCCGTAAAGCGTTGTCGTACCCTCACCTGGACCCTAAACCATCCCCGTCCCCTAACCCTAGCCCGAACCCTAACCCTAACCCTTCCCCGAAGCCTTCCCCTCACCCGTCCCCTAATCTTAACCCGTACGCTCACACTAACCAGCGCCCTCACACGTACGCTCCCCCTAAACCGTTGTCGTACCTCACCTGGACCCTAAACCGTCCCCGTCCCCTAATCCTAACCCTAGCCCGAACACTAACCCTAAAACTTCCCCGACGCCTTCCCCTCACCCGTCCCCTAATCCTAACCCGTACGCTCACACTAACCCACGCCCCCACACCTACACTCCCCCTAAAACTTTGTCGTACCCTCACCTGGACCCTAAACCGTCCCCGTCCCCTAACCCTAACCCTAGCCCGAACCCTAACACTTCCCTGAAGCCTTCCCCTCATCCGTCCCCTAATCCTAACCGATACGCTCACACTAACCCTCACGCTCACACGTACGCTCCCCCTAAACCGTTGTCATACCCTCACCTGGACCCTAAACCGTCCCCATCCCCTAACCCTAATCCTAGCCCGAACCCTAACCCTAACCCTTCCCCGAAGCCTTCCCCTCACCTGTCCCCAAATCCTAACCCGTACGATCACACTAACCCGCGACCTCACACGTACGCTCCTCCTAAAACTTTGTCGTACCCTCACCTGGATCCTAAACCGTCCCCGTCCCCTAACCCTGATCCTAGCCCGAACCCTAACCCTAACACTTCCCCAAAGCCTTCCCCTCACCCGTCCCCTAATCCTAACCCGTACGCTCACACTAAACCGCGCCCTCACACGTACGCTCCCCCAAAACCGTTGTCGTACCCTCACCTGGACCCTAAACCGTCCCCGTCCCCTAACCCTAACCCTAGCCCGAACCCTAACCCTCACCCTTCCCCGAAGCGTTCCCCTCACCCGTCCCCTAATCCTAACCCGTACGCTCAAACTAACCCACACCCTCACACGTACGCTCCCCCTAAAGCGTTGTCGTACCCTCACCATGACCCAAAACCGTCCCCGTCCCCTAACCCTAACCCTAGCCCGAACCCTAACCCTTCCCCGAAACTTTCCCCTCACCCGTCCCATAAATGTAACCCGTACTCTCACACTAACCCACGCCCTCAAACGTACCCTCCCCCTAAACCGTTGTCATACCCTCACCTGGACCCTAAACCGTGCCCGTCCCCTAACCATAACTCTAGCCCGAACCCTAACCCTAACACTTCCCCAAAGCCTGACCCTCACCCGTCCCCTAAGCCTAACCCGTACGCTCACACTAACCCGCGCCCTCACACGTACGCTCCCCCTAAAGCGTTGTCGTACCCTCACCTGGACCCTAAATCGTCCCCATCCCCTAACCCTAACCCTAGCCCGAACCCTAAACCTAACCCTTACCCGAAGCCTTCCCCTCACCCCTCCCCTAATCCTAACCCGTACGCTCACACTAACCTGCGCCCTCACACGTACGCTCCCCCTAAACCGTTGTCGTACCCTCACCTGGACCCTAAACCGTCCCCGTCCCCTAACCCTAACCCTAGCCCGAACCCTAAACCTAGCAATTCCGTGAAGCCTGACCCTTACACGTCCCGTAATCCTAACCCGTACGCTAACGCTAACCCGCGCCCTCACACGTACGCTCCCCCTAAAGCGTTTTCGTACCCTCACCTGGACCCTAAACCGTCCCCGTCCCCTAACACTAACCATAGCCCGAACCCTAACCCTAACCCTTCCCCGAAGCCTTCCACTCACCCGTCCCCTAATCCTAACCCGTATGCTAACAGTAAACCGTGCCCTCACACGTACGCTCCCCCTAAAGTGTTGTCCTACCCTCACCTGGACCGTAAACCGTCCCGGTCCCCTAACCCTAAACCTAGCGTGATCCCTAACCCTAACCCTTCCCTGAAGCCTGACCCTCACCCGTCCCCTAATCCTAACCCGTATGCTCACACTACCCCGCGCCCTCACACGTACGCTTCCCCTAAAGCGTTGTCGTACCTTCACCTGGACCCTAAACCGTCCCCGTCCCCTAACCCTAACCCTACCCCGAACCGTAACCCTTACCCTTCCCCGAAGCCTGACCCTCACCCGTCCCCTAATCCTAACCCGCACGCTAACGCGAACCCGCGCCCTCACACGTAGGTTCCCCCTAAAGCGTTGTCGTACCCTCACCTGAACCCTAAACCATCCCCATCCCCTTTCCGTAACCCTAGCCCAACCCTAACACTAACCCTTCCGCGAATCCTGACCCAACCCTTCCCCTAATCCTAACCCGTACGCTAACGCTAATCCGCGCCCTTACACTTACGCTACACCTAAAGCGTTGTTGTACCCTCAGCTGGACACTAAACCGTCCCCATACCCTAAACCTAACCCTAGCACGATCCCTAACTGTAACACTTCCCTGAAGCCTTCCCCTCACCCGTCCCCTAATCCTAACCCTTACTCTAACGCTAATCCACGCCCTCACACGTATGCTCCCCCTAAACCGTTGTCGTACCCTCACCTGGACCCTAAACCGTCCCCGTCCCCTAATCCTAACCCTAGCCCGAACACTAACCCTAAAACTTCCCCGAAGCCTTCCCCTCACCCGTCCCCTAATCCTAACCCGTACGCTCACACTAACCCACGCCCTCACACGTACGCTCCCCCTAAACCGTTGTCGTACCCTCACCTGGACCCTAAACCGTCCCCGTCCCCTAACCCTAATCCTTGCCCGAAACCTAACCCTAACCCTTCCCTGAAGCCTTCCCCTCACCCGTCCCCTAATCCTAACCCGTACGCTCACACTAACCTGCGCCCTCACATGTACGCTCCCCTTAAACCGTTGTCATACCCTCACCTGGACCCTAAACCATCCCCGTCCCCTAACCCTAGCCCGAACCCTAACCCTAACCCTTCCCCGAAGCCTTCCCCTCACCCGTCCCCTAATCTTAACCCGTACGCTCACACTAACCAGCGCCCTCACACGTACGCTCCCCCTAAACCGTTGTCGTACCTCACCTGGACCCTAAACCGTCCCCGTCCCCTAATCCTAACCCTAGCCCGAACACTAACCCTAAAACTTCCCCGACGCCTTCCCCTCACCCGTCCCCTAATCCTAACCCGTACGCTCACACTAACCCACGCCCCCACACCTACACTCCCCCTAAAACTTTGTCGTACCCTCACCTGGACCCTAAACCGTCCCCGTCCCCTAACCCTAACCCTAGCCCGAACCCTAACACTTCCCTGAAGCCTTCCCCTCATCCGTCCCCTAATCCTAACCGATACGCTCACACTAACCCTCACGCTCACACGTACGCTCCCCCTAAACCGTTGTCATACCCTCACCTGGACCCTAAACCGTCCCCATCCCCTAACCCTAATCCTAGCCCGAACCCTAACCCTAACCCTTCCCCGAAGCCTTCCCCTCACCTGTCCCCAAATCCTAACCCGTACGATCACACTAACCCGCGACCTCACACGTACGCTCCTCCTAAAACTTTGTCGTACCCTCACCTGGATCCTAAACCGTCCCCGTCCCCTAACCCTGATCCTAGCCCGAACCCTAACCCTAACACTTCCCCAAAGCCTTCCCCTCACCCGTCCCCTAATCCTAACCCGTACGCTCACACTAAACCGCGCCCTCACACGTACGCTCCCCCAAAACCGTTGTCGTACCCTCACCTGGACCCTAAACCGTCCCCGTCCCCTAACCCTAACCCTAGCCCGAACCCTAACCCTCACCCTTCCCCGAAGCGTTCCCCTCACCCGTCCCCTAATCCTAACCCGTACGCTCAAACTAACCCACACCCTCACACGTACGCTCCCCCTAAAGCGTTGTCGTACCCTCACCATGACCCAAAACCGTCCCCGTCCCCTAACCCTAACCCTAGCCCGAACCCTAACCCTTCCCCGAAACTTTCCCCTCACCCGTCCCATAAATGTAACCCGTACTCTCACACTAACCCACGCCCTCAAACGTACCCTCCCCCTAAACCGTTGTCATACCCTCACCTGGACCCTAAACCGTGCCCGTCCCCTAACCATAACCCTAGCCCGAACCCTAACCCTAACACTTCCCCAAAGCCTGACCCTCACCCGTCCCCTAAGCCTAACCCGTACGCTCACACTAACCCGCGCCCTCACACGTACGCTCCCCCTAAAGCGTTGTCGTACCCTCACCTGGACCCTAAATCGTCCCCATCCCCTAACCCTAACCCTAGCCCGAACCCTAAACCTAACCCTTACCCGAAGCCTTCCCCTCACCCCTCCCCTAATCCTAACCCGTACGCTCACACTAACCTGCGCCCTCACACGTACGCTCCCCCTAAACCGTTGTCGTACCCTCACCTGGACCCTAAACCGTCCCCGTCCCCTAACCCTAACCCTAGCCCGAACCCTAAACCTAGCAATTCCGTGAAGCCTGACCCTTACACGTCCCGTAATCCTAACCCGTACGCTAACGCTAACCCGCGCCCTCACACGTACGCTCCCCCTAAAGCGTTTTCGTACCCTCACCTGGACCCTAAACCGTCCCCGTCCCCTAACACTAACCATAGCCCGAACCCTAACCCTAACCCTTCCCCGAAGCCTTCCACTCACCCGTCCCCTAATCCTAACCCGTATGCTAACAGTAAACCGTGCCCTCACACGTACGCTCCCCCTAAAGTGTTGTCCTACCCTCACCTGGACCGTAAACCGTCCCGGTCCCCTAACCCTAAACCTAGCGTGATCCCTAACCCTAACCCTTCCCTGAAGCCTGACCCTCACCCGTCCCCTAATCCTAACCCGTATGCTCACACTACCCCGCGCCCTCACACGTACGCTTCCCCTAAAGCGTTGTCGTACCTTCACCTGGACCCTAAACCGTCCCCGTCCCCTAACCCTAACCCTACCCCGAACCGTAACCCTTACCCTTCCCCGAAGCCTGACCCTCACCCGTCCCCTAATCCTAACCCGCACGCTAACGCGAACCCGCGCCCTCACACGTAGGTTCCCCCTAAAGCGTTGTCGTACCCTCACCTGAACCCTAAACCATCCCCATCCCCTTTCCGTAACCCTAGCCCAACCCTAACACTAACCCTTCCGCGAATCCTGACCCAACCCTTCCCCTAATCCTAACCCGTACGCTAACGCTAATCCGCGCCCTTACACTTACGCTACACCTAAAGCGTTGTTGTACCCTCAGCTGGACACTAAACCGTCCCCATACCCTAAACCTAACCCTAGCACGATCCCTAACTGTAACACTTCCCTGAAGCCTTCCCCTCACCCGTCCCCTAATCCTAACCCTTACTCTAACGCTAATCCACGCCCTCACACGTATGCTCCCCCTAAACCGTTGTCGTACCCTCACCTGGACCCTAAACCGTCCCCGTCCCCTAATCCTAACCCTAGCCCGAACACTAACCCTAAAACTTCCCCGAAGCCTTCCCCTCACCCGTCCCCTAATCCTAACCCGTACGCTCACACTAACCCACGCCCTCACACGTACGCTCCCCCTAAACCGTTGTCGTACCCTCACCTGGACCCTAAACCGTCCCCGTCCCCTAACCCTAATCCTTGCCCGAAACCTAACCCTAACCCTTCCCCGAAGCCTTCCCCTCACCCGTCCCTTAATCCTAACCCGTACGCTCACAGTAACCCATGCCCTCACACGTACGCTCCCCCTAAACGTTTGTCGTACCCTCACCTGGACCCTAAACCGTCCCCGTCCCCTAACCCTAACCCTAGCCCGAACCCTAACCCTAAAACTTCCCCGAAGCCTCACCCTCACCCGTACCCTAATCCTATCTAGTACGCTAACACTATCCCAGGCCCCCACACGTACGCTCCCCCTAAAGCGTTGCCGTCCCCTCACTTGGACCCTAAACCGTTCGCGTCCCCTAACCCTAACCCTAGCGCGAACCCTAACCCTTACCCTTCCCCGAAGCCTGACCATCACCCGTCCCCTAATCCTAAACCGTACGCAAACGCTAACCCATGCCCTCACACATACGCTCCCCCTAAAGCGTTGTCGTACCTTCACCTGGACCCTAAACCGTCCCCGACCCCTAAGCCTAACCCTAGACTGAACCCTAACCCTAAACCTTCCCCGAAACCTGACCCTCACCCGTCCCCTAATCCTAACCCGTACGCTTACACTAACCCGCGCTCTCACACGTACGTTCCCCGAAAGCGTTGTCGTACCCTCACCTGCACCCTAAACCGTCCCCATCCCCTAACCCTAACCCTACCCGAACCCTAAAGCGAACCCTACCCTGAAGCCTGACCCTCACCCGGCACCTAATCCTTACTCGTACGCTAACACTAACCCGCGCCCTCACACGTACTCTCCCCGTAAAGCGTTGTCGTACCCTCACCTGAACCCTAAACCGTCCCCGTCCCCTAACCCTAACCCTAGCCCGAACCCTAACCCTAACACTTCCCCGAAGCCTGACCCTCCCCCGTCCCCTAATCCTAACCCCTACGCTAACGCTAACCCGCGCCCTCACACGTACGCTCCCCCTAAATCGTTGTCGTAACCTCACCTGAACCCTAAACTGTCCCCGTCCGGTAACCCTAACCCTAGCCGGAACCCTAACCCTAACCATTCCCCGAAGCCTGACCCTCAACCATCACCTAATCCTAACCCGCACGCTAACGCGAACCCACGCCCTCACACGTAGGTTCCCCCTAAACCGTTGTCGTACCCTCACCTGAACCCTAAACCATCCCCATCCCCTAACCGTAACCCTAGCCCAACCCTAACCCTAACCCTTCCCCGAATCCTGACCCAACCCGTCCCCTAATCCTATCCCGTACGCTAACGCTAATCCGCGCCCTCACACGTACGCTACACCTAAAGCGTTGTTGTACCCTCTGCTGGACACTAAACCATCCCCATACCCTAAACCTAACCCTAGCCCGAACCCTAACCCTAACACTTCCCTGAAGCCTGACCCTTACCCATCCCCTAATCTTAACACGTACGCTCACGCTAACCCGTACCCTGACACTTACACTCTCCCTAAAGCGTTGTCGTACCCTCACCTGGATCCTAAACCGTCCCCGTCTCCTAACCCTAACCCTAGCCCGAACCCTAACCCTAACCCTTCACCGAATCCTCACCCTCACACGTTCCCTAATCCTAACCCGCACGCTAACGTTAACCCATGCCCTCACACGTATGCTCCCCCTAAAGCGTTGTCGTACCCTCACCTGGACCCTAAACCGTCCCCGTCCCCTAACCCTAACCCTAGGCCGAACCCTAACCCTAACTATTCCCCGAAGCCTGACCCCTACCCGTCCCCTAATCCTAACCCGTACGCTAACGCTAACTTACGCCCTCACACGTACGCTCCCCCTAAAGCGTTGTCGTACCCTCACCTGGACACTAAACTGTCCCCGTCCCCTAACTCTAACCCTAGCCCGAACCCTAACCCAAACGATTCCCCGAAGCCTGACCCTCACCCGTCCCCTAATCCTAACCTGTACGCTAACATTGACATGCGCCCTCACAAGTACGCTACCCCTAAAGCGTTGTCATACCCTAACCTGGACCCTCAACTGTCCCAGTCCCCGTCCCCTAACCCTAGCCGAAACCCTAACCGTAAGCCTTCACCGAAGCCTGACCCTCACCCGTCCCCTCATCCTAACCCGTACGCTCACGCTAACCCGCGCCCTCACACATACGCTCCCCGTAAAGCATTGTCGTACCCTCACCTGGACCCTAAACCGTCCCCGTCCTCTAACCCTAAACCTAGCCCGAACCCTAACCCTAACACTTCCCCGAAGCCTGACCCTCACCCTTCCCCTAATCCTAACCCGTATGCTCACGATAACCAGCGCCCTCACACGTACGCTCCCCCTAAACCGTTGTCGTACCCTCACATGGACCCTTAACCATCCCCGTCCCCTAACCCTAACCCTAGCCCGAACCCTAACCCTAACCCTATCCCGAAGCCTGACCCTCACCCATCCCCTAATCCTAACCCGTACGCTCACACTAACCCGCGCCCTCACACGTACGCTCCCCGTAAACCGTTGTCGTACCCTCACTTGGACCCTAAACCGTCCCCGTCCCCTAAACCTAACCCTAGCCCGCACCCTAACCCTAACACTTCCCCAAAGCCTTCCCCTCTCCCGTCCCCTAATCCTAACCCGTACGCTCACGCTAACCCGCGCCCTCACACGTACGCTCCCCCTAAAGCGTTTTCGTACCCTCACCTGGACCCTAAACCGTCCCCGTCCCCTAACACTAACCATAGCCCGAACCCTAACCCTAACCCTTCCCCGAAGCCTTCCACTCACCCGTCCCCTAATCCTAACCCGTATGCTAACACTAAACCGTGCCCTCACACGTACGCTCCCCCTAAAGTGTTGTCGTACCCTCACCTGGACCGTAAACCGTCCCGGTCCCCTAACCCTAAACCTAGCGTGATCCCTAACCCTAACCCTTCCCTGAAGCCTGACCCTCACCCGTCCCCTAATCCTAACCCGTATGCTCACACTACCCCGCGCCCTCACACGTACGCTTCCCCTAAAGCGTTGTCGTACCTTCACCTGGACCCTAAACCGTCCCCGTCCCCTAACCCTAACCCTACCCCGAACCCTAACCCTTACCCTTCCCCGAAGCCTGACCCTCACCCGTCCCCTAATCCTAACCCGCACGCTAACGCGAACCCGCGCCCTCACACGTAGGTTCCCCCTAAAGCGTTGTCGTACCCTCACCTGAACCCTAAACCATCCCCATCCCCTTTCCGTAACCCTAGCCCAACCCTAACACTAACCCTTCCGCGAATCCTGACCCAACCCTTCCCCTAATCCTAACCCGTACGCTAACGCTAATCCGCGCCCTTACACTTACGCTACACCTAAAGCGTTGTTGTACCCTCAGCTGGACACTAAACCGTCCCCATACCCTAAACCTAACCCTAGCACGATCCCTAACTGTAACACTTCCCTGAAGCCTTCCCCTCACCCGTCCCCTAATCCTAACCCTTACTCTAACGCTAATCCACGCCCTCACACGTATGCTCCCCCTAAACCGTTGTCGTACCCTCACCTGGACCCTAAACCGTCCCCGTCCCCTAATCCTAACCCTAGCCCGAACACTAACCCTAAAACTTCCCCGAAGCCTTCCCCTCACCCGTCCCCTAATCCTAACCCGTACGCTCACACTAACCCACGCCCTCACACGTACGCTCCCCCTAAACCGTTGTCGTACCCTCACCTGGACCCTAAACCGTCCCCGTCCCCTAACCCTAATCCTTGCCCGAAACCTAACCCTAACCCTTCCCCGAAGCCTTCCCCTCACCCGTCCCTTAATCCTAACCCGTACGCTCACAGTAACCCATGCCCTCACACATACGCTCCCCCTAAACGTTTGTCGTACCCTCACCTGGACCCTAAACCGTCCCCGTCCCCTAACCCTAACCCTAGCCCGAACCCTAACCCTAAAACTTCCCCGAAGCCTCACCCTCACCCGTACCCTAATCCTATCTAGTACGCTAACACTATCCCAGGCCCCCACACGTACGCTCCCCCTAAAGCGTTGCCGTCCCCTCACTTGGACCCTAAACCGTTCGCGTCCCCTAACCCTAAACCTAGCGCGAACCCTAACCCTTACCCTTCCCCGAAGCCTGACCATCACCCGTCCCCTAATCCTAAACCGTACGCAAACGCTAACCCATGCCCTCACACATACGCTCCCCCTAAAGCGTTGTCGTACCTTCACCTGGACCCTAAACCGTCCCCGACCCCTAAGCCTAACCCTAGACTGAACCCTAACCCTAAACCTTCCCCGAAACCTGACCCTCACCCGTCCCCTAATCCTAACCCGTACGCTTACACTAACCCGCGCTCTCACACGTACGTTCCCCGAAAGCGTTGTCGTACCCTCACCTGCACCCTAAACCGTCCCCATCCCCTAACCCTAACCCTACCCGAACCCTAAAGCGAACCCTACCCTGAAGCCTGACCCTCACCCGGCACCTAATCCTTACTCGTACGCTAACACTAACCCGCGCCCTCACACGTACTCTCCCCGTAAAGCGTTGTCGTACCCTCACCTGAACCCTAAACCGTCCCCGTCCCCTAACCCTAACCCTAGCCCGAACCCTAACCCTAACACTTCCCCGAAGCCTGACCCTCCCCCGTCCCCTAATCCTAACCCCTACGCTAACGCTAACCCGCGCCCTCACACGTACGCTCCCCCTAAATCGTTGTCGTAACCTCACCTGAACCCTAAACTGTCCCCGTCCGGTAACCCTAACCCTAGCCGGAACCCTAACCCTAACCATTCCCCGAAGCCTGACCCTCAACCATCACCTAATCCTAACCCGCACGCTAACGCGAACCCACGCCCTCACACGTAGGTTCCCCCTAAACCGTTGTCGTACCCTCACCTGAACCCTAAACCATCCCCATCCCCTAACCGTAACCCTAGCCCAACCCTAACCCTAACCCTTCCCCGAATCCTGACCCAACCCGTCCCCTAATCCTATCCCGTACGCTAACGCTAATCCGCGCCCTCACACGTACGCTACACCTAAAGCGTTGTTGTACCCTCTGCTGGACACTAAACCATCCCCATACCCTAAACCTAACCCTAGCCCGAACCCTAACCCTAACACTTCCCTGAAGCCTGACCCTTACCCATCCCCTAATCTTAACACGTACGCTCACGCTAACCCGTACCCTGACACTTACACTCTCCCTAAAGCGTTGTCGTACCCTCACCTGGATCCTAAACCGTCCCCGTCTCCTAACCCTAACCCTAGCCCGAACCCTAACCCTAACCCTTCACCGAATCCTCACCCTCACACGTTCCCTAATCCTAACCCGCACGCTAACGCTAACCCATGCCCTCACACGTATGCTCCCCCTAAAGCGTTGTCGTACCCTCACCTGGACCCTAAACCGTCCCCGTCCCCTAACCCTAACCCTAGGCCGAACCCTAACCCTAACTATTCCCCGAAGCCTGACCCCTACCCGTCCCCTAATCCTAACCCGTACGCTAACGCTAACTTACGCCCTCACACGTACGCTCCCCCTAAAGCGTTGTCGTACCCTCACCTGGACACTAAACTGTCCCCGTCCCCTAACTCTAACCCTAGCCCGAACCCTAACCCAAACGATTCCCCGAAGCCTGACCCTCACCCGTCCCCTAATCCTAACCTGTACGCTAACATTGACATGCGCCCTCACAAGTACGCTACCCCTAAAGCGTTGTCATACCCTAACCTGGACCCTCAACTGTCCCAGTCCCCGTCCCCTAACCCTAGCCGAAACCCTAACCGTAAGCCTTCACCGAAGCCTGACCCTCACCCGTCCCCTCATCCTAACCCGTACGCTCACGCTAACCCGCGCCCTCACACATACGCTCCCCGTAAAGCATTGTCGTACCCTCACCTGGACCCTAAACCGTCCCCGTCCTCTAACCCTAAACCTAGCCCGAACCCTAACCCTAACACTTCCCCGAAGCCTGACCCTCACCCTTCCCCTAATCCTAACCCGTATGCTCACGATAACCAGCGCCCTCACACGTACGCTCCCCCTAAACCGTTGTCGTACCCTCACATGGACCCTTAACCATCCCCGTCCCCTAACCCTAACCCTAGCCCGAACCCTAACCCTAACCCTATCCCGAAGCCTGACCCTCACCCATCCCCTAATCCTAACCCGTACGCTCACATAACCCACGCCCTCACACGTATGCTCCCCCTTAACCATTGTCGTACACTCACTTGGACACTAAACCGTCCCCATCCGCTAACCTTAACTCTAGCCCGAATCCTAACCCTAACCCTTCCCCGAATCCTTCCCCTCACCCGTCCCATAATCCTAACCCGTACGCTCACACTAACCCGCGCCCTCACACGTACGCTCCCCCTAAAGCATTGTCGTACCCTCACCTGGACCCTAAACCGTCCCCGTCCCCTAACCCTAACCCTAGCCCGAACCCTAACCCTAACGCTTCCCCGAAGCTTTCCCCTCACCCGTCCCCTAATCCTAACCGGTACGCTTGCACTAACCCACGTCTTCACACGTACACTCCCCCTAAACCGTTGTCGTACACTCACCTGGACCCTAAATCGTCCCCGTCCCCTAATCCTAACCCTAGCCCGAACCCTCAACCTAACCCTTCCCCGAAGCCTTCCCCTCACTCGTCCCCTAATCCTAACCCGTACGCTCACACTAACCCGCGCACTCACACGTACGCTCCCCCTAAACCATTGTCGTACCCTCACCTGGACCCTAACCGTCCCGTTTCCCTAACCCTAACCCTAGCCCGAACCCTAATCCTAACACTTCCCCGAAGCCTTCCCCTCACCTGTCCCCTAATCCTAACTTGTACGCTCACACTAATCAGCCCGCTCACACGTACGCCGCCCCTAAATCATTGTCGTACACTCACCTGGACTCTAAACCGTCCCAGTACCATAATCCTAACCCTAGCCCGAACCCTAACCCTAAACATTCCCCGAAGCCTTCCCCTCACCCGTCCCCTAATCCTAACCCGTACGCTCACACTAACCCACGCCCTCACATGTACGCTCCCCCTAAACCGTTGTCGTACCCTCACGTGGACCCTAAACCGTCCCCATCCCCTAACCCTACCCCTAGCCCGGACCCTAACCCTAACCCTTCCCCGAAGCCTTCCCCTCACCCGTCCCCTAATCCTAACCCGTACGCTCACACTAACCCGCGCCCTCACACGTACGCTCCCCGTAAACCGTTGTCGTACCCTCACTTGGACCCTAAACCGTCCCCGTCCCCTAAACCTAACCCTAGCCCGCACCCTAACCCTAACACTTCCCCAAAGCCTTCCCCTCTCCCGTCCCCTAATCCTAACCCGTACGCTCACGCTAACCCGCGCCCTCACACGTACGCTCCCCCTAAACCGTTGTCGTACCCTCACCTTAACCCTAAACCGTCCTCGTCCCGTAACCCTAACCCTAGCCCGAACCCTAACCCTAACACTTCCCCGAAGCCTTCCCCTCACCCGTCCCCTAATCCTAACCCGTACGCTCACACTAACCTGCTCCCTCACACGTACGCTCCCCCTAAACCGTTGTCGTACCCTCACCTGGACCCTAAACCGTCCCCGTCCCCGAACCCTAACCCTAGCCCGAACCCTAACCCTAACCCTTCCCCGAAGCCTTCCCGTCACCCGTCTCCTAATCCTAACCCGTAAGCTCACACTAACCCACGCCCTCACACGTACGCTCCCCCTAAACCGTTGTCATATCCTCACCTGGACCCTAAACCGTACCCGTCCCCTAAACCTAACCCTAGCCCGAACCCTAACCCTAACCCTTCCCCGAAGCCTTCCCCTCACCCGTCACCTAATCCTAACGCGTATGCTCACACTAACTGGCGCCCTCACACGTACGCTCCCCCTAAACCGTTTTCGTACCCTCACCTGGACCCTAAACCGTCCCCGTCCCCTAACCCTAACCCTAGTCCGAACCCTAACCCTAACACTTCCCCGAAGCCTACCCCTCACCCGTCCCCTAATCCTAATCCGTATGCTCACACTAACCCGTACCCTCACACGTACACTCCCCCTAAACCGTTGTCGTACCCTCACCTGGACCCTAAACCGTCCCGGTCCCCTAACCCTAAACCTAGCCCGAACCCTAAACCTAACCCTTCCCCGAAACCTTCCCCTCACCCGTCCCCTAATCCTAACCCGTACGCTCACACTAACCTGCGCCCTCACATGTACGCTCCCCTTAAACCGTTGTCATACCCTCACCTGGACCCTAAACCATCCCCGTCCCCTAACCCTAACCTTAGCCCGAACCCTAACCCTAACCCTTCCCCGAAGCCTTCCCCTCACCCGTCCCCTAATCCTAACCCGTACGCTCACACTAAACCGCGCCCTCACACGTACGCTCCCCCTAAACCGTTGTCGTACACTCACCTGGACCCTAAACCGTCCCCGTAACCTAACCCTAACCCTAGCCCGAACCCTAACCCTAACCCTTCCCCGAAGCCTTCCCCTCACCCGTCCCCTAATCCTAACCCGTATGCTCACACTAACCCGCGCCCTCACACGTACGCTCCCCCTAAACTGTTGTCGTACCCTCACCTGGACCCTAAACGGTCCCCGTCCCCTAACCCTAACCCTAGCCCGAACCTTAACACTAACCCTTCCCCGAAGCCTGACACTCACCCGTCCCCTAATCCTAACCCATACGCTAACGCTAACCCGCGCCCTCACACGTACGCTCCCGGTAAAACGTTGTCGTACCCTCACCTTGACCGTAAACCGTCCCCGTCCGATAACCCTAACCCTAGCCCGAACCGTAACCCTAACCATTCCTCGAAGCCTGACCCTCACCCATCCCCTAATCCTAACCCGCACGCGAACGCTTACCCAAGCCCTCACACGTACGCTCCCCCTAAAGCGTTGTCGTACCCTCACCTGGACCCTAACCGTCCCCGTCCCCTAACCCTAACCCTAGACCGAACCCTAACACTAACACTTCCCCAAAGCCTGAACCAACAGGTCTCGTAATCCTAACCCTTACGCTAACGCTAATCCGCGCCCTCACACGTACGCTCCCCCAAAAGCGTTCTCGTACCCTCACCTGGACCCTAAACCGTCCCCGTCCCCTAACACTAACCATAGCCCGAACCCTAACACTAACCCTTCCCCGAAGCCTTCCCCTCACCTGTCCCCTAATCCTAACACGTATGCTAACACTAACCCGTGCCCTCACACGTACGCTCCCCGTAAAGCGTTGTCGTACCCTCACCTGGACCCTAATCCGTCCCGGTCCCCTAACCCTAAACCTAGCCCGATCCCTAACCCTAACCCTTCCCCGAAGCCTGACCCTCACCCGTCCCCTAATCCTAACAAGTACGCTAACACTGACCCACGCTCTCACAACTACACTCCCCCTAAAGCATGGTCATACCCTCACCTGGACCCTCAACCATCCCCGTCCCCGTCCGCTAACCCTAGCCCGAACCCTAAACCTAACACTTCCCTGAAGCCTGACCCTCACCCGTCCCCTAATCCTAACCCGTACGCTAACACTAATCTGCGCCGTCACAAGTACACTCCCCCTAAAGCGCTGTCATACCCTCACATGGACCCTCAACCTTCCCCGTCCCCTAACCCTAACCCTAGCCCGAACCCTAACCCTAACCCTTCCCCGAAGCCTGACCCTCACCCGTCCCCTAATCCTAACCCGTACGCTAACACTCACACACTCCCTCACACGTACGCTCCCCCGAAAGCGTTGTCGTACCCTCACCTGGACCCTAAACCGTCCCCGTGCCCTAACCCTAACCCTAGACTGAACCCTAAACCTAAACCTTCCCTGAAGCCTGACCCTCATCCGTCCCCTAATCCTAACCCGTACGCTCACACTAACCCGCGCCCTCACACGTACACTTCCCCTAAAGCGTTGTGGTATCCTCACCTGGACCCTAAACCGTCCCCGTCCCCTAACACTAACCCTAGCCCGAACCCTAATCCTTACCCTTCCCCGAAGCCTGACCCTCACCCGTACGCTAATCCTATCACGTACGCTAACACTAACCCAGGCCCTCACACGTACGCTCCCCCTAAAGCATTGTCGTACCCTCACCTGGACCCTCAACCGTTCCCGTACCCTAACCCTAACCTTAGCCCGAACCCTAACCCTTATCCTTCCCCGAAGCCTGACCCTCACCCGTCCCCTAATCCTAACCCGTACGCAAATGCTAATCCATGCCCTCACACATACGCTCCCCCTAAAGCGTTGTCGTACCTTCACCTGGACCCTAAACCGTCCCCATCCTCTAACCCTAACCCTAGCCCGAACCCTTACCCGAACCCTTCCCTGAAGCCTGACTCTCACCTGGCACCTAATCCTTACTCGTACGCTAACACTAACCTGCGTCCTCACACGTACGCTCCCCCTAAAGCGTTGTCGTACCCTCACCTGGACCCTAAACCGTCCCCGTCCCCTAACCCTAACCCTAGCCCGAACCCTAACCCTAACTCTTCCCCGAAGACTCATCCTCCCCCGTCCCCTAATCCTAACCCGTACGCTAACGCTAACCCGCGCCCTCACACGTACGCACCCCCTAAAGCGTTGTCGTAACCTCACCTGAACTCTAAACCGTCCCCGTCCGATAACCCTAACCCTAGACGGAACCCTAACCCTAACCATTCCCAGAAGCCTGACCCTCACCCGTCACCTAATCCTAACCCGCACGCTAACACTAATTCGCGCCCTCACACGTACGCTACACCTAAAGCGTTGTTGTACCCTCAGCTGGACACTAAACCATCCCCATACCCTAAACCTAACCCTAGGCCGAACCCTAACCCTAACACTTCCCCAAGCCTGACACTCACCCGTCCCCTAATCCTAACCCGTACGCTAACGCTAACCCGCCCCTTAACACGTTCCCTCCCCCTAAAGCTTTGTCGTACCCTCACCTGGAACCTAAACAGTCCCCGTCCCCTAAACCTAACCCTAGACCGAACCATAACCCTAACCCTTCTCGAAGCCTGAAACTAACCCGTCCCCTAATCCTAACCCGCACGCTAACGCTAACCCACGCCCTCACACGTACGCTACCCCTAAAGCGTTGTCGTACCCTCAGCTGTACCCTAAAACGTCCCCGTCCCCTAAACCTAACCCTAGACCGAACCATAACCCTAACCCTTCTCGAAGCCTGAACCTAACCCGTCCCCTAATCCTAACACGCACGCTAACGCTATCCCACGCCCTCACACGTACGCTCCCCGTAAAGCGTTGTCGTACCCTCACCTGGACCCTAAACCATCCCCGTCCCCTAACCCTAGCCCGAACCCTAACCCTAACCCTTCCCCGAAGCCTTCCCCTCACCCGTCCCCTAATCTTAACCCGTACGCTCACACTAACCAGCGCCCTCACACGTACGCTCCCCCTAAACCGTTGTCGTACCTCACCTGGACCCTAAACCGTCCCCGTCCCCTAATCCTAACCCTAGCCCGAACACTAACCCTAAAACTTCCCCGACGCCTTCCCCTCACCCGTCCCCTAATCCTAACCCGTACGCTCACACTAACCCACGCCCCCACACCTACACTCCCCCTAAAACTTTGTCGTACCCTCACCTGGACCCTAAACCGTCCCCGTCCCCTAACCCTAACCCTAGCCCGAACCCTAACACTTCCCTGAAGCCTTCCCCTCATCCGTCCCCTAATCCTAACCGATACGCTCACACTAACCCTCACGCTCACACGTACGCTCCCCCTAAACCGTTGTCATACCCTCACCTGGACCCTAAACCGTCCCCATCCCCTAACCCTAATCCTAGCCCGAACCCTAACCCTAACCCTTCCCCGAAGCCTTCCCCTCACCTGTCCCCAAATCCTAACCCGTACGATCACACTAACCCGCGACCTCACACGTACGCTCCTCCTAAAACTTTGTCGTACCCTCACCTGGATCCTAAACCGTCCCCGTCCCCTAACCCTGATCCTAGCCCGAACCCTAACCCTAACACTTCCCCAAAGCCTTCCCCTCACCCGTCCCCTAATCCTAACCCGTACGCTCACACTAAACCGCGCCCTCACACGTACGCTCCCCCAAAACCGTTGTCGTACCCTCACCTGGACCCTAAACCGTCCCCGTCCCCTAACCCTAACCCTAGCCCGAACCCTAACCCTCACCCTTCCCCGAAGCGTTCCCCTCACCCGTCCCCTAATCCTAACCCGTACGCTCAAACTAACCCACACCCTCACACGTACGCTCCCCCTAAAGCGTTGTCGTACCCTCACCATGACCCAAAACCGTCCCCGTCCCCTAACCCTAACCCTAGCCCGAACCCTAACCCTTCCCCGAAACTTTCCCCTCACCCGTCCCATAAATGTAACCCGTACTCTCACACTAACCCACGCCCTCAAACGTACCCTCCCCCTAAACCGTTGTCATACCCTCACCTGGACCCTAAACCGTGCCCGTCCCCTAACCATAACCCTAGCCCGAACCCTAACCCTAACACTTCCCCAAAGCCTGACCCTCACCCGTCCCCTAAGCCTAACCCGTACGCTCACACTAACCCGCGCCCTCACACGTACGCTCCCCCTAAAGCGTTGTCGTACCCTCACCTGGACCCTAAATCGTCCCCATCCCCTAACCCTAACCCTAGCCCGAACCCTAAACCTAACCCTTACCCGAAGCCTTCCCCTCACCCCTCCCCTAATCCTAACCCGTACGCTCACACTAACCTGCGCCCTCACACGTACGCTCCCCCTAAACCGTTGTCGTACCCTCACCTGGACCCTAAACCGTCCCCGTCCCCTAACCCTAACCCTAGCCCGAACCCTAAACCTAGCAATTCCGTGAAGCCTGACCCTTACACGTCCCGTAATCCTAACCCGTACGCTAACGCTAACCCGCGCCCTCACACGTACGCTCCCCCTAAAGCGTTTTCGTACCCTCACCTGGACCCTAAACCGTCCCCGTCCCCTAACACTAACCATAGCCCGAACCCTAACCCTAACCCTTCCCCGAAGCCTTCCACTCACCCGTCCCCTAATCCTAACCCGTATGCTAACAGTAAACCGTGCCCTCACACGTACGCTCCCCCTAAAGTGTTGTCCTACCCTCACCTGGACCGTAAACCGTCCCGGTCCCCTAACCCTAAACCTAGCGTGATCCCTAACCCTAACCCTTCCCTGAAGCCTGACCCTCACCCGTCCCCTAATCCTAACCCGTATGCTCACACTACCCCGCGCCCTCACACGTACGCTTCCCCTAAAGCGTTGTCGTACCTTCACCTGGACCCTAAACCGTCCCCGTCCCCTAACCCTAACCCTACCCCGAACCGTAACCCTTACCCTTCCCCGAAGCCTGACCCTCACCCGTCCCCTAATCCTAACCCGCACGCTAACGCGAACCCGCGCCCTCACACGTAGGTTCCCCCTAAAGCGTTGTCGTACCCTCACCTGAACCCTAAACCATCCCCATCCCCTTTCCGTAACCCTAGCCCAACCCTAACACTAACCCTTCCGCGAATCCTGACCCAACCCTTCCCCTAATCCTAACCCGTACGCTAACGCTAATCCGCGCCCTTACACTTACGCTACACCTAAAGCGTTGTTGTACCCTCAGCTGGACACTAAACCGTCCCCATACCCTAAACCTAACCCTAGCACGATCCCTAACTGTAACACTTCCCTGAAGCCTTCCCCTCACCCGTCCCCTAATCCTAACCCTTACTCTAACGCTAATCCACGCCCTCACACGTATGCTCCCCCTAAACCGTTGTCGTACCCTCACCTGGACCCTAAACCGTCCCCGTCCCCTAATCCTAACCCTAGCCCGAACACTAACCCTAAAACTTCCCCGAAGCCTTCCCCTCACCCGTCCCCTAATCCTAACCCGTACGCTCACACTAACCCACGCCCTCACACGTACGCTCCCCCTAAACCGTTGTCGTACCCTCACCTGGACCCTAAACCGTCCCCGTCCCCTAACCCTAATCCTTGCCCGAAACCTAACCCTAACCCTTCCCCGAAGCCTTCCCCTCACCCGTCCCTTAATCCTAACCCGTACGCTCACAGTAACCCATGCCCTCACACGTACGCTCCCCCTAAACGTTTGTCGTACCCTCACCTGGACCCTAAACCGTCCCCGTCCCCTAACCCTAACCCTAGCCCGAACCCTAACCCTAAAACTTCCCCGAAGCCTCACCCTCACCCGTACCCTAATCCTATCTAGTACGCTAACACTATCCCAGGCCCCCACACGTACGCTCCCCCTAAAGCGTTGCCGTCCCCTCACTTGGACCCTAAACCGTTCGCGTCCCCTAACCCTAACCCTAGCGCGAACCCTAACCCTTACCCTTCCCCGAAGCCTGACCATCACCCGTCCCCTAATCCTAAACCGTACGCAAACGCTAACCCATGCCCTCACACATACGCTCCCCCTAAAGCGTTGTCGTACCTTCACCTGGACCCTAAACCGTCCCCGACCCCTAAGCCTAACCCTAGACTGAACCCTAACCCTAAACCTTCCCCGAAACCTGACCCTCACCCGTCCCCTAATCCTAACCCGTACGCTTACACTAACCCGCGCTCTCACACGTACGTTCCCCGAAAGCGTTGTCGTACCCTCACCTGCACCCTAAACCGTCCCCATCCCCTAACCCTAACCCTACCCGAACCCTAAAGCGAACCCTACCCTGAAGCCTGACCCTCACCCGGCACCTAATCCTTACTCGTACGCTAACACTAACCCGCGCCCTCACACGTACTCTCCCCGTAAAGCGTTGTCGTACCCTCACCTGAACCCTAAACCGTCCCCGTCCCCTAACCCTAACCCTAGCCCGAACCCTAACCCTAACACTTCCCCGAAGCCTGACCCTCCCCCGTCCCCTAATCCTAACCCCTACGCTAACGCTAACCCGCGCCCTCACACGTACGCTCCCCCTAAATCGTTGTCGTAACCTCACCTGAACCCTAAACTGTCCCCGTCCGGTAACCCTAACCCTAGCCGGAACCCTAACCCTAACCATTCCCCGAAGCCTGACCCTCAACCATCACCTAATCCTAACCCGCACGCTAACGCGAACCCACGCCCTCACACGTAGGTTCCCCCTAAACCGTTGTCGTACCCTCACCTGAACCCTAAACCATCCCCATCCCCTAACCGTAACCCTAGCCCAACCCTAACCCTAACCCTTCCCCGAATCCTGACCCAACCCGTCCCCTAATCCTATCCCGTACGCTAACGCTAATCCGCGCCCTCACACGTACGCTACACCTAAAGCGTTGTTGTACCCTCTGCTGGACACTAAACCATCCCCATACCCTAAACCTAACCCTAGCCCGAACCCTAACCCTAACACTTCCCTGAAGCCTGACCCTTACCCATCCCCTAATCTTAACACGTACGCTCACGCTAACCCGTACCCTGACACTTACACTCTCCCTAAAGCGTTGTCGTACCCTCACCTGGATCCTAAACCGTCCCCGTCTCCTAACCCTAACCCTAGCCCGAACCCTAACCCTAACCCTTCACCGAATCCTCACCCTCACACGTTCCCTAATCCTAACCCGCACGCTAACGTTAACCCATGCCCTCACACGTATGCTCCCCCTAAAGCGTTGTCGTACCCTCACCTGGACCCTAAACCGTCCCCGTCCCCTAACCCTAACCCTAGGCCGAACCCTAACCCTAACTATTCCCCGAAGCCTGACCCCTACCCGTCCCCTAATCCTAACCCGTACGCTAACGCTAACTTACGCCCTCACACGTACGCTCCCCCTAAAGCGTTGTCGTACCCTCACCTGGACACTAAACTGTCCCCGTCCCCTAACTCTAACCCTAGCCCGAACCCTAACCCAAACGATTCCCCGAAGCCTGACCCTCACCCGTCCCCTAATCCTAACCTGTACGCTAACATTGACATGCGCCCTCACAAGTACGCTACCCCTAAAGCGTTGTCATACCCTAACCTGGACCCTCAACTGTCCCAGTCCCCGTCCCCTAACCCTAGCCGAAACCCTAACCGTAAGCCTTCACCGAAGCCTGACCCTCACCCGTCCCCTCATCCTAACCCGTACGCTCACGCTAACCCGCGCCCTCACACATACGCTCCCCGTAAAGCATTGTCGTACCCTCACCTGGACCCTAAACCGTCCCCGTCCTCTAACCCTAAACCTAGCCCGAACCCTAACCCTAACACTTCCCCGAAGCCTGACCCTCACCCTTCCCCTAATCCTAACCCGTATGCTCACGATAACCAGCGCCCTCACACGTACGCTCCCCCTAAACCGTTGTCGTACCCTCACATGGACCCTTAACCATCCCCGTCCCCTAACCCTAACCCTAGCCCGAACCCTAACCCTAACCCTATCCCGAAGCCTGACCCTCACCCATCCCCTAATCCTAACCCGTACGCTCACACTAACCCGCGCCCTCACACGTACGCTCCCCGTAAACCGTTGTCGTACCCTCACTTGGACCCTAAACCGTCCCCGTCCCCTAAACCTAACCCTAGCCCGCACCCTAACCCTAACACTTCCCCAAAGCCTTCCCCTCTCCCGTCCCCTAATCCTAACCCGTACGCTCACGCTAACCCGCGCCCTCACACGTACGCTCCCCCTAAAGCGTTTTCGTACCCTCACCTGGACCCTAAACCGTCCCCGTCCCCTAACACTAACCATAGCCCGAACCCTAACCCTAACCCTTCCCCGAAGCCTTCCACTCACCCGTCCCCTAATCCTAACCCGTATGCTAACACTAAACCGTGCCCTCACACGTACGCTCCCCCTAAAGTGTTGTCGTACCCTCACCTGGACCGTAAACCGTCCCGGTCCCCTAACCCTAAACCTAGCGTGATCCCTAACCCTAACCCTTCCCTGAAGCCTGACCCTCACCCGTCCCCTAATCCTAACCCGTATGCTCACACTACCCCGCGCCCTCACACGTACGCTTCCCCTAAAGCGTTGTCGTACCTTCACCTGGACCCTAAACCGTCCCCGTCCCCTAACCCTAACCCTACCCCGAACCCTAACCCTTACCCTTCCCCGAAGCCTGACCCTCACCCGTCCCCTAATCCTAACCCGCACGCTAACGCGAACCCGCGCCCTCACACGTAGGTTCCCCCTAAAGCGTTGTCGTACCCTCACCTGAACCCTAAACCATCCCCATCCCCTTTCCGTAACCCTAGCCCAACCCTAACACTAACCCTTCCGCGAATCCTGACCCAACCCTTCCCCTAATCCTAACCCGTACGCTAACGCTAATCCGCGCCCTTACACTTACGCTACACCTAAAGCGTTGTTGTACCCTCAGCTGGACACTAAACCGTCCCCATACCCTAAACCTAACCCTAGCACGATCCCTAACTGTAACACTTCCCTGAAGCCTTCCCCTCACCCGTCCCCTAATCCTAACCCTTACTCTAACGCTAATCCACGCCCTCACACGTATGCTCCCCCTAAACCGTTGTCGTACCCTCACCTGGACCCTAAACCGTCCCCGTCCCCTAATCCTAACCCTAGCCCGAACACTAACCCTAAAACTTCCCCGAAGCCTTCCCCTCACCCGTCCCCTAATCCTAACCCGTACGCTCACACTAACCCACGCCCTCACACGTACGCTCCCCCTAAACCGTTGTCGTACCCTCACCTGGACCCTAAACCGTCCCCGTCCCCTAACCCTAATCCTTGCCCGAAACCTAACCCTAACCCTTCCCCGAAGCCTTCCCCTCACCCGTCCCTTAATCCTAACCCGTACGCTCACAGTAACCCATGCCCTCACACGTACGCTCCCCCTAAACGTTTGTCGTACCCTCACCTGGACCCTAAACCGTCCCCGTCCCCTAACCCTAACCCTAGCCCGAACCCTAACCCTAAAACTTCCCCGAAGCCTCACCCTCACCCGTACCCTAATCCTATCTAGTACGCTAACACTATCCCAGGCCCCCACACGTACGCTCCCCCTAAAGCGTTGCCGTCCCCTCACTTGGACCCTAAACCGTTCGCGTCCCCTAACCCTAACCCTAGCGCGAACCCTAACCCTTACCCTTCCCCGAAGCCTGACCATCACCCGTCCCCTAATCCTAAACCGTACGCAAACGCTAACCCATGCCCTCACACATACGCTCCCCCTAAAGCGTTGTCGTACCTTCACCTGGACCCTAAACCGTCCCCGACCCCTAAGCCTAACCCTAGACTGAACCCTAACCCTAAACCTTCCCCGAAACCTGACCCTCACCCGTCCCCTAATCCTAACCCGTACGCTTACACTAACCCGCGCTCTCACACGTACGTTCCCCGAAAGCGTTGTCGTACCCTCACCTGCACCCTAAACCGTCCCCATCCCCTAACCCTAACCCTACCCGAACCCTAAAGCGAACCCTACCCTGAAGCCTGACCCTCACCCGGCACCTAATCCTTACTCGTACGCTAACACTAACCCGCGCCCTCACACGTACTCTCCCCGTAAAGCGTTGTCGTACCCTCACCTGAACCCTAAACCGTCCCCGTCCCCTAACCCTAACCCTAGCCCGAACCCTAACCCTAACACTTCCCCGAAGCCTGACCCTCCCCCGTCCCCTAATCCTAACCCCTACGCTAACGCTAACCCGCGCCCTCACACGTACGCTCCCCCTAAATCGTTGTCGTAACCTCACCTGAACCCTAAACTGTCCCCGTCCGGTAACCCTAACCCTAGCCGGAACCCTAACCCTAACCATTCCCCGAAGCCTGACCCTCAACCATCACCTAATCCTAACCCGCACGCTAACGCGAACCCACGCCCTCACACGTAGGTTCCCCCTAAACCGTTGTCGTACCCTCACCTGAACCCTAAACCATCCCCATCCCCTAACCGTAACCCTAGCCCAACCCTAACCCTAACCCTTCCCCGAATCCTGACCCAACCCGTCCCCTAATCCTATCCCGTACGCTAACGCTAATCCGCGCCCTCACACGTACGCTACACCTAAAGCGTTGTTGTACCCTCTGCTGGACACTAAACCATCCCCATACCCTAAACCTAACCCTAGCCCGAACCCTAACCCTAACACTTCCCTGAAGCCTGACCCTTACCCATCCCCTAATCTTAACACGTACGCTCACGCTAACCCGTACCCTGACACTTACACTCTCCCTAAAGCGTTGTCGTACCCTCACCTGGATCCTAAACCGTCCCCGTCTCCTAACCCTAACCCTAGCCCGAACCCTAACCCTAACCCTTCACCGAATCCTCACCCTCACACGTTCCCTAATCCTAACCCGCACGCTAACGCTAACCCATGCCCTCACACGTATGCTCCCCCTAAAGCGTTGTCGTACCCTCACCTGGACCCTAAACCGTCCCCGTCCCCTAACCCTAACCCTAGGCCGAACCCTAACCCTAACTATTCCCCGAAGCCTGACCCCTACCCGTCCCCTAATCCTAACCCGTACGCTAACGCTAACTTACGCCCTCACACGTACGCTCCCCCTAAAGCGTTGTCGTACCCTCACCTGGACACTAAACTGTCCCCGTCCCCTAACTCTAACCCTAGCCCGAACCCTAACCCAAACGATTCCCCGAAGCCTGACCCTCACCCGTCCCCTAATCCTAACCTGTACGCTAACATTGACATGCGCCCTCACAAGTACGCTACCCCTAAAGCGTTGTCATACCCTAACCTGGACCCTCAACTGTCCCAGTCCCCGTCCCCTAACCCTAGCCGAAACCCTAACCGTAAGCCTTCACCGAAGCCTGACCCTCACCCGTCCCCTCATCCTAACCCGTACGCTCACGCTAACCCGCGCCCTCACACATACGCTCCCCGTAAAGCATTGTCGTACCCTCACCTGGACCCTAAACCGTCCCCGTCCTCTAACCCTAAACCTAGCCCGAACCCTAACCCTAACACTTCCCCGAAGCCTGACCCTCACCCTTCCCCTAATCCTAACCCGTATGCTCACGATAACCAGCGCCCTCACACGTACGCTCCCCCTAAACCGTTGTCGTACCCTCACTTGGACCCTAAACCGTCCCCATACCCTAAACCTAACCCTAGCACGATCCCTAACTGTAACACTTCCCTGAAGCCTTCCCCTCACCCGTCCCCTAATCCTAACCCGTACGCTCACACTAACCCACGCCCTCACACGTACGCTCCCCCTAAACCGTTGTCGTACCCTCACCTGGACCCTAAACCGTCCCCGTCCCCTAACCCTAATCCTTGCCCGAAACCTAACCCTAACCCTTCCCCGAAGCCTTCCCCTCACCCGTCCCTTAATCCTAACCCGTACGCTCACAGTAACCCATGCCCTCACACGTACCCTCCCCCTAAACGTTTTTCGTACCCTCACCTGGACCCTAAACCGTCCCCGTCCCCTAACCCTAACCCTAGCCCGAACCCTAACCCTAAAACTTCCCCGAAGCCTCACCCTCACCCGTACCCTAATCCTATCTAGTACGCTAACACTATCCCAGGCCCCCACACGTACGCTCCCCCTAAAGCGTTGCCGTCCCCTCACTTGGACCCTAAACCGTTCGCGTCCCCTAACCCTAACCCTAGCGCGAACCCTAACCCTTACCCTTCCCCGAAGCCTGACCATCACCCGTCCCCTAATCCTAAACCGTACGCAAACGCTAACCCATGCCCTCACACATACGCTCCCCCTAAAGCGTTGTCGTACCTTCACCTGGACCCTAAACCGTCCCCGACCCCTAAGCCTAACCCTAGACCGAACCCTAACCCTAAACCTTCCCCGAAACCTGACCCTCACCCGTCCCCTAATCCTAACCCGTACGCTTACACTAACCCGCGCTCTCACACGTACGTTCCCCGAAAGCGTTGTCGTACCCTCACCTGCACCCTAAACCGTCCCCATCCCCTAACCCTAACCCTACCCGAACCCTAAAGCGAACCCTACCCTGAAGCCTGACCCTCACCCGGCACCTAATCCTTACTCGTACGCTAACACTAACCCGCGCCCTCACACGTACTCTCCCCGTAAAGCGTTGTCGTACCCTCACCTGAACCCTAAACCGTCCCCGTCCCCTAACCCTAACCCTAGCCCGAACCCTAACCCTAACACTTCCCCGAAGCCTGACCCTCCCCCGTCCCCTAATCCTAACCCCTACGCTAACGCTAACCCGCGCCCTCACACGTACGCTCCCCCTAAATCGTTGTCGTAACCTCACCTGAACCCTAAACTGTCCCCGTCCGGTAACCCTAACCCTAGCCGGAACCCTAACCCTAACCATTCCCCGAAGCCTGACCCTCAACCATCACCTAATCCTAACCCGCACGCTAACGCGAACCCACGCCCTCACACGTAGGTTCCCCCTAAACCGTTGTCGTACCCTCACCTGAACCCTAAACCATCCCCATCCCCTAACCGTAACCCTAGCCCAACCCTAACCCTAACCCTTCCCCGAATCCTGACCCAACCCGTCCCCTAATCCTATCCCGTACGCTAACGCTAATCCGCGCCCTCACACGTACGCTACACCTAAAGCGTTGTTGTACCCTCTGCTGGACACTAAACCATCCCCATACCCTAAACCTAACCCTAGCCCGAACCCTAACCCTAACACTTCCCTGAAGCCTGACCCTTACCCATCCCCTAATCTTAACACGTACGCTCACGCTAACCCGTACCCTGACACTTACACTCTCCCTAAAGCGTTGTCGTACCCTCACCTGGATCCTAAACCGTCCCCGTCTCCTAACCCTAACCCTAGCCCGAACCCTAACCCTAACCCTTCACCGAATCCTCACCCTCACACGTTCCCTAATCCTAACCCGCACGCTAACGCTAACCCATGCCCTCACACGTATGCTCCCCCTAAAGCGTTGTCGTACCCTCACCTGGACCCTAAACCGTCCCCGTCCCCTAACCCTAACCCTAGGCCGAACCCTAACCCTAACTATTCCCCGAAGCCTGACCCCTACCCGTCCCCTAATCCTAACCCGTACGCTAACGCTAACTTACGCCCTCACACGTACGCTCCCCCTAAAGCGTTGTCGTACCCTCACCTGGACACTAAACTGTCCCCGTCCCCTAACTCTAACCCTAGCCCGAACCCTAACCCAAACGATTCCCCGAAGCCTGACCCTCACCCGTCCCCTAATCCTAACCTGTACGCTAACATTGACATGCGCCCTCACAAGTACGCTACCCCTAAAGCGTTGTCATACCCTAACCTGGACCCTCAACTGTCCCAGTCCCCGTCCCCTAACCCTAGCCCAAACCCTAACCGTAAGCCTTCACCGAAGCCTGACCCTCACCCGTCCCCTCATCCTAACCCGTACGCTCACGCTAACCCGCGCCCTCACACATACGCTCCCCGTAAAGCATTGTCGTACCCTCACCTGGACCCTAAACCGTCCCCGTCCTCTAACCCTAAACCTAGCCCGAACCCTAACCCTAACACTTCCCCGAAGCCTGACCCTCACCCTTCCCCTAATCCTAACCCGTATGCTCACGATAACCTGCGCCCTCACACGTACGCTCCCCCTAAACCGTTGTCGTACCCTCACATGGACCCTTAACCATCCCCGTCCCCTAACCCTAACCCTAGCCCGAACCCTAACCCTAACCCTATCCCGAAGCCTGACCCTCACCCATCCCCTAATCATAACTCGTACGCTGACGCTAAAACGCGCCCTCACACGTACGCTCCCCCTAAAGCGTTGTCGTACCCTCACCTGGACCCTAAACTGTCCACGTCCCCTAACCGTAACCCTAACCCTTCCCCGAAGCCTGACCTTCACCCGTCCCCTAATCCTAAACAGTACGCTCACGCTAACCCGTGCCCTCACACGTACGCTCCCCCTAAAGCGTTGTCGTGCCCTCACCTGGACCCTAAACCGTTTCCGTCCCCTAAACCTAACCCTAGCCCAAACCCTAAGCCTGACCCTCACCCGTCCCCTAATCCTAACCCGTACGCTCACGCTAACCCGCGCCATCACCCGTACGCTCCCACTAAAGCGTTGTCGTACCCTCACCTAGACCCTAAACCGTCCCTGTCCCCTAACCCTAACCCTAGCTCGAACACTAAACCTAACCCTTCCCCGAAGCCTGACCCTCACCCGTCCCCTAATCCTAACAAGTACGCTAACGCGAACCCACGACCTCACACGTACGCTCCCCCTAAAGCGTTGTTGTACCCTCACCTGGACCCTAAACCGTCCCCGTCCCCTAACCCTAACCCTAGCCTGAACCCTAACCCTAACCCTTCCCCGAAGCCTGACACTCACCCGTCCCCTAATCCAAACCCGTACGCTCACGCTGACCTGCGCCCTCACACGTACGCTCCCCCTAAACCGTTGTCGTACCCTCACCTGGACCCTAAACCGTCCCCGTCCCCTAACCCTAACCCTAGACCGAACCCTAACCCTAACCCTTCCCCGAAGCCTTCCCCTCACCTGTCCTCTAATCCTAACCCGTATGCTAACACTAACCCATGGCCTCACACGTATGCTCCCCCTAAACCACTGTCATACCCTCACCTGGACCCTAAACCGTCCCCGTCCCCTAACCCTAACCCTAGCCCGAACACTAAACCTAACCCTTCCCCGAAGCCTTCCCCTCACCCGTACCCTAATCCTAACCCGTACGCTAACACTAACCCATGCCCGCACTCGTACGCTCACCCTAAACCGTTGTTGTACCCTCACCTGGACCCTAAACCGTTCCCGTCCCCTAACCTTAACCCTAGCCCGGACCCTAATCCTAACCCTTCCCTGAAGCCTTCCCCTCACCCGTCCCCTAATCCTAACCCGTAAGCTAACACTAACCCGTGCCCTCACACGTTTGCTCCCCCTAAACCGTTGTCGTACCCTCACTTGGACCCTAAAAAGTCCCCATCCCCTAACCATAACCCTAACCCTTAACCGAAGCCTTACCCTAACACGTCCCCTAATCCTAACCTGTACACCAACACTAACCCATGCCCTCACACGTACGCTCAGCCTAAACCACTGTCGTACCCTAACCTCTCCCCTAAAATGTCCCCGTCCCCTAACCTTAACCGTAACCCTAACCCTTACCCTTACCCGAAGCCTTACCCTAACCCGTCCCTTAATCCTAACCCGTACGCTAACATTAGTCCCTGCCCTCACACGTACGCTCACCCTAAACCGTTGTCGTACCCTAACCTGTCCACTAAACCGTCTCCGTCCCCTAACCCTAAGCCTAACCTAACCCAAACCCTTACCCAGAGTCTTACCATACCCAGGTCCCTAATTCTAACCCGTGCTCTAACACTAACCCGTGCCCTCACACGTACGCTCCCCCTAAACCGTGGTCGTACTCTCACCTGGACCCTAACCCGTCCCTGTCCCCTAACCCTAACCCTAGCCCGAACCCTAACCCTAAACCTTCCCCGAAGCCTTCCCCTCACCCGTCCCCTAATCCTAACCTGTACGCTAACACTAACCCATGCCCTCACACGTACGCTCCCCGTAAACCGTTGTCGTACACTCACCCGGACCCTAAACCATCCCCGTCCCTTAAGCCTAAGCCTAGCCCGAACCCTAACCCTAACCCTTCCCCGAAGCCTTCCCCTCACCCGTCCTCTAATCCTAACCCGTACACTAACACTAACCCGTGGCCTTACACGTACGCTCACCCTAAACCGTTGTCGTACCCTCACCTGGACCCTAAACCGTCCCTGTCCCCTAACCCTAACCCTAGCCCGAACACTAAACCTAACCCTTCCCCGAAGCCTTCCCCTCACCCGTCCCTTAATTCTAAGCCGTACGCTAACACTAACCTGTGCCCTCACACGTACGCTCACCCTAAACCGTTGTCGTACCCTCACCTGGACTCTAAACCGTCCCCGTCCCAGTCCCCTAACCCTAACCCTAACACTTACCCGAAGCCTTACACTAACCCGTCCCCTAATCCTAACCCGTACGCTAACACTAAACCGTGCCCTCACACGTACACTCACCCTAAACCGTTGTCGTACCCTAACCTTTCCCCGAAATGGTCCCCATCCCGACCCTAAACCTACCCCTACCCAAAGCCTTACCCTAACCCGTCCCCTAATCCTAACCCGTACCAAAACGATAACCCGTGCCCTCACACATACACTCACACTAAACCACTGTGGTACCCTAACCTGTACTCCAAACAGTCCCCGTCCCCTAACCCTAACCCTAGCCAGAACCATAACCCTAACCCTTCCCCGAAGCCTGACCCTCACCCGTCCCCTAACCCTACCCGTACGCTCACACTAACCCGTGCCCTCACACGTTTGCTCCCCCTAAACCGTTGTCATACCCTCACCTGGACCCTAAACAGTCCCCGTCCCCATAACCCTAACCCTAACTCTTACCTAAAGCCTTACCCTAACCCGTCCGCTAATCCTAACCTGTATGCCAACACTATCCCATGCCCTCACACGTACGCTCACCCTAAACCGTTGTCGTACCCTAACCTGTCCACTAAAATGTCCCCGTCCCCTAACCCTAACCCTAACCCTTACCCTTACCCGAAGCCTTACCCTAACCCGTCCCCTAATCCTAACCCGTACGCTCACAATAACCTGTGCCCTCACATGTACGCTCACCCTAAACCGTTGTCATACCCTAACCTGTCCACTAAACCGTCTCCGTCCCCTAACCCTAAGCCTAACCTAACCCAAACCCTTACCCAGAGTCTTACCATAACCAGTCCCCTAATCCTAACCCGTACGCTAACACTAACCCGTGCCCTCACACGTACGCTCACCCTAAACCGTTTTCATACCCTCACCTGTCCCCTAAACCGTCTCCGTCCCCTAACCCTAACCCTAACCCTTACCCGAAGACTTACCCTAACCTGTCCCCTAATCCTAACCCGTAAGCTAACACTAACCCGTGCCCTCACACATACGCTCATCCTAAACCGTTTTCGTACCCTAACCTGTCCTGTAAACCATCCCCATCCTCTTACCCTAACCCTAAAACTAACACTAACCCTTACCCGAAGCCTTATGCTAACCCGTCCCCAAATCCTAACCGGTACGCTAACACTAACCCGTGCCCTCACACGTACGCTCACCCTAAACCGTTGTCGTACAGTAACCTGTCCCCTAACCCGTCCCCTAATCCTAACCCTAACCCTAACCCTTACACGAAGCCTTGCAGTAACCCGATCCCTAAACCTAACCCATACGATAACACTAAACCGTGCCCTTACACGTACGCTCACCCTAAACCTTTGTTGTACCCTAACCTGTCCCTTAAACCGTCCCCATCCCCGTCCACTAACACTAACCTTAACCCTAAACCTAACCCTTACCCGAAGCCTTACCCTAACCCGTCCCCTAATCCTAACCCATACGCTAACACTAACCCGTGCCCTCACACGTAAGCTCACCATAAACCGTTGACGTACCCTAACCTGTCCCCTAAACCGTCCCCATTCCCTATCCCTAAACCTAACCCTAAACCTAACCCTTACCTTAAGCCTTACCGTAACCCGTCCCCTAATCCTAACCCATACGCTAACACTAACCGGCGCCGTCACGCGTACGCTCACCCTAAAACCTTGTCGTACCCTAACCTGTCCCCTAAACCGTCCCCGTCACCTAACCCTAACCCTAAACCTAACCCTTACCCAAAACCTTACACTAACCCGTCCCCTAATCCTAACCCGTATGCTAACACTAACCTGTGGCCTCAAACGTATGCTCACCCTAAAGCGCTGTCGTACCCTAACCTGTCCCCTAAACCGTCCCCATCCCATAACCCTAACCCTAACCCTAACCCTAACCCTAAACTTACCCAAAGCCTTACCTTAAACCATCCCCTAATCCTAACCCAGACGCTAACACTAACCCGTACTCTCACACGTACGCTCACCCTAAACCGTTGTCTTACCCTAACCTGTCCCCTAAACCGTCCCCATCGCCTAACCCTAACCTTAACACTAACCCTAACCCTAAACCTTAAACGAAGCCTCACCCTAACCCGTCCCTTAATCCTAACCCGTAAGCTAACACTAACCCATGCCCTCACATGTACGCTCACTCTAAACAGTTGTCGTACCCTAACCTGTCCCCGAAATGGTCTCCATCCCCTGACGCTAAACCTACCCCTACCCAAAGCCTTACCCTAACCCGTCCCCTAATCCTAACCCGTACCAAAACAATAACCCGTGCCCTCACACATACACTCACACTAAACCTCTGTGGTACCCTAACCTGTCCCCTAAACCGTCCCCGTCCCCTAACCCTAACCCTAACCCTTACCCAAAGCCTTACCCTAATCCGTCCCCAAATCCTAACCCATATGCTAACACTAACTCGTGCCCTCACACGTACGCTCACCCTAAAATATTTTCGTACCCTAACCTGTCCCCTATACCGTCCCCATCCCCTACACTAACCCTAACCCTGACACTTATCCAAAGCCTTACCCTAACCCGTCCCCTAATTCTAAGCCTTACGCTAACACTACCCCGTGCCCTCACACGGACGCTCACCCTAAACAGTTGTCGTACCCTTACCTGTCCCCTAAACAGTCCCCATCCCCTAACCCCATCCCTAATTCTAACACTTACCCGAAGCCTTACCCTCACCCATCCCCTAATCCTAAGCCATACGCTAACACTACCCCGTGCCCTCACACGGACGCTCACCCTAAACAGTGGTCGTACCCTTACCTGTCCCCTAAACAGTCCCCATCCCCTAACCCCATCCCTAATTCTAACACTTACCCAAAGCCTTACCCTAACCCATCCCCTAATGCAAACCCGTACGCTAACACTAACCCGTGCCCTCACACGTATGCTCACCCTAAACCGTTGTCATACCCTAAACTGTCCCCTAAACCGTCACCATCCCCTAACCCTAACACTAACCCTAACCCTTACCCACAGCCTTACGCTAACCCATCCCCTAATCCTAACCCGTACGCTAACACTAACCCGTGCCCTCACACGTATGCTCACCCTAAACCGTTGTCGTACCCTAACCTGTCCCATAAACCATCCCCGTCCCCTAACCCTAACCCTAACCCTTACCCAAAGACGTAACCTAACACGTCCACTAATCCTAACCCTTACGCTAACACTAAACCGTGCCCTTATGCGTGCGCTCACCCTAAACCGTTGTCATACCCTAACCTGTCCCCTAAACCATCCCCGTCCCCTAACCCTAACACTTACCCTAAGTCTTACCCTAAACTGTCCCCTATTGCTAACCCGTACGCTAACACTAATCCGTGCCCTCACACGTACACTCACCCTAAACCATTGGCGTACACTAACCTGTCCCCTTAACCATCCCCGTCCCCTAACCCTCACCATAACCCTCACCATAACCCTAACCCTAACCCATACCCAAAGCCTTACTCTATCCCGTCCCCTAATCCTAACCCGTACGCTAACACTAACCCATGCCCTCAGATGTACGCTCACCCTAAACCGTTGTCGTACCCTAACCTGTCCCCTAAACCGTCCCCGTCCCCTAACCCTAACCCTGAACCTAACCCTAACACTTACCCGAAGCCTTACCCTAACCCGTCCCCTTATCCTAACCCGTACGCTAAGACTAACCCGTTCCCTCACACGTACGCCTACCCTAAACCATTGCCGTACCCACACCTGTTCCCTAAACAGTCCCCGTCCCCTAATACTAACACTAACCCTAACCCGAAGCCTTACCCTAACCCGTCGCCTAATCCTAACCCGTAGGCTATCACTAACCCCTGCCTTCACATGTACGCTCACCCTAAACCGTTGTCGTACCCTAACCTCTACCCTAAACCGTCCCCGTCCCCTAACGCTAACCCTAATCCTATCCCTAACTCGTCCCCTAATCCTAACCCATATGTTAACACCAACTCGTGCCCTCACACGTATACTCACCCTAAACCGTTTTCATACCCTAACCTGTACCCTAAACCATCCCCGACCCCTACCCCTAACCCTAACCTTAACCCTTACCTGAAGCCTTACCCTAAACCATCCCCTAATCCTAATCCATACGCTAACACGAACCTGTGCCCTCACACGTACGCTCACCCTAAAACGTTGTCGTACCGTAACCTGTCCCCTAAACCATCCCCGTCCCCTAACCCTAAACCTAACCCTAACCCTTACCCGAATCCTTACCCTAAACCATCCACAAATCCTAACCCGTATGCTAACACTAACCCATGCCCTCACACGTACGCTCACCACAGACCATTGTCGTACCCTAACCTGTCTCCTAAACCATCCCCGTCCCCTAACCAACCCTAACCTGAAGCCTTAACATAACCCGTCCCCTAATCCTAACCCGTACGCTAACACTAACCCGTGCCCTCACACGTACGCTCACCCTAAACCGTTGTCGTACCCTAACATGTCCCCTAACTGTCCCCGTCCCCGTCCCCTAACCCTAACCCTAACCCTAACCGTTACCCGAAGCCTTACCCTAACCCATCCCCTAATCCTAACCCGTTTGCTAACACTAACCCATGCCGTCACACGTACACTCCCGCTAAACTGTTGGCGTACCCTAACCTGTCCCCTAAACCGTCCCCGTCCCCTAACCCTAACCATAACCCTAACACTTACCCGAAGCCTTACACGAACCCGTCCCATAATCCTAACCCGTACGCTAACACCAACCTGTGCCCTCACACGTATGCTCACCCTAAACCATTATCGTACCCTAACCTGTCCCGTAACCGTCCCCATCCCGTAACCCTAGCCCTAACCCTAAACCTAACCCTAACACTTACCCAAAAGCTTACCCTAACCTGTCCCCTAATCCTAACACGTATGCTAACACTATCCCATGCCCTCACACGTACGCTCACCCTAAACCGTTGTCGTACCCTACCCTGTCCCCTAAACCGTCCCCGTCCCTTAACCCTAACCCTAATCCTCACCCTAACTGGTCCCCTAATCCTAACCCATACGTTAACACTAACTCATGCCCTCACACGTACGCTCACCCTAAACTGTTTTCATACACTTACCTGTACCCTAAACCGTCCCGGTCCCCTAACCCTAACCCTAACCCTAACCCTAACACTTATCCAAAGCCTTACTCTAACCCGTCCCATAATCCTAACCCGTACGCTAACACTAACCTGGGCCCTCACACGTACGCTGACCCTAAACCATTGTCGTACCCTAATCTGTCCCCTATACCATCCCCGTCCCCTAACCCTAACCCTAACACTAACCCTAACCCTTACCCGAAACCTTACCTTAACCCGTCCCCTAATGCAAACCCGTACGCTAACACTAACACATACCCTAACACGTACGCTCACCCTAAACCGTTGTCGTACCCTACCATGTCCCCTAAACCATCCCAGTCCCCTAACCCTAACCCTAACCCTAAACCTTACCCGAAGCCTTACCCTAACCCGTCCCCTAATCCTAAACCGTACGCTAACACTAACCCGTGCCCTCACACGTACGCTCACCCTAAAACATTATCGTACCCTAACCAGTCACCTAAACCATCTCCGTCCCCTAACCCTAACCATAACCCTAAGCCTTACCAGAAGCCTTACCCTAACCAGTCCCCTAATACCAAACCGTATGCTAACACTAACCTGTGCCCTGACACGTACACTCACCCTAAACCGTTGTCGTACCCTAACCTGTACCCTAAACCATCACCGTCCCCTAACCCTAACCTAAACCGAAACCTTAACCTTACCCGTGCCCTCATCCTAACCCATACGCTAACACTAACACGTGCCCTCACACTTACGCTCACCCTAAACCATTGTCATACCCGAACCTGTCCCCTAAAACGTCCCCATCCCATAACCCTAACCTTAACCTTAACCCTTACCCAAAGCCTTAACCTATCCCGTCCCCTAAACCTAACCCGTACGCTAACACTAACCCGTGCCCTCACACGTACGCTCACCCTAAACCGTTGTCATACACTATCCTGTCCCCTAAACCATCCCTGTCCCCTAACCCTAACCCTAACACTTACCCGAAACCTTACCCTAAACCATCCCCTAATCCTAACCCGTACGCTAACACTAACCCGTGCCCTCACACGTACGCTCACCCTAAACCGTTGTCATACACTATCCTGTCCCCTGAACCGTCCCCATCCCCTAACCCTTACCCTAATCCTTACACTAACACTTACCCGAAGCCTTACGCTAACCCGTCCCCTAATCCTAACCCGTACGCTAGCACTAACCTGTGCCCACACACGTACGTGCACCCTAAACACTTGTAGTACCCTAACTTGTCCCCTAAACCGTCACCATCCCCTAAACCTAACCTTAACCCTAACCATAACCCTTACCCGAAGCCTTACCCTAACCCGTCCCCTAATCCTATATCATACGCTAACACTAACCCGTGCCCTCACACGTACGCTCACCCTAAACAGTTGTTGTACCCTAACCTGTCCCCTAAACCGTCCCTGTCCCCTAACCCTAACCTTAACACTAACCCTAACCCTAACCCTTAACCGAAGCCTTACCCTAACCCGTCCCCTAATCCTAACCCGTACGCTAACACTAACCCATTCCCTCACACGTACTCTCAACCTAAACCATTGTCAGACCCTAACCTGTCCCCTAAACCGTCCCCGTCCCCTAACCCTAAACTTAAAACTAACCCTAACCCTAACCCTTAACCGAAGCCTTACCCTAACCCATCCCCCAATCCTAACCCGTACGCTAACACTAACCCATTCTCTCACAAGTACGCTCAACCTAAACCATTGTCGTACCCTAACTTATCCCCTAAACCATCCCCATCCCCTAACCCTACCCCTAAACCTTACCCGAAGCCTTACCGTAAACCGTCCCCTAATCCTAACCCGTTCGCTAACACTAACCCGTGCCCTCACACGTACGCTCACCCTAAACCGTTGGCGTACCCTAACCTGTCCCCTATACAGTCCCCGTCCCCTAACCCTAACCCTAACCCTAACCCTAACCCTTATCCGAAGCCTTTCCCTACCCGTCCCCTAATCCTAAGCCGTATGTTAACACTAACCCGTGCCCTCACACGTACGCTCACCCTAAACCGTTGGCGTAAGCTATCCTGTCCCCTAAACCGTCCCCGTCCCCTAACCCTAACCCTAAACCTAAACCTAACCCTTACCCGAAGCCTTATCCTAACCTGTCACCTAATCGTAACCCGTACACTAACACTAACACGTGCCCTCACATGTACGCTCACCCTAAACCATTGTCGTACCCTAACCTGTCCCCTAAACCGTCCCCATTCCCTAACCCTAACCCTAAACCTAACGCTTACCCGAAGCCTTACCCTAACCCGTCCCCTAATCCTAACCAGTACGCTAACACTAACCAGTGCCCTAACAAGTACGCTCACCCTAAAACGTTGTCGTACCCTAACCTGTCCCCTAAACCGTCCCCGTCCCCTAGCCCTAACCCTAAACCTAACACTTACCCGAAGCCTTACCCTAACCTGTCCCCTATTCCTAACCCGAACCCTAACACTATCCCGTGTCCTCATGCGTACGCTCACCCTAAACCGTTGTCGTAACCTAACCTGTCTCCTAAACCGTCCCCGTCCCCTAACCCTAACCCTAATCCTAACCCTAACTCGACCCCTAATCCTAACCCATACGCTAACACTAACTTGTGCCCTCACACGTACGCTCACCCTAAACCGTTTTCATACCCTAACCTGAACCCTAAACCGTCCTCGTCCCCTAACCCTAACTCTAACCCTAACCCTAACCCTTACCCGAAGCCTTACACTAACCCGTCCCCTAATCCTAAACCATACGCTAACACTAACTTGTGCCCTCACATGTACGCTCACCCTAAACCGTTATCATACCCTAACCTGACCCCTAAAGCGTCGCCGTCCCCCACCCTAACCCTAACCCTAAACCCTCCCCATCCCCTAACCCTAACCCTAACCCTAACCCTAACCCTTACCCGAAGCCTTACCCTAACCCGTCCCCTAATCCTAACCCGTACGCTAACACTAACCCATATCCTAACACTTATGCTCACCCTAAACCGTTGTTGTACACTAACCTGTGCCCTAAACCGTCTCCATTCCCTAACCCTAACCGTACCCCTTACTGGAAGCCGTACCCTAAACTTTCCCCTAATCCTTACCCATACGCTGACACTATCCTGTACCCTAACATGTATGCTCACCCTTAACCATTGTCGTACCCTAAACTGTACCCTAATCCGACCCTGTCCCCTAACCCTAACACTTACCCGAGGCCTTACACTAACTCGTCCCCTAATCCTAAGCCATACCCTAACACTAACCTGTACTCTAATACCTATGCTCACCCTAAACCGTTGTTGTACCCTAACATGTACCCTAAACCGTCCCTGTCCCATAAGCCTAACCCTAACACTTACCCGAAGCCTTATCCCATCCTGTCCCTTCATCCTAACCCGTACGCTAACACTAACTCATATCCTAACACGTACACTCACCCTAAACCGTTGTAGTACCCTAATCTGTACCCTAAACCGTCCCCGTCCCTTAACCCTAACCCTAACCCTTACCTGAAGCCTTACCCTAACCTGTCACCTAATCCTAACCCGTACGCTAACACTAACCCATACCCTAACACGTACGGTCACCCTAAACCGCTGTCACACCCTAACCTGTACCCTAAACTGTCCCCCTCTCCTAACCCAACCCTTACCTGAAGCCTTACCCTAACCCGTCCCCTAATTCTAACCCATACGCTAAACTAACCCGTACCCTAACACGTACACTCACCCTAAACCATTGTCGTACCCTAAACTGTACCCTAAACTTCCCCGTCCCCTAACCCTAACCCTAACCTTTACCCGAAGCCTTACCTTAACCTGTCCACTAATCCTAACCCGTATGCTAACACTAACCCATGCCCTAACATGTACACTCAGCCTAAACCATCGTCGTTCCCTAACCTGTACCCTAAACCTTCCCAGTCCCCTAATCCTAACCTTAAACTTTACCTGAAGCCTTACCGTAACCCGTCCCCTAATTCTAACCCATATTCTAACACTAACCCATACCCTAACATGTACGCTCACCCTAAACTCTTGTCGTACCCTAACCTGTACCCTAAACTTTCCCCGTCCCCTAACCCTTACCCGAAATCTTACCCTATCCGGTCCCCTAATCCTAACCCATACGCTAACTCTAACTCATACCCTAACACGAATGCTGACTCTCAACCATTGTCATACCCTAACCTGTTCCCTAAACGGTCACCGTCCCCTATCCCTAACGCTAACCCTAACCCTTACCCGAAGCCTTACCCTAACCCGTCCCCTAATCCTCACCTGTACGCTAACACTAACCCTTACCCTTACATGTACGCTATCCCTAAACTGTTGTCGTACCCTAACCTCTACCCTAAACCATCCCCATTCCCTAAACATAACCCTAACCTGAAGCATTACCCTAACACTTACCCTAATCCTAAACAGTACACTAACACTGACCTGTACCCTAACACTTTCGCTCACCCTAAACCATTGTCGCATCCTAAACCATACCCGTTCCCTAACCCTAACCTTAACCCTAACCCTAAACCTACTTATAGCACTATAACTCAGGAAAATTAAAATAACAAGAAACAACCACCCCAAAGTTTAGGGCTGCTCTGTTTACAAGAGTCTCGACTACGGTACAAATTAAATATCCTTGAAAGAGAGAAATGGATAAAGACGTTTTCATACTTACGTACAATGGAACATCACTCAGCAATGAAATCAATGTCGTCCGGCCTGTACAAGCATAATGAATGGATTTAGGTACAATGATTCAAAGGAAATAAGTCACACAGAAAAAGAAACTTATCATAAGATATCACTTATAAAGGGAATGTAAACTTGGCTACACATGAACTGAATTACAAAACAGAACAGAGTCTCACATTTAGAAAACAAACTTATGCTTTCTTAAGGGGAATGATGAGTTGGGGTGCTACGTAAAACCAGAGATTGAAATTAGCACAGATACTATTCCATAAGCCAAATATGTAATAGACGAGATATACTCCTTGCTCAACGAATTAGACTCAACACCGCCTATTCACTGCAGGGAATATATCTGACAATAAGAATATTAAAACATATGTATTTATATGTCTCCGTAAGAGAATCAAGTGTGTGTAGAGCAGTATACACAGCCATGAAAATCAACTAAACCCCATTATTAAAATAAATTTCAAAAACAAAGACAGTGAAGGAGAGAAAGTTCTTAAATAATTCGTTCAGGGCTTGTGATGAAACTTGGATTTACCACATCCACACCCACAGCTGGGTGAGACATAAGGCAGGACATTTGGGGCTGAGAGGATTGGTGAGGTTCGGTGAGCAAATGGAGACCCTTTGAAGTAATACTGTATGCTACCCATTCCATGGGTCTCAACTCTCCTGGTTTAAGGGATTCTTCCTACAGCTAAAACATGCATGGGAAACCCAGAGGATTGTACACCATGTGATCGGGCAACGTTTCTAAACCTCATCTCATTTTTTGTCCCTTGGTACACGGGTTCGCCATTCCAGATGCTTTACTAAAAATCTCCCCAAGTGGAGAGTCTGTGCCTTAAAACTCCTGTTTAGCACAATTAGCAGTTTCTGCAGAGGTTGAACGGGAATAGGGAGAACCAATGAGAGACTAGCTGTAGGTGTTTGGACGGTCACATTTCACTCTAATTTCCCACCAGGAAGAGGAATTAACAAAAGGCTCAGCGTGCCGTGATGAAACCAGATTAGGGCCTGAAGCAATCCTGTGGTTTTCCTGCCAGCTCACAAGAAAGCGAGTTGAAGAAAGGACCTTAGGGGCACTGTAATTCATAAACCTGCAGAGTTATAAATGACAGCTATCGTCCAAAAATATACTGAAGTAAGGCTGCAAAGAGAACTTGAAAGCACGGCACAATTGCAGGAAATATATTTCAGGAGGTAGATGGAAACTGCATTAAAACATATGAAAAGCGGCAGAACTTCGACAATGATGCACTTGGCCAAAAAATGCACATGCGTTTTTTCCTGAATATATTCAGGAAAAAACGCATACGGCCTTTTTAGCCAACCAAGGAAGCGTGCAATGGAAATCCGCACTACAATGAAGTCTCACTTCCCACCGGTCAAATGGGCCATCTGAAAAAAGTGTAAAAACCAGAAAGGCAGGACAGGCCATGGAGAACAGGGAGCCTTGTTGTGCTGATGGGCGGGATGTAAATGGCCAACAGCCACTCTGGAGAAGTGTATGGTGTTTCCTGAAACCTCTAAAAAACAAAGCTACAGAGACTCGGGCACTTCCACCTATGACCCTATAGCTTAGGAAAATTAAAATCAACAAGACTCAGCCACCCCAAAGTTTAGGGCTGCTGTGTTTACAAGAACCTCGACAACGGAACAACTTAAGTATCCCAGAAAGAGAAAAATGGATAAAGAAGTTGTGGTACTTACATAGAATGGAATATCACTCTGCAATGAAATCAATGTCATCAGGCCCATAGCAGCATAATGAGTGGATTTAGGTAAGATGATTCTGAGTGAAATAAGTCACACAGAAAAAGAAACTAGTCATAAGATATCACTTATAGAGGGAATGTAAACTTGGCTACACATGAACTGAATTACAAAACAGAACAGAGTCTCACATTTAGAAAACCAACTTATGCTTGCTTAAGGGGAAAGGTGAGTTGGGGTGCTGCATAAAACCAGAGATTGAAATGAGCACAGATACCGTTCCATAAGCCAGTAATAGACAAGATATACTCCTTGTTCAACGAAGTGGACTCAACACCCCCTATTCACTGCAGAGGAATATATCTGACTAGTAAGAATCTTAAAACCTATGTGTTTATATGTCTCCATAAGAGGATCAAGTGTGCATCGAGTGGCATAAACACAGCAGTGAAAATCAGCTAAACCCCATTATAAAAATAAATTTCAAAATCAAAACACAAAGACAGTGAAAGAGAGATAAATTCTTAAATAATTCGTTCAGGGCTTGTGACGAAACCTGGATTTACCACATCTACACCCACAGCTGGGAGAGACATAAGGCTGGACACTTGGGGCTGTGAGGATTGGTGAGGTTCGGTGAGCAAATGCAAACCCTTTGAAGTAGTACTGCGTGCTACCCATTCCATGGGTCCCAACTCTCCAGGTTTAAGGGATTCTTCCTACAGCTAAAACATGTGTGGGAAACCCAAAGGATGGTCCACAGTGTGATCGGGCAAGGTTTCTAAAACGCATCTCATTATTCGTCCGCTGGTACTCGGGTTCGCCATTCCAGGCGCTTTACTAACAATCTCCCCACTTGGAGAGTCAGTGCTTGTAACCTCCTGTTTGGCACACTCTGCAATTTCTGCGGAGGATGAACGGGAATAGGGAGAACCAATGAGAGACTAGCTGTAGGTGTTTGGACGGGCACATTTCACTCTAATTTCCCACCAGGATGTAGAATTAACCAAAGACTCAGCGTGCCGTGCCGGAACCAGAATAGGGCCTGAAGCAATCCTGTTGATTTGTGGCCAGCTCACAGAAAGCGAGTTGAAAAAACGAGCTCAGGGGCACTGCAATTCACAAACCTGCAGAGTTATAAAGGACAACTATTGTCCAAAAATGTATTGAGGTATGGCTGTGAAGAGGACTTGAAACAAGGCACAATTGCAGGAAACAGATTTCAGGAGGTAGATTGGAATTGCATTTAAAGCATATGAAAAGCGGCAGATCTTCGGCAACGATGCACTTGGCCAAAAAGGGCGTATGCGTTTTTTCCTGAATATATTCAGGATAAAACGCATACGCCCTTTTTGGCCAACCAAGCAAGCGGGAAATTCAAATCTACACTACAAAGAAGTCTCATCCTAACACGTACCCTAACCCTATCCCGCTACCGTACCCTAACCTGTACCTGAGACCGTACCCGTTCCCTAACCCTAACCCTTACCGTAAGCTGTACACAAACACTAACCCGTACGCTAACATGTACCCTAACAGTAACACATAGCCATACACTAAACTTTATCCTTACCCTACCCCATATCCTAACCCTTTCCCTAAACCGTACCATAACCCGTACCCTAATCCTAACCCATCCCCTAACATTAACCCATAACCTAACCCGTACCCTAATCCTAACCCATACACTAACACGTACCCTAACCCTAACCCGTTGTCATACCCTAACCTGTAACCTAATCTGTACCCATTCCCTAACCCTAACCCTAACCCTTACACTATCCCGTACCATAATCCTAACCTGTACACTAACACTAAACTATACCTTAACACTTACCCTACTCCTAACCCGTGGTCATACCCTAAACTGTACCCCAAACCATACCCGTTCCCTAACCCTAACCCTAAACCTTACCCTAAACCATACCTTAATCCTAACCCGTACACTAACACTAAACTGTACCCTAACACGTACCCTAACCCTAACCCTTTGTTGTTCCCTATACTGTACCCTAAACTGTACCCCTTCCTTAACACTAAACCTAACCCTAACCCTTACCCTAACCCATACCTAACACTAACCCATACACTAAACCTAACCATAACCCTGAATGTAAACCATACCCTAATCCTAACCCATACCCTAACACTAACCCATACCTTAACCCGTACCCTAACACTAAACCATAGCCATACCCTAAACTGTACCCTAACACTAACCCATACCACAACCATAACCCTAAACCATACTCTAAGCCGTACAATAATCCTAACCCATATCCTAACCCTAAACCTTACCCTAAACCCTAATCCTTACCCTTAGCTTAATTTAGTTTTTTTGTATTTAAAAAAATATTTTCTTGGGTTAAAACAAACTAGCAGAACAACAAAATAGGGGGCTTCGCTGGTGGTGCGGTGGTTAGAATCTGCCTGCTAATGCAGGGGACACAGGTTCGAGCCCTGGTCTGGGAGGATCCCACATGCCATGGAGCAACTAGGCCCATAAGCCACAACCAGTGAGCCCTCGCATCTGGAGCCTGTGCTCTGCAACAAGAGAGGTCGCAATAGTGAGAGGCCCACGCACCGAGATCAAGAGTGGCCCCCCACTTGCCACAACTAGAGAAAGCCCTCACACGGAAACTCAGACCCAACACAACAAAAATAAATAAATAAATAATAAACTCCTACCCCCCCCCCCAGAAAAAGAACAACAAAATAAAACAGAAAGTAACCTGAGTGTCCCTCAAAAAGCTAAGTCTGAAATAGTTGGTACTTCTGTTCTATGGACTGTTATGTAGCCTATAAAAAGTGTGAGAGCTAAATCTGTTTTTCTACAGTGAGAAGCATGATATTCCAGATGTATAGAACACCTGGATAAAATGAGAACTCTACACATTATGCTGGTCGTTTCAGTAAATGGGAAAGGATGGCAAGTGGTAAAATATTATCTTTTCCTTTAATTTTTTAAATTTCACTTGTTACAAAGAACTTCAATTATAATTGTACTTTAAAAAAGTAACAATGGAAATTTAAAAGAAAAAATATATATTGTGTGTTCAGTTATGTTTCATAGAATTATGAAATGCTCCACCCTCTGGCCATTACCTGCAAAAGCAGCTTTAAAACCTATGCTAATTTTCACTTCATATGAACAAGTCCTGCAGGGCTGTAAAGGAAACCTGCCTTCATCATGTTTTGCAGGAGGTAAAGATCAAAGTATTTCAAAATGTGGCACATATTTCAAGAAAACCATTTGAAGAACTAAGCTGTAATAACCGTTTGAAAAATAAAAGGACATGCCTGAAAGCTCAATTTCAAAGGATTATGAGACACATGCAAATCCAACCACACAGAGATATCAGCTCACACCATTCAGAATAACCATCAGGAAAGAAACTACAAATGATCAATGCTGAAGAGGTTGTGGAGAAATGCATACCCTTAATTTGAAGTGGGACGTAACCTGGTAAGAGTCACTAATGGGAACAGGGTGGAGGTGCCTTTAAAAGGTAAACATTGAGCTACTATATGATCCAGCAGGCCCACTCCTGGGCCTATAACATAAGAAGACATAATTGGAAAGACACAGGCAGGCAAATCTGCACTGCAGCAGTATTACAATAGCCAAGACATGGAAGCAACCAAAAGTCCATCAACAGATGAGTGGACAAAGAGGAACTGTTACATATAGAGATGGAATATTAGCTCGGGAAAAAAATGAAACAATGCCATTTGCAGCACCATAGATGAGTCTAGAGGTAACCATGCAACTTGTAGTAAGTGAGAAAGCGAAAGACACCTAACGTATATCACTTATAGGTGTTACCTGAAAATTGATAACAATGAAGATATTTCCACAGAGAAAGGCAATCACAGATTCATTGAACAAACTTATGGTTCCCCAAATCGAAAGGTGTGAGGATTGGATACATTACGATATTGGGGTTAACATAGATATAGAAACACATGTGAAATATATAATCACCAAAGACCTATGGAATACCAAGAGAAGACTACTCAACATTGTGTCATAACCTACCTGGGAAAAGGTTCCAAAGAAGAATAGATATATGTATGTGTGTGAAAGAACCACATCTTGCACACCTAGAACAAAAAAAAAAAACCATTGTAATCAAATTTGCTGCGATAAAAAATAAAAATTAAATTAAAAATATGAACAAGAAATAATGAGACATAAACTGAAAGGAATTTTTCCTGGCACATCCCATTCTAATTTTCAACCTAGAACAGGACTTCCATTAAGGCTCTGTTGCCCTGGTAACCAGATTTGGTAAAGGAGAAATGCTGCCACCTTGTGGCTGTTTCACACAACAGCAGCTTTAAACCAAGAGGTAATGTTCACTTAATATTCAAAATATGTGCAGCACTGTAAAGGACACCGGGCCTCAAAAAATGTCCTGGGGTCGTAATCGACCAGAAAATTCAAAAGACGTCAACATTTCAAGAAGACAATGTCAAGAGGCATATTTTACGCACATTTTGTCTTTTCTTTTTTTTCTCTTTAAAATAAAAGGAAATTGAAAAATGCGCAACATCAGCAATGAATAAAGCCATGCAAATCCAATTACAGAAATGTTCACCTCACAGCCGTCAGAATGTTCTTCAGCAAAAAGTCTACAAAGAATAAATGCTGAAGGGGTTTCAGAGAACTGTGTACCCTCCAGCTGCTGGGGGGATGTAAACTGGTAACAGCCAGTAGCGAGAACATAATGGAGGTGCGTTTAAGGGTAAAAATTGAGCTACCATGTGATCTGGTAGGTCCTTTGATGTGCCTATCACCTGAGCAGAGCAGAATGGAAAAGACACAGGCTGGCAATCCTGTACTGCAGGAATATTTAACATAGCCAAGACTTGGAAGAAACCAAAATGTCCATCAACAGAAAAATGCACAAAGAGGAAGTGGTCCATATAAACAATGGAATATTAGCCATGGAAAACAATGAAACAGTGCCGTTTGCACCACCATATAAGGACCTAGAGATAATCACTCAAATTAAAGAAAGAAAGTGAAAGACAGATATCCTATGACATCACTTCTAGGTGTTACCTAAAAGTTGATACTCACGAACTTATTTCCAAGAGAAGGAAAAGCATGGATTAAGAAAAAAAAAATTATGTTTAACCAAATGGAAAAGTGTAAGGAATGTGTGAATTAGGATATGAGGGTTAACAGACATGTGCTAATACATATGAAATATATAATCACAAAATACCTATGGAATACCAAGAGAGGTCTAGGCAACACTCTGTAATAACCTACACAGTAAAGAATGCAAAGATAAATGACAGATACATTGATATAATGAACCAGATTCTGTACACCTAGGAGAAACAAAATATTTTTATCAAGTTTGCTCTGATAATTAATAAAAATTAAATTTATAAAACAAACAAGAAGTAAGGAGATATAAGCTCTTGGGGATGTGCTCTGGCACATTCCACTCTAATTTGCAGCCTACTAACACGATTTCCAGGAAGGCTCTGCTGCCCAAAAACCCAGAGTTGGCAATGTAGAAATTCTGCTGCCTTGTGGCCGTTTTCCACAAGAGTGGCGTTAAGCCCACAGCTAATGTTCTCTTAACATTCACAAGGACTCAGGGCTGCAAAGGACACCTGCCCTAAACAACTGTGCTGAGGTAGGGAATGGACAATAAAATTCAAAACTGACAAATTTTTCAAGACGATAGTATGAAGAGGTAAGTTTGACTCACTCTCTTGTTTAAAAAAAGGAAAATGGGTGAAAGCTCAACCTCAGGAATTATTAGACTCATGCAAATCTAATGTACAAAAAGGTTTCAACTCACACCAGTCGACTGACCATCAGCAAAAGATCTACAAACAATAAATTCTGAAGGGGTTTTAGAGAACTGTGTACCCTCTAGCTGCTGGTGAGATGTAACGTGGTAAGAGCCAATAATGAGAACAGAAAGGAGCTACGATTAAAAGTAAAAGTTGAGATACCATTCGATGCAGCAGTCACACCACTGGGCCTCTCACCTGAGAAGACCAGAATCGAGAAGACTCGGGCTGCAAAAGCTACACTGCAGCCTTATTCACAATAGCCAAGACAGTGAAGCCACCAAAATGTCCATCAACAGATGTATGGATGAAGAAGAAGTGGTCCACGTTCACAATAGAATATTAGCCATAGAAAACAATGAAACACTGCTATTTGAGGTGCCATAGATGAGCTTGGAGATAATCACAGAATATGAGGTAAGTCAGAAAGCAAAAGACCTATATCCTATGATATCACTTATAGGCGTTATCTAATAACTAACACAAATGAACGTATTTCCACAGAGAAAGACACTCACAGACTTAGAAATTAAGTATGCTTATCTAAAAGGAAAGGTGGGCAGAATGGATAAATTAAGATTAACGTTACCATACGTATACAAATACATATAATAAACATATATCGAAAAGACAGACCATATAGCAAGGGAGGTCTACGGAACACTGTAATATTTTACATGGGAAGAGGATCTGAACATGAATAGACATATATATTGTACAAATGAACCAGATTGTGTACATCTGGACAAACAATATCTAATCATTACCCCGATTAAATAAATTTTAAAAACCAAGATGTAATGAGACATAAACTTATGGGCGTTCCTCCTGGCACATTCCATTCTAACTTAAAACCTAGGACCACGACTTCCAGAAAGGCTCTGCTGCCCTAGTACTCAGATTTGGGAAAGGACAAATGCTGCCTCTTTGTGGCCGTTTCCCACAACAGCAGCTTTAAACCCAGTGCTAATGGTCACTAAATATTCACCAAACTTGCAGTTCTGTAATGACATCTGCCCTCCAAAAAAATCCTGGGGTCGAATATCCACCAAAAATTCTAAAGAGGGCAACCTTCCAAGAAGAGAGCTTCAAGAGATATATTGTACTCACACTTGATTTTTAACAGAAAGGAAAAAGGCGTGGAAAATGATGAATTTTAGGAATTTTTAAAGTCATGCAAACCCAAATTACAAAAACCTATCAGGTCACAGCAGTCAGACTGGCCATTAGCAAAAATGCTGCAAACTATAAATGCTGAAGGGATTGTGGAGAAGTTCGTACCCTCGGTTCTAAGGGAGACATGGTAAGAGCCACTAATGAAAACACAATGGAGGTGCTTTGAAAAGGTAAACATTGAGCTACTAGTCAATCAGTCACACCCACTGCTGGGCCTATCACCTGAGAAAATGAGAATCAAAAAGTCACAGGCTGGCAATCTTGCACTCCAGCAATATTTAATATAGCCAACACTTGGAAGCAACGAAAATGTCCCTCAACAGAGCTATGCACCAAGAAGTGGTCCATATACACAATGGAATATTACTCCGATAAAAATATAAATTAAATTTAAAAAAGAAACAAAAATAAGGAGACATCAGCCTTTGGGGGTTTATCCGGGCACATTCCACTCTAATTTATAACCGAGGAAGACCACTGGCCGGAAGCTCTGTTTCCCTAGTACCAGCATGGGGAACAAAGAAAGGCTGCCGCAATCTGGCCGTTACCTGCAAAAGCAGCTTTAAAGCCTGTGCTAATGGTCACTTCATGTGAACAAGTACTGCAGGGCTGTAAATGAAACCTGCCCTCAAAATGTTTTGAGGGAGGTAATGGCCAATAAATTTCAAAATGTAACACATACTTTAGAAAACACTTTGAAGGGCTAAGCTGTAATCACAGTTTGAAAAATAAAAAGGACATGTCTTAAAGCTCAATTTCAAAGGATTATGAGTCATATGCAAATTCAACCACAAAGAGGTATCAGCTCACACCAGTCAGAATATCCATCAGCAAGAAAACTACAAACAATAAATGCTGAAGCCATAAAAAGAAACAAAATTGAGCTATTTGTAATGAGGTGGATAGACCTAGAGTCTGTCATACACAGTGAAGTAAGTCAGAAAGAGAGAGACAAATACCGTATGCTAACACATATACCTGGAATTTAAGAAAAAAAAATGTCATGAAGAACCTAGGGGTAAAACAGGAGTAAAGACAGAGACCTACTAGAGAATGGACTTGAGGATATGGGGAGGGGTAAGGGTAAGCTGTGACAAAGGGAGAGAGAGGCATGGACATATATACACTACCAAACGTAAGGTAGATAGCTAGTGGGAAGCAGCAGCATGGCACAGGGAGATCAGCTCGGTGCTTTGTGACCGCCTGGAGGGGAGGGAGGGTGGGAGGGAGGGAGACGCAAGAGGGAAGTGATATGGGAACATATGTATATGTATAACTGATTCATTTTGTTGTAAAGCACAAGCTAGCACACCATTGTAAAGCAATTATACTTCAATAAAGATGTTAAAAATAAATAAATAAATAAATGCTGAAGGTGTTGTGGAGAAATGCATACCCTCAACTTTAAGTGAGATGTAACCTGGAAAGAGCCACTAATGAGCACAGAATCATGGTGCATTTAAACGGTAAACCCTGAGATACTATATGATACAGGAGGCCCACTCTTGGGCCTATAACATAAGAAGACAGAATTGGAAAGACACAGGCAGGCAAATGTGCAGTGCAGCAGTATTACAATAGCCAAGACATGGAGGCAACCAGAAAGTCCATCAAGAGGTGAGTGGACAAAGAAGAACTGGTACATGTACAGATGGAATATTATCTAGGGAAAAAAATGAAACAATGCCATTTGCAGCACCGTAGATGATTCTAGAGGTAATCAGGCAAATTGTACTAAGTCAGACAGCAAAAGACACATATCCTATAATATCACTTATAGGTGTTAGCTAAAAATTGATACCAATGAAGATATTTCCACAGAGAAAGGCAATCACAGATTCATTAAACAAAGTTAAGGTTCACCAAATGGAAAGGTGTGAGGACTGGGTATATTAGGATATTGGGGTTAACATAGGTATAGAAACACATGTGAAATATATAATCATCAAAGACCTACGGAATACCAAGAGAAGACTACTCAACATTGTGTCACAAGCTACATGAGAAAACGATCTGAAGAAGTATAGATACATGTATATGTGTAAAAGAACCACATCTTACACACCTAGAACAAAAAAAAAACATTTTAATCAAATTTGCTCTGATAAAAAATAAAAATTAAAAAAAGAACAAGAAAAAAAAGAGAGAAAAAAGGAAAGAAAAGAACAAGAAGTAATGAGACATACACTTAAGGGACTTTTTGCTGGCACATTGCATTCTAGTTTACAACCAGAACACGACTTCCATTAAAGCTCTGTCATCACTAATAAAGCAGCTTTATAAGCAATGTTGAAGGTAGCTTAAAAGAATTCTCACTAATTATTGACAGTAACAAGAAAACAAACAAAAGTAAAAATCTCATGGCAAAAAGTATACATAGAGTAAGGGTAGTAGATCAAACACTTATTAAACTTCTGTAAAGAATAAAAGACAACAGTAGTACTTTTTTTAAAAGAGAGGGCCCAAATAAATCAGAACTGAAAGAGATGATGTTACAAGAGCCACCACAGAAATACAAAGTATCCTAAGATACACACAGGGTAACTCAGGGCTCAGACTGGACAGAGCCCACTCTCCATTCCCCTGTACATGACTTACAGGAGACTCAGGAACTGAGGAGGGGGTCCTTGAGGAGAGGCACAAGATAGAAGATGTTAGGCATTAACATGACTGCATTCATTTTAAACATGCCTGAACTACATTCACATGAGATGATTTTGTCCTGTTTGTACATCAGCACCTCTAGTCGGAACTGCAGATCTTTGGTTTCACCACCTCTATGACAGCATTAGCTTCACCTGCTGTGGACCGTCTCCTATAGGATTTCTAGAACCACAAAACATCGAAGCTCCACAGGACCCAGAGTCTGTGCGACTCCACTCAGAGTCTCAACTGCACTCAGAGACTCAGAGTCTCAACAGAGACTCCCCTCTTGGAGGACACACACAAAGTAGTGTGCACATCAGGACCCAGGGGAAGGAGCAGTCACCCCATAGGTGAATGATCATACCTAGCTGCTAGTTTTAGAGGGTCTCCTGCAGAGGTGGGGTGTGGCTGCAGCTCACCATGGGGACAATGACACTGACAGCAGAAGTTCTGGGAAATACTCCTTGGTGTGAACTCTCCCAGAGTCCACCATTAGCCTCACCAAGAGCAAGGTAGGCTCCAGTGCTGGGTCGCCTCAGTCCAAACAACCAACAGGGAGAGAACCCAGCCCCATGCCTCAGCAGACAAGCGGATTAAACTTTTTATTAAACTTTTATTTAATCCACAGACAAGCAGATTAAAGCTCTGCCCACCAGAGCAACACCCAGCTCTACCCACCACCAGTCCCTCACATAAGGAAGCTTGCACAAGCCTCTCAGATAGACTCAATCACTGGAGAGCAGACAGCAGAAGCAAGAAGAACTACAATTCTGCAGCCTGTGGAAGGAAAACCACATTCACAGAAAGATAGAGAAAATGAAAAGGCAGAGGACTTTATACCAGATCAAGGAACAAGATAAATCCTCAGAAAAACAATGAAATGAAGTGGGGATAGGTAACCTTCCAGTAAAAGAATTCAGAATAATGATAGTGAAGATGATCCAAGACCTTAGAAAAATAATGGAGGCAAAGATCGAGAAGATGCAAGAAATGCTTAACAAAGACCTAGAAGAATTAAGGAACAAACACTTAGAAGAATTAAAGAACAAACAAACAGAGATGAACAATACAATAACTGAAATGAAAAATACACTAGAAGGAATCAGTAGCAGAATAACTGTGACAGAAGAACGGATAAGTGACCTGGAAGACAGAAAGGTGGAAATCACTGCCATGGAACAGAATAAAGAAAAAGAATGAAAATAAATGAAGACAACCTAAGAGACTTCTGGGACAACATTAAATGCAACAACATTCGCATTGTAGGGGTCCCAGATGGAGAACAGAGAGAGAAAGGACTCGAGAAAATATCTGAAGAGATTATAGTTGAAAACTTCCCTAGCATGGGAAAAGAAATAGCCACCGAAGTCCACGAAGCGCAGAGAGTCCCAGGCAGGATAAACCAAAGGAGAAAAATGCCGAGACACACAGTAATCAAATTGAAAAAATTAAAGACAAAGAAAAATTATTGAAAGCAACAAGGGAAAAATGACAACATACAACGGAACTCCCATAAGGTTAACAGCTGATTTCTCAGCAGAAAATCTACAAGCCAGAAGGGAGTGGCATGATAAATTTAACGTGATGAAAAGGAAGAACCTACCACCAAGAGTACTCCACCCAGCAAGTATCTCATTCAGATTTGATGGAGAAATCAAAAGCTTTACAGACAAGCAAAAGCTAAGAGAATTCAGCACCATGAAACCAGCTCTACAACAAATGCTAAAGGAACTTCTCTAAGTGGGAAACACAAGAGAAGAAAAGGACCCACTAAGACAAACCCATAACAATTAAGAAAATAGTAATAGGAACATACATATTGATAATTACCTTAAACATGAATGGATTAAATGCTCCAACCAAATGACACAGGCTTACTGAATGGATAGAAAAACAAGATCCATATATATGCTGTCTACAAGAGACCCATTTCAAACCTAGGGACACATACAGACTGAAAGTGAGGGGATGGAAAATATATTCCATGCAAATGAAAATCAAAAGAAAGCTGGAGTAGCAATACTCATATCAGATAAAATAGATTTTAAAATAAAGAATGTTACAAGAGACAAGGAAGGACACTACATAATGATCAAGGGATCAATCCAAGATATAACAATTATAAATATATATGTACCCAACACAGGAACACCTCAATATATAAGGCAACTGCTAACAGCTATAAAAGAGGAAATCAACAGTAACATAATAATAGCAAGGGACCTTAACACCTCACTTACACCAATGGAGATCATCCAGACAGAAAATTAATAAGGAAACACAAGCTTTAAATGACACAATAGACCAGATAGATTTAATGGATATTTATAGGACATTCCATCCAAAAACAGCAGACTACAAGTTCTTCTCAATGGTACACGGAACATTCTCCGGGATAGATCACATCTTGGGTCACAAATAAAGCCTCAGTAAATTTAACAAAACTGAAATCATATCAAGCAGCTGTTCCGACCACAATGCTATGAGATTAGAACTCAATTACAGGGAAAATAACGTAAAAAACAAACACATGGAGGCTAAACAATACGTTTCTAAATAACCAAGAGATCACTGAAGAAATAAAAGAGGAAATCAAAAACTACCTAGAGACAAATGACAACAAAAACACGATGATTGAAAACCTATGGGATGCAGCAAAAACAGTTCTAAGAGGGAAGTTTATAGCAATAAAAGCCTACCTCAAGAAACCAGAAAAATCTCAAATAAACAATCTAACCCTACACCTAAAGGAACTAGAGAACGAAGAACAAAACCCAAAGTTAATAGAAGGAAAGAAATCATAAAGATCAGAGCAGAAATAAATGAAATAAAAACAATAGCAAAGATCAATAAAACTAAAAGCTGGTTCTTTGAGAAGATAAACAAAAATGATAAACCTGTAGCCAGACTCAAGTAAAAGAGGGAGAGGACTCAAATCAATAAAATTAGAAATGAAAAAGGAGAAGTTGTAACAGACACCACAGAAATACAAAGCATCCTAAGAGACCTCTACAAACAACTCTATGCCAATAAAATGGATAACCTGGAAGAAATGGACAAATTCTTAGAAAGGTATAACCTTCCAAGACTGAACCGGGAAGAAATAGAAAATATGAACAGACCTATCACAAGTAATGAAATTGAAAGTGTGATTAAAAATCTTCCAACAAACAAAAGTCCAGAACTAGATGGCATCAGAGGTGAATTCTATCAAACATTTAGACAAGAGCTAACACCCAATCTTCTCAAACTCTTCAGAACTTTTCAGGGGAAGGAACAGTCCCAAACTCATTATATGAGGCCACCATCACCCTGATACCAAAACCAGACAAAGATACTACAGAAAAAGAAAATTAGAGACCAATATCACTGATTAATATAGATGTAAAAATCCTCAACAAAATACTAGGAAACAGAATTGAACAACACATTAAAAGGATCATGCACCATGATCAGGTGGGGTTTATCCCAGGGATGCAAGAATTCTTCAATATACACAAATCAATCAATGTGATACACCACATTAACAAATTGTAGAATAAAAATATGATCATCCCAATAGATGCAGGAAAAGCTTTCGACAAAATTCAACACCAATTTATGATTAAAAGTCTCCAAAAAGTGGGCATAGAGGGAATCTACCTCAACATAATAAAGGCAGTATATGACAAACCCACAGCAAACATCATTCTCAATAGTGAAAAACTAAAAGCATTTCCTCTAAGATCAGGAACAAGACAAGGATGTCCACTCTCACCACTATTACTCAACATAGTTTTGGAAGTCCTAGACACAGTAATCAGAGAAGAAAAAGAAATAAAAGGAATACAAATTGGAAAAGAAGAAGTAAAATTGTCACTGTTTGCAAATGACACGATACTACACATAGTGAATCCTAAAGATGCCACCAGAAAACTACTAGAGCTAATCAATGAATTTGGTAAAGTTGCAGGATACAAAATTAATGCACAGAAATCTCTTGCATTCCTATACACTAATAATGAAAGATCAGAAAGAGAAATTAAGGAAACAATCTCATTCACCATTGCAACAAAAAGAATAAAATACGGAGGAATGAACCTACATAAGGAGGTAAAAGACCTGTACTCAGAAAACTATAAGACACTGCTGAAAGAAATCAAAGATGATATAAACATATGGAGGTATAAACCATGTTCTTGGATTAGAAGAATCAATATTGTGTAAATGACTATAGTACCCAAAGCAAGCTACAGATTCAATGCAATCCCTATCAAATACCACTGGCATTTTCTACAGAACTAGAACAAAAAAATCTTAAAATTTGTATGGAGACACAAAAGACCCCGAATAGCCAAAGCAATCTTGAGGGAAATTGAAAGAGCTGGAGGAATCAGACTTCCTAACTTCAGACTATACTACAAAGCTACATTAATCAAGACTATATGGTACTGGCACAAAAACAGAAATATAGATCAATTGAACAAGATAGAAAGCCCAGAGATAAACCTACGTACCTGTGGCTAACTCATCTATGACAAAGGAGGCAAAGATATACAATGAAGAAAAGACAGTCTCTTCAGTAAGTGGTGCTGGGAAAACTGGACAACCACACGTGAAAGAATGAAATTAGAACGCTCCATAACACCATACACAAAAATAAACTGAAAATTAATTAGAGATCTAAATGTTAGACCAGACACTATAAAATTATTAGAGGAAAACATAGGCAGAACACTCTATGACATAAATCACAGCAAGATCCTTTTTGACCCACCTCCTAGAGAAGTGGAAATAAAAACAAAAATAAACAAATGGGACCTAATGAAACTTCAAAGCTTTTGCACAGCAAAGGAAAACATAAACAAGACGAAAATACAACCCTCAGAATGGGAGAAAATGTTTTCAAATGAAGCAAATGACAAAAGATTAATCTCCAAAATTTACAAGCAGCTCGTGTAGCTCAATATCACAAAAACAAACAACACAATCCAAAAATGGGCAGAAGACCTAAATAGACATTTCTCCAAAGGAGATATACAGATTGCCAATAAACACATGAAAGGATGCTGAACATCACTAATCATTAGAGAAATGCAAATCAAAACTACAGTGAGTTATCACCTCCCAGCAGTCAGAATGGCAATCATCAAAAAATCTACAAACAATAAATGCTGGAGAGGCATTTACTGGAGAAAAGGGAACGTTCTTGCACTGTTGCTGGGAATGTAAATTGCTATACCCACTAGGGATAACAGTATAGAGGTTCCTTAAAAAACTAAAAATAGAAGTACCATACGACCCAGCAATCCAACTACTGGGCATTTGCCCTGAGAAAACCATAATTCAAAAAGAGTTATATACAACAATATTCGTTGCAGTTCTACTTACAATAGCCAGGACATGGAAGCAACCTAAGTGTCCATCGACAGATGAATGGATAAAGAATATCTGGCACATATATAAATGGAATATTACTCAGCCATAAAAAGAAACAAAACTGAGTTATTTGTAGTGAGGGGGATGGACTTAGAGTCTGTCCTACACAGTGAAGTGAGTCAGAAAGAGAAAAATAAATACCGTGTGCTAACAGAGATATATGGAATCTAAAGAAAAAAGTTTATGAAGAACCTAGGGGCAGGACAGGATTAAGGACACAGACATAGAGAAAGGACTTGAGGACACGGGGAGGGGGAAGGGTAAGCTGGGACGAAGTGAGAGAGTGCCATGGACATATATACATTACCAAATGTAACATCGATAGCTACTGGGAAGCAGCCACATAGCACAGGGAGATCAACTCGGTGCTTTGCGACCACCTAAAGGGGTGGGATGTGGAGGGTGGGAGGGAGATGTAAGAGGGAGGGGATATGGTGATATATGTATATGTATAATTGATTCACTTTGTTATACAGCAGAAACTGACACTCCATTGTAAAGCAATTATACTCCAATAAAGGTGTAAAAGGAAAATAAAAAAGAAAGAAGCCCAGAGATAAACCTACACACCTATGGTCAACTAATCTATGACAAAGTAGGCAAGACTATACAATGGAGAAAAGACAGTGTCTTCAATCAGTGGTGCTGGGAAAAATGGACAGCTACATGTAAAAGAATGAAATTAGAACACCCCCTAACACCATACACAAAAATAAATTCAAAATGGATTAGAGAGCTTAATGTAAGACCGGACAGTATAAAACTCTTAGAGGAAAACATAGGAAGAATACTCTAACATAAATCACAGCAAGATCTTTTTTGATCCACCTCCTAGAGTAATGACATAAAAAAGAAAACTAAACAAATGGGACCTAATGAAACGTAAAAGCTTTTGCAAAGCAATGGAAACTACAAACACAAAAAGACAACCCTCAGAATGGGAGAATATATTTGCAACTGAATCAATGGACAAAGGATTAATCTCCAATATATATAAACAGCTGATGCAGCTCAATATTAAAAAAACAAACAACCCAATACAAAAATGGGCAGAAGATCTAAATAGACATTTCTTCCAAAAAGACGTAGAGATGGCCAAGGAGCACATGAAAAGCTGCTCTACATCACTAATTATTAGAGAAATGCAAATCAAAACTACAATGTGGTATCACCTCACACCTGTTAGAATGGGCATCATCAGAAAATCTACAAACAACAAATGCTGGAGAGGGTGTGGAGAAAAGGAACCCTCTTCCACGATTGGTGGGAATGTAAATTGATAGTCACTATGGAGAACAGTATGGAGGTTCCTTAAAAAACTAAAAATAGAATTACCATATGATCCAGCAACCCACTACTGGGCATATACCCAGAGAAAACCATAAATCAAAAAGACACATTCACCACAATGTTCATTGCAGCACTATTTACAATAGCCAGGTAATGGAAGCAACCTAAATGCCCACAGACAGACAAATGGATAAAGATGTGGTACATATATAAAATGGACTATTAGCGATAAAAAGGAATGAAATTGGGTCATTTGTAGAGACGTCGATGGATCTAGAGACTGTCATACAGAGTGAAGTAAGTCAGAAAGAGAAAAACAAATATTGTATATTAACGCATATATGTGGAACCTAGAAAAACTGTACAGATTAACCGGTTTGAAGGGAAGAAATAGAGACACAGATGTAGAGAACAAATGTATGGACACAAAGAGGGGAAAGCCATGGGGGGGTGGCGGTGGGAGGAGTTGGGAGATCGGGATTGACATGTATACATTTATATGTATAAAATAGATAACCAATAAGAACCTGCTGTATAAAAAATAAATAAAATAAAATGAAAAATAAAATTTTTTAAAAAACGGAAAAATGTTATTCCCTTCACATACATGTATTTATATGAATGAATTATTTCTATGCTTACATCCATAAGTACAAAAAAGAGGAATAAAACCTACCTTGAAACAAAAAAGAAAAAAACAAAACAGAACCCACCAGTTATACAGATGAAAACCCAATCAGGGCACTTGCTCCAGTGATAGACAATTCTGAAGTTGGTCAGAGGTGGGGATTCCGCTCGCATGCAGCCAGCAGCCACCCCGCAAGGAGTGTCCTCATTACAAGCCTGGGGGACCGTGCCGAGGCATCTGTGAGTAAACGTGAGCTGAGCCCCAGGCCAGTTGCTGCTGAACTATTCCCACCCGTCCCAGGTAAAACACCTGAATATATACAAGGACTTGAAAGCCTAGAGGAAGGGCCATAGAGCCACACGAGTGACAGCATGCCGGCCGACTTGGTGCCTGCAGGCCAGCCAGGATGGTCCTGGCCCTGGGTGCTCTTCTGGAAGATTTCCATTTCCCTGCCTGAGATACCCGTCCTGTCCCTGCCCCCACTGCTTTTTTCCTTCCTCACCTCTGCCCAGGGAGAAATTCCAGCAGCAGGTATGGGTGACACATCCTCTTCTTTAGCAGGTGGCAGCCTGGCAACTGCTACAGAAAGTCCAGCAGAGCCCCACTCACACTGGGCCACCCACAAAGCCGTGGCCTCTCACTCCCTCCCACCAGCCCAGCCCCGAGACTGCTGACAGGGCAGAGAAAATGGCGTCAGGCACGGCTGCAGGGGCTCTTGCTGCCTGGAGTGGTATTTATATTGATCTCAACCCAGGCACACCTGGGGAGGGCTGGCCGGCACGGTAAGGCTGCCCAGCTCAGCCAATCATCACCCCTCAGGGGCTCACAGTTGCAGAAAATGGAACTTGCTGAACCGGCCAGGTCCAAGGAACAGGTGTGGGCTCCTGAGAGTCAGGATAGACAAGGGGCTGCAGCTTTGGCTTGTTTTCTAATCATTTTATCTGGCCCATGAGTGGGAGACAACTTCAAGAAAACCCTCTCCTAATGAGAGGAACCCAGGAGTCAGAGAGAGGAGGGGTGGGTGGTGGTTGGAGACAGAGGCCTGGTGTCCTGGGTGCAGTGGAAGTCTCTGGAAGACCAGGTGGAGGGAGGCCGCACAGAGTGATGTCCAGGGTCACAGACCTGTCGCAGCTGCTGTTTGTTAGTTCAAGTTCTGCTCTGAGGTGCTCTGTGTCAGCTCTGAGCGACAGGTGAGCTGGGGGTGCTCTGCAATGAGGGCTATGTGCACGGTTCCTGTGTGCCCAGCCCTGCCACAGTACCTGCAAGGGTAGCTCTGTATCCTGGGAGGGGCCTGACCACGAGAGCCCCGTGGGCTGGGGTGGGGGTGGGGTGCCTGCCCAGGTGAGCTCCATATTCTGGGATTGGTCTGACCACGAGAGCCCCATGGGCTGCTGGGGACCTGGTAAAGGATGTCAGGACAGTCAGTGAAGCCACCGAGGATATACCTCCAGTTGCTCCTAATTCCTACACCCTGCTGGTCATTCTACCAACCACCAGGACATGGTATTCTGTATTAGTCTTCAATGATGCCTTCTTTTGTATTCCATTAGTCCCAGAGTCACAAGAAATTTTGGCTTGTGAGTGGCAGGACTCAACATACAACTAAAACAATACTTCCGGGCCGTCTTGCCCCAAGGGTGCAAAAATTCCCACACCATCTTTGGGGAAACCTTAGCTAAAGACCTAAAAGTTCTACCTCTGGAAAAGGAAACCCTCCTTCAGTACGCAGACGACATTCTGATCGCCAGCCCTACTAAGGAGGCCTCTGAACTACCAAGCCAATAAAGGATAGAAGTTGTCCAAGAAAAAGCTCAAATATCACAGACTGCGGTGACCTGCCTGGGCTTCATTCTCACAGAAGGTCGGAGAAGCCCATCCCAGGAAAGGGAAGAAACCATTTTCGGCCTTACTCCTTTCTAAAACTAGAAGACAGCTTAGGGGTTCCTGGGGAGGCCAGGGTTTGCTGCTTCTGGATCCCTAACTACAGTCTACTAGCTGGGCCTCTATATGAAACACTGAAAGGAAAAGATGATGATCCTTTTGAATAGAATCCAGAAGTGGCCTTTCAAGAATGGAAAGAGCAGTCAATTCAGACCCTTGCCCTGGAACTCCCTAATTTAGCTAAACCCTTTGACCTTTACATTCCCGGTGAAAGGTGAATCGCCATTGGAGAATTAGTGCAAAAACTGGGACCACTTGAAATGGAACAATGCAAGAATGCCATCCAGGTAGGATAAACTACGGTCACCAAGGGGCTTGGCCCACTGCCGCATCTGGCCAAGATACTGGCGGTATCTAAAAACCTGGAAATCAGCAACCCAAAAGGCCACCTCCCTCCTAAGGGAAAAAGACCCCACGTGGTGATCCTAACCACCAACCATGCCCTGAAGTTGCAGGGTTTGCTCCGTGGGCACACCAACCTCGAGTGAGGAGGCCCTCCAACTCCAACATCCAGAGAGATAACCGGGGGCAACAGGACACCATGACGACTCGTGTGAACATCACTTGACCTGGAGTTTCTCTCATAAAACAACAAGAGTGTGTCCCAAAAGAGTAGACTACTGCTTGCAGGACTTACTGCACCCAGAGGGGAGCTAATAATCTTGGCGGGGGAACCGTATATCACACTGTCACCATAGAAAAGCCTACAGACACCGTGCTGATGGTGGCCAATAAGACTGGCTGGACTCCTGTTTACTTCAAAAGGCTGTTGACTCAGTGGCCATCATGGTCCTTGATCACCACTGACCCTGGACTGTCTGGGAGTTGAGCGGGCAGGGCTCTGACACCTGGTGCTGTTTGTACGTTAATTCAGGGGCCTAATTGAAGAAAGCGCAGACTACTGGTCAGAGCATCTAGGCTGGCAGAAACGGTCAGCCTAAGGTGGCCGAACAAATGTGGGGCGGGGTGAAACCGGCCCCCACAGCGTCTCTGCACATCTCTTTCCTGGACCCTTAAAGGTCATTAGAATCTATAACGCTTCCAATGCTGGTGCTCAGGTGGACGAGCAGGGAGGCAGGGGGCCTGGGGACAATCAACGTCACCTGGAGGCTGCTGGGGAGAAGCTCTGACCCTCGCCCCTTGGTATGAGGGCTCCCAACTCAGCACTCAGCAGTTACAGAAGAAGGGTCTGCACCCTCAGCACTCCAAGAATGAGGAACGGGACAAAAGGCAGAGGAGGGGTTTGTCCCCAGCAAAGCCCATTAAAAATCCCTGGGAGATAAAAATAGAATCTGGGCAATAAAGTCAAGTCTAACCTTTTTTATCCTTTGTGCTTTGTCTAATTTCATGTGCTCCTAGGGTCCCGCATGCAGAGGTTCCACACCCGGCACTTCAGACCAGATTTCCTAGTGCAGAATGGCTGGGTCGACACCTCAGCTCCTGGGGCCCAGTGCAGACTCCGCGATATAGAGCCTGAGCTGCAGCCAACCCGGCCCTCGAGAGCTCCGCCCCCTCCCTCCCACTGACTCTGACAGGATCTCTACACAGCAGCCCAGCCCACAGCCCACGGGGTAGTGCATGCTCTCACCTCTCCATTCTCTGATCAAAATATAAAGTTTCCTTTGCTTGTGAACCAAACTCAGTCTCGATCTGTTGGCCCCAATGACACTGCGCAGGGGGACACTTGTTGGGGTCCACTCTGGAGGATCAGTAACAGAAATTGAGACTATTGTAACCTCAATGAACAGATGTGTGAGCCAAACTGTAGTTAACATAGAACAGTGTATAAGGCTCGGGTAAAATAAGATGTTTCTAACGTTTCCATTGGCTATTTCCATCACTTTATTATAAGCAAGTTCAGTGAAAAGGTTTGTCTTATTTGTCAGGTCAATATTAGAGAAACGAAGTGATTTCTTTCCAAGGATGTACATCTAATAATCTTGGTTAAAGCTTCAATCTTGTTTTAAATGCTTTTCCATTGAAAATGATACCTCTCTTTCAGCTCCCCCATTTCTGAGAAGTATAAAATCTTATAATTTATTATTACCAAAGGGGAAAGGTGGGAGGAGGGATAAACTAACAGTTTGGGATTAACACATACACACTGCTATGTATAAAATAGATCATCAACAAGGAACTACTGTATAGCACAGGGAACTACACTCAACATTTTGCAATAACCTATAAGGGGAAATAATCTGAAAAAGAATAGATATTTTTATTGACATCATCTATCAATGACAGTTAAAGTGTAACCTAAGGGAAGCTGGTGGTGAGTGCTTCTGACCCTGAAGACTTCAATCATCTAAAGTTTGGACTCTGCCTACTTCCCAAGGCCCTTAATGAACATATGTGTAGCCGTAGCTTAAAAAATTCCCCAGTTTGGGTTTCGGGGAGACACTGATTTTGAAAAAGCCCTGGTGTTCTCCTTACATGAATGGGACTCTTCCTACTGCTAACACATGTCTGTCACACCCAGAGGATGGTATACCGTCTGATCGGGAAGAGTTTGGAAAAGGCATCTCATCTCCTCATCTCCTGGTGCTCGGGTTCACCCATCCAGCGTCTTTACTAACAGTCTCCCCACTTGGAGATGGCAGCACTGTCAACATCCTGTTGCGTACAGTTTGGAATTTGTCCAGAGGATGAAGCGGAAGGATGAGGAACAATGAGAGACAAGTCCTAGGTGTTCAGACAGGCACATGTCACTCTAATTTCCAATCAGGAAGATGAATTGACCAAAGGCTAGGGTTGCCCATGGAAACAGTATAGGGCTTGAGGAAATCCCGCTGCTTTGTGGCCAGTTCCCATAAACACAAGTTGAACAATGGAACTCAGGGACAGTAAAATTCACGAAACTGCAGAGTTGAAAATATCCATCACTGAAAAATGTCTTGAGGAAAGTCAGAGAAAAGGACTTGTAAGCAAGGGAGAATGGCAGGAAAGGGATTTGAGGAGGTAGAAAGGACTCGCCATTAAGCACAAGAAAAGGAGCTGAACATTGCCAACATTGCAGTTGGCCAAAAAGGGTGTATGCGTTTTTTTCTGTATATATTCAAGAAAAGGGCATACACATTTTTAGCCAACCAAACAGGTGGGCACTGGAAGTCAATACTACAAGAGATATCACTTCGCATCAGTCAGAAGAGCCATCCTCATAAAGCGTAAACAACAGAAATGCAGGACAGGGCAAGGAGAAGAGGGAGCCCTGTGAGACTTATAGTGGAAATGTATATTGCCAACGGCCATTCTGGAGAAGTGTATTGTGTTTACTAAAGCATCTAAAAAATGAGCTACAGAGCATAGGGCACTTGCACTCATGGGCGTATATCTTGGGAAAAACAAAAATCGAGAAGACACAGGCACCCCAGTGTTTACCCCCTCTCTGTTTAAAAGATCCTCGACTAGGATATAACTTAAATGTCTCTGGAGAGAAAAAATGGATAGAGATGTGGTACTTAGGTAGAGTGGAATATTATTCAGCCTGGAAATCAATGAAATATGGCCAGTTGTAACAACTCCGGAGGAGTTACGTATGATCATTCTAAGTGACATAATTCAAAAAGAAAAAGACACATATCATAAGATATCACTTAAAGGTGGAATCCAAAATGGCTACACATGAAATAAATTACAAAACAAAAACATAGTCAAATATGTAGAAAACACGCATAAGGCTGCTAAACGGGAAAGGTGGGGAGGGGTGAGGCATCATCCAGGAGGTTGAAATTAGCAAAGATACCATTCCAAATACCAAACTGATAATCAACAAGGCCTACACGGTAGCTAAAAGAACTGCACTCAGCACACTCAAGTCACCGGAAAAGAATATATACGACTGGTAAGAATCTGAAAAAGAATTTACTGATGTCTCTCTGTACGTGAATCAAGTGGATGTACAGCAGCAAGAAACAGAGCTTTGAAAATCAGCTGTAACCAATATAGTAATAAATTGAAAAAAATAAACGACAGAGAGACAGAGAAAACCTCTTACAACTTTTCCTCAGGGCCGGTGATGCAACATGGATTGAACACATCTAGACCCACAGCAGGATGAGACATAAGGCTGGAAACTGTTTGCACTAAGAGAAATGTGAGGTTGGGTGAGGAAATGCACACCCTTTAAAGTAATACTACCTGGTACCCATTCAATGGGTCCCAAATCTGCAGGTTCAAGGGATCTTCCTACAGCTAAAACATGCATGGAAAACCCAGAGGACTGTACACCATGTGATCGGGAGATGTGTCTAAAATGCAGCTCATTTATCCTCTCCTGGTGCTCCTGTTCACCATTCCAGCCACGTTACTTAGAATCTCCCCACTTGGAGAATCAGCACATTTCAACTTCTGTTTCACACATTTTGCAAATTGTGAGGAGGATGAACGGGAAGAGGGGGAACCAATGAGAGAATAGTTGTAGGGGTTTGGACGGGCACATATCACTCTAATTTCCCATTAAGAATAAGAATTGCAAAAAGGCTCAGCCCGCCTCGCCGGAGCCAAAATAGGGCCTGAAGCAATCCTGCGGGTTTGAGGCCAGCTCACAAAAGAGCAACTTAAAAAATGGAGCTCAGGGTCACTGCAATTCACAAACCTGCAGAGTTATAAATGAAAACTAACGTCCAAAAATATGTTGAGGTAAGGCAAAGAAGAGGATCTGAATGCAAGACAGAATTGCAAGAAACAGATTTCAAGAGATAGATTGGACTCGTCTTTAAAGCACATGAAAAGCGGCAGAATTTCGACAATGATGCAGTTGGCCCAAAAGGGCGTATGCGTTTTTTCCTGATTATATCCAGGAAAAAACGCATACACACTTTATGGGCAACGAAGCAAGCAAGCAATGCAAATGTGCACAACAAAGAAGTCTCATTTCCCACTGGTCAAAAGGGCCATCCTAAACAATTGTAAAAACCAGAAATGCAGGACAGGCCATGGAGAACAGGGAGCCTTTATACGCTGATGGGCAGTGTGTGAACTGCCGAGAGCCACTCTGGAGAAGTGTATGGTGGTACCTAAATCATCTAAAAAACAGAGCTACAGAGCATAGGACACTTCCAATCATGGGAGTATATCTAGGGAAGTCTAAAAATCAACAAGACACAAGCACACCACAGTTTAGGGCTACTCTGTTTACAAGAACCTCAACTTCAGTACACCTTAAATATCCCAGGAAAGAGAACAATGGATAAAGAAGATGTGGTACTTATGTACAATGGAATATCTCTTCACCATGAAATCAATGTAATAAGGCTAGTAGAAGGATAAAGAGTGGATTTAGGTCTGATAATACTACTTGAAATAAGTCAAACAGAAAAAGGAACGTATCATAAGATATCACTTATAGAGGGAGGGTAAATATGGCTGCACAAGAAATGAATTACAGAACAGAACAGTGTCTCACATTTAGAAAACACACTTATTTCAGCTTAAGGGGAAAGGAGAGGTGGGGTGATGCATAAAACCAGAGTTTGAAATTAGCACAGATACCGTTCAATAAACCAAATAGATATTAGACAAGATCTACACCTTGCTCAATGAACTGGCCTCAACACACCCTATACACCGCAGAGAAATATATCTGAGTAATAAGAATCTTAAAACCCATGTATTGATATATCTCCATAAGGGAATCAAGTGTGTGCAGAGCGGCACAAACACAGCAGTGAAAATGAGCTAAACCCCATTATAGAAATAAATTTTAAAAACAAAACGCAGAAACAATGAAAGAGAGAAAAATTCTTACAAAATTCGCTCAGGGGCTGTGATGCAACCTGGATTGACCACATATAAACCCACAGCTGGATAAGACATAAGGCTGGACACTTGGGGCTGAGAGGATTGGTGAGCTTTGGTGAGCAACTGCCAAAAGTTTCATGCAATACTTCATGCTACTCATTCCAAGGGTCCCAACACTCCAGGTTGAAGGGAATCTTCCTACAGCTAAACCATGCTTGGGAAACCCAGCGACTGGTATACCATATGATCGGGAAAGGTTTCTAAAACGCACCTCATTTTTCCTCTCCTGGGGCTCCGGATCGACATTCCAGCCGCTTTACTAAAAATATCCCCACATGGAGAGTCAATGCCTTTAAGATCTGGTATCGCACAGTCTGCAGTTAGTGCGGAGGATGAATGGGAATAGGGGGAACCAGTGAGAAACTAGCTGTAGCGGTTTCAATGGGCACATGTCACTCTAATTTCATATCAGTGAGAAAAATAAACCAAAGGCACAGCAAGGTGCCCCAGAAGAACAATAGGGCCTGAAGGAATCCTGTGTTTATGAGGCAAGATGACAAAAATAAGAGCTGTAAAATGGAGCTAAGGGCCACTGCAATTCAAAACCTGCAGAGTTGTAAAGGCCAACTATTTTCAAAAAATATATTGAGGTAAGGCTATGAAGAGGCATTGAAAGCAAGGCAGAATTGCAGGAAACCGATTTCAGGAGGTAGACTGGAATTGCATTTAAAGCACAGGAAAAGAGGCAGAACATCAACAATGATGCACTTGGCCAAAAAGGGCATATGCGTTTTTTCCTGAATATATTCAGCAAAAAACACATACGCACTTTTTAGCCAACCAAGCAAGCTTGCAAAGGAAATCTGCACTACAATGAAGTCTCACTTCCCCCTGGTCAAAAGGGCCACCTGAAAAAAGTGTAAAATCCAGAAAGGCAGGACAGGCCATGGAGACCTGGGAGCCTTGTTATGCTGATGGGCGGGATGTAAATTGCCAAGGGCCACTCGGAAGAAGTGTATGGTGCTTCCGGAAACATTTAAAAAAAATAGCAGCGGAGCCTAGGGCACTTCCACTTATGGTCCTATAGCTTAGGGAAATTAAAATCAAAAAGACACAGCCACCCCAAAGTTTGGGATGGCTCTGTTTACAAGAACCTCGTTTACGGTACAAGTTCAATAGCGCAGAAAGTGAAAAATGGATAAAGAAGTTGTGGTACTTACGTACAATGCAATATCACTCAGGAATGAAATCTATGTCATCAGGCCCGGAGCAGCATAATGAGTGGATTCAGGTATGATGATTCTACCTGAAATAAGTCACACAGAAAAAGAAACATCATAAGATATCACTAATACACGGAATGTAAACTTGGCTACACAGGAACTGGATTACAAAACAGAACAGGGTCTCAAATTTAGAAAACCAACTTATGCTTGCTTAAGCGAAAAGGTGAGTTGGGGTGCTGCATAAAACCAGACACTGAAATGAGAACAGATAAAGTTCTTTAAGCCAAATATGGAATAGACAAGAACTACAACTTGCTCAACGAAATGGACTCAACACCCCATATTAAACGCCTAAGAATGTACCTGACTAGTAAGTATCTTAAAACCTATGGATTGCTATGTCTCTGAAAGAGAATCAAGCGTGTGTACAGGGGCATAAACGCAGCAGTGATAGGATTGGAGAGGTTCGGTGAGCAAATGAAGACCCTTTGAAGTCATATTGCATGGTACCCATTCCACGGGTCTCAACTCTCCAGGTTTAAGGGATTCTTCCTTCAGCTAAAACATGCATGTGGAACCCAGAGTATGATCAACCGTGTGATCGAGAGACGTGTTCCAATATGTCTCAGTTCTCGTCCCATGGTACTCGGGTGCAACATTCCAGATGCTTTACTAACACTCTCCCGACTTGGAGAGTCAGTGCCTTTAACCTCCTGTTTGGCCCAGTATGCAAATTCTGTGGAAGATGAACAGGAATAGGGAGAACCAAAGAGAGACTAGCTGGAGGTGTCTGGACGGGCAAATTTAACTCTCATTTCCCACCAGGAAGAGGAATTAACCAAAGGCTCAGCGTGCCGTGCCGGAACCAGATTAGGGCCTGAAGCAATCCTGCGGTGTTGCGGCCAGCTCACAAGAAAGCGAGTTGAAGAAAGGAGCTCAGGGGCACTGTAATTCACAAACCTGCAGAGTTATAAATGACAGCTATCGTCCAAAAATATACTGAAGTAAGGCTGCCAAGAGGACTTGAAAGCGGGGCAGAATTGCAGGAAACCGATTTCAGGAGGTAGACGGGAATTGCATTTAAAGAATAGGAAAAGAGGCAGAACGTCCACAATGATGCACTTGGCCAAAAAGGGCGTATGCGTTTTTTCCTGAATATATTCAGGAAAAAACGCATACGCCCTTTTTGGCCAACCAAACAAGCCTGCAAAGGAAATCTGCACTACAATGAAGTCTCACTTCCCCCAGGTCAAAAGGGCCATCTGAGAAAAGTCTAAAATCCAGAAAGGCAGGACAGGCCATGGAGAACTGGAAGCCTTGTTATGCTGATTGCCGGGATGTAAATTGCCAAGAGCCACTCGGAAGAAATGTATGGTGCTTCCTGAAACATCTCAAAAGCATAGCAGCGGAGCGTAGGGAACTTCCACTTATGGTCCTATAGCTTAGGGAAATTAAAATCAAAAAGACACTGCCACCCCAAAGTTTGGGACGGCTCTGTTTACAAGAACCTCGTTTACGGTACAAGTTCAATAGCGCAGAAAGTGAAAAATGGATAAAGAAGTTGTGGTACTTACGTACAATGCAATATCACTCAGCAATGAAATCTATGTCATCAGGCCCGTAGCAGCATAATGAGAGGATTCAGGTATGATGATTCTACCTGAAATAAGTCACACAGAAAAATAAACATCATAAGATATCACTAATACACGGAATGTAAACTTGGCTACACAGGAACTGGATTACAAAACAGAACAGGGTCTCAAATTTAGAAAACCAACTTATGCTTTCTTAAGCGAAAAGGTGAGTTGAGGTGCTGCATAAAACCAGAGATTGAAATGAGCACAGATAAAGTTCCTTAAGTCAAATATGGAATAGACAAGAACTACTCCTTGCTCAAAGAAATGAACTCAACACCCCATAGTAAACGCCTAAGAATGTACCTGACTAGTAAGTATCTTAAAACCTATGGATTGCTATGTCTCTGAAAGAAAATCAAGCGTGTGTACAGGGGCATAAACGCAGCAGTGATAGGATTGGAGAGGTTCGGTGAGCAAATGAAGACCCTTTGAAGTCATATTGCATGGTACCCATTCCACGGGTCTCAACTCTCCAGGTTAAAGGGATTCTTCCTTCAGCTAAAACATGCATGTGGAACCCAGAGTATGATCAACCGTGTGATCGGGAGACGTGTTCCAATATGTCTCAGTTCTCGTCCCATGGTACTCGGGTGCAACATTCCAGATGCTTTACTAACACTCTCCCGACTTGGAGACTCAATGCCTTTAACCTACTGTTTGGCCCATTTGCAATTTCTGCGGAAGATGAACAGGAATAGGGAGAACCAATGAGAGGCTAGCTGGAGGTGTCTGGACGGGCAAATTTAACTCTCATTTCCCACCAGGAAGAGGAATTAACCAAAGGCTCAGCGTGCCATGCCGGAACCAGATTAGGGCCTGAAGCAATCCTGCGGTGTTGCGGCCAGCTCACAAGAAAGCGAGTTGAAGAAAGGAGCTCAGGGGAACTGTAATTCACAAACCTGCAGAGTTATAAATGACAGCTATCGGCCAAAAATATACTGAAGTAAGGCTGCCAAGAGGACTTGAAAGCCGGGCAGAATTGCAGGAAACCGATTTCAGGAGGTAGACTGGAATTGCATTTAAAGCATAGGAAAAGAGGCAGAACGTCCACAATGATGCAGTTGGCCAAAAAGGGCGTATGCGTTTTTTCCTGAATATATTCAGGAGAAAACGCATACGTCCTTTTTGGCCAACCAAGCAAGCTTGCAAAGGAAATCTGCACTACAATGAAGTCTCACTTCCCCCCGGTCAAAAGGGCCATCTGAAAAAAGTGTAAAATCCAGAAAGGCAGGACAGGCCATGGAGAACTGGGAGCCTTGTTATGCTGACGGGCGGGATGTAAATTGCCAACAGCCACTCTGGAGAAGTGTATGGTGTTTCCTGAAACATCTAAAAAACAAAGCAACAGAGCCTAGGGCACTTCCACTTATGGTCCTATAGCTTAGGGAAATTAAAATCAAAAAGACACAGCCACCCCAAAGTTTGGGACGGCTCTGTTTACAAGAACCTCATTTACGGTACAAGTTCAATATCGCAGAAAGTGAAAAATGGATAAAGAAGTTGTGGCACTTACGTACAATGCAATATCACTCAGCAATGAAATCTATGTCATCAGGCCCGTAGCAGCATAATGAGTGGATTCAGGTATGATGATTCTAACTGAAATAAGTCACACATAAAAAGAAACATCATAAGATACCACTAATACACGGAATGTAAACTTGGCTACACAGGAACTGGATTACAAAACAGAACAGGGTCTCATATTTAGAAAACCAACTTATGCTTGCTTAAGGGGAAAGGTGAGTTGGGGTGCTGCATAAAACCAGAGATTGAAATGAGCACAGATAAAGTTCCTTAAGTCAAATATGGAATAGACAAGAACTACTCCTTGCTCAACGAAATGGACTCAACACTCCATAGTAAACGCCTAAGAATGTACCTGACTAGTAAGTATCTTAAAACCTATGGATTGCTATGTCTCTGAAAGAAAATCAAGCGTGTGTACAGGGGCATAAACGCAGCAGTGATAGGATTGGAGAGGTTCGGTGAGCAAATGAAGACCCTTTGAAGTCATATTGCATGGTACCCATTCCACGGGTCTCAACTCTCCAGGTTTAAGGGATTCTTCCTTCAGCTAAAACATGCATGTGGAACCCAGAGTATGATCAACCATGTGATCGGGAGACGTGTTCCAATATGTCTCAGTTCTCGTCTCCTGTTACTCGGGTGCAACATTCCAGACGCTTTACTAACACTCTCCCGACTTGGAGAGTCAGTGCCTTTAACCTCCTGTTTCGCCCAGTTTGCAATTTCTGCGGAAGATGAACAGGAATAGGGAGAACCAATGAGAGACTAGCTGGAGGTGTCTGGACGGGCAAATTTAACTCCCATTTCCCACCAAGAAGAGGAATTAACCAAAGGCTCAGCGTGCCGTGCCGGAACGCAATTAGGGCCTGATGCAATCGTGCGATATTGCAGCCAGCTCACAAGAAAGCGAGTTGAAGAAAGGAGCTCAGGGGAACTGTAATTCACAAACCTGCAGAGTTATAAATGACAGCTATCGTCCAAAAATATACTGAAGTAAGGCTGCCAAGAGGACTTGAAAGCGGGGCAGAATTGCAGGAAACCGATTTCTGGAGGTAGACTGGAATTGCATTTAAAGCATAAGAAAAGAGGCAGAACGTCCACAATGATGCACTTGGCCAAAAAGGGCGTATGCGTTTTTTCCTGAATATATTCAGGAGAAAACGCATACGCACTTTTTGGCCAACCAAGCAAGCTTGCAAAGGAAATCTGCACTACATTGAAGTCTCACTTCCCCCCGGTCAAAAGGGTCTTCTGAAAAAAGTGTAAAATCCAGAAAGGCAGGACAGGCCATGGAAAACTGGGAGCCTTGTTATGCTGATGGGCGGGATGTAAATTGCCAACAGCCACTAGGGAGAAGTGTATGGTGTTTTGTGAAACATCTAAAAAACAAAGCAACGGAGCCTAGGGCACTTCCACTTATGGTCCTATAGCTTAGGGAAATTAAAATCAAAAAGACAGAGCCACCCCAAAGTTTGGGATGGCTCTGTTTACAAGAACCCCGTTTATGGTACAAGTTCAATATCGCAGAAACTGAAAAATGAATAAAAATTGTGGTACTTACGTACAATGCAATATCACTCAGCAATGAAATCTATGTCATCAGGACCGTAGCAGCATAATGGGTGGATTCAGGTATGATGATTCTAACTCAAATAACTCACACAGAAAAAGAAACATCATAAGATATCACTAATACACGGAATGTAAACTTGGCTACACAGGAACTGATTACAAAACAAAACAGGGTCTCAAATTTAGAAAACCAACTTATGCTTGCTTAAGGGGAAATTTGAGTTGGGGTGCTGCATCAAACCAGAGATTGAAATGAGCACAGATAAAGTTCCTTAAGCCAAATATGGAATAGACAAGAGCTACTCCTTGCTCAACGAAATGGACTCAACACACCATATTAAACGCCTAAGAATGTACCTGACTAGTAAGTATCTTAAAACCTATGGATTGCTATGTCTCCGAAAGAGAATCAAGTGTGTGTACAGGGGCATAAACGCAGCAGTGATAGGATTGGAGAAGTTCGGTGAGCAAATGAAGACCCTTTGAAGTCATATTGCATGGTACCCATTCCACAGGTCTCAACTCTCCAGGTTTAAAGGATTCTGCCTTCAGCTAAAACATGCATGTGGAACCCAGAGTATGATCAACCGTGTGATCGGGAGACGTGTTCCAATATGTCTCAGTTCTCGTCCCCTGGTACTCGGGTGCAACATTCCAGATGCTTTACTAACACTCTCCCGACTTTGAGAGTCAGTGCCTTTAACCTCCTGTTTGGCCCAGTTTGCAATTTCTGCGGAAGATGAACAGGAATAGGAGAACCAATGAGAGACTAGCTGGAGGTGTCTGGACGAGTAAATTTAACTGTCATTTCCCACCAGGAAGAGGAATTAACCAAAGGCTCAGCGTGCCGTGCCGGAACCAGATTAGGGCCTGAAGCAATACTGCGGTGTTGCGGCCAGCTCACAAGAAAGCGAGTTGAAGAAAGGAGCTCAGGGGCACTGTAATTCACAAACCTGCAGAGTTATAAATGACAGCTATCGTCCAAAAATATACTGAAGTAAGGCTGCCAAGAGGACTTGAAAGTGGGGCAGAATTGCAGGAAACCGATTTCAGGAGGTAGACTGGAATTGCATTTAAAGCATAGGAAAAGAGGCAGAACGTCCACAATGATGCACTTGGCCAAAAAGGGCGTACGCGTTTTTTCCTGAATATATTCAGGAAAAAACGCGTACGCCCTTTTTGGCCAACCAAGCAAGCTTGCAAAGGAAATCTGCACTACAATGAAGTCTCACTTCCCCCCAGTCAAAAGGGCCATCTGAAAAAAGTGTAAAATCCAGAAAGGCAGGACAGGCCATGGAGAACTGGGAGCCTTGTTATGCTGATGGGCGGGATGTAAATTGCCAACAGCCACTAGGGAGAAGTGTATGGTTTTTCCCGAAACATCTAAAAAACAAAGCAACAGAGCCTAGGGCACTTCCACTTATGGTCCTATAGCTTAGGGAAATTAAAATCAAAAAGACACAGCCACCCCAAAGTTTGGGACGGCTCTGTTTACAAGAACCTCGTTTACGGTACAAGTTCAATATCACAGAAAGTGAAAAATGGATAAAGAAGTTGTGGTACTTACGTACAATGCAATATCACTCAGCAATGAAATCTATGTCATCAGGCCCGTAGCAGCATAATGAGTGGATTCAGGTATGATGATTCTACCTGAAATAAGTCACACAGAAAAAGAAACATCATAAGATATCACTAATACACGGAATGTAAACTTGGCTACACAGGAACTGGATTACAAAACAGAACAGGGTCTCATATTTAGAAAACCAACTTATGCTTGCTTAAGGGGAAAGGTGAGTTGGGGTGCTGCATAAAACCAGAGATTGAAATGAGCACAGATAAAGTTCCTTAAGCCAAATATGGAATAGACAAGAACTACTCCTTGCTCAACGAAATGGACTCAACACCCCATATTTAATGCCTAAGAATGTACCTGACTAGTAAGTATCTTAAAACCTATGGATTGCTATGTCTCTGAAAGAAAATCAAGCATGTGTACAGGGGCATAAACGCAGCAGTGATAGGATTGGAGAGGTTCGGTGAGCAAATGAAGACCCTTTGAAGTCATATTGCATGGTACCCATTCCACGGGTCTCAACTCTCCAGGTTTAAGGGATTCTTCCTTCAGCTAAAACATGCATGTGGAACCCAGAGTATGATCAACCATGTGATCGGGAGACGTGTTCCAATATGTCTCAGTTCTCGTCTCCTGGTACTCGGGTGCAACATTCCAGACGCTTTACTAACACTCTCCCGACTTGGAGAGTCAGTGCCTTTAACCTCCTGTTTCGCCCAGTTTGCAATTTCTGCGGAAGATGAACAGGAATAGGAAGAACCAATGAGAGACTAGCTGGAGGTGTCTGGACGGGCAAATTTAACTCCCATTTCCCACCAAGAAGAGGAATTAACCAAAGGCTCAGCGTGCCGTGCCGGAACGCAATTAGGGCCTGATGCAATCGTGCGATATTGCAGCCAGCTCACAAGAAAGCGAGTTGAAGAAAGGAGCTCAGGGGAACTGTAATTCACAAACCTGCAGAGTTATAAATGACAGCTATCGTCCAAAAATATACTGAAGTAAGGCTGCCAAGAGGACTTGAAAGCGGGGCAGAATTGCAGGAAACCGATTTCTGGAGGTAGACTGGAATTGCATTTAAAGCATAAGAAAAGAGGCAGAAGGTCCACAATGATGCGCTTGGCCAAAATGGGCGTATGCGTTTTTTCCTGAATATATTCAGGAAAAAACGCATACGCCCTTTTTGGCCAACCAAGCAAGCTTGCAAAGGAAATCTGCACTACAATGAAGTCTCACTTCCCCCCGGTCAAAAGGGCCATCTGAATAATGTGTAAAATCCAGAAAGGCAGGACAGGCCATGGAGAACTGGGAGCCTTGTTATGCTGATTGGCAGGATGTAAACTGCCAACAGCCACTTGGGAGAAGTGTATGGTGTTTCCTGAAACATCTAAAAAACAAAGCAACGGAGACTAGGGCACTTCCACTTATGGTCCTATAGCTTAGGGAAATTAAAATCAAAAAGACAGAGCCACCCCAAAGTTTGGGATGGCTCTGTTTACAAGAACCCCGTTTATGGTACAAGTTCAATATCGCAGAAACTGAAAAATGGATAAAGAAGTTGTGGTACTTACGTACAATGCAATATCACTCAGCAATGAAATCTATGTCATCAGGCCCGTAGCAGCATAGAGTGGATTCAGGTATGATGATTCTACCTGAAATAAGTCACACAGAAAAAGAAACATCATAACATATCACTAATACACGGAATGTAAACTTGGCTACACAGAAACTGGATTACAAGACAGAACAGGGTCCCAAATTTAGAAAACCAACTTTTGCTTGCTTAAGGAGAAAGGTGAGTTGGGGTGCTGCATAAAACCAGAGATTGAAATGAGCACAGATAAAGTTCCTTAAGCCAAATATGGAATAGACAAGAACTACTCCTTGCTCAACGAAATGGACTCAACACCCCATATTTAATGCCTAAGAATGTACCTGACTAGTAAGTATCTTAAAACCTATGGATTGCTATGTCTCTGAAAGAAAATCAAGCATGTGTACAGGGGCATAAACGCAGCAGTGATAGGATTGGAGAAGTTCGGTGAGCAAATGAAGACCCTTTGAAGTCATATTGCAGGGTACCCATTCCACAGGTCTCAACTCTCCAGGTGTAAGGGATTCTGCCTTCGGCGAAAACATGCATGTGGAACCCAGAGTATGATCAACCGTGTGATCGGGAGACGTGTTCCAATATGTCTCAGTTCTCGTCCCCTGGTACTCGGGTGCAACATTCCAGACGCTTTACTAACACTCTCCCAACTTGGAGAGTCAGTGCCTTTAACCTCCTGTTTCGCCCAGTTTGCAATTTCTGCGGAAGATGAACAGGAATAGGAGAACCAATGAGAGACTAGCTGGAGGTGTCTGGACGGGCAAATTTAACTCCCATTTCCCACCAGGAAGAGGAATTAACCAAAGGCGCAGCGTGCCGTGCCGGAACGCAATAAGGCCTGAAGCAATCGTGCGATGTTGCAGCCAGCTCACAAGAAAGCGAGTTGAAGAAAGGAGCTCAGGGGCACTGTAATTCACAAACCTGCAGAGTTATAAATGACAGCTATCGTCCAAAAATATACTGAAGTAAGGCTGCCAAGAGGACTTGAAAGCGGGGCAGAATTGCAGGAAACCGATTTCTGGAGGTAGACTGGAATTGCATTTAAAGCATAAGAAAAGAGGCAGAACGTTCACAATGATGCACTTGGCCAAAAAGGGCGTATGCGTTTTTTCCTGAATATATTCAGGAGAAAACGCATACGCCCTTTTTGGCCAACCAAGCAAGCTTGCAAAGGAAATCTGCACTACAATGAAGTCTCACTTCCCCCCGGTCAAAAGGGCCATCTGAATAATGTGTAAAATCCAGAAAGGCAGGACAGGCCATGGAGAACTGGGAGCCTTGTTATGCTGATTGCCGGGATGTAAATTGCCAACAGCCACTTGGGAGAAGTGTATGGTGTTTCCTGAAACATCTAAAAAACAAAGCAACGGAGACTAGGGCACTTCCACTTATGGTCCTATAGCTTAGGGAAATTAAAATCAAAAAGACAGAGCCACCCCAAAGTTTGGGACGGCTCTGTTTACAAGAACCCCGTTTATGGTACAAGTTCAATATCGCAGAAACTGAAAAATGGATAAAGAAGTTGTGGTACTTACGTACAATGTAATATCACTCAGCAATGAAATCTATGTCATCAGGCCCGTAGCAGCATAGAGTGGATTCAGGTATGATGATTCTACCTGAAATAAGTCACACAGAAAAAGAAACATCATAACATATCACTAATACACGGAATGTAAACTTGGCTACACAGAAACTGGATTACAAGACAGAACAGGGTCTCAAATTTAGAAAACCAACTTTTGCTTGCTTAAGGAGAAAGGTGAGTTGGGGTGCTGCATCAAACCAGAGATTGAAATGAGCACAGATAAAGTTCCTTAAGCCAAATATGGAATAGACAAGAACTACTCCTTGCTCAACGAAATGGACTCAACACCCCATATTTAATGCCTAAGAATGTACCTGACTAGTAAGTATCTTAAAACCTATGGATTGCTATGTCTCTGAAAGAAAATCAAGCATGTGTACAGGGGCATAAACGCAGCAGTGATAGGATTGGAGAGGTTCGGTGAGCAAATGAAGACCCTTTGAAGTCATATTGCAGGGTACCCATTCCACAGGTCTCAACTCTCCAGGTGTAAGGGATTCTGCCTTCGGCGAAAACATGCATGTGGAACCCAGAGTATGATCAACCATGTGATCGGGAGACGTGTTCCAATATGTCTCAGTTCTCGTCCCCTGGTACTCGGGTGCAACATTCCAGATGCTTTACTAACACTCTCCCAACTTGGAGAGTCAGTGCCTTTAACCTCCTGTTGGCCCAGTTTGCAATTTCTGCGGAAGATGAACAGGAATAGGAGAACCAATGAGAGACTAGCTGGAGGTGTCTGGACGGGCAAATTTAACTCCCATTTCCCACCAGGAAGAGGAATTAACCAAAGGCTCAGCGTGCCGTGCCGGAACAAGATTAGGGCCTGAAGCAATACTGCGGGGTTGCGGCCAGCTCACAAGAAAGCGAGTTGAAGAAAGGAGCTCAGGGGCACTGTAATTCACAAACCTGCAGAGTTATAAATGACAGCTATCGTCCAAAAATATACTGAAGTAAGTCTGCCAAGAGGACTTGAAAGCGGGGCAGAATTGCAGGAAACCGATTTCAGGAGGTAGACAGGAATTGCATTTAAAGCATAGGAAAAGAGGCAGAACGTCCACAATGATGCACTTGGCCAAAAAGGGCGTATGCGTTTTTTCCTGAATATATTCAGGAGAAAACGCATACGCCCTTTTTGGCCAACCAAGCAAGCTTGCAAAGGAAATCTGCACTACAATGAAGTCTCACTTCCCCCCGGTCAAAAGGGCCACCTGAAAAAAGCGTAAAATCCAGAAAGGCAGGACAGGCCATGGAGAACTGGGAGCCTTGTTATGCTGATGGGCGGGATGTAAATTGCCAACAGCCACTCGGGAGAGGTGTATGGTGTTTCCTGAAACATCTAAAAAACAAAGCAACAGAGCCTAGGGCACTTCCACTTATGGTCCTATAGCTTAGGGAAATTAAAATAAAAAAGACAGAGCCACCCCAAAGTTTGGGACGGCTCTGTTTACAAGAACCTCGTTTACGGTACAAGTTCAATATCGCAGAAAGTGAAAAATGGATAAAGAATTTGTGGTACTTACGTACAATGCAATATCACTCAGCAATGAAATCTATGTCATCAGGCCCGTAGCAGCATAATGAGTGGATTCAGGTATGATGATTCTAACTGAAATAAGTCACACATAAAAAGAAACATCATAAGATACCACTAATACACGGAATGTAAACTTGGCTACACAGGAACTGGATTACAAAACAGAACAGGGTCTCAAATTTAGAAAACCAACTTATGCTTGCTTAAGGGGAAAGGTGAGTTGGGGTGCTGCATAAAACCAGAGATTGAAATGAGCACAGATAAAGTTCCTTAAGTCAAATATGGAATAGACAAGTACTACTCCTTGCTCAACGAAATGGACTCAACACCCCATAGTAAACGCCTAAGAATGTACCTGACTAGTAAGTATCTTAAAACCTATGGATTGCTATGTCTCTGAAAGAAAATCAAGCGTGTGTACAGGGGCATAAACGCAGCAGTGATAGGATTGGAGAGGTTCGGTGAGCAAATGAAGACCCTTTGAAGTCATATTGCATGGTACCCATTCCACGGGTCTCAACTCTCCAGGTTTAAGGGATTCTTCCTTCAGCTAAAACATGCATGTGGAACCCAGAGTATGATCAACCATGTGATCGGGAGACGTGTTCCAATATGTCTCAGTTCTCGTCCCCTGGTACTCGGGTGCAACATTCCAGACGCTTTACTAACACTCTCCCGACTTGGAGAGTCAGTGCCTTTAACCTCCTGTTTCGCCCAGTTTGCAATTTCTGCGGAAGATGAACAGGAATAGGAGAACCAATGAGAGACTAGCTGGAGGTGTCTGGACGAGTAAATTTAACTGTCATTTCCCACCAGGAAGAGGAATTAACCAAAGGCTCAGCGTGCCGTGCCGGAACCAGATTAGGGCCTGAAGCAATACTGCGGTGTTGCGGCCAGCTCACAAGAAAGTGAGTTGAAGAAAGGAGCTCAGGGGCACTGTAATTCACAAACCTGCAGAGTTATAAATGACAGCTATCGTCCAAAAATATACTGAAGTAAGGCTGCCAAGAGGACTTGAAAGCGGGGCAGAATTGCAGGAAACCGATTTCAGGAGGTAGACTGGAATTGCATTTAAAGCATAGGAAAAGAGGCAGAACGTCCACAATGATGCACTTGGCGAAAAAGTGCGTATGCGTTTTTTCCTGAATATATTCAGGAAAAAACGCATACGCCCTTTTTGGCCAACCAAGCAAGCTTGCAAAGGAAATCTGCACTACAATGAAGTCTCACTTCCCCCTAGTCAAAAGGGCCATCTGAAAAAAGTGTAAAATCCAGAAAGGCAGGACAGGCCATGGAGAACTGGGAGCCTTGTTATGCTGATGGGCGGGATGTAAATTGCCAACAGCCACTAGGTAGAAGTGTATGGTTTTTCCCGAAACATCTAAAAAACAAAGCAACAGAGCCTAGGGCACTTCCACTTATGGTCCTATAGCTTAGGGAAATTAAAATCAAAAAGACACAGCCACCCCAAAGTTTGGGACGGCCCTGTTTACAAGAACCTCGTTTACGGTACAAGTTCAATATCACAGAAAGTGAAAAATGGATAAAGAAGTTGTGGTACTTACGTACAATGCAATATCACTCAGCAATGAAATCTATGTCATCAGGCCCGTAGCAGCATAATGAGTGGATTCAGGTATGATGATTCTACCTGAAATAAGTCACACAGAAAAAGAAACATCATAAGATATCACTAATACACGGAATGTAAACTTGGCTACACAGGAACTGGATTACAAAACGGAACAGGGTCTCATATTTAGAAAACCAACTTATGCTTGCTTAAGGGGAAAGGTGAGTTGGGGTGCTGCATAAAACCAGAGATTGAAATGAGCACAGATAAAGTTCCTTAAGCCAAATATGGAATAGACAAGAACTACTCCTTGCTCAACGAAATGGACTCAACACCCCATATTTAATGCCTAAGAATGTACCTGACTAGTAAGTATCTTAAAACCTATGGATTGCTATGTCTCTGAAAGAAAATCAAACGTGTGTACAGGGGCATAAACGCAGCAGTGATAGGATTGGAGAGGTTCGGTGAGCAAATGAAGACCCTTTGAAGTCATATTGCAGGGTACCCATTCCACAGGTCTCAACTCTCCAGGTGTAAGGGATTCTGCCTTCGGCGAAAACATGCATGTGTAACCCAGAGTATGATCAACCATGTGATCGGGAGACGTGTTCCAATATGTCTCAGTTCTCGTCCCCTGGTACTCGGGTGCAACATTCCAGACGCTTTACTAACACTCTCCCAACTTGGAGAGTCAGTGTCTTTAACCTCCTGTTGGCCCAGTTTGCAATTTCTGCGGAAGATGAACAGGAATAGGAGAACCAATGAGAGACTAGCTGGAGGTGTCTGGACGGGCAAATTTAACTCCCATTTCCCACCAGGAAGAGGAATTAACCAAAGGCTCAGCGTGCCGTGCCGGAACGCAATTAGGGCCTGAAGCAATCGTGCGATGTTGCAGCCAGCTCACAAGAAAGCGAGTTGAAGAAAGGAGCTCAGGGGCACTGTAATTCACAAACCTGCAGAGTTATAAATGACAGCTATCGTCCAAAAATATACTGAAGTAAGGCTGCCAAGAGGACTTGAAAGCGGGGCAGAATTGCAGGAAACCGATTTCAGGAGGTAGACAGGAATTGCATTTAAAGCATAGGAAAAGAGGCAGAACGTCCACAATGATGCACTTGGCCAAAAAGGGCGTATGCGTTTTTTCCTGAATATATTCAGGTGAAAACGCATACGCACTTTTTGGCCAACCAAGCAAGCTTGCAAAGGAAATCTGCACTACATTGAAGTCTCACTTCCCCCCGGTCAAAAGGGTCTTCTGAAAAAAGTGTAAAATCCAGAAAGGCAGGACAGGCCATGGAAAACTGGGAGCCTTGTTATGCTGATGGGCGGGATGTAAATTGCCAACAGCCACTAGGGAGAAGTGTATGGTGTTTTGTGAAACATCTAAAAAACAAAGCAACGGAGCCTAGGGCACTTCCACTTATGGTCCTATAGCTTAGGGAAATTAAAATCAAAAAGACACAGCCACCCCAAAGTTTGGGACGGCTCTGTTTACAAGAACCCCGTTTATGGTACAAGTTCAATATCGCAGAAACTGAAAAATGAATAAAAATTGTGGTACTTACGTACAATGCAATATCACTCAGCAATGAAATCTATGTCATCAGGCCCGTAGCAGCATAATGGGTGGATTCAGGTATGATGATTCTAACTCAAATAACTCACACAGAAAAAGAAACATCATAAGATATCACTAATACACGGAATGTAAACTTGGCTACACAGGAACTGATTACAAAACAAAACAGGGTCTCAAATTTAGAAAACCAACTTATGCTTGCTTAAGGGGAAATTTGAGTTGGGGTGCTGCATCAAACCAGAGATTGAAATGAGCACAGATAAAGTTCCTTAAGCCAAATATGGAATAGACAAGAGCTACTCCTTGCTCAACGAAATGGACTCAACACACCATATTAAACGCCTAAGAATGTACCTGACTAGTAAGTATCTTAAAACCTATGGATTGCTATGTCTCCGAAAGAGAATCAAGCGTGTGTACAGGGGCATAAACGCAGCAGTGATAGGATTGGAGAAGTTCGGTGAGCAAATGAAGACCCTTTGAAGTCACATTGCATGGTACCCATTCCACAGGTCTCAACTCTCCAGGTTTAAAGGATTCTGCCTTCAGCTAAAACATGCATGTGGAACCCAGAGTATGATCAACCGTGTGATCGGGAGACGTGTTCCAATATATCTCAGTTCTCATCCCCTGGTACTCGGGTGCAACATTCCAGACGCTTTGCTAACACTCTCCCGACTTGGAGAGTCAGTGCCTTTAACATCCTGTTTAGCCCAGTTTGCAATTTCTGCGGAAGATGAACAGGAATAGGGAGAACCAATGAGAGACTAGCTGGAGGTGTCTGGATGCACAAATTTAACTGTCATTTCCCACCAGGAAGAGGAATTAACCAAAGGCTCAGCGTGCCGTGCCGGAACAAGATTAGGGCCTGAAGCAATACTGCGGGGTTGCGGCCAGCTCACAAGAAAGCGAGTTGAAGAAAGGAGCTCAGGGGCACTGTAATTCACAAACCTGCAGAGTTATAAATGACAGCTATCGTCCAAAAATATACTGAAGTAAGGCTGCCAAGAGGACTTGAAAGCCGGGCAGAATTGCAGGAAACCGATTTCAGGAGGTAGACTGGAATTGCATTTAAAGCATAGGAAAAGAGGCAGAACGTCCACAATGATGCACTTGGCCAAAAAGGGCGTATGCGTTTTTTCCTGAATATATTCAGGAGAAAACGCATACGCCCTTTTTGGCCAACCAAGCAAGCTTGCAAAGGAAATCTGCACTACAATGAAGTCTCACTTCCCCCCGGTCAAAAGGGCCATCTGAAAAAAGTGTAAAATCCAGAAAGGCAGGACAGGCCATGGAGAACTGGGAGCCTTGTTATGCTGATGGGCGGGATGTAAATTGCCAACAGCCACTCTGGAGAGGTGTATGGTGTTTCCTGAAACATCTAAAAAACAAAGCAACAGAGCCTAGGGCACTTCCACTTATGGTCCTATAGCTTAGGGAAATTAAAATCAAAAAGACAGAGCCACCTCAAAGTTTGGGATGGCTCTGTTTACAAGAACCTCGTTTACGGTACAAGTTCAATATCGCAGAAAGTGAAAAATGGATAAAGAATTTGTGGTACTTACGTACAATGCAATATCACTCAGCAATGAAATCTATGTCATCAGGCCCGTAGCAGCATAATGAGTGGATTCAGGTATGATGATTCTAACTGAAATAAGTCACACATAAAAAGAAACATCATAAGATACCACTAATACACGGAATGTAAACTTGGCTACACAGGAACTGGATTACAAAACAGAACAGGGTCTCAAATTTAGAAAACCAACTTATGCTTGCTTAAGGGGAAAGGTGAGTTGGGGTGCTGCATAAAACCAGAGATTGAAATGAGCACAGATAAAGTTCCTTAAGTCAAATATGGAATAGACAAGAACTACTCCTTGCTCAACGAAATGGACTCAACACCCCATAGTAAACGCCTAAGAATGTACCTGACTAGTAAGTATCTTAAAACCTATGGATTGCTATGTCTCTGAAAGAAAATCAAGCGTGTGTACAGGGGCATAAACGCAGCAGTGATAGGATTGGAGAGGTTCGGTGAGCAAATGAAGACCCTTTGAAGTCATATTGCATGGTACCCATTCCACGGGTCTCAACTCTCCAGGTTTAAGGGATTCTTCCTTCAGCTAAAACATGCATGTGGAACCCAGAGTATGATCAACCGTGTGATCGGGAGACGTGTTCCAATATATCTCAGTTCTCATCCCCTGGTACTCGGGTGCAACATTCCAGACGCTTTGCTAACACTCTCCCGACTTGGAGAGTCAGTGCCTTTAACATCCTGTTTAGCCCAGTTTGCAATTTCTGCGGAAGATGAACAGGAATAGGGAGAACCAATGAGAGACTAGCTGGAGGTGTCTGGATGCACAAATTTAACTGTCATTTCCCACCAGGAAGAGGAATTAACCAAAGGCTCAGCGTGCCGTGCCGGAACAAGATTAGGGCCTGAAGCAATACTGCGGGGTTGCGGCCAGCTCACAAGAAAGCGAGTTGAAGAAAGGAGCTCAGGGGCACTGTAATTCACAAACCTGCAGAGTTATAAATGACAGCTATCGTCCAAAAATATACTGAAGTAAGGCTGCCAAGAGGACTTGAAAGCCGGGCAGAATTGCAGGAAACCGATTTCAGGAGGTAGACTGGAATTGCATTTAAAGCATAGGAAAAGAGGCAGAACGTCCACAATGATGCACTTGGCCAAAAAGGGCGTATGCGTTTTTTCCTGAATATATTCAGGAGAAAACGCATACGCCCTTTTTGGCCAACCAAGCAAGCTTGCAAAGGAAATCTGCACTACAATGAAGTCTCACTTCCCCCCGGTCAAAAGGGCCATCTGAAAAAAGCGTAAAATCCAGAAAGGCAGGACAGGCCATGGAGAACTGGGAGCCTTGTTATGCTGATGGGCGGGATGTAAATTGCCAACAGCCACTCTGGAGAGGTGTATGGTGTTTCCTGAAACATCTAAAAAACAAAGCAACAGAGCCTAGGGCACTTCCACTTATGGTCCTATAGCTTAGGGAAATTAAAATAAAAAAGACACAGCCACCCCAAAGTTTGGGACGGCTCTGTTTACAAGAACCTCGTTTACGGTACAAGTTCAATATCGCAGAAAGTGAAAAATGGATAAAGAATTTGTGGTACTTACGTACAATGCAATATCACTCAGCAATGAAATCTATGTCATCAGGCCCGTAGCAGCATAATGAGTGGATTCAGGTATGATGATTCTAACTGAAATAAGTCACACATAAAAAGAAACATCATAAGATACCACTAATACACGGAATGTAAACTTGGCTACACAGGAACTGGATTACAAAACAGAACAGGGTCTCAAATTTAGAAAACCAACTTATGCTTGCTTAAGGGGAAAGGTGAGTTGGGGTGCTGCATAAAACCAGAGATTGAAATGAGCACAGATAAAGTTCCTTAAGTCAAATATGGAATAGACAAGTACTACTCCTTGCTCAACGAAATGGACTCAACACCCCATAGTAAACGCCTAAGAATGTACCTGACTAGTAAGTATCTTAAAACCTATGGATTGCTATGTCTCTGAAAGAAAATCAAGCGTGTGTACAGGGGCATAAACGCAGCAGTGATAGGATTGGAGAGGTTCGGTGAGCAAATGAAGACCCTTTGAAGTCATATTGCATGGTACCCATTCCACGGGTCTCAACTCTCCAGGTTTAAGGGATTCTTCCTTCAGCTAAAACATGCATGTGGAACCCAGAGTATGATCAACCATGTGATCGGGAGACGTGTTCCAATATGTCTCAGTTCTCGTCCCCTGGTACTCAGGTGCAACATTCCAGACGCTTTACTAACACTCTCCCGACTTGGAGAGTCAGTGCCTTTAACCTCCTGTTTCGCCCAGTTTGCAATTTCTGCGGAAGATGAACAGGAATAGGAGAACCAATGAGAGACTAGCTGGAGGTGTCTGGACGAGTAAATTTAACTGTCATTTCCCACCAGGAAGAGGAATTAACCAAAGGCTCAGCGTGCCGTGCCGGAACCAGATTAGGGCCTGAAGCAATACTGCGGTGTTGCGGCCAGCTCACAAGAAAGCGAGTTGAAGAAAGGAGCTCAGGGGCACTGTAATTCACAAACCTGCAGAGTTATAAATGACAGCTATCGTCCAAAAATATACTGAAGTAAGGCTGCCAAGAGGACTTGAAAGCGGGGCAGAATTGCAGGAAACCGATTTCAGGAGGTAGACTGGAATTGCATTTAAAGCATAGGAAAAGAGGCAGAACGTCCACAATGATGCACTTGGCGAAAAAGTGCGTATGCGTTTTTTCCTGAATATATTCAGGAAAAAACGCATACGCCCTTTTTGGCCAACCAAGCAAGCTTGCAAAGGAAATCTGCACTACAATGAAGTCTCACTTCCCCCTAGTCAAAAGGGCCATCTGAAAAAAGTGTAAAATCCAGAAAGGCAGGACAGGCCATGGAGAACTGGGAGCCTTGTTATGCTGATGGGCGGGATGTAAATTGCCAACAGCCACTAGGTAGAAGTGTATGGTTTTTCCCGAAACATCTAAAAAACAAAGCAACAGAGCCTAGGGCACTTCCACTTATGGTCCTATAGCTTAGGGAAATTAAAATCAAAAAGACACAGCCACCCCAAAGTTTGGGACGGCCCTGTTTACAAGAACCTCGTTTACGGTACAAGTTCAATATCACAGAAAGTGAAAAATGGATAAAGAAGTTGTGGTACTTACGTACAATGCAATATCACTCAGCAATGAAATCTATGTCATCAGGCCCGTAGCAGCATAATGAGTGGATTCAGGTATGATGATTCTACCTGAAATAAGTCACACAGAAAAAGAAACATCATAAGATATCACTAATACACGGAATGTAAACTTGGCTACACAGGAACTAGATTACAAAACAGAACAGGGTCTCATATTTAGAAAACCAACTTATGCTTGCTTAAGGGGAAAGGTGAGTTGGGGTGCTGCATAAACCAGAGATTGAAATGAGCACAGATAAAGTTCCTTAAGCCAAATATGGAATAGACAAGAACTACTCCTTGCTCAACGAAATGGACTCAACACCCCATATTTAATGCCTAAGAATGTACCTGACTAGTAAGTATCTTAAAACCTATGGATTGCTATGTCTCTGAAAGAAAATCAAACGTGTGTACAGGGGCATAAACGCAGCAGTGATAGGATTGGAGAGGTTCGGTGAGCAAATGAAGACCCTTTGAAGTCATATTGCAGGGTACCCATTCCACAGGTCTCAACTCTCCAGGTGTAAGGGATTCTGCCTTCGGCGAAAACATGCATGTGTAACCCAGAGTATGATCAACCATGTGATCGGGAGACGTGTTCCAATATGTCTCAGTTCTCGTCCCCTGGTACTCGGGTGCAACATTCCAGACGCTTTACTAACACTCTCCCAACTTGGAGAGTCAGTGTCTTTAACCTCCTGTTGGCCCAGTTTGCAATTTCTGCGGAAGATGAACAGGAATAGGAGAACCAATGAGAGACTAGCTGGAGGTGTCTGGACGGGCAAATTTAACTCCCATTTCCCACCAGGAAGAGGAATTAACCAAAGGCTCAGCGTGCCGTGCCGGAACGCAATTAGGGCCTGAAGCAATCGTGCGATGTTGCAGCCAGCTCACAAGAAAGCGAGTTGAAGAAAGGAGCTCAGGGGCACTGTAATTCACAAACCTGCAGAGTTATAAATGACAGCTATCGTCCAAAAATATACTGAAGTAAGGCTGCCAAGAGGACTTGAAAGCGGGGCAGAATTGCAGGAAACCGATTTCAGGAGGTAGACAGGAATTGCATTTAAAGCATAGGAAAAGAGGCAGAACGTCCACAATGATGCACTTGGCCAAAAAGGGCGTATGCGTTTTTTCCTGAATATATTCAGGTGAAAACGCATACGCACTTTTTGGCCAACCAAGCAAGCTTGCAAAGGAAATCTGCACTACATTGAAGTCTCACTTCCCCCCGGTCAAAAGGGTCTTCTGAAAAAAGGGTAAAATCCAGAAAGGCAGGACAGGCCATGGAAAACTGGGAGCCTTGTTATGCTGATGGGCGGGATGTAAATTGCCAACAGCCACTAGGGAGAAGTGTATGGTGTTTTGTGAAACATCTAAAAAACAAAGCAACGGAGCCTAGGGCACTTCCACTTATGGTCCTATAGCTTAGGGAAATTAAAATCAAAAAGACACAGCCACCCCAAAGTTTGGGACGGCTCTGTTTACAAGAACCCCGTTTATGGTACAAGTTCAATATCGCAGAAACTGAAAAATGAATAAAAATTGTGGTACTTACATACAATGCAATATCACTCAGCAATGAAATCTATGTCATCAGGCCCGTAGCAGCATAATGGGTGGATTCAGGTATGATGATTCTAACTCAAATAACTCACACAGAAAAAGAAACATCATAAGATATCACTAATACACGGAATGTAAACTTGGCTACACAGGAACTGATTACAAAACAAAACAGGGTCTCAAATTTAGAAAACCAACTTATGCTTGCTTAAGGGGAAATTTGAGTTGGGGTGCTGCATCAAACCAGAGATTGAAATGAGCACAGATAAAGTTCCTTAAGCCAAATATGGAATAGACAAGAGCTACTCCTTGCTCAACGAAATGGACTCAACACACCATATTAAACGCCTAAGAATGTACCTGACTAGTAAGTATCTTAAAACCTATGGATTGCTATGTCTCCGAAAGAGAATCAAGCGTGTGTACAGGGGCATAAACGCAGCAGTGATAGGATTGGAGAAGTTCGGTGAGCAAATGAAGACCCTTTGAAGTCACATTGCATGGTACCCATTCCACAGGTCTCAACTCTCCAGGTTTAAAGGATTCTGCCTTCAGCTAAAACATGCATGTGGAACCCAGAGTATGATCAACCGTGTGATCGGGAGACGTGTTCCAATATATCTCAGTTCTCATCCCCTGGTACTCGGGTGCAACATTCCAGACGCTTTGCTAACACTCTCCCGACTTGGAGAGTCAGTGCCTTTAACATCCTGTTTAGCCCAGTTTGCAATTTCTGCGGAAGATGAACAGGAATAGGGAGAACCAATGAGAGACTAGCTGGAGGTGTCTGGATGCACAAATTTAACTGTCATTTCCCACCAGGAAGAGGAATTAACCAAAGGCTCAGCGTGCCGTGCCGGAACAAGATTAGGGCCTGAAGCAATACTGCGGGGTTGCGGCCAGCTCACAAGAAAGCGAGTTGAAGAAAGGAGCTCAGGGGCACTGTAATTCACAAACCTGCAGAGTTATAAATGACAGCTATCGTCCAAAAATATACTGAAGTAAGGCTGCCAAGAGGACTTGAAAGCCGGGCAGAATTGCAGGAAACCGATTTCAGGAGGTAGACTGGAATTGCATTTAAAGCATAGGAAAAGAGGCAGAACGTCCACAATGATGCACTTGGCCAAAAAGGGCGTATGCGTTTTTTCCTGAATATATTCAGGAGAAAACGCATACGCCCTTTTTGGCCAACCAAGCAAGCTTGCAAAGGAAATCTGCACTACAATGAAGTCTCACTTCCCCCCGGTCAAAAGGGCCATCTGAAAAAAGTGTAAAATCCAGAAAGGCAGGACAGGCCATGGAGAACTGGGAGCCTTGTTATGCTGATGGGCGGGATGTAAATTGCCAACAGCCACTCTGGAGAGGTGTATGGTGTTTCCTGAAACATCTAAAAAACAAAGCAACAGAGCCTAGGGCACTTCCACTTATGGTCCTATAGCTTAGGGAAATTAAAATAAAAAAGACACAGCCACCCCAAAGTTTGGGATGGCTCTGTTTACAAGAACCTCGTTTACGGTACAAGTTCAATATCGCAGAAAGTGAAAAATGGATAAAGAATTTGTGGTACTTACGTACAATGCAATATCACTCAGCAATGAAATCTATGTCATCAGGCCCGTAGCAGCATAATGAGTGGATTCAGGTATGATGATTCTAACTGAAATAAGTCACACATAAAAAGAAACATCATAAGATACCACTAATACACGGAATGTAAACTTGGCTACACAGGAACTGGATTACAAAACAGAACAGGGTCTCAAATTTAGAAAACCAACTTATGCTTGCTTAAGGGGAAAGGTGAGTTGGGGTGCTGCATAAAACCAGAGATTGAAATGAGCACAGATAAAGTTCCTTAAGTCAAATATGGAATAGACAAGAACTACTCCTTGCTCAACGAAATGGACTCAACACCCCATAGTAAACGCCTAAGAATGTACCTGACTAGTAAGTATCTTAAAACCTATGGATTGCTATGTCTCTGAAAGAAAATCAAGCGTGTGTACAGGGGCATAAACGCAGCAGTGATAGGATTGGAGAGGTTCGGTGAGCAAATGAAGACCCTTTGAAGTCATATTGCATGGTACCCATTCCACGGGTCTCAACTCTCCAGGTTTAAGGGATTCTTCCTTCAGCTAAAACATGCATGTGGAACCCAGAGTATGATCAACCGTGTGATCGGGAGACGTGTTCCAATATGTCTCAGTTCTCGTCCCCTGGTACTCGGGTGCAACATTCCAGACGCTTTACTAACACTCTCCCGACTTGGAGAGTCAGTGCCTTTAACCTCCTGTTTGGCCCAGTTTGCAATTTCTGCGGAAGATGAACAGGAATAGGAGAACCAATGAGAGACTAGCTGGAGGTGTCTGGACGAGTAAATTTAACTGTCATTTCCCACCAGGAAGAGGAATTAACCAAAGGCTCAGCGTGCCGTGCCGGAACCAGATTAGGGCCTGAAGCAATACTGCGGTGTTGCGGCCAGCTCACAAGAAAGCGAGTTGAAGAAAGGAGCTCAGGGGCACTGTAATTCACAAACCTGCAGAGTTATAAATGACAGCTATCGTCCAAAAATATACTGAAGTAAGGCTGCCAAGAGGACTTGAAAGTGGGGCAGAATTGCAGGAAACCGATTTCAGGAGGTAGACTGGAATTGCATTTAAAGCATAGGAAAAGAGGCAGAACGTCCACAATGATGCACTTGGTGAAAAAGTGCGTATGCGTTTTTTCCTGAATATATTCAGGAAAAAACGCGTACGCCCTTTTTGGCCAACCAAGCAAGCTTGCAAAGGAAATCTGCACTACAATGAAGTCTCACTTCCCCCCAGTCAAAAGGGCCATCTGAAAAAAGTGTAAAATCCAGAAAGGTAGGACAGGCCATGGAGAACTGGGAGCCTTGTTATGCTGAAGGGCGGGATGTAAATTGCCAACAGCCACTAGGGAGAAGTGTATGGTTTTTCCCGAAACATCTAAAAAACAAAGCAACAGAGCCTAGGGCACTTCCACTTATGGTCCTATAGCTTAGGGAAATTAAAATCAAAAAGACACAGCCACCCCAAAGTTTGGGACGGCTCTGTTTACAAGAACCTCGTTTACGGTACAAGTTCAATATCACAGAAAGTGAAAAATGGATAAAGAAGTTGTGGTACTTACGTACAATGCAATATCACTCAGCAATGAAATCTATGTCATCAGGCCCGTAGCAGCATAATGAGTGGATTCAGGTATGATGATTCTACCTGAAATAAGTCACACAGAAAAAGAAACATCATAAGATATCACTAATACACGGAATGTAAACTTGGCTACACAGGAACTGGATTACAAAACAGAACAGGGTCTCATATTTAGAAAACCAACTTATGCTTGCTTAAGGGGAAAGCTGAGTTGGGGTGCTGCATAAAACCAGAGATTGAAATGAGCACAGATAAAGTTCCTTAAGCCAAATATGGAATAGACAAGAACTACTCCTTGCTCAACGAAATGGACTCAACACCCCATATTTAATGCCTAAGAATGTACCTGACTAGTAAGTATCTTAAAACCTATGGATTGCTATGTCTCTGAAAGAAAATCAAGCATGTGTACAGGGGCATAAACGCAGCAGTGATAGGATTGGAGAGGTTCGGTGAGCAAATGAAGACCCTTTGAAGTCATATTGCATGGTACCCATTCCACAGGTCTCAACTCTCCAGGTTTAAGGGATTCTGCCTTCAGCTAAAACATGCATGTGGAACACAGAGTATGATCAACCGTGTGATCGGGAGACGTGTTCCAATATATCTCAGTTCTCGTCCCCTGGTACTCGGGTGCAACATTCCAGACGCTTTGCTAACACTCTCCCGACTTGGAGAGTCAGTGCCTTTAACATCCTGTTTAGCCCAGTTTGCAATTTCTGCGGAAGATGAACAGGAATAGGGAGAATCAATGAGAGACTAGCTGGAGGTGTCTGGATGCACAAATTTAACTGTCATTTCCCACCAGGAAGAGGAATTAACCAAAGGCTCAGCGTGCCGTGCCGGAACAAGATTAGGGCCTGAAGCAATACTGCGGTGTTGCGGGCAGCTCACAAGAAAGCGAGTTGAAGAAAGGAGCTCAGGGGCACTGTAATTAACAAACCTGCAGAGTTATAAATGACAGCTATCGTCCAAAAATATACTGAAGTAAGGCTGCCAAGAGGACTTGAAAGCCGGGCAGAATTGCAGGAAACCGATTTCAGGAGGTAGACTGGAATTGCATTTAAAGCATAGGAAAAGAGGCAGAACGTCCACAATGATGCACTTGGCCAAAAAGGGCGTATGCGTTTTTTCCTGAATATATTCAGGAGAAAACGCATACGCCCTTTTTGGCCAACCAAGCAAGCTTGCAAAGGAAATCTGCACTACAATGAAGTCTCACTTCCCCCCAGTCAAAAGGGCCATCTGAAAAAAGTGTAAAATCCAGAAAGGCAGGACAGGCCATGGAGAACTGGGAGCCTTGTTATGCTGATGGGCGGGATGTAAATTGCCAACAGCCACTCGGGAGAGGTGTATGGTGTTTCCTGAAACATCTAAAAAACAAAGCAACAGAGCCTAGGGCACTTCCACTTATGGTCCTATAGCTTAGGGAAATTAAAATCAAAAAGACACAGCCACCCGAAAGTTTGGGACGGCTCTGTTTACAAGAACCTCATTTACGGTACAAGTTCAATATCGCAGAAAGTGAAAAATGGATAAAGAAGTTGTGGCACTTACGTACAATGCAATATCACTCAGCAATGAAATCTATGTCATCAGGCCCGTAGCAGCATAATGAGTGGATTCAGGTATGATGATTCTAACTGAAATAAGTCACACATAAAAAGAAACATCATAAGATACCACTAATACACGGAATGTAAACTTGGCTACACAGGAACTGGATTACAAAACAGAACAGGGTCTCAAATTTAGAAAACCAACTTATGCTTGCTTAAGGGGAAAGATGAGTTGGGGTGCTGCATAAAACCAGAGATTGAAATGAGCACAGATAAAGTTCCTTAAGTCAAATATGGAATAGACAAGAACTACTCCTTGCTCAACGAAATGGACTCAACACCCCATAGTAAACGCCTAAGAATGTACCTGACTAGTAAGTATCTTAAAACCTATGGATTGCTATGTCTCTGAAAGAAAATCAAGCGTGTGTACAGGGGCATAAACGCAGCAGTGATAGGATTGGAGAGGTTCGGTGAGCAAATGAAGACCCTTTGAAGTCTTATTGCATGGGACCCATTCCACGGGTCTCAACTCTCCAAGTTTAAGGGATTCTGCCTTCAGCTAAAACATGCATGTGGAACCCAGAGTATGATCAACCGTGTGATCGGGAGACGTGTTCCAATATGTCTCAGTTCTCGTCCCCTGGTACTCGGGTGCAACATTCCAGACGCTTTACTAACACTCTCCCAACTTGGAGAGTCAGTGCCTTTAACCTCCTGTTGGCCCAGTTTGCAATTTCTGCGGAAGATGAACAGGAATAGGAGAACCAATGAGAGACTAGCTGGAGGTGTCTGGACGGGCAAATTTAACTCCCATTTCCCACCAGGAAGAGGAATTAACCAAAGGCTCAGCGTGCCGTGCCGGAACGCAATTAGGGCCTGAAGCAATCGTGCGATGTTGCAGCCAGCTCACAAGAAAGCGAGTTGAAGAAAGGAGCTCAGGGGCACTGTAATTCACAAACCTGCAGAGTTATAAATGACAGCTATCGTCCAAAAATATACTGAAGTAAGGCTGCCAAGAGGACTTGAAAGCGGGGCAGAATTGCAGGAAACCGATTTCTGGAGGTAGACTGGAATTGCATTTAAAGCATAGGAAAAGAGGCAGAACGTCCACAATGATGCACTTGGCCAAAAAGGGCGTATGCGTTTTTTCCTGAATATATTCAGGAGAAAACGCATACGCCCTTTTTGGCCAACCAAGCAAGCTTGCAAAGGAAATCTGCACTACAATGAAGTCTCACTTCCCCCCGGTCAAAAGGGCCATCTGAATAATGTGTAAAATCCAGAAAGGCAGGACAGGCCATGGAGAACTGGGAGCCTTGTTATGCTGATTGCCGGGATGTAAATTGCCAACAGCCACTTGGGAGAAGTGTATGGTGTTTCCTGAAACATCTAAAAAACAAAGCAACGGAGACTAGGGCACTTCCACTTATGGTCCTATAGCTTAGGGAAATTAAAATCAAAAAGACAGAGCCACCCCAAAGTTTGGGACGGCTCTGTTTACAAGAACCCCGTTTATGGTACAAGTTCAATATCGCAGAAACTGAAAAATGGATAAAGAAGTTGTGGTACTTACGTACAATGTAATATCACTCAGCAATGAAATCTATGTCATCAGGCCCGTAGCAGCATAGAGTGGATTCAGGTATGATGATTCTACCTGAAATAAGTCACACAGAAAAAGAAACATCATAACATATCACTAATACACGGAATGTAAACTTGGCTACACAGAAACTGGATTACAAGACAGAACAGGGTCTCAAATTTAGAAAACCAACTTTTGCTTGCTTAAGGAGAAAGGTGAGTTGGGGTGCTGCATAAAACCAGAGATTGAAATGAGCACAGATAAAGTTCCTTAAGCCAAATATGGAATAGACAAGAACTACTCCTTGCTCAACGAAATGGACTCAACACCCCATATTTAATGCCTAAGAATGTACCTGACTAGTAAGTATCTTAAAACCTATGGATTGCTATGTCTCTGAAAGAAAATCAAGCATGTGTACAGGGGCATAAACGCAGCAGTGATAGGATTGGAGAGGTTCGGTGAGCAAATGAAGACCCTTTGAAGTCATATTGCAGGGTACCCATTCCACAGGTCTCAACTCTCCAGGTGTAAGGGATTCTGCCTTCGGCGAAAACATGCATGTGGAACCCAGAGTATGATCAACCGTGTGATCGGGAGACGTGTTCCAATATGTCTCAGTTCTCGTCCCCTGGTACTCGGGTGCAACATTCCAGACGCTTTACTAACACTCTCCCAACTTGGAGAGTCAGTGCCTTTAACCTCCTGTTGGCCCAGTTTGCAATTTCTGCGGAAGATGAACAGGAATAGGAGAACCAATGAGAGACTAGCTGGAGGTGTCTGGACGGGCAAATTTAACTCCCATTTCCCACCAGGAAAAGGAATTAACCAAAGGCTCAGCGTGCCGTGCCGGAACGCAATTAGGGCCTGAAGCAATCGTGCGATGTTGCAGCCAGCTCACAAGAAAGCGAGTTGAAGAAAGGAGCTCAGGGGCACTGTAATTCACAAACCTGCAGAGTTATAAATGACAGCTATCGTCTAAAAATATACTGAAGTAAGGCTGCCAAGAGGACTTGAAAGCGGGGCAGAATTACAGGAAACCGATTTCAGGAGGTAGACTGGAATTGCATTTAAAGCATAGGAAAAGAGGCAGAACGTCCACAATGATGCACTTGGCCAAAAAGGGCGTATGCGTTTTTTCCTGAATATATTCAGGAGAAAACGCATACGCCCTTTTTGGCCAACCAAGCAAGCTTGCAAAGGAAATCTGCACTACATTGAAGTCTCACTTCCCCCCGGTCAAAAGGGTCTTCTGAAAAAAGTGTAAAATCCAGAAAGGCAGGACAGGCCATGGAAAACTGGGAGCCTTGTTATGCTGATGGGCGGGATGTAAATTGCCAACAGCCACTAGGGAGAAGTGTATGGTGTTTTGTGAAACATCTAAAAAACAAAGCAACGGAGCCTAGGGCACTTCCACTTATGGTCCTATAGCTTAGGGAAATTAAAATCAAAAAGACAGAGCCACCCCAAAGTTTGGGATGGCTCTGTTTACAAGAACCCCGTTTATGGTACAAGTTCAATATCGCAGAAACTGAAAAATGAATAAAAATTGTGGTACTTACGTACAATGCAATATCACTCAGCAATGAAATCTATGTCATCAGGCCCGTAGCAGCATAATGGGTGGATTCAGGTATGATGATTCTAACTCAAATAAGTCACACAGAAAAAGAAACATCATAAGATATCACTAATACACGGAATGTAAACTTGGCTACACAGGAACTGATTACAAAACAAAACAGGGTCTCAAATTTAGAAAACCAACTTATGCTTGCTTAAGGGGAAATTTGAGTTGGGGTGCTGCATCAAACCAGAGATTGAAATGAGCACAGATAAAGTTCCTTAAGCCAAATATGGAATAGACAAGAGCTACTCCTTGCTCAACGAAATGGACTCAACACACCATATTAAACGCCTAAGAATGTACCTGACTAGTAAGTATCTTAAAACCTATGGATTGCTATGTCTCCGAAAGAGAATCAAGCGTGTGTACAGGGGCATAAACGCAGCAGTGATAGGATTGGAGAAGTTCGGTGAGCAAATGAAGACCCTTTGAAGTCATATTGCATGGTACCCATTCCACAGGTCTCAACTCTCCAGGTTTAAGGGATTCTGCCTTCAGCTAAAACATGCATGTGGAACCCAGAGTATGATCAACCATGTGATCAGGAGACGTGTTCCAATATGTCTCAGTTCTCGTCCCCTGGTACTCGGGTGCAACATTCCAGACGCTTTACTAACACTCTCCCAACTTGGAGAGTCAGTGCCTTTAACCTCCTGTTGGCCCAGTTTGCAATTTCTGCGGAAGATGAACAGGAATAGGAGAACCAATGAGAGACTAGCTGGAGGTGTCTGGACGGGCAAATTTAACTCCCATTTCCCACCAGGAAGAGGAATTAACCAAAGGCTCAGCGTGCCGTGCCGGAACAAGATTAGGGCCTGAAGCAATCGTGCGATGTTGCAGCCAGCTCACAAGAAAGCGAGTTGAAGAAAGGAGCTCAGGGGCACTGTAATTCACAAACCTGCAGAGTTATAAATGACAGCTATCGTCCAAAAATATACTGAAGTAAGGCTGCCAAGAGGACTTGAAAGCGGGGCAGAATTGCAGGAAACCGATTTCAGGAGGTAGACAGGAATTGCATTTAAAGCATAGGAAAAGAGGCAGAACGTCCACAATGATGCACTTGGCCAAAAAGGGCGTATGCGTTTTTTCCTGAATATATTCAGGAGAAAACGCATACGCACTTTTTGGCCAACCAAGCAAGCTTGCAAAGGAAATCTGCACTACATTGAAGTCTCACTTCCCCCCGGTCAAAAGGGTCTTCTGAAAAAAGTGTAAAATCCAGAAAGGCAGGACAGGCCATGGAAAACTGGGAGCCTTGTTATGCTGATGGGCGGGATGTAAATTGCCAACAGCCACTAGGGAGAAGTGTATGGTGTTTTGTGAAACATCTAAAAAACAAAGCAACGGAGCCTAGGGCACTTCCACTTATGGTCCTATAGCTTAGGGAAATTAAAATCAAAAAGACACAGCCACCCCAAAGTTTGGGATGGCTCTGTTTACAAGAACCCCGTTTATGGTACAAGTTCAATATCGCAGAAACTGAAAAATGAATAAAAATTGTGGTACTTACGTACAATGCAATATCACTCAGCAATGAAATCTATGTCATCAGGCCCGTAGCAGCATAATGGGTGGATTCAGGTATGATGATTCTACCTCAAATAACTCACACAGAAAAAGAAACATCATAAGATATCACTAATACACGGAATGTAAACTTGGCTACACAGGAACTGGATTACAAAACAGAACAGGGTCTCATATTTAGAAAACCAACTTATGCTTGCTTAAGGGGAAAGGTGAGTTGGGGTGCTGCATAAAACCAGAGATTGAAATGAGCACAGATAAAGTTCCTTAAGCCAAATATGGAATAGACAAGAACTACTCCTTGCTCAACGAAATGGACTCAACACCCCATATTTAATGCCTAAGAATGTACCTGACTAGTAAGTATCTTAAAACCTATGGATTGCTATGTCTCTGAAAGAAAATCAAGCATGTGTACAGGGGCATAAACGCAGCAGTGATAGGATTGGAGAGGTTCGGTGAGCAAATGAAGACCCTTTGAAGTCATATTGCACGGTACCCATTCCACAGGTCTCAACTCTCCAGGTTTAAGGGATTCTGCCTTCAGCTAAAACATGCATGTGGAACACAGAGTATGATCAACCGTGTGATCGGGAGACGTGTTCCAATATATCTCAGTTCTCGTCCCCTGGTACTCGGGTGCAACATTCCAGACGCTTTGCTAACACTCTCCCGACTTGGAGAGTCAGTGCCTTTAACATCCTGTTTAGCCCAGTTTGCAATTTCTGCGGAAGATGAACAGGAATAGGGAGAACCAATGAGAGACTAGCTGGAGGTGTCTGGATGCACAAATTTAACTGTCATTTCCCACCAGGAAGAGGAATTAACCAAAGGCTCAGCGTGCCGTGCCGGAACAAGATTAGGGCCTGAAGCAATACTGCGGTGTTGCGGCCAGCTCACAAGAAAGCGAGTTGAAGAAAGGAGCTCAGGGGCACTGTAATTCACAAACCTGCAGAGTTATAAATGACAGCTATCGTCCAAAAATATACTGAAGTAAGGCTGCCAAGAGGACTTGAAAGCCGGGCAGAATTGCAGGAAACCGATTTCAGGAGGTAGACTGGAATTGCATTTAAAGCATAGGAAAAGAGGCAGAACGTCCACAATGATGCACTTGGCCAAAAAGGGCGTATGCGTTTTTTCCTGAATATATTCAGGAGAAAACGCATACGCCCTTTTTGGCCAACCAAGCAAGCTTGCAAAGGAAATCTGCACTACAATGAAGTCTCACTTCCCCCCGGTCAAAAGGGCCATCTGAAAAAAGTGTAAAATCCAGAAAGGCAGGACAGGCCATGGAGAACTGGGAGCTTTGTTATGCTGATGGGCGGGATGTAAATTGCCAACAGCCACTCTGGAGAGGTGTATGGTGTTTCCTGAAACATCTAAAAAACAAAGCAACAGAGCCTAGGGCACTTCCACTTATGGTCCTATAGCTTAGGGAAATTAAAATCAAAAAGACACAGCCACCCCAAAGTTTGGGACGGCTCTGTTTACAAGAACCTCGTTTACGGTACAAGTTCAATATCGCAGAAAGTGAAAAATGGATAAAGAATTTGTGGTACTTACGTACAATGCAATATCACTCAGCAATGAAATCTATGTCATCAGGCCCGTAGCAGCATAATGAGTGGATTCAGGTATGATGATTCTAACTGAAATAAGTCACACATAAAAAGAAACATCATAAGATACCACTAATACACGGAATGTAAACTTGGCTACACAGGAACTGGATTACAAAACAGAACAGGGTCTCAAATTTAGAAAACCAACTTATGCTTGCTTAAGGGGAAAGGTGAGTTGGGGTGCTGCATAAAACCAGAGATTGAAATGAGCACAGATAAAGTTCCTTAAGTCAAATATGGAATAGACAAGAACTACTCCTTGCTCAACGAAATGGACTCAACACCCCATAGTAAACGCCTAAGAATGTACCTGACTAGTAAGTATCTTAAAACCTATGGATTGCTATGTCTCTGAAAGAAAATCAAGCGTGTGTACAGGGGCATAAACGCAGCAGTGATAGGATTGGAGAGGTTCGGTGAGCAAATGAAGACCCTTTGAAGTCATATTGCACGGTACCCATTCCACAGGTCTCAACTCTCCAGGTTTAAGGGATTCTGCCTTCAGCTAAAACATGCATGTGGAACACAGAGTATGATCAACCGTGTGATCGGGAGACGTGTTCCAATATATCTCAGTTCTCGTCCCCTGGTACTCGGGTGCAACATTCCAGACGCTTTGCTAACACTCTCCCGACTTGGAGAGTCAGTGCCTTTAACATCCTGTTTAGCCCAGTTTGCAATTTCTGCGGAAGATGAACAGGAATAGGGAGAACCAATGAGAGACTAGCTGGAGGTGTCTGGATGCACAAATTTAACTGTCATTTCCCACCAGGAAGAGGAATTAACCAAAGGCTCAGCGTGCCGTGCCGGAACAAGATTAGGGCCTGAAGCAATACTGCGGGGTTGCGGCCAGCTCACAAGAAAGCGAGTTGAAGAAAGGAGCTCAGGGGCACTGTAATTCACAAACCTGCAGAGTTATAAATGACAGCTATCGTCCAAAAATATACTGAAGTAAGGCTGCCAAGAGGACTTGAAAGCCGGGCAGAATTGCAGGAAACCGATTTCAGGAGGTAGACTGGAATTGCATTTAAAGCATAGGAAAAGAGGCAGAACGTCCACAATGATGCACTTGGCCAAAAAGGGCGTATGCGTTTTTTCCTGAATATATTCAGGAAAAAACGCATACGCCCTTTTTGGCCAACCAAGCAAGCTTGCAAAGGAAATCTGCACTACAATGAAGTCTCACTTCCCCCCGGTCAAAAGGGCCATCTGAAAAAAGTGTAAAATCCAGAAAGGCAGGACAGGCCATGGAGAACTGGGAGCTTTGTTATGCTGATGGGCGGGATGTAAATTGCCAACAGCCACTCTGGAGAGGTGTATGGTGTTTCCTGAAACATCTAAAAAACAAAGCAACAGAGCCTAGGGCACTTCCACTTATGGTCCTATAGCTTAGGGAAATTAAAATCAAAAAGACAGAGCCACCCCAAAGTTTGGGACGGCTCTGTTTACAAGAACCTCGTTTACGGTACAAGTTCAATATCGCAGAAAGTGAAAAATGGATAAAGAATTTGTGGTACTTACGTACAATGCAATATCACTCAGCAATGAAATCTATGTCATCAGGCCCGTAGCAGCATAATGAGTGGATTCAGGTATGATGATTCTAACTGAAATAAGTCACACATAAAAAGAAACATCATAAGATACCACTAATACACGGAATGTAAACTTGGCTACACAGGAACTGGATTACAAAACAGAACAGGGTCTCAAATTTAGAAAACCAACTTATGCTTGCTTAAGGGGAAAGGTGAGTTGGGGTGCTGCATAAAACCAGAGATTGAAATGAGCACAGATAAAGTTCCTTAAGTCAAATATGGAATAGACAAGAACTACTCCTTGCTCAACGAAATGGACTCAACACCCCATAGTAAACGCCTAAGAATGTACCTGACTAGTAAGTATCTTAAAACCTATGGATTGCTATGTCTCTGAAAGAAAATCAAGCGTGTGTACAGGGGCATAAACGCAGCAGTGATAGGATTGGAGAGGTTCGGTGAGCAAATGAAGACCCTTTGAAGTCATATTGCATGGTACCCATTCCACGGGTCTCAACTCTCCAGGTTTAAGGGATTCTTCCTTCAGCTAAAACATGCATGTGGAACCCAGAGTATGATCAACCATGTGATCGGGAGACGTGTTCCAATATGTCTCAGTTCTCGTCCCCTGGTACTCGGGTGCAACATTCCAGACGCTTTACTAACACTCTCCCAACTTGGAGAGTCAGTGCCTTTAACCTCCTGTTGGCCCAGTTTGCAATTTCTGCGGAAGATGAACAGGAATAGGAGAACCAATGAGAGACTAGCTGGAGGTGTCTGGACGGGCAAATTTAACTCCCATTTCCCACCAGGAAGAGGAATTAATCAAAGGCTCAGCGTGCCGTGCCGGAACGCAATTAGGGCCTGAAGCAATCGTGCGATGTTGCAGCCAGCTCACAAGAAAGCGAGTTGAAGAAAGGAGCTCAGGGGCACTGTAATTCACAAACCTGCAGAGTTATAAATGACAGCTATCGTCCAAAAATATACTGAAGTAAGGCTGCCAAGAGGACTTGAAAGCGGGGCAGAATTGCAGGAAACCAATTTCTGGAGGTAGACTGGAATTGCATTTAAAGCATAGGAAAAGAGGCAGAACGTCCACAATGATGCACTTGGCCAAAAAGGGCGTATGCGTTTTTTCCTGAATATATTCAGGAGAAAACGCATATGCCCTTTTTGGCCAACCAAGCAAGCTTGCAAAGGAAATCTGCACTACAATGAAGTCTCACTTCCCCCCGGTCAAAAGGGCCATCTGAATAATGTGTAAAATCCAGAAAGGCAGGACAGGCCATGGAGAACTGGGAGCCTTGTTATGCTGATTGCCGGGATGTAAATTGCCAACAGCCACTTGGGAGAAGTGTATGGTGTTTCCTGAAACATCTAAAAAACAAAGCAACGGAGACTAGGGCACTTCCACTTATGGTCCTATAGCTTAGGGAAATTAAAATCAAAAAGACAGAGCCACCCCAAAGTTTGGGACGGCTCTGTTTACAAGAACCCCGTTTATGGTACAAGTTCAATATCGCAGAAACTGAAAAATGGATAAAGAAGTTGTGGTACTTACGTACAATGTAATATCACTCAGCAATGAAATCTATGTCATCAGGCCCGTAGCAGCATAGAGTGGATTCAGGTATGATGATTCTACCTGAAATAAGTCACACAGAAAAAGAAACATCATAACATATCACTAATACACGGAATGTAAACTTGGCTACACAGAAACTGGATTACAAGACAGAACAGGGTCTCAAATTTAGAAAACCAACTTTTGCTTGCTTAAGGAGAAAGGTGAGTTGGGGTGCTGCATAAAACCAGAGATTGAAATGAGCACAGATAAAGTTCCTTAAGCCAAATATGGAATAGACAAGAACTACTCCTTGCTCAACGAAATGGACTCAACACCCCATATTTAATGCCTAAGAATGTACCTGACTAGTAAGTATCTTAAAACCTATGGATTGCTATGTCTCTGAAAGAAAATCAAGCATGTGTACAGGGGCATAAACGCAGCAGTGATAGGATTGGAGAGGTTCGGTGAGCAAATGAAGACCCTTTGAAGTCATATTGCAGGGTACCCATTCCACAGGTCTCAACTCTCCAGGTGTAAGGGATTCTGCCTTCGGCGAAAACATGCATGTGGAACCCAGAGTATGATCAACCGTGTGATCGGGAGACGTGTTCCAATATGTCTCAGTTCTCGTCCCCTGGTACTCGGGTGCAACATTCCAGACGCTTTACTAACACTCTCCCAACTTGGAGAGTCAGTGCCTTTAACCTCCTGTTGGCCCAGTTTGCAATTTCTGCGGAAGATGAACAGGAATAGGAGAACCAATGAGAGACTAGCTGGAGGTGTCTGGACGGGCAAATTTAACTCCCATTTCCCACCAGGAAGAGGAATTAACCAAAGGCTCAGCGTGCCGTGCCGGAACGCAATTAGGGCCTGAAGCAATCGTGCGATGTTGCAGCCAGCTCACAAGAAAGCGAGTTGAAGAAAGGAGCTCAGGGGCACTGTAATTCACAAACCTGCAGAGTTATAAATGACAGCTATCGTCCAAAAATATACTGAAGTAAGGCTGCCAAGAGGACTTGAAAGCGGGGCAGAATTGCAGGAAACCGATTTCAGGAGGTAGACAGGAATTGCATTTAAAGCATAGGAAAAGAGGCAGAACGTCCACAATGATGCACTTGGCCAAAAAGAGCGTATGCGTTTTTTCCTGAATATATTCAGGAGAAAACGCATACGCACTTTTTTGCCAACCAAGCAAGCTTGCAAAGGAAATCTGCACTACATTGAAGTCTCACTTCCCCCCGGTCAAAAGGGTCTTCTGAAAAAAGTGTAAAATCCAGAAAGGCAGGACAGGCCATGGAAAACTGGGAGCCTTGTTATGCTGATGGGCGGGATGTAAATTGCCAACAGCCACTAGGGAGAAGTGTATGGTTTTTCCCGAAACATCTAAAAAACAAAGCAACGGAGCCTAGGGCACTTCCACTTATGGTCCTATAGCTTAGGGAAATTAAAATCAAAAAGACAGAGCCACCCCAAAGTTTGGGATGGCTCTGTTTACAAGAACCCCGTTTATGGTACAAGTTCAATATCGCAGAAACTGAAAAATGAATAAAAATTGTGGTACTTACGTACAATGCAATATCACTCAGCAATGAAATCTATGTCATCAGGCCCGTAGCAGCATAATGGGTGGATTCAGGTATGATGATTCTAACTCAAATAACTCACACAGAAAAAGAAACATCATAAGATATCACTAATACACGGAATGTAAACTTGGCTACACAGGAACTGATTACAAAACAAAACAGGGTCTCAAATTTAGAAAACCAACTTATGCTTGCTTAAGGGGAAATTTGAGTTGGGGTGCTGCATCAAACCAGAGATTGAAATGAGCACAGATAAAGTTCCTTAAGCCAAATATGGAATAGACAAGAGCTACTCCTTGCTCAACGAAATGGACTCAACACACCATATTAAACGCCTAAGAATGTACCTGACTAGTAAGTATCTTAAAACCTATGGATTGCTATGTCTCCGAAAGAGAATCAAGCGTGTGTACAGGGGCATAAACGCAGCAGTGATAGGATTGGAGAAGTTCGGTGAGCAAATGAAGACCCTTTGAAGTCATATTGCATGGTACCCATTCCACAGGTCTCAACTCTCCAGGTTTAAAGGATTCTGCCTTCAGCTAAAACATGCATGTGGAACCCAGAGTATGATCAACCGTGTGATCGGGAGACGTGTTCCAATATGTCTCAGTTCTCGTCCCCTGTTACTCGGGTGCAACATTCCAGACGCTTTACTAACACTCTCCCGACTTGGAGAGTCAGTGCCTTTAACCTCCTGTTTCGCCCAGTTTGCAATTTCTGCGGAAGATGAACAGGAATAGGAGAACCAATGAGAGACTAGCTGGAGGTGTCTGGACGAGTAAATTTAACTGTCATTTCCCACCAGGAAGAGGAATTAACCAAAGGCTCAGCGTGCCGTGCCGGAACAAGATTAGGGCCTGAAGCAATCCTGCGGGGTTGCGGCCAGCTCACAAGAAAGCGAGTTGAAGAAAGGAGCTCAGGGGCACTGTAATTCACAAACCTGCAGAGTTATAAATGACAGGTATCGTCCAAAAATATACTGAAGTAAGGCTGCCAAGAGGACTTGAAAGCGGGGCAGAATTGCAGGAAACCGATTTCAGGAGGTAGACTGGAATTGCATTTAAAGCATAGGAAAAGAGGCAGAACGTCCACAATGATGCACTTGGCGAAAAAGTGCGTATGCGTTTTTTCCTGAATATATTCAGGAAAAAACGCATACGCCCTTTTTGGCCAACCAAGCAAGCTTGCAAAGGAAATCTGCACTACAATGAAGTCTCACTTCCCCCCAGTCAAAAGGGCCATCTGATAAAAGTGTAAAATCCAGAAAGGCAGGACAGGCCATGGAGAACTGGGAGCCTTGTTATGCTGATGGGCGGGATGTAAATTGCCAACAGCCACTAGGGAGAAGTGTATGGTTTTTCCCGAAACATCTAAAAAACAAAGCAACAGAGCCTAGGGCACTTCCACTTATGGTCCTATAGCTTAGGGAAATTAAAATCAAAAAGACACAGCCACCCCAAAGTTTGGGACGGCTCTGTTTACAAGAACCTCGTTTACGGTACAAGTTCAATATCGCAGAAAGTGAAAAACGGATAAAGAAGTTGTGGCACTTACGTACAATGCAATATCACTCAGCAATGAAATCTATGTCATCAGGCCCGTAGCAGCATAATGAGTGGATTCAGGTATGATGATTCTAACTGAAATAAGTCACACATAAAAAGAAACATCATAAGATACCACTAATACACGGAATATAAACTTGGCTACACAGGAACTGGATTACAAAACAGAACAGGGTCTCAAATTTAGAAAACCAACTTATGCTTGCTTAAGGGGAAAGGTGAGTTGGGGTGCTGCATAAAACCAGAGATTGAAATGAGCACAGATAAAGTTCCTTAAGTCAAATATGGAATAGACAAGAACTACTCCTTGCTCAACGAAATGGACTCAACACCCCATAGTAAACGCCTAAGAATGTACCTGACTAGTAAGTATCTTAAAACCTATGGATTGCTATGTCTCTGAAAGAAAATCAAGCGTGTGTACAGGGGCATAAACGCAGCAGTGATAGGATTGGAGAGGTTCGGTGAGCAAATGAAGACCCTTTGAAGTCTTATTGCATGGGACCCATTCCACGGGTCTCAACTCTCCAAGTTTAAGGGATTCTGCCTTCAGCTAAAACATGCATGTGGAACCCAGAGTATGATCAACCGTGTGATCGGGAGACGTGTTCCAATATGTCTCAGTTCTCGTCCCCTGGTACTCGGGTGCAACATTCCAGACGCTTTACTAACACTCTCCCAACTTGGAGAGTCAGTGCCTTTAACCTCCTGTTGGCCCAGTTTGCAATTTCTGCGGAAGATGAACAGGAATAGGAGAACCAATGAGAGACTAGCTGGAGGTGTCTGGACGGGCAAATTTAACTCCCATTTCCCACCAGGAAGAGGAATTAACCAAAGGCTCAGCGTGCCGTGCCGGAACGCAATTAGGGCCTGAAGCAATCGTGCGATGTTGCAGCCAGCTCACAAGAAAGCGAGTTGAAGAAAGGAGCTCAGGGGCACTGTAATTCACAAACCTGCAGAGTTATAAATGACAGCTATCGTCCAAAAATATACTGAAGTAAGGCTGCCAAGAGGACTTGAAAGCGGGGCAGAATTGCAGGAAACCGATTTCTGGAGGTAGACTGGAATTGCATTTAAAGCATAGGAAAAGAGGCAGAACGTCCACAATGATGCACTTGGCCAAAAAGGGCGTATGCGTTTTTTCCTGAATATATTCAGGAGAAAACGCATACGCCCTTTTTGGCCAACCAAGCAAGCTTGCAAAGGAAATCTGCACTACAATGAAGTCTCACTTCCCCCCCGGTCAAAAGGGCCATCTGAATAATGTGTAAAATCCAGAAAGGCAGGACAGGCCATGGAGAACTGGGAGCCTTGTTATGCTGATTGCCGGGATGTAAATTGCCAACAGCCACTTGGGAGAAGTGTATGGTGTTTCCTGAAACATCTAAAAAACAAAGCAACGGAGACTAGGGCACTTCCACTTATGGTCCTATAGCTTAGGGAAATTAAAATAAAAAAGACAGAGCCACCCAAAAGTTTGGGACGGCTCTGTTTACAAGAACCCCGTTTATGGTACAAGTTCAATATCGCAGAAACTGAAAAATGGATAAAGAAGTTGTGGTACTTACGTACAATGTAATATCACTCAGCAATGAAATCTATGTCATCAGGCCCGTAGCAGCATAGAGTGGATTCAGGTATGATGATTCTACCTGAAATAAGTCACACAGAAAAAGAAACATCATAACATATCACTAATACACGGAATGTAAACTTGGCTACACAGAAACTGGATTACAAGACAGAACAGGGTCTCAAATTTAGAAAACCAACTTTTGCTTGCTTAAGGAGAAAGGTGAGTTGGGGTGCTGCATAAAACCAGAGATTGAAATGAGCACAGATAAAGTTCCTTAAGCCAAATATGGAATAGACAAGAACTACTCCTTGCTCAACGAAATGGACTCAACACCCCATATTTAATGCCTAAGAATGTACCTGACTAGTAAGTATCTTAAAACCTATGGATTGCTATGTCTCTGAAAGAAAATCAAGCATGTGTACAGGGGCATAAACGCAGCAGTGATAGGATTGGAGAGGTTCGGTGAGCAAATGAAGACCCTTTGAAGTCATATTGCAGGGTACCCATTCCACAGGTCTCAACTCTCCAGGTGTAAGGGATTCTGCCTTCGGCGAAAACATGCATGTGGAACCCAGAGTATGATCAACCGTGTGATCGGGAGACGTGTTCCAATATGTCTCAGTTCTCGTCCCCTGGTACTCGGGTGCAACATTCCAGACGCTTTACTAACACTCTCCCAACTTGGAGAGTCAGTGCCTTTAACCTCCTGTTGGCCCAGTTTGCAATTTCTGCGGAAGATGAACAGGAATAGGAGAACCAATGAGAGACTAGCTGGAGGTGTCTGGACGGGCAAATTTAACTCCCATTTCCCACCAGGAAGAGGAATTAACCAAAGGCTCAGCGTGCCGTGCCGGAACAAGATTAGGGCCTGAAGCAATCCTGCGGTGTTGCGGCCAGCTCACAAGAAAGCGAGTTGAAGAAAGGAGCTCAGGGGCACTGTAATTCACAAACCTGCAGAGTTATAAATGACAGCTATCGTCCAAAAATATACTGAAGTAAGGCTGCCAAGAGGACTTGAAAGCGGGGCAGAATTGCAGGAAACCGATTTCAGGAGGTAGACTGGAATTGCATTTAAAGCATAGGAAAAGAGGCAGAACGTCCACAATGATGCACTTGGCGAAAAAGTGCGTATGCGTTTTTTCCTGAATATATTCAGGAAAAAACGCATACGCCCTTTTTGGCCAACCAAGCAAGCTTGCAAAGGAAATCTGCACTACAATGAAGTCTCACTTCCCCCCAGTCAAAAGGGCCATCTGAAAAAAGTGTAAAATCCAGAAAGGCAGGACAGGCCATGGAGAACTGGGAGCCTTGTTATGCTGATGGGCGGGATGTAAATTGCCAACAGCCACTAGGGAGAAGTGTATGGTTTTTCCCGAAACATCTAAAAAACAAAGCAACAGAGCCTAGGGCACTTCCACTTATGGTCCTATAGCTTAGGGAAATTAAAATCAAAAAGACACAGCCACCCCAAAGTTTGGGACGGCTCTGTTTACAAGAACCTCGTTTACGGTACAAGTTCAATATCACAGAAAGTGAAAAATGGATAAAGAAGTTGTGGTACTTACGTACAATGCAATATCACTCAGCAATGAAATCTATGTCATCAGGCCCGTAGCAGCATAATGAGTGGATTCAGGTATGATGATTCTACCTGAAATAAGTCACACAGAAAAAGAAACATCATAAGATATCACTAATACACGGAATGTAAACTTGGCTACACAGGAACTGGATTACAAAACAGAACAGGGTCTCATATTTAGAAAACCAACTTATGCTTGCTTAAGGGGAAAGGTGAGTTGGGGTGCTGCATAAAACCAGAGATTGAAATGAGCACAGATAAAGTTCCTTAAGCCAAATATGGAATAGACAAGAACTACTCCTTGCTCAACGAAATGGACTCAACACCCCATATTTAATGCCTAAGAATGTACCTGACTAGTAAGTATCTTAAAACCTATGGATTGCTATGTCTCTGAAAGAAAATCAAGCATGTGTACAGGGGCATAAACGCAGCAGTGATAGGATTGGAGAGGTTCGGTGAGCAAATGAAGACCCTTTGAAGTCATATTGCATGGTACCCATTCCACAGGTCTCAACTCTCCAGGTTTAAGGGATTCTGCCTTCAGCTAAAACATGCATGTGGAACACAGAGTATGATCAACCGTGTGATCGGGAGACGTGTTCCAATATATCTCAGTTCTCGTCCCCTGGTACTCGGGTGCAACATTCCAGACGCTTTACTAACACACTCCCGACTTGGAGAGTCAGTGCCTTTAACCTCCTGTTTAGCCCAGTTTGCAATTTCTGCGGAAGATGAACAGGAATAGGGAGAACCAATGAGAGACTAGCTGGAGGTGTCTGGATGCACAAATTTAACTGTCATTTCCCACCAAGAAGAGGAATTAACCAAAGGCTCAGCGTGCCGTGCCGGAACAAGATTAGGGCCTGAAGCAATCCTGCGGGGTTGCGGCCAGCTCACAAGAAAGCGAGTTGAAGAAAGGAGCTCAGGGGCACTGTAATTCACAAACCTGCAGAGTTATAAATGACAGCTATCGTCCAAAAATATACTGAAGTAAGGCTGCCAAGAGGACTTGAAAGCGGGGCAGAATTGCAGGAAACCGATTTCAGGAGGTAGATTGGAATTGCATTTAAAGCATAGGAAAAGAGGCAGAACGTCCACAATGATGCACTTGGCCAAAAAGGGAGTATGCGTTTTTTCCTGAATGTATTCAGGAAAAAACGCATACGCACTTTTGGGCCAACCAAGCAAGCTTGCAAAGGAAATCTGCACTACAATGAAGTCTCACTTCCCCCCAGTCAAAAGGGCCATCTGAAAAAAGTGTAAAATCCAGAAAGGCAGGACAGGCCATGGAGAACTGGGAGCCTTGTTATGCTGATGAGCCGGATGTAAATTGCCAACAGCCACTAGGGAGAAGTGTATGGTGTTTCCTGAAACATCTAAAAAACAAAGCAACAGAGCCTAGGGCACTTCCACTTATGGACCTATAGATTAGGGAAATTAAAATCAAAAAGACACAGCCACCTCAAAGTTTGGGACGGCTCTGTTTACAAGAACCTCGTTTACGGTACAAGTTCAATATCGCAGAAAGTGAAAAATGGATAAAGAAGTTGTGGTACTTACGTACAATGCAATATCACTCAGCAAAGAAATCTATGTCATCAGGCCCGTAGCAGCATAATGAGTGGATTCAGGTATGATGATTCTACCTGAAATAAGTCACACAGAAAAAGAAACATCATAAGATATCACTAATACACGGAATGTAAACTTGGCTACAGAGGAACTGGATTACAAAACAGAACAGGGTCTCAAATTTAGAAAACCAACTTATGCTTGCTTAAGGGGAAAGGTGAGTTGGGGTGCTGCATAAAACCAGAGATTGAAATGAGCACAGATAAAATTCCTTAAGCCAAATATGGAATAGACAAGAGCTACTCCTTACTTAACGAAATGGACTCAACACCCCATATTAAACGCCTAAGAATGTACCTGATTAGTAAGTATCTTAAAACCTATGGATTGCTATGTCTCTGAAAGAAAATCAAGCGTGTGTACAGGGGCATAAACACAGCAGTGATAGGATTGGAGAGGTTCGGTGAGCAAATGAAGACCCTTTGAAGTCATATTGCATGGTACCCATTCCACGGGTCTCAACTCTCCAGGTTTAAGGGATTCTTCCTTCAGCTAAAACATGCATGTGGAACCCAGAGTATGATCAACCGTGTGATCAGGAGACGTGTTCCAATATGTCTCAGTTCTCGTTCCCTGGTACTCGGGTGCAACATTCCAGATGCTTTACTAACACTGTCCCGACTTGGAGAGTCAGTGCCTTTAACCTCCTGTTTGGCCCAGTTTGCAATTTCTGCGGAAGATGAACAGGAATAGGGAGAACCAATGAGAGACTAGCTGGAGGTGTCTGGACGGGCAAATTTAACTGTCATTTCCCACCAGGAAGAGGAATTAACCAAAGGCTCAGCGTGCCGTGCCGGAACCAGATTAGGGCCTGAAGCAATACTGCAGTGTTGCAGCCAGCTCACAAGAAAGAGAGTTGAAGAAAGAAGCTCAGGGGCACTGAAATTCACAACCTGCAGAGTTATAAATGACAGCTATCGTCCAAAAATATACTGAAGGAAGGCTGCCAAGAGGACTTGAAAGCAGGGCAGAATTGCAGGAAACCGATTTCAGGAGGTAGACTGGAATTGCATTTAAAGCATAGGAAAAGAGGCAGAACGTCCACAATGATGCACTTGGCCAAAAAGGGCGTATGCGTTTTTTCCTGAATATATTCAGGAAAAAACGCATACGCCCTTTTTGGCCAACCAAGCAAGCTTGCAAAGGAAATCTGCACTACAATGAAGAATCACTTCCCCCCGGTCAAAAGGGCCATCTGAAAAAAGTGTAAAATCCAGAAAGGCAGGACAGGCCATGGAGAACTGGGAGCCTTGTTATGCTGATGGGCGGGATGTAAATTGCCAAGAGCCACTCGGGAGAGGTGTATGGTGTTTCCTGAAACATCTAAAAAACAAAGCAACAGAGCCTAGGGCACTTCCACTTATGGTCCTATAGCTTAGGGAAATTAAAATCAAAAAGACACAGCCACCCCAAAGTTTGGGACGGCTCTGTTTACAAGAACCTCGTTTAGGGTGCAAGTTCAATATCGCAGAAAGTGAAAAATGGATAAAGAAGTTGTGGTACTTACGTACAATGCAATATCACTCAGCAATGAAATCTATGTCATCAGGCCCGTAGCAGCATAATGAGTGGATTCAGGTATGATGATTCTAACTGAAATAAGTCACACAGAAAAAGAAACATCATAAGATATCACTAATACACGGAATGTAAACGTGGCTACACAGGAACTGGATTACAAAACAGAACAGGGTCTCAAATTTAGAAAACCAACTTATGCTTGCTTAAGGGGAAAGTTGAGTTGGGGTGCTGCATAAAACCAGAGATTGAAATGAGCACAGATAAAGTTCCTTAGGCCAAATATGGAATAGACCAGAGCTACTCCTTGCTCAACGAAATGGACTCAACACCCCATATTAAACGCCTAAGAATGTACCTGACTAGTAAGTATCTTAAAACCTATAGATTACTATGTCTCTGAAAGAGAATCAAGCGTGTGTACAGGGGCATAAACGCAGCAGTGATAGGATTGGAGAGGTTCGGTGAGCAAATGAAGACCCTTTGAAGTCATATTGCATGGTACCCATTCCACGGGTCTCAACTCTCCAGGTTTAAGGGATTCTGCCTTCAGCTAAAACATTCATGTAGAACCCAGAGTATGATCAACCGTGTGATCGGGAGACGTGTTCCAATATGTCTCAGTTCTCGTCCCCTGGTACTCGGGTGCAACATTCCAGACGCTTTACTAACACTCTCCCGACTTGGAGAGTCAGTGCCTTTAACCTCCTGTTTGGCCCAGTATGCAATTTCTGCGGAAGATGAACAGGAATAAGGAGAACCAATGAGAGACTAGCTGGAGGTATCTGGACGGGCAAATTTAACTGTCATTTCCCACCAGGTAGAGGAATTAACCAAAGGCTCAGCGTGCCGTGCCGGAACAATATTAGGGCCTGAAGCAATCCTGCGGTGTTGCGGCCAGCTCACAAGAAAGCGAGTTGAAGAAAGGAGCTCAGGGGCACTGTAATTCACAAACCTGCAGAGTTATAAATGACAGCTATCGTCCAAAAATATACTGAAGTAAGGCTGCCAAGAGGACTTGAAATCGGGGCAGAATTGCAGGAAACCGATTTCAGGAGGTAGACTGGAATTGCATTTAAAGCATAGGAAAAGAGGCAGAACGTTCACAATGATGCACTTGGCCAAAAAGGGCGTATGCGTTTTTTCCTGAGTATATTAAGGAGAAAACGCATACGCCCTTTTTGGCCAACCAAGCAAGCTTGCAAAGGAAATCTACACTACAATGAAGTCTCACTTCCCCCCGGTCAAAAGGGCCATCTGAAAAAAGTGTAAAATGCAGAAAGGCAGGACAGGCCATGGAGAACTGGGAGCCTTGTTATGCTGATGGTCGGGATGTAAATTGCCAAGCGCCACTGGGAAGAAGTGTATGGTGCTTCCTGAAACATCTAAAATGCATAGCAACGGAGCCTAGGGCACTTCCACTTATGGTCCTATAGCTTAGGGAAATTAAAATCAAAAAGACACAGCCACCCCAGTATGGGACGGCTCTGTTTACAAGAACCTCATTTACGGTACAAGTTCAATATCGCAGAAAGTGAAAAATGCATAGGAAGTTGTGGTACTTACGTACAATGCAATATCACTCAGCAATGAAATCTATGTCATCAGGCCCGTAGCAGCATAATGAGTGGATTCAGGTATGATGATTCTACCTGAAATAAGTCACACAGAAAAAGAAACATCATAACATATCACTAATACACGGAATGTAAACTTGGCTACACAGAAACTGGATTACAAGACAGAACAGGGTCTCAAATTTAGAAAACCAACTTTTGCTTGCTTAAGGAGAAAGGTGAGTTGGGGTGCTGCATAAAACCAGAGATTGAAATGAGCACAGATAAAGTTCCTTAAGCCAAATATGGAATAGACAAGAACTACTCCTTGCTCAACGAAATGGACTCAACACCCCATATTTAATGCCTAAGAATGTACCTGACTAGTAAGTATCTTAAAACCTATGGATTGCTATGTCTCTGAAAGAAAATCAAGCATGTGTACAGGGGCATAAACGCAGCAGTGATAGGATTGGAGAGGTTCGGTGAGCAAATGAAGACCCTTTGAAGTCATATTGCAGGGTACCCATTCCACAGGTCTCAACTCTCCAGGTGTAAGGGATTCTGCCTTCGGCGAAAACATGCATGTGGAACCCAGAGTATGATCAACCGTGTGATCGGGAGACGTGTTCCAATATGTCTCAGTTCTCGTCCCCTGGTACTCGGGTGCAACATTCCAGACGCTTTACTAACACTCTCCCAACTTGGAGAGTCAGTGCCTTTAACCTCCTGTTGGCCCAGTTTGCAATTTCTGCGGAAGATGAACAGGAATAGGAGAACCAATGAGAGACTAGCTGGAGGTGTCTGGACGGGCAAATTTAACTCCCATTTCCCACCAGGAAAAGGAATTAACCAAAGGCTCAGCGTGCCGTGCCGGAACGCAATTAGGGCCTGAAGCAATCGTGCGATGTTGCAGCCAGCTCACAAGAAAGCGAGTTGAAGAAAGGAGCTCAGGGGCACTGTAATTCACAAACCTGCAGAGTTATAAATGACAGCTATCGTCCAAAAATATACTGAAGTAAGGCTGCCAAGAGGACTTGAAAGCGGGGCAGAATTGCAGGAAACCGATTTCTGGAGGTAGACTGGAATTGCATTTAAAGCATAGGAAAAGAGGCAGAACGTCCACAATGATGCACTTGGCCAAAAAGGGCGTATGCGTTTTTTCCTGAATATATTCAGGAGAAAACGCATACGCACTTTTTGGCCAACCAAGCAAGCTTGCAAAGGAAATCTGCACTACATTGAAGTCTCACTTCCCCCCGGTCAAAAGGGTCTTCTGAAAAAAGTGTAAAATCCAGAAAGGCAGGACAGGCCATGGAAAACTGGGAGCCTTGTTATGCTGATGGGCGGGATGTAAATTGCCAACAGCCACTAGGGAGAAGTGTATGGTTTTTCCCGAAACATCTAAAAAACAAAGCAACAGAGCCTAGGGCCCTTCCACTTATGGTCCTATAGCTTAGGGAAATTAAAATCAAAAAGACACAGCCACCCCAAAGTTTGGGACGGCTCTGTTTACAAGAACCTCGTTTACGGTACAAGTTCAATATCACAGAAAGTGAAAAATGGATAAAGAAGTTGTGGTACTTACGTACAATGCAATATCACTCAGCAATGAAATCTATGTCATCAGGCCCGTAGCAGCATAATGAGTGGATTCAGGTATGATGATTCTACCTGAAATAAGTCACACAGAAAAAGAAACATCATAAGATATCACTAATACACGGAATGTAAACTTGGCTACACAGGAACTGGATTACAAAACAGAACAGGGTCTCATATTTAGAAAACCAACTTATGCTTGCTTAAGGGGAAAGGTGAGTTGGGGTGCTGCATAAAACCAGAGATTGAAATGAGCACAGATAAAGTTCCTTAAGTCAAATATGGAATAGACAAGAACTACTCCTTGCTCAACGAAATGGACTCAACACCCCATATTTAATGCCTAAGAATGTACCTGACTAGTAAGTATCTTAAAACCTATGGATTGCTATGTCTCTGAAAGAAAATCAAGCATGTGTACAGGGGCATAAACGCAGCAGTGATAGGATTGGAGAGGTTCGGTGAGCAAATGAAGACCCTTTGAAGTCATATTGCATGGTACCCATTCCACAGGTCTCAACTCTCCAGGTTTAAGGGATTCTGCCTTCAGCTAAAACATGCATGTGGAACACAGAGTATGATCAACCGTGTGATCGGGAGACGTGTACCAATATATCTCAGTTCTCGTCCCCTGGTACTCGGGTGCAACATTCCAGACGCTTTGCTAACACTCTCCCGACTTGGAGAGTCAGTGCCTTCAACCTCCTGTTTGGTCCAGTTTGCAATTTCTGCGGAAGATGAACAGGAATAGGGAGAACCAATGAGAGACTAGCTGGAGGTGTCTGGACGCGCAAATTTAACTCTCATTTCGCACCAGGAAGAAGAATTGACCAAAGGCTCAGCGTGCCGTGCCGGAACCAGATTAGGGCCTGAAGCAATCCTGCGGTGTTGCGGCCAGCTCACAAGAAAGCGAGTTGAAGAAAGGAGCTCAGGGGCACTGTAATTCACAAACCTGCAGAGTTATAAATGACAGCTATCGTCCAAAAATATACTGAAGTAAGGCTGCCAAGAGGACTTGAAAGCGGGGAAGAATTGCAGGAAACCGATTTCAGGAGGTAGACTGGAATTGCATTTAAAGCATAGGAAAAGAGGCAGAACGTCCACAATGATGCACTTGGCCAAAAAGGGCGTATGCGTTTTTTCCTGAATGTATTCAGGAAAAAACGCATACGCACTTTTGGGCCAACCAAGCAAGCTTGCAAAGGAAATCTGCACTACAATGAAGTCTCACTTCCCCCCAGTCAAAAGGGCCATCTGAAAAAAGTGTAAAATCCAGAAAGGCAGGACAGGCCATGGAGAACTGGGAGCCTTGTTATGCTGATGGGCCGGATGTAAATTGCCAACAGCCACTAGGGAGAAGTGTATGGTGTTTCCTGAAACATCTAAAAAACAAAGCAACAGAGCCTAGGGCACTTCCACTTATGGACCTATAGCTTAGGGAAATTAAAATCAAAAAGACACAGCCACCCCAAAGTTTGGGACGGCTCTGTTTACAAGAACCTCGTTTACGGTACAAGTTCAATATCGCAGAAAGTGAAAAATGGATAAAGAAGTTGTGGTACTTACGTACAATGCAATATCACTCAGCAAAGAAATCTATGTCATCAGGCCCGTAGCAGCATAATGAGTGGATTCAGGTATGATGATTCTACCTGAAATAAGTCACACAGAAAAAGAAACATCATAAGATATCACTAATACACGGAATGTAAACTTGGCTACAGAGGAACTGGATTACAAAACAGAACAGGGTCTCAAATTTAGAAAACCAACTTATGCTTGCTTAAGGGGAAAGGTCAGTTGGGGTGCTGCATAAAACCAGAGATTGAAATGAGCACAGATAAAATTCCTTAAGCCAAATATGGAATAGACAAGAGCTACTCCTTACTTAACGAAATGGACTCAACACCCCATATTAAACGCCTAAGAATGTACCTGATTAGTAAGTATCTTAAAACCTATGGATTGCTATGTCTCTGAAAGAAAATCAAGCGTGTGTACAGGGGAATAAACGCAGCAGTGATAGGATTGGAGAGGTTCGGTGAGCAAATGAAGACCCTTTGAAGTCATATTGCATGGTACCCATTCCACGGGTCTCAACTCTCCAGGTTTAAGGGATTCTTCCTTCAGCTAAAACATGCATGTGGAACCCAGAGTATGATCAACCGTGTGATCAGGAGACGTGTTCCAATATGTCTCAGTTCTCGTTCCCTGGTACTCGGGTGCAACATTCCAGATGCTTTACTAACACTCTCCCGACTTGGAGAGTCAGTGCCTTTAACCTCCTGTTTGGCCCAGTTTGCAATTTCTGCGGAAGATGAACAGGAATAGGGAGAACCAATGAGAGACTAGCTGGAGGTGTCTGGACGCGCAAATTTAACTCTCATTTCCCACCAGGAAGAGGAATTAACCAAAGGCTCAGCGTGCCGTGCCGGAACCAGATAAGGGCCTGAAGCAATACTGCAGTGTTGCAGCCAGCTCACAAGAAAGAGAGTTGAAGAAAGAAGCTCAGGGGCACTGAAATTCACAACCTGCAGAGTTATAAATGACAGCTATCGTCCAAAAATATACTGAAGGAAGGCTGCCAAGAGGACTTGAAAGCGGGGCAGAATTGCAGGAAACCGATTTCAGGAGGTAGACTGGAATTGCATTTAAAGCATAGGAAAAGAGGCAGAACGTCCACAATGATGCACTTGGCCAAAAAGGGCGTATGCGTTTTTTCCTGAATATATTCAGGAGAAAACGCATACGCACTTTTTGGCCAACCAAGCAAGCTTGCAAAGGAAATCTGCACTACATTGAAGTCTCACTTCCCCCCGGTCAAAAGGGTCTTCTGAAAAAAGTGTAAAATCCAGAAAGGCAGGACAGGCCATGGAAAACTGGGAGCCTTGTTATGCTGATGGGCGGGATGTAAATTGCCAACAGCCACTAGGGAGAAGTGTATGGTTTTTCCCGAAACATCTAAAAAACAAAGCAACAGAGCCTAGGGCCCTTCCACTTATGGTCCTATAGCTTAGGGAAATTAAAATCAAAAAGACACAGCCACCCCAAAGTTTGGGACGGCTCTGTTTACAAGAACCTCGTTTACGGTACAAGTTCAATATCACAGAAAGTGAAAAATGGATAAAGAAGTTGTGGTACTTACGTACAATGCAATATCACTCAGCAATGAAATCTATGTCATCAGGCCCGTAGCAGCATAATGAGTGGATTCAGGTATGATGATTCTACCTGAAATAAGTCACACAGAAAAAGAAACATCATAAGATATCACTAATACACGGAATGTAAATTTGGCTACACAGGAACTGGATTACAAAACAGAACAGGGTCTCATATTTAGAAAACCAACTTATGCTTGCTTAAGGGGAAAGGTGAGTTGGGGTGCTGCATAAAACCAGAGATTGAAATGAGCACAGATAAAGTTCCTTATGCCAAATATGGAATAGACAAGAACTACTCCTTGCTCAACGAAATGGACTCAACACCCCATATTTAATGCCTAAAAATGTACCTGACTAGTAAGTATCTTAAAACCTATGGATTGCTATGTCTCTGAAAGAAAATCAAGCATGTGTACAGGGGCATAAATGCAGCAGTGATAGGATTGGAGAGGTTCGGTGAGCAAATGAAGACCCTTTGAAGTCATATTGCATGGTACCCATTCCACAGGTCTCAACTCTCCAGGTTTAAGGGATTCTGCCTTCAGCTAAAACATGCATGTGGAACACAGAGTATGATCAACCGTGTGATCGGGAGACGTGTACCAATATATCTCAGTTCTCGTCCCCTGGTACTCGGGTGCAACATTCCAGACGCTTTGCTAACACTCTCCCGACTTGGAGAGTCAGTGCCTTTAACATCCTGTTTAGCCCAGTTTGCAATTTCTGCGGAAGATGAACAGGAATAGGGAGAACCAATGAGAGACTAGCTGGAGGTGTCTGGATGCACAAATTTAACTGTCATTTCCCACCAGGAAGAGGAATTAACCAAAGGCTCAGCGTGCCGTGCCGGAACAAGATTAGGGCCTGAAGCAATACTGCGGGTTTGCGGCCAGCTCACAAGAAAGCGAGTTGAAGAAAGGAGCTCAGGGGCACTGTAATTCACAAACCTGCAGAGTTATAAATGACAGCTATCGTCCAAAAATATACTGAAGTAAGGCTGCCAAGAGGACTTGAAAGCCGGGCAGAATTGCAGGAAACCGATTTCAGGAGGTAGACTGGAATTGCATTTAAAGCATAGGAAAAGAGGCAGAACGTCCACAATGATGCACTTGGCCAAAAAGGGCGTATGCGTTTTTTCCTGAATATATTCAGGAGAAAACGCATACGCCCTTTTTGGCCAACCAAGCAAGCTTGCAAAGGAAATCTGCACTACAATGAAGTCTCACTTCCCCCCGGTCAAAAGGGCCATCTGAAAAAAGTGTAAAATCCAGAAAGGCAGGACAGGCCATGGAGAACTGGGAGCCTTGTTATGCTGATGGGCGGGATGTAAATTGCCAACAGCCACTCGGGAGAGGTGTATGGTGTTTCCTGAAACATCTAAAAAACAAAGCAACAGAGCCTAGGGCACTTCCACTTATGGTCCTATAGCTTAGGGAAATTAAAATCAAAAAGACACAGCCACCCGAAAGTTTGGGACGGCTCTGTTTACAAGAACCTCATTTACGGTACAAGTTCAATATCGCAGAAAGTGAAAAATGGATAAAGAAGTTGTGGCACTTACGTACAATGCAATATCACTCAGCAATGAAATCTATGTCATCAGGCCCGTAGCAGCATAATGAGTGGATTCAGGTATGATGATTCTAACTGAAATAAGTCACACATAAAAAGAAACATCATAAGATACCACTAATACACAGAATGTAAACTTGGCTACACAGGAACTGGATTACAAAACAGAACAGGGTCTCAAATTTAGAAAACCAACTTATGCTTGCTTAAGGGGAAAGGTGAGTTGGGGTGCTGCATAAAACCAGAGATTGAAATGAGCACAGATAAAGTTCCTTAAGTCAAATATGGAATAGACAAGAACTACTCCTTGCTCAACGAAATGGAATCAACACCCCATAGTAAACGCCTAAGAATGTACCTGACTAGTAAGTATCTTAAAACCTATGGATTGCTATGTCTCTTTAAGAAAATCAAGCGTGTGTACAGGGGCATAAACGCAGCAGTGATAGGATTGGAGAGGTTCGGTGAGCAAATGAAGACCCTTTGAAGTCATATTGCATGGTACCCATTCCACGGGTCTCAACTCTCCAGGTTTAAGGGATTCTTCCTTCAGCTAAAACATGCATGTGGAACCCAGAGTATGATCAACCATGTGATCGGGAGACGTGTTCCAATATGTCTCAGTTCTCGTCTCCTGGTACTCGGGTGCAACATTCCAGACGCTTTACTAACACTCTCCCGACTTGGAGAGTCAGTGCCTTTAACCTCCTGTTTCGCCCAGTTTGCAATTTCTGCGGAAGATGAACAGGAATAGGGAGAACCAATGAGAGACTAGCTGGAGGTGTCTGGACGGGCAAATTTAACTCCCATTTCCCACCAAGAAGAGGAATTAACCAACGGCTCAGCGTGCCGTGCCGGAACGCAATTAGGGCCTGATGCAATCGTGCGATATTGCAGCCAGCTCACAAGAAAGCGAGTTGAACAAAGGAGCTCAGGGGCACTGTAATTCACAAACCTGCAGAGTTATAAATGACAGCTATCGTCCAAAAATATACTGAAGTAAGGCTGCCAAGAGGACTTGAAAGCGGGGCAGAATTGCAGGAAACCGATTTCTGGAGGTAGACTGGAATTGCATTTAAAGCATAAGAAAAGAGGCAGAACGTCCACAATGATGCACTTGGCCAAAATGCGCGTATGCGTTTTTTCCTGAATATATTCAGGAAAAAACGCATACGCCCTTTTTGGCCAACCAAGCAAGCTTGCAAAGGAAATCTGCACTACAATGAAGTCTCACTTCCCCCCGGTCAAAAGGGCCATCTGAATAATGTGTAAAATCCAGAAAGGCAGGACAGGCCATGGAGAACTGGGAGCCTTGTTATGCTGATTGGCAGGATGTAAACTGCCAACAGCCACTTGGGAGAAGTGTATGGTGTTTCCTGAAACATCTAAAAAACAAAGCAACGGAGACTAGGGCACTTCCACTTATGGTCCTATAGCTTAGGGAAATTAAAATCAAAAAGACAGAGCCACCCCAAAGTTTGGGACGGCTCTGTTTACAAGAACCCCGTTTATGGTACAAGTTCAATATCGCAGAAACTGAAAAATGGATAAAGAAGTTGTGGTACTTACGTACAATGTAATATCACTCAGCAATGAAATCTATGTCATCAGGCCCGTAGCAGCATAGAGTGGATTCAGGTATGATGATTCTACCTGAAATAAGTCACACAGAAAAAGAAACATCATAACATATCACTAATACACGGAATGTAAACTTGGCTACACAGAAACTGGATTACAAGACAGAACAGGGTCTCAAATTTAGAAAACCAACTTTTGCTTGCTTAAGGAGAAAGGTGAGTTGGGGTGCTGCATAAAACCAGAGATTGAAATGAGCACAGATAAAGTTCCTTAAGCCAAATATGGAATAGACAAGAACTACTCCTTGCTCAACGAAATGGACTCAACACCCCATATTTAATGCCTAAGAATGTACCTGACTAGTAAGTATCTTAAAACCTATGGATTGCTATGTCTCTGAAAGAAAATCAAGCATGTGTACAGGGGCATAAACGCAGCAGTGATAGGATTGGAGAGGTTCGGTGAGCAAATGAAGACCCTTTGAAGTCATATTGCAGGGTACCCATTCCACAGGTCTCAACTCTCCAGGTGTAAGGGATTCTGCCTTCGGTGAAAACATGCATGTGGAACCCAGAGTATGATCAACCGTGTGATCGGGAGACGTGTTCCAATATGTCTCAGTTCTCGTCCCCTGGTACTCGGGTGCAACATTCCAGACGCTTTACTAACACTCTCCCAACTTGGAGAGTCAGTGCCTTTAACCTCCTGTTGGCCCAGTTTGCAATTTCTGCGGAAGATGAACAGGAATAGGAGAACCAATGAGAGACTAGCTGGAGGTGTCTGGACGGGCAAATTTAACTCCCATTTCCCACCAGGAAGAGGAATTAACCAAAGGCTCAGCGTGCCGTGCCGGAACGCAATTAGGGCCTGAAGCAATCGTGCGATGTTGCAGCCAGCTAACAAGAAAGCGAGTTGAAGAAAGGAGCTCAGGGGCACTGTAATTCACAAACCTGCAGAGTTATAAATGACAGCTATCGTCCAAAAATATACTGAAGTAAGGCTGCAAAGAGGACTTGAAAGCGGGGCAGAATTGCAGGAAACCGATTTCAGGAGGTAGACCGGAATTGCATTTAAAGCATAGGAAAAGAGGCAGAACGTCCACAATGATGCACTTGGCCAAAAAGGGCGTATGCGTTTTTTCCTGAATATATTCAGGAGAAAACGCATACGCACTTTTTGGCCAACCAAGCAAGCTTGCAAAGGAAATCTGCACTACATTGAAGTCTCACTTCCCCCCGGTCAAAAGGGTCTTCTGAAAAAAGTGTAAAATCCAGAAAGGCAGGACAGGCCATGGAAAACTGGGAGCCTTGTTATGCTGATGGGCGGGATGTAAATTGCCAACAGCCACTAGGGAGAAGTGTATGGTGTTTTGTGAAACATCTAAAAAACAAAGCAACGGAGCCTAGGGCACTTCCACTTATGGTCCTATAGCTTAGGGAAATTAAAATCAAAAAGACAGAGCCACCCCAAAGTTTGGGATGGCTCTGTTTACAAGAACCCCGTTTATGGTACAAGTTCAATATCGCAGAAACTGAAAAATGAATAAAAATTGTGGTACTTACGTACAATGCAATATCACTCAGCAATGAAATCTATGTCATCAGGCCCGTAGCAGCATATTGGGTGGATTCAGGTATGATGATTCTAACTCAAATAACTCACACAGAAAAAGAAACATCATAAGATATCACTAATACACGGAATGTAAACTTGGCTACACAGGAACTGATTACAAAACAAAACAGGGTCTCAAATTTAGAAAACCAACTTATGCTTGCTTAAGGGGAAATTTGAGTTGGGGTGCTGCATCAAACCAGAGATTGAAATGAGCACAGATAAAGTTCCTTAAGCCAAATATGGAATAGACAAGAGCTACTCCTTGCTCAACGAAATGGACTCAACACACCATATTAAACGCCTAAGAATGTACCTGACTAGTAAGTATCTTAAAACCTATGGATTGCTATGTCTCCGAAAGAGAATCAAGCGTGTGTACAGGGGCATAAACGCAGCAGTGATAGGATTGGAGAAGTTCGGTGAGCAAATGAAGACCCTTTGAAGTCATATTGCATGGTACCCATTCCACAGGTCTCAACTCTCCAGGTTTAAAGGATTCTGTCTTCAGCTAAAACATGCATGTGGAACCCAGAGTATGATCAACCGTGTGATCGGGAGACGTGTTCCAATATGTCTCAGTTCTCGTCCCCTGGTACTCGGGTGCAACATTCCAGACGCTTTACTAACACTCTCCCGACTTGGAGAGTCAGTGCCTTTAACCTCCTGTTTCGCCCAGTTTGCAATTTCTGCGGAAGATGAACAGGAATAGGAGAACCAATGAGAGACTAGCTGGATGTGTCTGGACGAGTAAATTTAACTGTCATTTCCCACCAGGAAGAGGAATTAACCAAAGGCTCAGCGTGCCGTGCCGGAACCAGATTAGGGCCTGAAGCAATACTGCGGTGTTGCGGCCAGCTCACAAGAAAGCGAGTTGAAGAAAGGAGCTCAGGGGCACTGTAATTCACAAACCTGCAGAGTTATAAATGACAGCTATCGTCCAAAAATATACTGAAGTAAGGCTGCCAAGAGGACTTGAAAGCGGGGCAGAATTGCAGGAAACCAATTTCAGGAGGTAGACTGGAATTGCATTTAAAGCATAGGAAAAGAGGCAGAACGTCCACAATGATGCACTTGGCGAAAAAGTGCGTATGCGTTTTTTCCTGAATATATTCAGGAAAAAACGCGTACGCCCTTTTTGGCCAACCAAGCAAGCTTGCAAAGGAAATCTGCACTACAATGAAGTCTCACTTCCCCCCAGTCAAAAGGGCCATCTGAAAAAAGTGTAAAATCCAGAAAGGCAGGACAGGCCATGGAGAACTGGGAGCCTTGTTATGCTGATGGGCGGGATGTAAATTGCTAACAGCCACTAGGGAGAAGTGTATGGTTTTTCCCGAAACATCTAAAAAACAAAGCAACAGAGCCTAGGGCACTTCCACTTATGGTCCTATAGCTTAGGGAAATTAAAATCAAAAAGACACAGCCACCCCAAAGTTTGGGACGGCTCTGTTTACAAGAACCTCGTTTACGGTACAAGTTCAATATCACAGAAAGTGAAAAATGGATAAAGAAGTTGTGGTACTTACGTACAATGCAATATCACTCAGCAATGAAATCTATGTCATCAGGCCCGTAGCAGCATAATGAGTGGATTCAGGTATGATGATTCTACCTGAAATAAGTCACACAGAAAAAGAAACATCATAAGATATCACTAATACACGGAATGTAAACTTGGCTACACAGGAACTGGATTACAAAACAGAACAGGGTCTCATATTTAGAAAACCAACTTATGCTTGCTTAAGGGGAAAGGTGAGTTGGGGTGCTGCATAAAACCAGAGATTGAAATGAGCACAGATAAAGTTCCTTAAGCCAAATATGGAATAGACAAGAACTACTCCTTGCTCAACGAAATGGACTCAACACCCCATATTTAATGCCTAAGAATGTACCTGACTAGTAAGTATCTTAAAACCTATGGATTGCTATGTCTCTGAAAGAAAATCAAGCATGTGTACAGGGGCATAAACGCAGCAGTGATAGGATTGGAGAGGTTCGGTGAGCAAATGAAGACCCTTTGAAGTCATATTGCATGGTACCCATTCCACAGGTCTCAACTCTCCAGGTTTAAGGGATTCTGCCTTCAGCTAAAACATGCATGTGGAACACAGAGTATGATCAACCGTGTGATCGGGAGACGTGTTCCAATATATCTCAGTTCTCGTCCCCTGGTACTCGGGTGCAACATTCCAGACGCTTTGCTAACACTCTCCCGACTTGGAGAGTCAGTGCCTTTAACATCCTGTTTAGCCCCGTTTGCAATTTCTGCGGAAGATGAACAGGAATAGGGAGAACCAATGAGAGACTAGCTGGAGGTGTCTGGATGCACAAATTTAACTGTCATTTCCCACCAGGAAGAGGAATTAACCAAAGGCTCAGCGTGCCGTGCCGGAACAAGATTAGGGCCTGAAGCAATACTGCGGGGTTGCGGCCAGCTCACAAGAAAGCGAGTTGAAGAAAGGAGCTCAGGGGCACTGTAATTCACAAACCTGCAGAGTTATAAATGACAGCTATCGTCCAAAAATATACTGAAGTAAGGCTGCCAAGAGGACTTGAAAGCCGGGCAGAATTGCAGGAAACCGATTTCAGGAGGTAGACTGGAATTGCATTTAAAGCATAGGAAAAGAGGCAGAACGTCCACAATGATGCACTTGGCCAAAAAGGGCGTATGCGTTTTTTCCTGAATATATTCAGGAGAAAACGCATACGCCCTTTTTGGCCAACCAAGCAAGCTTGCAAAGGAAATCTGCACTACAATGAAGTCTCACTTCCCCCCGGTCAAAAGGGCCATCTGAAAAAAGTGTAAAATCCAGAAAGGCAGGACAGGCCATGGAGAACTGGGAGCCTTGTTATGCTGATGGGCGGGATGTAAATTGCCAACAGCCACTCCTGAGAAGTGTATGGTGTTTCCTGAAACATCTAAAAAACAAAGCAACAGAGCCTAGGGCACTTCCACTTATGGTCCTATAGCTTAGGGAAATTAAAATCAAAAAGACACAGCCACCCGAAAGTTTGGGACGGCTCTGTTTACAAGAACCTCATTTACGGTACAAGTTCAATATCGCAGAAAGTGAAAAATGGATAAAGAAGTTGTGGCACTTACGTACAATGCAATATCACTCAGCAATGAAATCTATGTCATCAGGCCCGTAGCAGCATAATGAGTGGATTCAGGTATGATGATTCTAACTGAAATAAGTCACACATAAAAAGAAACATCATAAGATACCACTAATACACGGAATGTAAACTTGGCTACACAGGAACTGGATTACAAAACAGAACAGGGTCTCAAATTTAGAAAACCAACTTATGCTTGCTTAAGGGGAAAGGTGAGTTGGGGTGCTGCATAAAACCAGAGATTGAAATGAGCACAGATAAAGTTCCTTAAGTCAAATATGGAATAGACAAGAACTACTCCTTGCTCAACGAAATGGACTCAACACCCCATAGTAAACGCCTAAGAATGTACCTGACTAGTAAGTATCTTAAAACCTATGGATTGCTATGTCTCTGAAAGAAAATCAAGCGTGTGTACAGGGGCATAAACGCAGCAGTGATAGGATTGGAGAGGTTCGGTGAGCAAATGAAGACCCTTTGAAGTCTTATTGCATGGGACCCATTCCACGGGTCTCAACTCTCCAAGTTTAAGGGATTCTGCCTTCAGCTAAAACATGCATGTGGAACCCAGAGTATGATCAACCGTGTGATCGGGAGACGTGTTCCAATATGTCTCAGTTCTCGTCCCCTGGTACTCGGGTGCAACATTCCAGACGCTTTACTAACACTCTCCCAACTTGGAGAGTCAGTGCCTTTAACCTCCTGTTGGCCCAGTTTGCAATTTCTGCGGAAGATGAACAGGAATAGGAGAACCAATGAGAGACTAGCTGGAGGTGTCTGGACGGGCAAATTTAACTCCCATTTCCCACCAGGAAGAGGAATTAACCAAAGGCTCAGCGTGCCGTGCCGGAACGCAATTAGGGCCTGATGCAATCGTGCGATGTTGCAGCCAGCTCACAAGAAAGCGAGTTGAAGAAAGGAGCTCAGGGGCACTGTAATTCACAAACCTGCAGAGTTATAAATGACAGCTATCGTCCAAAAATATACTGAAGTAAGGCTGCAAAGAGGACTTGAAAGCGGGGCAGAATTGCAGGAAACCGATTTCAGGAGGTAGACCGGAATTGCATTTAAAGCATAGGAAAAGAGGCAGAACGTCCACAATGATGCACTTGGCCAAAAAGGGCGTATGCGTTTTTTCCTGAATATATTCAGGAGAAAACGCATACGCACTTTTTGGCCAACCAAGCAAGCTTGCAAAGGAAATCTGCACTACATTGAAGTCTCACTTCCCCCCGGTCAAAAGGGTCTTCTGAAAAAAGTGTAAAATCCAGAAAGGCAGGACAGGCCATGGAAAACTGGGAGCCTTGTTATGCTGATGGGCGGGATGTAAATTGCCAACAGCCACTAGGGAGAAGTGTATGGTGTTTTGTGAAACATCTAAAAAACAAAGCAACGGAGCCTAGGGCACTTCCACTTATGGTCCTATAGCTTAGGGAAATTAAAATCAAAAAGACAGAGCCACCCCAAAGTTTGGGATGGCTCTGTTTACAAGAACCCCGTTTATGGTACAAGTTCAATATCGCAGAAACTGAAAAATGAATAAAAATTGTGGTACTTACGTACAATGCAATATCACTCAGCAATGAAATCTATGTCATCAGGCCCGTAGCAGCATATTGGGTGGATTCAGGTATGATGATTCTAACTCAAATAACTCACACAGAAAAAGAAACATCATAAGATATCACTAATACACGGAATGTAAACTTGGCTACACAGGAACTGATTACAAAACAAAACAGGGTCTCAAATTTAGAAAACCAACTTATGCTTGCTTAAGGGGAAATTTGAGTTGGGGTGCTGCATCAAACCAGAGATTGAAATGAGCACAGATAAAGTTCCTTAAGCCAAATATGGAATAGACAAGAGCTACTCCTTGCTCAACGAAATGGACTCAACACACCATATTAAACGCCTAAGAATGTACCTGACTAGTAAGTATCTTAAAACCTATGGATTGCTATGTCTCCGAAAGAGAATCAAGCGTGTGTACAGGGGCATAAACGCAGCAGTGATAGGATTGGAGAAGTTCGGTGAGCAAATGAAGACCCTTTGAAGTCATATTGCATGGTACCCATTCCACAGGTCTCAACTCTCCAGGTTTAAAGGATTCTGTCTTCAGCTAAAACATGCATGTAGAACCCAGAGTATGATCAACCGTGTGATCGGGAGACGTGTTCCAATATGTCTCAGTTCTCGTCCCCTGGTACTCGGGTGCAACATTCCAGACGCTTTACTAACACTCTCCCGACTTGGAGAGTCAGTGCCTTTAACCTCCTGTTTCGCCCAGTTTGCAATTTCTGCGGAAGATGAACAGGAATAGGAGAACCAATGAGAGACTAGCTGGATGTGTCTGGACGAGTAAATTTAACTGTCATTTCCCACCAGGAAGAGGAATTAACCAAAGGCTCAGCGTGCCGTGCCGGAACCAGATTAGGGCCTGAAGCAATACTGCGGTGTTGCGGCCAGCTCACAAGAAAGCGAGTTGAAGAAAGGAGCTCAGGGGCACTGTAATTCACAAACCTGCAGAGTTATAAATGACAGCTATCGTCCAAAAATATACTGAAGTAAGGCTGCCAAGAGGACTTGAAAGCGGGGCAGAATTGCAGGAAACCAATTTCAGGAGGTAGACTGGAATTGCATTTAAAGCATAGGAAAAGAGGCAGAACGTCCACAATGATGCACTTGGCGAAAAAGTGCGTATGCGTTTTTTCCTGAATATATTCAGGAAAAAACGCGTACGCCCTTTTTGGCCAACCAAGCAAGCTTGCAAAGGAAATCTGCACTACAATGAAGTCTCACTTCCCCCCAGTCAAAAGGGCCATCTGAAAAAAGTGTAAAATCCAGAAAGGCAGGACAGGCCATGGAGAACTGGGAGCCTTGTTATGCTGATGGGCGGGATGTAAATTGCTAACAGCCACTAGGGAGAAGTGTATGGTTTTTCCCGAAACATCTAAAAAACAAAGCAACAGAGCCTAGGGCACTTCCACTTATGGTCCTATAGCTTAGGGAAATTAAAATCAAAAAGACACAGCCACCCCAAAGTTTGGGACGGCTCTGTTTACAAGAACCTCGTTTACGGTACAAGTTCAATATCACAGAAAGTGAAAAATGGATAAAGAAGTTGTGGTACTTACGTACAATGCAATATCACTCAGCAATGAAATCTATGTCATCAGGCCCGTAGCAGCATAATGAGTGGATTCAGGTATGATGATTCTACCTGAAATAAGTCACACAGAAAAAGAAACATCATAAGATATCACTAATACACGGAATGTAAACTTGGCTACACAGGAACTGGATTACAAAACAGAACAGGGTCTCATATTTAGAAAACCAACTTATGCTTGCTTAAGGGGAAAGGTGAGTTGGGGTGCTGCATAAAACCAGAGATTGAAATGAGCACAGATAAAGTTCCTTAAGCCAAATATGGAATAGACAAGAACTACTCCTTGCTCAACGAAATGGACTCAACACCCCATATTTAATGCCTAAGAATGTACCTGACTAGTAAGTATCTTAAAACCTATGGATTGCTATGTCTCTGAAAGAAAATCAAGCATGTGTACAGGGGCATAAACGCAGCAGTGATAGGATTGGAGAGGTTCGGTGAGCAAATGAAGACCCTTTGAAGTCATATTGCATGGTACCCATTCCACAGGTCTCAACTCTCCAGGTTTAAGGGATTCTGCCTTCAGCTAAAACATGCATGTGGAACACAGAGTATGATCAACCGTGTGATCGGGAGACGTGTTCCAATATATCTCAGTTCTCGTCCCCTGGTACTCGGGTGCAACATTCCAGACGCTTTGCTAACACTCTCCCGACTTGGAGAGTCAGTGCCTTTAACATCCTGTTTAGCCCCGTTTGCAATTTCTGCGGAAGATGAACAGGAATAGGGAGAACCAATGAGAGACTAGCTGGAGGTGTCTGGATGCACAAATTTAACTGTCATTTCCCACCAGGAAGAGGAATTAACCAAAGGCTCAGCGTGCCGTGCCGGAACAAGATTAGGGCCTGAAGCAATACTGCGGGGTTGCGGCCAGCTCACAAGAAAGCGAGTTGAAGAAAGGAGCTCAGGGGCACTGTAATTCACAAACCTGCAGAGTTATAAATGACAGCTATCGTCCAAAAATATACTGAAGTAAGGCTGCCAAGAGGACTTGAAAGCCGGGCAGAATTGCAGGAAACCGATTTCAGGAGGTAGACTGGAATTGCATTTAAAGCATAGGAAAAGAGGCAGAACGTCCACAATGATGCACTTGGCCAAAAAGGGCGTATGCGTTTTTTCCTGAATATATTCAGGAGAAAACGCATACGCCCTTTTTGGCCAACCAAGCAAGCTTGCAAAGGAAATCTGCACTACAATGAAGTCTCACTTCCCCCCGGTCAAAAGGGCCATCTGAAAAAAGTGTAAAATCCAGAAAGGCAGGACAGGCCATGGAGAACTGGGAGCCTTGTTATGCTGATGGGCGGGATGTAAATTGCCAACAGCCACTCCTGAGAAGTGTATGGTGTTTCCTGAAACATCTAAAAAACAAAGCAACAGAGCCTAGGGCACTTCCACTTATGGTCCTATAGCTTAGGGAAATTAAAATCAAAAAGACACAGCCACCCGAAAGTTTGGGACGGCTCTGTTTACAAGAACCTCATTTACGGTACAAGTTCAATATCGCAGAAAGTGAAAAATGGATAAAGAAGTTGTGGCACTTACGTACAATGCAATATCACTCAGCAATGAAATCTATGTCATCAGGCCCGTAGCAGCATAATGAGTGGATTCAGGTATGATGATTCTAACTGAAATAAGTCACACATAAAAAGAAACATCATAAGATACCACTAATACACGGAATGTAAACTTGGCTACACAGGAACTGGATTACAAAACAGAACAGGGTCTCAAATTTAGAAAACCAACTTATGCTTGCTTAAGGGGAAAGGTGAGTTGGGGTGCTGCATAAAACCAGAGATTGAAATGAGCACAGATAAAGTTCCTTAAGTCAAATATGGAATAGACAAGAACTACTCCTTGCTCAACGAAATGGACTCAACACCCCATAGTAAACGCCTAAGAATGTACCTGACTAGTAAGTATCTTAAAACCTATGGATTGCTATGTCTCTGAAAGAAAATCAAGCGTGTGTACAGGGGCATAAACGCAGCAGTGATAGGATTGGAGAGGTTCGGTGAGCAAATGAAGACCCTTTGAAGTCTTATTGCATGGGACCCATTCCACGGGTCTCAACTCTCCAAGTTTAAGGGATTCTGCCTTCAGCTAAAACATGCATGTGGAACCCAGAGTATGATCAACCGTGTGATCGGGAGACGTGTTCCAATATGTCTCAGTTCTCGTCCCCTGGTACTCGGGTGCAACATTCCAGACGCTTTACTAACACTCTCCCAACTTGGAGAGTCAGTGCCTTTAACCTCCTGTTGGCCCAGTTTGCAATTTCTGCGGAAGATGAACAGGAATAGGAGAACCAATGAGAGACTAGCTGGAGGTGTCTGGACGGGCAAATTTAACTCCCATTTCCCACCAGGAAGAGGAATTAACCAAAGGCTCAGCGTGCCGTGCCGGAACGCAATTAGGGCCTGATGCAATCGTGCGATGTTGCAGCCAGCTCACAAGAAAGCGAGTTGAAGAAAGGAGCTCAGGGGCACTGTAATTCACAAACCTGCAGAGTTATAAATGACAGCTATCGTCCAAAAATATACTGAAGTAAGGCTGCAAAGAGGACTTGAAAGCGGGGCAGAATTGCAGGAAACCGATTTCAGGAGGTAGACCGGAATTGCATTTAAAGCATAGGAAAAGAGGCAGAACGTCCACAATGATGCACTTGGCCAAAAAGGGCGTATGCGTTTTTTCCTGAATATATTCAGGAGAAAACGCATACGCACTTTTTGGCCAACCAAGCAAGCTTGCAAAGGAAATCTGCACTACATTGAAGTCTCACTTCCCCCCGGTCAAAAGGGTCTTCTGAAAAAAGTGTAAAATCCAGAAAGGCAGGACAGGCCATGGAAAACTGGGAGCCTTGTTATGCTGATGGGCGGGATGTAAATTGCCAACAGCCACTAGGGAGAAGTGTATGGTGTTTTGTGAAACATCTAAAAAACAAAGCAACGGAGCCTAGGGCACTTCCACTTATGGTCCTATAGCTTAGGGAAATTAAAATCAAAAAGACAGAGCCACCCCAAAGTTTGGGATGGCTCTGTTTACAAGAACCCCGTTTATGGTACAAGTTCAATATCGCAGAAACTGAAAAATGAATAAAAATTGTGGTACTTACGTACAATGCAATATCACTCAGCAATGAAATCTATGTCATCAGGCCCGTAGCAGCATATTGGGTGGATTCAGGTATGATGATTCTAACTCAAATAACTCACACAGAAAAAGAAACATCATAAGATATCACTAATACACGGAATGTAAACTTGGCTACACAGGAACTGATTACAAAACAAAACAGGGTCTCAAATTTAGAAAACCAACTTATGCTTGCTTAAGGGGAAATTTGAGTTGGGGTGCTGCATCAAACCAGAGATTGAAATGAGCACAGATAAAGTTCCTTAAGCCAAATATGGAATAGACAAGAGCTACTCCTTGCTCAACGAAATGGACTCAACACACCATATTAAACGCCTAAGAATGTACCTGACTAGTAAGTATCTTAAAACCTATGGATTGCTATGTCTCCGAAAGAGAATCAAGCGTGTGTACAGGGGCATAAACGCAGCAGTGATAGGATTGGAGAAGTTCGGTGAGCAAATGAAGACCCTTTGAAGTCATATTGCATGGTACCCATTCCACAGGTCTCAACTCTCCAGGTTTAAAGGATTCTGTCTTCAGCTAAAACATGCATGTGGAACCCAGAGTATGATCAACCGTGTGATCGGGAGACGTGTTCCAATATGTCTCAGTTCTCGTCCCCTGGTACTCGGGTGCAACATTCCAGACGCTTTACTAACACTCTCCCGACTTGGAGAGTCAGTGCCTTTAACCTCCTGTTTCGCCCAGTTTGCAATTTCTGCGGAAGATGAACAGGAATAGGAGAACCAATGAGAGACTAGCTGGATGTGTCTGGACGAGTAAATTTAACTGTCATTTCCCACCAGGAAGAGGAATTAACCAAAGGCTCAGCGTGCCGTGCCGGAACCAGATTAGGGCCTGAAGCAATACTGCGGTGTTGCGGCCAGCTCACAAGAAAGCGAGTTGAAGAAAGGAGCTCAGGGGCACTGTAATTCACAAACCTGCAGAGTTATAAATGACAGCTATCGTCCAAAAATATACTGAAGTAAGGCTGCCAAGAGGACTTGAAAGCGGGGCAGAATTGCAGGAAACCAATTTCAGGAGGTAGACTGGAATTGCATTTAAAGCATAGGAAAAGAGGCAGAACGTCCACAATGATGCACTTGGCGAAAAAGTGCGTATGCGTTTTTTCCTGAATATATTCAGGAAAAAACGCGTACGCCCTTTTTGGCCAACCAAGCAAGCTTGCAAAGGAAATCTGCACTACAATGAAGTCTCACTTCCCCCCAGTCAAAAGGGCCATCTGAAAAAAGTGTAAAATCCACAAAGGCAGGACAGGCCATGGAGAACTGGGAGCCTTGTTATGCTGATGGGCGGGATGTAAATTGCTAACAGCCACTAGGGAGAAGTGTATGGTTTTTCCCGAAACATCTAAAAAACAAAGCAACAGAGCCTAGGGCACTTCCACTTATGGTCCTATAGCTTAGGGAAATTAAAATCAAAAAGACACAGCCACCCCAAAGTTTGGGACGGCTCTGTTTACAAGAACCTCGTTTACGGTACAAGTTCAATATCACAGAAAGTGAAAAATGGATAAAGAAGTTGTGGTACTTACGTACAATGCAATATCACTCAGCAATGAAATCTATGTCATCAGGCCCGTAGCAGCATAATGAGTGGATTCAGGTATGATGATTCTACCTGAAATAAGTCACACAGAAAAAGAAACATCATAAGATATCACTAATACACGGAATGTAAACTTGGCTACACAGGAACTGGATTACAAAACAGAACAGGGTCTCATATTTAGAAAACCAACTTATGCTTGCTTAAGGGGAAAGGTGAGTTGGGGTGCTGCATAAAACCAGAGATTGAAATGAGCACAGATAAAGTTCCTTAAGCCAAATATGGAATAGACAAGAACTACTCCTTGCTCAACGAAATGGACTCAACACCCCATATTTAATGCCTAAGAATGTACCTGACTAGTAAGTATCTTAAAACCTATGGATTGCTATGTCTCTGAAAGAAAATCAAGCATGTGTACAGGGGCATAAACGCAGCAGTGATAGGATTGGAGAGGTTCGGTGAGCAAATGAAGACCCTTTGAAGTCATATTGCATGGTACCCATTCCACAGGTCTCAACTCTCCAGGTTTAAGGGATTCTGCCTTCAGCTAAAACATGCATGTGGAACACAGAGTATGATCAACCGTGTGATCGGGAGACGTGTTCCAATATATCTCAGTTCTCGTCCCCTGGTACTCGGGTGCAACATTCCAGACGCTTTGCTAACACTCTCCCGACTTGGAGAGTCAGTGCCTTTAACATCCTGTTTAGCCCCGTTTGCAATTTCTGCGGAAGATGAACAGGAATAGGGAGAACCAATGAGAGACTAGCTGGAGGTGTCTGGATGCACAAATTTAACTGTCATTTCCCACCAGGAAGAGGAATTAACCAAAGGCTCAGCGTGCCGTGCCGGAACAAGATTAGGGCCTGAAGCAATACTGCGGGTTTGCGGCCAGCTCACAAGAAAGCGAGTTGAAGAAAGGAGCTCAGGGGCACTGTAATTCACAAACCTGCAGAGTTATAAATGACAGCTATCGTCCAAAAATATACTGAAGTAAGGCTGCCAAGAGGACTTGAAAGCCGGGCAGAATTGCAGGAAACCGATTTCAGGAGGTAGACTGGAATTGCATTTAAAGCATAGGAAAAGAGGCAGAACGTCCACAATGATGCACTTGGCCAAAAAGGGCGTATGCGTTTTTTCCTGAATATATTCAGGAGAAAACGCATACGCCCTTTTTGGCCAACCAAGCAAGCTTGCAAAGGAAATCTGCACTACAATGAAGTCTCACTTCCCCCCGGTCAAAAGGGCCATCTGAAAAAAGTGTAAAATCCAGAAAGGCAGGACAGGCCATGGAGAACTGGGAGCCTTGTTATGCTGATGGGCGGGATGTAAATTGCCAACAGCCACTCGGGAGAGGTGTATGGTGTTTCCTGAAACATCTAAAAAACAAAGCAACAGAGCCTAGGGCACTTCCACTTATGGTCCTATAGCTTAGGGAAATTAAAATCAAAAAGACACAGCCACCCGAAAGTTTGGGACGGCTCTGTTTACAAGAACCTCATTTACGGTACAAGTTCAATATCGCAGAAAGTGAAAAATGGATAAAGAAGTTGTGGCACTTACGTACAATGCAATATCACTCAGCAATGAAATCTATGTCATCAGGCCCGTAGCAGCATAATGAGTGGATTCAGGTATGATGATTCTAACTGAAATAAGTCACACATAAAAAGAAACATCATAAGATACCACTAATACACAGAATGTAAACTTGGCTACACAGGAACTGGATTACAAAACAGAACAGGGTCTCAAATTTAGAAAACCAACTTATGCTTGCTTAAGGGGAAAGGTGAGTTGGGGTGCTGCATAAAACCAGAGATTGAAATGAGCACAGATAAAGTTCCTTAAGTCAAATATGGAATAGACAAGAACTACTCCTTGCTCAACGAAATGGAATCAACACCCCATAGTAAACGCCTAAGAATGTACCTGACTAGTAAGTATCTTAAAACCTATGGATTGCTATGTCTCTTTAAGAAAATCAAGCGTGTGTACAGGGGCATAAACGCAGCAGTGATAGGATTGGAGAGGTTCGGTGAGCAAATGAAGACCCTTTGAAGTCATATTGCATGGTACCCATTCCACGGGTCTCAACTCTCCAGGTTTAAGGGATTCTTCCTTCAGCTAAAACATGCATGTGGAACCCAGAGTATGATCAACCATGTGATCGGGAGACGTGTTCCAATATGTCTCAGTTCTCGTCTCCTGGTACTCGGGTGCAACATTCCAGACGCTTTACTAACACTCTCCCGACTTGGAGAGTCAGTGCCTTTAACCTCCTGTTTCGCCCAGTTTGCAATTTCTGCGGAAGATGAACAGGAATAGGGAGAACCAATGAGAGACTAGCTGGAGGTGTCTGGACGGGCAAATTTAACTCCCATTTCCCACCAAGAAGAGGAATTAACCAACGGCTCAGCGTGCCGTGCCGGAACGCAATTAGGGCCTGATGCAATCGTGCGATATTGCAGCCAGCTCACAAGAAAGCGAGTTGAACAAAGGAGCTCAGGGGCACTGTAATTCACAAACCTGCAGAGTTATAAATGACAGCTATCGTCCAAAAATATACTGAAGTAAGGCTGCCAAGAGGACTTGAAAGCGGGGCAGAATTGCAGGAAACCGATTTCTGGAGGTAGACTGGAATTGCATTTAAAGCATAAGAAAAGAGGCAGAACGTCCACAATGATGCACTTGGCCAAAATGCGCGTATGCGTTTTTTCCTGAATATATTCAGGAAAAAACGCATACGCCCTTTTTGGCCAACCAAGCAAGCTTGCAAAGGAAATCTGCACTACAATGAAGTCTCACTTCCCCCCGGTCAAAAGGGCCATCTGAATAATGTGTAAAATCCAGAAAGGCAGGACAGGCCATGGAGAACTGGGAGCCTTGTTATGCTGATTGGCAGGATGTAAACTGCCAACAGCCACTTGGGAGAAGTGTATGGTGTTTCCTGAAACATCTAAAAAACAAAGCAACGGAGACTAGGGCACTTCCACTTATGGTCCTATAGCTTAGGGAAATTAAAATCAAAAAGACAGAGCCACCCCAAAGTTTGGGACGGCTCTGTTTACAAGAACCCCGTTTATGGTACAAGTTCAATATCGCAGAAACTGAAAAATGGATAAAGAAGTTGTGGTACTTACGTACAATGTAATATCACTCAGCAATGAAATCTATGTCATCAGGCCCGTAGCAGCATAGAGTGGATTCAGGTATGATGATTCTACCTGAAATAAGTCACACAGAAAAAGAAACATCATAACATATCACTAATACACGGAATGTAAACTTGGCTACACAGAAACTGGATTACAAGACAGAACAGGGTCTCAAATTTAGAAAACCAACTTTTGCTTGCTTAAGGAGAAAGGTGAGTTGGGGTGCTGCATAAAACCAGAGATTGAAATGAGCACAGATAAAGTTCCTTAAGCCAAATATGGAATAGACAAGAACTACTCCTTGCTCAACGAAATGGACTCAACACCCCATATTTAATGCCTAAGAATGTACCTGACTAGTAAGTATCTTAAAACCTATGGATTGCTATGTCTCTGAAAGAAAATCAAGCATGTGTACAGGGGCATAAACGCAGCAGTGATAGGATTGGAGAGGTTCGGTGAGCAAATGAAGACCCTTTGAAGTCATATTGCAGGGTACCCATTCCACAGGTCTCAACTCTCCAGGTGTAAGGGATTCTGCCTTCGGTGAAAACATGCATGTGGAACCCAGAGTATGATCAACCGTGTGATCGGGAGACGTGTTCCAATATGTCTCAGTTCTCGTCCCCTGGTACTCGGGTGCAACATTCCAGACGCTTTACTAACACTCTCCCAACTTGGAGAGTCAGTGCCTTTAACCTCCTGTTGGCCCAGTTTGCAATTTCTGCGGAAGATGAACAGGAATAGGAGAACCAATGAGAGACTAGCTGGAGGTGTCTGGACGGGCAAATTTAACTCCCATTTCCCACCAGGAAGAGGAATTAACCAAAGGCTCAGCGTGCCGTGCCGGAACGCAATTAGGGCCTGAAGCAATCGTGCGATGTTGCAGCCAGCTCACAAGAAAGCGAGTTGAAGAAAGGAGCTCAGGGGCACTGTAATTCACAAACCTGCAGAGTTATAAATGACAGCTATCGTCCAAAAATATACTGAAGTAAGGCTGCAAAGAGGACTTGAAAGCGGGGCAGAATTGCAGGAAACCGATTTCAGGAGGTAGACCGGAATTGCATTTAAAGCATAGGAAAAGAGGCAGAACGTCCACAATGATGCACTTGGCCAAAAAGGGCGTATGCGTTTTTTCCTGAATATATTCAGGAGAAAACGCATACGCACTTTTTGGCCAACCAAGCAAGCTTGCAAAGGAAATCTGCACTACATTGAAGTCTCACTTCCCCCCGGTCAAAAGGGTCTTCTGAAAAAAGTGTAAAATCCAGAAAGGCAGGACAGGCCATGGAAAACTGGGAGCCTTGTTATGCTGATGGGCGGGATGTAAATTGCCAACAGCCACTAGGGAGAAGTGTATGGTGTTTTGTGAAACATCTAAAAAACAAAGCAACGGAGCCTAGGGCACTTCCACTTATGGTCCTATAGCTTAGGGAAATTAAAATCAAAAAGACAGAGCCACCCCAAAGTTTGGGATGGCTCTGTTTACAAGAACCCCGTTTATGGTACAAGTTCAATATCGCAGAAACTGAAAAATGAATAAAAATTGTGGTACTTACGTACAATGCAATATCACTCAGCAATGAAATCTATGTCATCAGGCCCGTAGCAGCATATTGGGTGGATTCAGGTATGATGATTCTAACTCAAATAACTCACACAGAAAAAGAAACATCATAAGATATCACTAATACACGGAATGTAAACTTGGCTACACAGGAACTGATTACAAAACAAAACAGGGTCTCAAATTTAGAAAACCAACTTATGCTTGCTTAAGGGGAAATTTGAGTTGGGGTGCTGCATCAAACCAGAGATTGAAATGAGCACAGATAAAGTTCCTTAAGCCAAATATGGAATAGACAAGAGCTACTCCTTGCTCAACGAAATGGACTCAACACACCATATTAAACGCCTAAGAATGTACCTGACTAGTAAGTATCTTAAAACCTATGGATTGCTATGTCTCCGAAAGAGAATCAAGCGTGTGTACAGGGGCATAAACGCAGCAGTGATAGGATTGGAGAAGTTCGGTGAGCAAATGAAGACCCTTTGAAGTCATATTGCATGGTACCCATTCCACAGGTCTCAACTCTCCAGGTTTAAAGGATTCTGTCTTCAGCTAAAACATGCATGTGGAACCCAGAGTATGATCAACCGTGTGATCGGGAGACGTGTTCCAATATGTCTCAGTTCTCGTCCCCTGGTACTCGGGTGCAACATTCCAGACGCTTTACTAACACTCTCCCGACTTGGAGAGTCAGTGCCTTTAACCTCCTGTTTCGCCCAGTTTGCAATTTCTGCGGAAGATGAACAGGAATAGGAGAACCAATGAGAGACTAGCTGGATGTGTCTGGACGAGTAAATTTAACTGTCATTTCCCACCAGGAAGAGGAATTAACCAAAGGCTCAGCGTGCCGTGCCGGAACCAGATTAGGGCCTGAAGCAATACTGCGGTGTTGCGGCCAGCTCACAAGAAAGCGAGTTGAAGAAAGGAGCTCAGGGGCACTGTAATTCACAAACCTGCAGAGTTATAAATGACAGCTATCGTCCAAAAATATACTGAAGTAAGGCTGCCAAGAGGACTTGAAAGCGGGGCAGAATTGCAGGAAACCAATTTCAGGAGGTAGACTGGAATTGCATTTAAAGCATAGGAAAAGAGGCAGAACGTCCACAATGATGCACTTGGCGAAAAAGTGCGTATGCGTTTTTTCCTGAATATATTCAGGAAAAAACGCGTACGCCCTTTTTGGCCAACCAAGCAAGCTTGCAAAGGAAATCTGCACTACAATGAAGTCTCACTTCCCCCCAGTCAAAAGGGCCATCTGAAAAAAGTGTAAAATCCAGAAAGGCAGGACAGGCCATGGAGAACTGGGAGCCTTGTTATGCTGATGGGCGGGATGTAAATTGCTAACAGCCACTAGGGAGAAGTGTATGGTTTTTCCCGAAACATCTAAAAAACAAAGCAACAGAGCCTAGGGCACTTCCACTTATGGTCCTATAGCTTAGGGAAATTAAAATCAAAAAGACACAGCCACCCCAAAGTTTGGGACGGCTCTGTTTACAAGAACCTCGTTTACGGTACAAGTTCAATATCACAGAAAGTGAAAAATGGATAAAGAAGTTGTGGTACTTACGTACAATGCAATATCACTCAGCAATGAAATCTATGTCATCAGGCCCGTAGCAGCATAATGAGTGGATTCAGGTATGATGATTCTACCTGAAATAAGTCACACAGAAAAAGAAACATCATAAGATATCACTAATACACGGAATGTAAACTTGGCTACACAGGAACTGGATTACAAAACAGAACAGGGTCTCATATTTAGAAAACCAACTTATGCTTGCTTAAGGGGAAAGGTGAGTTGGGGTGCTGCATAAAACCAGAGATTGAAATGAGCACAGATAAAGTTCCTTAAGCCAAATATGGAATAGACAAGAACTACTCCTTGCTCAACGAAATGGACTCAACACCCCATATTTAATGCCTAAGAATGTACCTGACTAGTAAGTATCTTAAAACCTATGGATTGCTATGTCTCTGAAAGAAAATCAAGCATGTGTACAGGGGCATAAACGCAGCAGTGATAGGATTGGAGAGGTTCGGTGAGCAAATGAAGACCCTTTGAAGTCATATTGCATGGTACCCATTCCACAGGTCTCAACTCTCCAGGTTTAAGGGATTCTGCCTTCAGCTAAAACATGCATGTGGAACACAGAGTATGATCAACCGTGTGATCGGGAGACGTGTTCCAATATATCTCAGTTCTCGTCCCCTGGTACTCGGGTGCAACATTCCAGACGCTTTGCTAACACTCTCCCGACTTGGAGAGTCAGTGCCTTTAACATCCTGTTTAGCCCCGTTTGCAATTTCTGCGGAAGATGAACAGGAATAGGGAGAACCAATGAGAGACTAGCTGGAGGTGTCTGGATGCACAAATTTAACTGTCATTTCCCACCAGGAAGAGGAATTAACCAAAGGCTCAGCGTGCCGTGCCGGAACAAGATTAGGGCCTGAAGCAATACTGCGGGGTTGCGGCCAGCTCACAAGAAAGCGAGTTGAAGAAAGGAGCTCAGGGGCACTGTAATTCACAAACCTGCAGAGTTATAAATGACAGCTATCGTCCAAAAATATACTGAAGTAAGGCTGCCAAGAGGACTTGAAAGCCGGGCAGAATTGCAGGAAACCGATTTCAGGAGGTAGACTGGAATTGCATTTAAAGCATAGGAAAAGAGGCAGAACGTCCACAATGATGCACTTGGCCAAAAAGGGCGTATGCGTTTTTTCCTGAATATATTCAGGAGAAAACGCATACGCCCTTTTTGGCCAACCAAGCAAGCTTGCAAAGGAAATCTGCACTACAATGAAGTCTCACTTCCCCCCGGTCAAAAGGGCCATCTGAAAAAAGTGTAAAATCCAGAAAGGCAGGACAGGCCATGGAGAACTGGGAGCCTTGTTATGCTGATGGGCGGGATGTAAATTGCCAACAGCCACTCCTGAGAAGTGTATGGTGTTTCCTGAAACATCTAAAAAACAAAGCAACAGAGCCTAGGGCACTTCCACTTATGGTCCTATAGCTTAGGGAAATTAAAATCAAAAAGACACAGCCACCCGAAAGTTTGGGACGGCTCTGTTTACAAGAACCTCATTTACGGTACAAGTTCAATATCGCAGAAAGTGAAAAATGGATAAAGAAGTTGTGGCACTTACGTACAATGCAATATCACTCAGCAATGAAATCTATGTCATCAGGCCCGTAGCAGCATAATGAGTGGATTCAGGTATGATGATTCTAACTGAAATAAGTCACACATAAAAAGAAACATCATAAGATACCACTAATACACGGAATGTAAACTTGGCTACACAGGAACTGGATTACAAAACAGAACAGGGTCTCAAATTTAGAAAACCAACTTATGCTTGCTTAAGGGGAAAGGTGAGTTGGGGTGCTGCATAAAACCAGAGATTGAAATGAGCACAGATAAAGTTCCTTAAGTCAAATATGGAATAGACAAGAACTACTCCTTGCTCAACGAAATGGACTCAACACCCCATAGTAAACGCCTAAGAATGTACCTGACTAGTAAGTATCTTAAAACCTATGGATTGCTATGTCTCTGAAAGAAAATCAAGCGTGTGTACAGGGGCATAAACGCAGCAGTGATAGGATTGGAGAGGTTCGGTGAGCAAATGAAGACCCTTTGAAGTCTTATTGCATGGGACCCATTCCACGGGTCTCAACTCTCCAAGTTTAAGGGATTCTGCCTTCAGCTAAAACATGCATGTGGAACCCAGAGTATGATCAACCGTGTGATCGGGAGACGTGTTCCAATATGTCTCAGTTCTCGTCCCCTGGTACTCGGGTGCAACATTCCAGACGCTTTACTAACACTCTCCCAACTTGGAGAGTCAGTGCCTTTAACCTCCTGTTGGCCCAGTTTGCAATTTCTGCGGAAGATGAACAGGAATAGGAGAACCAATGAGAGACTAGCTGGAGGTGTCTGGACGGGCAAATTTAACTCCCATTTCCCACCAGGAAGAGGAATTAACCAAAGGCTCAGCGTGCCGTGCCGGAACGCAATTAGGGCCTGATGCAATCGTGCGATGTTGCAGCCAGCTCACAAGAAAGCGAGTTGAAGAAAGGAGCTCAGGGGCACTGTAATTCACAAACCTGCAGAGTTATAAATGACAGCTATCGTCCAAAAATATACTGAAGTAAGGCTGCAAAGAGGACTTGAAAGCGGGGCAGAATTGCAGGAAACCGATTTCAGGAGGTAGACCGGAATTGCATTTAAAGCATAGGAAAAGAGGCAGAACGTCCACAATGATGCACTTGGCCAAAAAGGGCGTATGCGTTTTTTCCTGAATATATTCAGGAGAAAACGCATACGCACTTTTTGGCCAACCAAGCAAGCTTGCAAAGGAAATCTGCACTACATTGAAGTCTCACTTCCCCCCGGTCAAAAGGGTCTTCTGAAAAAAGTGTAAAATCCAGAAAGGCAGGACAGGCCATGGAAAACTGGGAGCCTTGTTATGCTGATGGGCGGGATGTAAATTGCCAACAGCCACTAGGGAGAAGTGTATGGTGTTTTGTGAAACATCTAAAAAACAAAGCAACGGAGCCTAGGGCACTTCCACTTATGGTCCTATAGCTTAGGGAAATTAAAATCAAAAAGACAGAGCCACCCCAAAGTTTGGGATGGCTCTGTTTACAAGAACCCCGTTTATGGTACAAGTTCAATATCGCAGAAACTGAAAAATGAATAAAAATTGTGGTACTTACGTACAATGCAATATCACTCAGCAATGAAATCTATGTCATCAGGCCCGTAGCAGCATATTGGGTGGATTCAGGTATGATGATTCTAACTCAAATAACTCACACAGAAAAAGAAACATCATAAGATATCACTAATACACGGAATGTAAACTTGGCTACACAGGAACTGATTACAAAACAAAACAGGGTCTCAAATTTAGAAAACCAACTTATGCTTGCTTAAGGGGAAATTTGAGTTGGGGTGCTGCATCAAACCAGAGATTGAAATGAGCACAGATAAAGTTCCTTAAGCCAAATATGGAATAGACAAGAGCTACTCCTTGCTCAACGAAATGGACTCAACACACCATATTAAACGCCTAAGAATGTACCTGACTAGTAAGTATCTTAAAACCTATGGATTGCTATGTCTCCGAAAGAGAATCAAGCGTGTGTACAGGGGCATAAACGCAGCAGTGATAGGATTGGAGAAGTTCGGTGAGCAAATGAAGACCCTTTGAAGTCATATTGCATGGTACCCATTCCACAGGTCTCAACTCTCCAGGTTTAAAGGATTCTGTCTTCAGCTAAAACATGCATGTGGAACCCAGAGTATGATCAACCGTGTGATCGGGAGACGTGTTCCAATATGTCTCAGTTCTCGTCCCCTGGTACTCGGGTGCAACATTCCAGACGCTTTACTAACACTCTCCCGACTTGGAGAGTCAGTGCCTTTAACCTCCTGTTTCGCCCAGTTTGCAATTTCTGCGGAAGATGAACAGGAATAGGAGAACCAATGAGAGACTAGCTGGATGTGTCTGGACGAGTAAATTTAACTGTCATTTCCCACCAGGAAGAGGAATTAACCAAAGGCTCAGCGTGCCGTGCCGGAACCAGATTAGGGCCTGAAGCAATACTGCGGTGTTGCGGCCAGCTCACAAGAAAGCGAGTTGAAGAAAGGAGCTCAGGGGCACTGTAATTCACAAACCTGCAGAGTTATAAATGACAGCTATCGTCCAAAAATATACTGAAGTAAGGCTGCCAAGAGGACTTGAAAGCGGGGCAGAATTGCAGGAAACCAATTTCAGGAGGTAGACTGGAATTGCATTTAAAGCATAGGAAAAGAGGCAGAACGTCCACAATGATGCACTTGGCGAAAAAGTGCGTATGCGTTTTTTCCTGAATATATTCAGGAAAAAACGCGTACGCCCTTTTTGGCCAACCAAGCAAGCTTGCAAAGGAAATCTGCACTACAATGAAGTCTCACTTCCCCCCAGTCAAAAGGGCCATCTGAAAAAAGTGTAAAATCCACAAAGGCAGGACAGGCCATGGAGAACTGGGAGCCTTGTTATGCTGATGGGCGGGATGTAAATTGCTAACAGCCACTAGGGAGAAGTGTATGGTTTTTCCCGAAACATCTAAAAAACAAAGCAACAGAGCCTAGGGCACTTCCACTTATGGTCCTATAGCTTAGGGAAATTAAAATCAAAAAGACACAGCCACCCCAAAGTTTGGGACGGCTCTGTTTACAAGAACCTCGTTTACGGTACAAGTTCAATATCACAGAAAGTGAAAAATGGATAAAGAAGTTGTGGTACTTACGTACAATGCAATATCACTCAGCAATGAAATCTATGTCATCAGGCCCGTAGCAGCATAATGAGTGGATTCAGGTATGATGATTCTACCTGAAATAAGTCACACAGAAAAAGAAACATCATAAGATATCACTAATACACGGAATGTAAACTTGGCTACACAGGAACTGGATTACAAAACAGAACAGGGTCTCATATTTAGAAAACCAACTTATGCTTGCTTAAGGGGAAAGGTGAGTTGGGGTGCTGCATAAAACCAGAGATTGAAATGAGCACAGATAAAGTTCCTTAAGCCAAATATGGAATAGACAAGAACTACTCCTTGCTCAACGAAATGGACTCAACACCCCATATTTAATGCCTAAGAATGTACCTGACTAGTAAGTATCTTAAAACCTATGGATTGCTATGTCTCTGAAAGAAAATCAAGCATGTGTACAGGGGCATAAACGCAGCAGTGATAGGATTGGAGAGGTTCGGTGAGCAAATGAAGACCCTTTGAAGTCATATTGCATGGTACCCATTCCACAGGTCTCAACTCTCCAGGTTTAAGGGATTCTGCCTTCAGCTAAAACATGCATGTGGAACACAGAGTATGATCAACCGTGTGATCGGGAGACGTGTTCCAATATATCTCAGTTCTCGTCCCCTGGTACTCGGGTGCAACATTCCAGACGCTTTGCTAACACTCTCCCGACTTGGAGAGTCAGTGCCTTTAACATCCTGTTTAGCCCCGTTTGCAATTTCTGCGGAAGATGAACAGGAATAGGGAGAACCAATGAGAGACTAGCTGGAGGTGTCTGGATGCACAAATTTAACTGTCATTTCCCACCAGGAAGAGGAATTAACCAAAGGCTCAGCGTGCCGTGCCGGAACAAGATTAGGGCCTGAAGCAATACTGCGGGTTTGCGGCCAGCTCACAAGAAAGCGAGTTGAAGAAAGGAGCTCAGGGGCACTGTAATTCACAAACCTGCAGAGTTATAAATGACAGCTATCGTCCAAAAATATACTGAAGTAAGGCTGCCAAGAGGACTTGAAAGCCGGGCAGAATTGCAGGAAACCGATTTCAGGAGGTAGACTGGAATTGCATTTAAAGCATAGGAAAAGAGGCAGAACGTCCACAATGATGCACTTGGCCAAAAAGGGCGTATGCGTTTTTTCCTGAATATATTCAGGAGAAAACGCATACGCCCTTTTTGGCCAACCAAGCAAGCTTGCAAAGGAAATCTGCACTACAATGAAGTCTCACTTCCCCCCGGTCAAAAGGGCCATCTGAAAAAAGTGTAAAATCCAGAAAGGCAGGACAGGCCATGGAGAACTGGGAGCCTTGTTATGCTGATGGGCGGGATGTAAATTGCCAACAGCCACTCGGGAGAGGTGTATGGTGTTTCCTGAAACATCTAAAAAACAAAGCAACAGAGCCTAGGGCACTTCCACTTATGGTCCTATAGCTTAGGGAAATTAAAATCAAAAAGACACAGCCACCCGAAAGTTTGGGACGGCTCTGTTTACAAGAACCTCATTTACGGTACAAGTTCAATATCGCAGAAAGTGAAAAATGGATAAAGAAGTTGTGGCACTTACGTACAATGCAATATCACTCAGCAATGAAATCTATGTCATCAGGCCCGTAGCAGCATAATGAGTGGATTCAGGTATGATGATTCTAACTGAAATAAGTCACACATAAAAAGAAACATCATAAGATACCACTAATACACAGAATGTAAACTTGGCTACACAGGAACTGGATTACAAAACAGAACAGGGTCTCAAATTTAGAAAACCAACTTATGCTTGCTTAAGGGGAAAGGTGAGTTGGGGTGCTGCATAAAACCAGAGATTGAAATGAGCACAGATAAAGTTCCTTAAGTCAAATATGGAATAGACAAGAACTACTCCTTGCTCAACGAAATGGAATCAACACCCCATAGTAAACGCCTAAGAATGTACCTGACTAGTAAGTATCTTAAAACCTATGGATTGCTATGTCTCTTTAAGAAAATCAAGCGTGTGTACAGGGGCATAAACGCAGCAGTGATAGGATTGGAGAGGTTCGGTGAGCAAATGAAGACCCTTTGAAGTCATATTGCATGGTACCCATTCCACGGGTCTCAACTCTCCAGGTTTAAGGGATTCTTCCTTCAGCTAAAACATGCATGTGGAACCCAGAGTATGATCAACCATGTGATCGGGAGACGTGTTCCAATATGTCTCAGTTCTCGTCTCCTGGTACTCGGGTGCAACATTCCAGACGCTTTACTAACACTCTCCCGACTTGGAGAGTCAGTGCCTTTAACCTCCTGTTTCGCCCAGTTTGCAATTTCTGCGGAAGATGAACAGGAATAGGGAGAACCAATGAGAGACTAGCTGGAGGTGTCTGGACGGGCAAATTTAACTCCCATTTCCCACCAAGAAGAGGAATTAACCAACGGCTCAGCGTGCCGTGCCGGAACGCAATTAGGGCCTGATGCAATCGTGCGATATTGCAGCCAGCTCACAAGAAAGCGAGTTGAACAAAGGAGCTCAGGGGCACTGTAATTCACAAACCTGCAGAGTTATAAATGACAGCTATCGTCCAAAAATATACTGAAGTAAGGCTGCCAAGAGGACTTGAAAGCGGGGCAGAATTGCAGGAAACCGATTTCTGGAGGTAGACTGGAATTGCATTTAAAGCATAAGAAAAGAGGCAGAACGTCCACAATGATGCACTTGGCCAAAATGCGCGTATGCGTTTTTTCCTGAATATATTCAGGAAAAAACGCATACGCCCTTTTTGGCCAACCAAGCAAGCTTGCAAAGGAAATCTGCACTACAATGAAGTCTCACTTCCCCCCGGTCAAAAGGGCCATCTGAATAATGTGTAAAATCCAGAAAGGCAGGACAGGCCATGGAGAACTGGGAGCCTTGTTATGCTGATTGGCAGGATGTAAACTGCCAACAGCCACTTGGGAGAAGTGTATGGTGTTTCCTGAAACATCTAAAAAACAAAGCAACGGAGACTAGGGCACTTCCACTTATGGTCCTATAGCTTAGGGAAATTAAAATCAAAAAGACAGAGCCACCCCAAAGTTTGGGACGGCTCTGTTTACAAGAACCCCGTTTATGGTACAAGTTCAATATCGCAGAAACTGAAAAATGGATAAAGAAGTTGTGGTACTTACGTACAATGTAATATCACTCAGCAATGAAATCTATGTCATCAGGCCCGTAGCAGCATAGAGTGGATTCAGGTATGATGATTCTACCTGAAATAAGTCACACAGAAAAAGAAACATCATAACATATCACTAATACACGGAATGTAAACTTGGCTACACAGAAACTGGATTACAAGACAGAACAGGGTCTCAAATTTAGAAAACCAACTTTTGCTTGCTTAAGGAGAAAGGTGAGTTGGGGTGCTGCATAAAACCAGAGATTGAAATGAGCACAGATAAAGTTCCTTAAGCCAAATATGGAATAGACAAGAACTACTCCTTGCTCAACGAAATGGACTCAACACCCCATATTTAATGCCTAAGAATGTACCTGACTAGTAAGTATCTTAAAACCTATGGATTGCTATGTCTCTGAAAGAAAATCAAGCATGTGTACAGGGGCATAAACGCAGCAGTGATAGGATTGGAGAGGTTCGGTGAGCAAATGAAGACCCTTTGAAGTCATATTGCAGGGTACCCATTCCACAGGTCTCAACTCTCCAGGTGTAAGGGATTCTGCCTTCGGTGAAAACATGCATGTGGAACCCAGAGTATGATCAACCGTGTGATCGGGAGACGTGTTCCAATATGTCTCAGTTCTCGTCCCCTGGTACTCGGGTGCAACATTCCAGACGCTTTACTAACACTCTCCCAACTTGGAGAGTCAGTGCCTTTAACCTCCTGTTGGCCCAGTTTGCAATTTCTGCGGAAGATGAACAGGAATAGGAGAACCAATGAGAGACTAGCTGGAGGTGTCTGGACGGGCAAATTTAACTCCCATTTCCCACCAAGAAGAGGAATTAACCAAAGGCTCAGCGTGCCGTGCCGGAACGCAATTATGGCCTGATGCAATTGTGCGATATTGCAGCCAGCTCACAAGAAAGCGAGTTGAAGAAAGGAGCTCAGGGGAACTGTAATTCACAAACCTGCAGAGTTATAAATGACAGCTATCGTCCAAAAATATACTGAAGTAAGGCTGCCAAGAGGACTTGAAAGCGGGGCAGAATTGCAGGAAACCGATTTCTGGAGGTAGACTGGAATTGCATTTAAAGCATAAGAAAAGAGGCAGAACGTCCACAATGATGCACTTGGCCAAAATGGGCATATGCGTTTTTTCCTGAATATATTCAGGAAAAAACGCATACGCCCTTTTTGGCCAACCAAGCAAGCTTGCAAAGGAAATCTGCACTACAATGAAGTCTCACTTCCCCCCGGTCAAAAGGGCCATCTGAATAATGTGTAAAATCCAGAAAGGCAGGACAGGCCATGGAGAACTGGGAGCCTTGTTATGCTGATTGGCAGGATGTAAACTGCCAACAGCCACTTGGGAGAAGTGTATGGTGTTTCCTGAAACATCTAAAAAACAAAGCAACGGAGACTAGGGTACTTCCACTTATGGTCCTATAGCTTAGGGAAATTAAAATCAAAAAGACAGAGCCACCCCAAAGTTTGGGACGGCTCTGTTTACAAGAACCCCGTTTATGGTACAAGTTCAATATCGCAGAAACTGAAAAATGGATAAAGAAGTTGTGGTACTTACGTACAATGTAATATCACTCAGCAATGAAATCTATGTCATCAGGCCCGTAGCAGCATAGAGTGGATTCAGGTATGATGATTCTACCTGAAATAAGTCACACAGAAAAAGAAACATCATAACATATCACTAATACACGGAATGTAAACTTGGCTACACAGAAACTGGATTACAAGACAGAACAGGGTCTCAAATTTAGAAAACCAACTTTTGCTTGCTTAAGGAGAAAGGTGAGTTGGGGTGCTGCATAAAACCAGAGATTGAAATGAGCACAGATAAAGTTCCTTAAGCCAAATATGGAATAGACAAGAACTACTCCTTGCTCAACGAAATGGACTCAACACCCCATATTTAATGCCTAAGAATGTACCTGACTAGTAAGTATCTTAAAACCTATGGATTGCTATGTCTCTGAAAGAAAATCAAGCATGTGTACAGGGGCATAAACGCAGCAGTGATAGGATTGGAGAGGTTCGGTGAGCAAATGAAGACCCTTTGAAGTCATATTGCAGGGTACCCATTCCACAGGTCTCAACTCTCCAGGTGTAAGGGATTCTGCCTTCGGCGAAAACATGCATGTGGAACCCAGAGTATGATCAACCGTGTGATCGGGAGACATGTTCCAATATGTCTCAGTTCTCGTCCCCTGGTACTCGGGTGCAACATTCCAGACGCTTTACTAACACTCTCCCAACTTGGAGAGTCAGTGCCTTTAACCTCCTGTTTCGCCCAGTTTGCAATTTCTGCGGAAGATGAACAGGAATAGGAGAACCAATGAGAGACTAGCTGGAGGTGTCTGGACGGGCAAATTTAACTCCCATTTCCCACCAGGAAGAGGAATTAACCAAAGGCTCAGCGTGCCGTGCCGGAACCAGATTAGGGCCTGAAGCAATCGTGCGATGTTGCAGCCAGCTCACAAGAAAGCGAGTTGAAGAAAGGAGCTCAGGGGCACTGTAATTCACAAACCTGCAGAGTTATAAATGACAGCTATCGTCCAAAAATATACTGAAGTAAGGCTGCCAAGAGGACTTGAAAGCGGGGCAGAATTGCAGGAAACCGATTTCTGGAGGTAGACTGGAATTGCATTTAAAGCATAAGAAAAGAGGCAGAACGTCCACAATGATGCACTTTGCCAAAAAGGGCGTATGCGTTTTTTCCTGAATATATTCAGGAGAAAACGCATACGCCCTTTTTGGCCAACCAAGCAAGCTTGCAAAGGAAATCTGCACTACAATGAAGTCTCACTTCCCCCCGGTCAAAAGGGCCATCTGAATAATGTGTAAAATCCAGAAAGGCAGGACAGGCCATGGAGAACTGGGAGCCTTGTTATGCTGATTGCCGGGATGTAAATTGCCAACAGCCAATAGGGAGAAGTGTATGGTTTTTCCCGAAACATCTAAAAAACAAAGCAACAGAGCCTAGGGCACTTCCACTTATGGTCCTATAGCTTAGGGAAATTAAAATCAAAAAGACACAGCCACCCCAAAGTTTGGGACGGCTCTGTTTACAAGAACCTCGTTTACGGTACAAGTTCAATATCACAGAAAGTGAAAAATGGATAAAGAAGTTGTGGTACTTACGTACAATGCAATATCACTCAGCAATGAAATCTATGTCATCAGGCCCGTAGCAGCATAATGAGTGGATTCAGGTATGATGATTCTACCTGAAATAAGTCACACAGAAAAAGAAACATCATAAGATATCACTAATACACGGAATGTAAACTTGGCTACACAGGAACTGGATTACAAAACAGAACAGGGTCTCATATTTAGAAAACCAACTTATGCTTGCTTAAGGGGAAAGGTGAGTTGGGGTGCTGCATAAAACCAGAGATTGAAATGAGCACAGATAAAGTTCCTTAAGCCAAATATGGAATAGACAAGAACTACTCCTTGCTCAACGAAATGGACTCAACACCCCATATTTAATGCCTAAGAATGTACCTGACTAGTAAGTATCTTAAAACCTATGGATTGCTATGTCTCTGAAAGAAAATCAAGCATGTGTACAGGGGCATAAACGCAGCAGTGATAGGATTGGAGAGGTTCGGTGAGCAAATGAAGACCCTTTGAAGTCATATTGCATGGTACCCATTCCACAGGTCTCAACTCTCCAGGTTTAAGGGATTCTGCCTTCAGCTAAAACATGCATGTGGAACACAGAGTATGATCAACCGTGTGATCGGGAGATGTGTTCCAATATATCTCAGTTCTCGTCCCCTGGGACTCGGGTGCAACATTCCAGACGCTTTGCTAACACTCTCCCGACTTGGAGAGTCAGTGCCTTTAACATCCTGTTTAGCCCAGTTTGCAATTTCTGCGGAAGATGAACAGGAATAGGGAGAACCAATGAGAGACTAGCTGGAGGTGTCTGGATGCACAAATTTAACTGTCATTTCCCACCAGGAAGAGGAATTAACCAAAGGCTCAGCGTGCCGTGCCGGAACAAGATTAGGGCCTGAAGCAATACTGCGGGGTTGCGGCCAGCTCACAAGAAAGCGAGTTGAAGAAAGGAGCTCAGGGGCACTGTAATTCACAAACCTGCAGAGTTATAAATGACAGCTATCGTCCAAAAATATACTGAAGTAAGGCTGCCAAGAGGACTTGAAAGCCGGGCAGAATTGCAGGAAACCGATTTCAGGAGGTAGACTGGAATTGCATTTAAAGCATAGGAAAAGAGGCAGAACGTCCACAATGATGCACTTGGCCAAAAAGGGCGTATGCGTTTTTTCCTGAATATATTCAGGAGAAAACGCATACGCCCTTTTTGGCCAACCAAGCAAGCTTGCAAAGGAAATCTGCACTACAATGAAGTCTCACTTCCCCCCGGTCAAAAGGGCCATCTGAAAAAAGTGTAAAATCCAGAAAGGCAGGACAGGCCATGGAGAACTGGGAGCCTTGTTATGCTGATGGGCGGGATGTAAATTGCCAACAGCCACTCCTGAGAAGTGTATGGTGTTTCCTGAAACATCTAAAAAACAAAGCAACAGAGCCTAGGGCACTTCCACTTATGGTCCTATAGCTTAGGGAAATTAAAATCAAAAAGACACAGCCACCCGAAAGTTTGGGACGGCTCTGTTTACAAGAACCTCATTTACGGTACAAGTTCAATATCACAGAAAGTGAAAAATGGATAAAGAAGTTGTGGCACTTACGTACAATGCAATATCACTCAGCAATGAAATCTATGTCATCAGGCCCATAGCAGCATAATGAGTGGATTCAGGTATGATGATTCTAACTGAAATAAGTCACACATAAAAAGAAACATCATAAGATACCACTAATACACGGAATGTATACTTGGCTACACAGGAACTGGATTACAAAACAGAACAGGGTCTCAAATTTAGAAAACCAACTTATGCTTGCTTAAGGGGAAAGGTGAGTTGGGGTGCTACATAAAACCAGAGATTGAAATGAGCACAGATAAAGTTCCTTAAGTCAAATATGGAATAGACAAGAACTACTCCTTGCTCAACGAAATGGACTCAACACCCCATAGTAAACGCCTAAGAATGTACCTGACTAGTAAGTATCTTAAAACCTATGGATTGCTATGTCTCTGAAAGAAAATCAAGCGTGTGTACAGGGGCATAAACGCAGCAGTGATAGGATTGGAGAGGTTCGGTGAGCAAATGAAGACCCTTTGAAGTCTTATTGCATGGGACCCATTCCACGGGTCTCAACTCTCCAAGTTTAAGGGATTCTGCCTTCAGCTAAAACATGCATGTGGAACCCAGAGTATGATCAACCGTGTGATCGGGAGACGTGTTCCAATATGTCTCAGTTCTCGTCCCCTGGTACTCGGGTGCAACATTCCAGACGCTTTACTAACACTCTCCCAACTTGGAGAGTCAGTGCCTTTAACCTCCTGTTGGCCCAGTTTGCAATTTCTGCGGAAGATGAACAGGAATAGGAGAACCAATGAGAGACTAGCTGGAGGTGTCTGGACGGGCAAATTTAACTCCCATTTCCAACCAGGAAGAGGAATTAACCAAAGGCTCAGCGTGCCGTGCCGGAACGCAATTAGGGCCTGAAGCAATCGTGCGATGTTGCAGCCAGCTCACAAGAAAGCGAGTTGAAGAAAGGAGCTCAGGGGCACTGTAATTCACAAACCTGCAGAGTTATAAATGACAGCTATCGTCCAAAAATATACTGAAGTAAGGCTGCCAAGAGGACTTGAAAGCGGGGCAGAATTGCAGGAAACCGATTTCTGGAGGTAGACTGGAATTGCATTTAAAGCATAGGAAAAGAGGCAGAACGTCCACAATGATGCACTTGGCCAAAAAGGGCGTATGCGTTTTTTCCTGAATATATTCAGGAGAAAACGCATACGCCCTTTTTGGCCAACCAAGCAAGCTTGCAAAGGAAATCTGCACTACAATGAAGTCTCACTTCCCCCCGGTCAAAAGGGCCATCTGAATAATGTGTAAAATCCAGAAAGGCAGGACAGGCCATGGAGAACTGGGAGCCTTGTTATGCTGATTGCCGGGATGTAAATTGCCAACAGCCACTTGGGAGAAGTGTATGGTGTTTCCTGAAACATCTAAAAAACAAAGCAACGGAGACTAGGGCACTTCCACTTATGGTCCTATAGCTTAGGGAAATTAAAATCAAAAAGACAGAGCCACCCCAAAGTTTGGGACGGCTCTGTTTACAAGAACCCCGTTTATGGTACAAGTTCAATATCGCAGAAACTGAAAAATGGATAAAGAAGTTGTGGTACTTACGTACAATGTAATATCACTCAGCAATGAAATCTATGTCATCAGGCCCGTAGCAGCATAGAGTGGATTCAGGTATGATGATTCTACCTGAAATAAGTCACACAGAAAAAGAAACATCATAACATATCACTAATACACGGAATGTAAACTTGGCTACACAGAAACTGGATTACAAGACAGAACAGGGTCTCAAATTTAGAAAACCAACTTTTGCTTGCTTAAGGAGAAAGGTGAGTTGGGGTGCTGCATAAAACCAGAGATTGAAATGAGCACAGATAAAGTTCCTTAAGCCAAATATGGAATAGACAAGAACTACTCCTTGCTCAACGAAATGGACTCAACACCCCATATTTAATGCCTAAGAATGTACCTGACTAGTAAGTATCTTAAAACCTATGGATTGCTATGTCTCTGAAAGAAAATCAAGCATGTGTACAGGGGCATAAACGCAGCAGTGATAGGATTGGAGAGGTTCGGTGAGCAAATGAAGACCCTTTGAAGTCATATTGCAGGGTACCCATTCCACAGGTCTCAACTCTCCAGGTGTAAGGGATTCTGCCTTCGGGGAAAACATGCATGTGGAACCCAGAGTATGATCAACCGTGTGATCGGGAGACGTGTTCCAATATGTCTCAGTTCTCGTCCCCTGGTACTCGGGTGCAACATTCCAGACGCTTTACTAACACTCTCCCAACTTGGAGAGTCAGTGCCTTTAACCTCCTGTTGGCCCAGTTTGCAATTTCTGCGGAAGATGAACAGGAATAGGAGAACCAATGAGAGACTAGCTGGAGGTGTCTGGACGGGCAAATTTAACTCCCATTTCCCACCAGGAAGAGGAATTAACCAAAGGCTCAGCGTGCCGTGCCGGAACGCAATTAGGGCCTGAAGCAATCGTGCGATGTTGCAGCCAGCTCACAAGAAAGCGAGTTGAAGAAAGGAGCTCAGGGGCACTGTAATTCACAAACCTGCAGAGTTATAAATGACAGCTATCGTCCAAAAATATACTGAAGTAAGGCTGCCAAGAGGACTTGAAAGCGGGGCAGAATTGCAGGAAACCGATTTCAGGAGGTAGACAGGAATTGCATTTAAAGCATAGGAAAAGAGGCAGAACGTCCACAATGATGCACTTGGCCAAAAAGGGCGTATGCGTTTTTTCCTGAATATATTCAGGAGAAAACGCATACGCACTTTTTGGCCAACCAAGCAAGCTTGCAAAGGAAATCTGCACTACATTGAAGTCTCACTTCCCCCCGGTCAAAAGGGTCTTCTGAAAAAAGTGTAAAATCCAGAAAGGCAGGACAGGCCATGGAAAACTGGGAGCCTTGTTATGCTGATGGGCGGGATGTAAATTGCCAACAGCCACTAGGGAGAAGTGTATGGTGTTTTGTGAAACATCTAAAAAACAAAGCAACGGAGCCTAGGGCACTTCCACTTATGGTCCTATAGCTTAGGGAAATTAAAATCAAAAAGACACAGCCACCCCAAAGTTTGGGATGGCTCTGTTTACAAGAACCCCGTTTATGGTACAAGTTCAATATCGCAGAAACTGAAAAATGAATAAAAATTGTGGTACTTACGTACAATGCAATATCACTCAGCAATGAAATCTATGTCATCAGGCCCGTAGCAGCATAATGGGTGGATTCAGGTATGATGATTCTAACTCAAATAACTCACACAGAAAAAGAAACATCATAAGATATCACTAATACATGGAATGTAAACTTGGCTACACAGGAACTGATTACAAAACAAAACAGGGTCTCAAATTTAGAAAACCAACTTATGCTTGCTTAAGGGGAAATTTGAGTTGGGGTGCTGCATCAAACCAGAGATTGAAATGAGCACAGATAAAGTTCCTTAAGCCAAATATGGAATAGACAAGAGCTACTCCTTGCTCAACGAAATGGACTCAACACACCATATTAAACGCCTAAGAATGTACCTGACTAGTAAGTATCTTAAAACCTATGGATTGCTATGTCTCCGAAAGAGAATCAAGCGTGTGTACAGGGGCATAAACGCAGCAGTGATAGGATTGGAGAAGTTCGGTGAGCAAATGAAGAACCTTTGAAGTCATATTGCATGGTACCCATTCCACAGGTCTCAACTCTCCAGGTTTAAAGGATTCTGCCTTCAGCTAAAACATGCATGTGGAACCCAGAGTATGATCAACCGTGTGATCGGGAGACGTGTTCCAATATGTCTCAGTTCTCGTCCCCTGTTACTCGGGTGCAACTTTCCAGACGCTTTACTAACACTCTCCCGACTTGGAGAGTCAGTGCCTTTAACCTCCTGTTTCACCCAGTTTGCAATTTCTGCGGAAGATGAACAGGAATAGGAGAACCAATGAGAGACTAGCTGGAGGTGTCTGGACGAGTAAATTTAACTGTCATTTCCCACCAGTAAGAGGAATTAACCAAAGGCTCAGCGTGCCGTGCCGGAACAAGATTAGGGCCTGAAGCAATACTGCGGGGTTGCGGCCAGCTCACAAGAAAGCGAGTTGAAGAAAGGAGCTCAGGGGCACTGTAATTCACAAACCTGCAGAGTTATAAATGACAGCTATCGTCCAAAAATATACTGAAGTAAGGCTGCCAAGAGGACTTGAAAGCGGGGCAGAATTGCAGGAAACCGATTTCAGGAGGTAGACTGGAATTGCATTTAAAGCATAGGAAAAGAGGCAGAACGTCCACAATGATGCACTTGGCGAAAAAGTGCGTATGCGTTTTTTCCTGAATATATTCAGGAAAAAACGCATACGCCCTTTTTGGTCAACCAAGCAAGCTTGCAAAGGAAATCTGCACTACAATGAAGTCTCACTTCCCCCCAGTCAAAAGGGCCATCTGAAAAAAGTGTAAAATCCAGAAAGGCAGGACAGGCCATGGAGAACTGGGAGCCTTGTTATGCTGATGGGCGGGATGTAAATTGCCAACAGCCACTAGGGAGAAGTGTATGGTTTTTCCCGAAACATCTAAAAAACAAAGCAACAGAGCCTAGGGCACTTCCACTTATGGTCCTATAGCTTAGGGAAATTAAAATCAAAAAGACACAGCCACCCCAAAGTTTGGGACGGCTCTGTTTACAAGAACCTCGTTTACGGTACAAGTTCAATATCACAGAAAGTGAAAAATGGATAAAGAAGTTGTGGTACTTACGTACAATGCAATATCACTCAGCAATGAAATCTATGTCATCAGGCCCGTAGCAGCATAATGAGTGGATTCAGGTATGATGATTCTACCTGAAATAAGTCACACAGAAAAAGAAACATCATAAGATATCACTAATACACGGAATGTAAACTTGGCTACACAGGAACTGGATTACAAAACAGAACAGGGTCTCATATTTAGAAAACCAACTTATGCTTGCTTAAGGGGAAAGGTGAGTTGGGGTGCTGCATAAAACCAGAGATTGAAATGAGCACAGATAAAGTTCCTTAAGCCAAATATGGAATAGACAAGAACTACTCCTTGCTCAACGAAATGGACTCAACACCCCATATTTAATGCCTAAGAATGTACCTGACTAGTAAGTATCTTAAAACCTATGGATTGCTATGTCTCTGAAAGAAAATCAAGCATGTGTACAGGGGCATAAACGCAGCAGTGATAGGATTGGAGAGGTTCGGTGAGCAAATGAAGACCCTTTGAAGTCATATTGCATGGTACCCATTCCACAGGTCTCAACTCTCCAGGTTTAAGGGATTCTGCCTTCAGCTAAAACATGCATGTGGAACACAGAGTATGATCAACCGTGTGATCGGGAGACGTGTTCCAATATATCTCAGTTCTCGTCCCCTGGTACTCGGGTGCAACATTCCAGACGCTTTACTAACACACTCCCGACTTGGAGAGTCAGTGCCTTTAACCTCCTGTTTAGCCCAGTTTGCAATTTCTGCGGAAGATGAACAGGAATAGGGAGAACCAATGAGAGACTAGCTGGAGGTGTCTGGATGCACAAATTTAACTGTCATTTCCCACCAGGAAGAGGAATTAACCAAAGGCTCAGCGTGCCGTGCCGGAACAAGATTAGGGCCTGAAGCAATCCTGCGGGGTTGCGGCCAGCTCACAAGAAAGCGAGTTGAAGAAAGGAGCTCAGGGGCACTGTAATTCACAAACCTGCAGAGTTATAAATGACAGCTATCGTCCAAAAATATACTGAAGTAAGGCTGCCAAGAGGACTTGAAAGCGGGGCAGAATTGCAGGAAACCGATTTCAGGAGGTAGACTGGAATTGCATTTAAAGCATAGGAAAAGAGGCAGAACGTCCACAATGATGCACTTGGCGAAAAAGTGCGTATGCGTTTTTTCCTGAATGTATTCAGGAAAAAACGCATACGCCCTTTTTGGCCAACCAAGCAAGCTTGCAAAGGAAATCTGCACTACATTGAAGTCTCACTTCCCCCCGGTCAAAAGGGTCTTCTGAAAAAAGTGTAAAATCCAGAAAGGCAGGACAGGCCATGGAAAACTGGGAGCCTTGTTATGCTGATGGGCGGGATGTAAATTGCCAACAGCCACTAGGGAGAAGTGTATGGTGTTTTGTGAAACATCTAAAAAACAAAGCAACGGAGCCTAGGGCACTTCCACTTATGGTCCTATAGCTTAGGGAAATTAAAATCAAAAAGACACAGCCACCCCAAAGTTTGGGATGGCTCTGTTTACAAGAACCCCGTTTATGGTACAAGTTCAATATCGCAGAAACTGAAAAATGAATAAAAATTGTGGTACTTACGTACAATGCAATATCACTCAGCAATGAAATCTATGTCATCAGGCCCGTAGCAGCATAATGGGTGGATTCAGGTATGATGATTCTAACTCAAATAACTCACACAGAAAAAGAAACATCATAAGATATCACTAATACACGGAATGTAAACTTGGCTACACAGGAACTGATTACAAAACAAAACAGGGTCTCAAATTTAGAAAACCAACTTATGCTTGCTTAAGGGGAAATTTGAGTTGGGGTGCTGCATAAAACCAGAGATTGAAATGAGCACAGATAAAGTTCCTTAAGCCAAATATGGAATAGACAAGAACTACACCTTGCTCAATGAAATGGACTCAACACCCCATATTAAACTCCTAAGAATGTACCTGACTAGTAAGTATCTTAAAACCTATGGATTGCTATGTCTCTGAAAGAAAATCAAGCATGTGTACAGGGGCATAAACGCAGCAGTGATAGGATTGGAGAGGTTCGGTGAGCAAATGAAGACCCTTTGAAGTCATATTGTATGGTACCCAATTCCACGGGTATCAACTCTCCAAGTTTAAGGGATTCTTCCTTCAGCTAAAACATGCATGTGGAACCCAGAGTATGATCAACCGTGTGATCGGGAGACGTGTTCCAATATGTCTCAGTTCTCGTCCCCTGGTACTCGGGTGCAACATTCCAGACGCTTTGCTAACACTCTCCCGACTTGGAGAGTCAGTGCCTTTAAACTCCTGTTTGGCCCAGTTTGCAATTTCTGCGGAAGATGAACAGGAATAGGGAGAACCAATGAGAGAGTAGCTGGAGGTGTCTGGATGCGCAAATTTAACTGTCATTTCCCACCAGGAAGAAGAATTAACCAAAGGCTCAGCGTGCCGTGCCGGAACAAGATTAGGGCCTGAAGCAATCCTGCGGTGTTGCGGCCAGCTCACAAGAAACGAGTTGAAGAAAGGAGCTCAGGGGCACTGTAATTCACAAACCTGCAGAGTTATAAATGACAGCTATCATCCAAAAATATACTGAAGTAAGGCTGCCAAGAGGACTTGAAAGCGCGGCAGAATTGCAGGAAACCGATTTCAGGAGGTAGACTGGAATTGCATTTAAAGCATAGGAAAAGAGGCAGAACGTCCACAATGATGCACTTGGCCAAAAAGGGCGTATGCGTTTTTTCCTGAATGTATTCAGGAAAAAACGCATACGCACTTTTGGGCCAACCAAGCAAGCTTGCAAAGGAAATCTGCACTACAATGAAGTCTCACTTCCCCCCGGTCAAAAGGGCCATCTGAAAAAAGTGTAAAAACCAGAAAGGCAGGACAGGCCATGGAGAACTGGGAGCCTTGTTATGCTGATGGGCGGGATGTAAATTGCCAAGAGCCACTGGGAAGAAGTGTATGGTGCTTCGAGAAACATCTAAAAAGCATAGCAACGGAGCCTAGGGCACTTCCACTTATGGTCCTATAGCTTAGGGAAATTAAAATCAAAAAGACACAGCCACCCCAATGTTTGGGACGGCTCTGTTTACAAGAACCTCGTTTAGGGTGCAAGTTCAATATCGCAGAAAGTGAAAAATGGATAAAGAAGTTGTGGTACTTACGTACAATGCAATATCACTCAGCAATGAAATCTATGTCATCAGGCCCGTAGCAGCATAATGAGTGGATTCAGGTATGATGATTCTAACTGAAATAAGTCACACAGAAAAAGAAACATCATAAGATATCACTAATACACGGAATGTAAACTTGGCTACACAGGAACTGGATTACAAAACAGAACAGGGTCTCAAATTTAGAAAACCAACTTATGCTTGCTTAAGGGGAAAGTTGAGTTGGGGTGCTGCATAAAAGCAGAGATTGAAATGAGCACAGATAAAGTTCCTTAGGCCAAATATGGAATAGACAAGAGCTACTCCTTGCTCAACGAAATGGACTCAACACCCCATATTAAACGCCTAAGAATGTACCTGACTAGTAAGTATCTTAAAACCTATGGATTGCTATGTCTCTGAAAGAGAATCAAGCGTGTGTACAGGGGCATAAACGCAGCAGTGATAGGATTGGAGAGGTTCGGTGAGCAAATGAAGACCCTTTGAAGTCATATTGCATGGTACCCATTCCACGGGTCTCAACTCTCCAGGTTTAAGGGATTCTGCCTTCAGCTAAAACATTCATGTAGAACCCAGAGTATGATCAACCGTGTGATCGGGAGACGTGTTCCAATATGTCTCAGTTCTCGTCCCCTGGTACTCGGGTGCAACATTCCAGATGCTTTACTAACACTCTCCCGACTTGGAGAGTCAGTGCCTTTAACCTCCTGTTTGGCCCAGTATGCAATTTATGCGGAAGATGAACAGGAATAAGGAGAACCAATGAGAGACTAGCTGGAGGTATCTGGACGGGCAAATTTAACTGTCATTTCCCACCAGGAAGAGGAATTAACCAAAGGCTCAGCGTGCCGTGCCGGAACAAGATTAGGGCCTGAAGCAATCCTGCGTTGTTGCGGCCAGCTCACAAGAAAGCGAGTTGAAGAAAGGAGCTCAGGGGCACTGTAATTCACAAACCTGCAGAGTTATAAATGACAGCTATCGTCCAAAAATATACTGAAGTAAGGCTGCCAAGAGGACTTGAAAGCGGGGCAGAATTGCAGGAAACCGATTTCAGGAGGTAGACTGGAATTGCATTTAAAGCATAGGAAAAGAGGCAGAACGTCCACAATGATGCACTTGGCCAAAAAGGGCGTATGCGTTTTTTCCTGAGTATATTAAGGAGAAAACGCATACGCCCTTTTTGGCCAACCAAGCAAGCTTGCAAAGGAAATCTACACTACAATGAAGTCTCACTTCCCCCCGGTCAAAAGGGCCATCTGAAAAAAGTGTAAAATGCAGAAAGGCAGGACAGGCGATGGAGAACTGGGAGCCTTGTTATGCTGATGGGCGGGATGTAAATTGCCAAGCGCCACTGGGAAGAAGTGTATGGTGCTTCCTGAAACATCTAAAATGCATAGCAACGGAGCCTAGGGCACTTCCACTTATGGTCCTATAGCTTAGGGAAATTAAAATCAAAAAGACACAGCCACCCCAGTTTGGGACGGCTCTGTTTACAAGAACCTCATTTACGGTACAAGTTCAATATCGCAGAAAGTGAAAAATGCATAAAGAAGTTGTGGTACTTACGTACAATGCAATATCACTCAGCAATGAAATCTATGTCATCAGGCCCGTAGCAGCATAATGAGTGGATTCAGGTATGATGATTCTACCTGAAATAAGTCACACAGAAAAAGAAACATCATAACATATCACTAATACACGGAATGTAAACTTGGCTACACAGGAACTGGATTACAATACAGAACAGGGTCTCAAATTTAGAAAACCAACTTTTGCTTGCTTAAGGAGAAAGGTGAGTTGGGGTGCTGCATAAAACCAGAGATTGAAATGAGCACAGATAAAGTTCCTTAAGCCAAATATGGAATAGACAAGAACTACTCCTTGCTCAACGAAATGGACTCAACACCCCATATTTAATGCCTAAGAATGTACCTGACTAGTAAGTATCTTAAAACCTATGGATTGCTATGTCTCTGAAAGAAAATCAAGCATGTGTACAGGGGCATAAACGCAGCAGTGATAGGATTGGAGAGGTTCGGTGAGCAAATGAAGACCCTTTGAAGTCATATTGCAGGGTACCCATTCCACAGGTCTCAACTCTCCAGGTGTAAGGGATTCTGCCTTCGGCGAAAACATGCATGTGGAACCCAGAGTATGATCAACCGTGTAATCGGGAGACGTGTTCCAATATGTCTCAGTTCTCGTCCCCTGGTACTCGGGTGCAACATTCCAGACGCTTTACTAACACTCTCCCAACTTGGAGAGTCAGTGCCTTTAACCTCCTGTTGGCCCAGTTTGCAATTTCTGCGGAAGATGAACAGGAATAGGAGAACCAATGAGAGACTAGCTGGAGGTGTCTGGACGGGCAAATTTAACTCCCATTTCCCACCAGGAAAAGGAATTAACCAAAGGCTCAGCGTGCCGTGCCGGAACGCAATTAGGGCCTGAAGCAATCGTGCGATGTTGCAGCCAGCTCACAAGAAAGCGAGTTGAAGAAAGGAGCTCAGGGGCACTGTAATTCACAAACCTGCAGAGTTATAAATGACAGCTATCGTCCAAAAATATACTGAAGTAAGGCTGCCAAGAGGACTTGAAAGCGGGGCAGAATTGCAGGAAACCGATTTCAGGAGGTAGACAGGAATTGCATTTAAAGCATAGGAAAAGAGGCAGAACGTCCACAATGATGCACTTGGCCAAAAAGGGCGTATGCGTTTTTTCCTGAATATATTCAGGAGAAAACGCATACGCCCTTTTTGGCCAACCAAGCAAGCTTGCAAAGGAAATCTGCACTACATTGAAGTCTCACTTCCCCCCGGTCAAAAGGGTCTTCTGAAAAAAGTGTAAAATCCAGAAAGGCAGGACAGGCCATGGAAAACTGGGAGCCTTGTTATGCTGATGGGCGGGATGTAAATTGCCAACAGCCACTAGGGAGAAGTGTATGGTGTTTTGTGAAACATCTAAAAAACAAAGCAACGGAGCCTAGGGCACTTCCACTTATGGTCCTATAGCTTAGGGAAATTAAAATCAAAAAGACAGAGCCACCCCAAAGTTTGGGATGGCTCTGTTTACAAGAACCCCGTTTATGGTACAAGTTCAATATCGCAGAAACTGAAAAATGAATAAAAATTGTGGTACTTACGTACAATGCAATATCACTCAGCAATGAAATCTATGTCACCAGGCCCGTAGCAGCATAATGGGTGGATTCAGGTATGATGATTCTAACTCAAATAACTCACACAGAAAAAGAAACATCATAAGATATCACTAATACACGGAATGTAAACTTGGCTACACAGGAACTGATTACAAAACAAAACAGGGTCTCAAATTTAGAAAACCAACTTATGCTTGCTTAAGGGGAAATTTGAGTTGGGGTGCTGCATCAAACCAGAGATTGAAATGAGCACAGATAAAGTTCCTTAAGCCAAATATGGAAGACAAGAGCTACTCCTTGCTCAACGAAATGGACTCAACACACCATATTAAACGCCTAAGAATGTACCTGACTAGTAAGTATCTTAAAACCTATGGATTGCTATGTCTCCGAAAGAGAATCAAGCGTGTGTACAGGGGCATAAACGCAGCAGTGATAGGATTGGAGAAGTTCGGTGAGCAAATGAAGACCCTTTGAAGTCATATTGCATGGTACCCATTCCACAGGTCTCAACTCTCCAGGTTTAAAGGATTCTGCCTTCAGCTAAAACATGCATGTGGAACCCAGAGTATGATCAACCGTGTGATCGGGAGACGTGTTCCAATATGTCTCAGTTCTCGTCCCCTGGTACTCGGGTGCAACATTCCAGACGCTTTACTAACACTCTCCCGACTTGGAGAGTCAGTGCCTTTAACCTCCTGTTTGGCCCAGTTTGCAATTTCTGCGGAAGATGAACAGGAATAGGAGAACCAATGAGAGACTAGCTGGAGGTGTCTGGACGAGTAAATTTAACTGTCATTTCCCACCAGGAAGAGGAATTAACCAAAGGCTCAGCGTGCCGTGCCGGAACCAGATTAGGGCCTGAAGCAATACTGCGGTGTTGCGGCCAGCTCACAAGAAAGCGAGTTGAAGAAAGGAGCTCAGGGGCACTGTAATTCACAAACCTGCAGAGTTATAAATGACAGCTATCGTCCAAAAATATACTGAAGTAAGGCTGCCAAGAGGACTTGAAAGCGGGGCAGAATTGCAGGAAACCGATTTCAGGAGGTAGACTGGAATTGCATTTAAAGCATAGGAAAAGAGGCAGAACGTCCACAATGATGCACTTGGCGAAAAAGTGCGTATGCGTTTTTTCCTGAATATATTCAGGAAAAAACGCGTACGCCCTTTTTGGCCAACCAAGCAAGCTTGCAAAGGAAATCTGCACTACAATGAAGTCTCACTTCCCCCCAGTCAAAAGGGCCATCTGAAAAAATTGTAAAATCCAGAAAGGCAGGACAGGCCATGGAGAACTGGGAGCCTTGTTATGCTGATGGGCGGGATGTAAATTGCCAACAGCCACTAGGGAGAAGTGTATGGTTTTTCCCGAAACATCTAAAAAACAAAGCAACAGAGCCTAGGGCACTTCCACTTATGGTCCTATAGCTTAGGGAAATTAAAATCAAAAAGACACAGCCACCCCAAAGTTTGGGACGGCTCTGTTTACAAGAACCTCGTTTACGGTACAAGTTCAATATCACAGAAAGTGAAAAATGGATAAAGAAGTTGTGGTACTTACGTACAATGCAATATCACTCAGCAATGAAATCTATGTCATCAGGCCCGTAGCAGCATAATGAGTGGATTCAGGTATGATGATTCTACCTGAAATAAGTCACACAGAAAAAGAAACATCATAAGATATCACTAATACACGGAATGTAAACTTGGCTACACAGGAACTGGATTACAAAACAGAACAGGGTCTCATATTTAGAAAACCAACTTATGCTTGCTTAAGGGGAAAGGTGAGTTGGGGTGCTGCATAAAACCAGAGATTGAAATGAGCACAGATAAAGTTCCTTAAGCCAAATATGGAATAGACAAGAACTACTCCTTGCTCAACGAAATGGACTCAACACCCCATATTTAATGCCTAAGAATGTACCTGACTAGTAAGTATCTTAAAACCTATGGATTGCTATGTCTCTGAAAGAAAATCAAGCATGTGTACAGGGGCATAAACGCAGCAGTGATAGGATTGGAGAGGTTCGGTGAGCAAATGAAGACCCTTTGAAGTCATATTGCATGGTACCCATTCCACAGGTCTCAACTCTCCAGGTTTAAGGGATTCTGCCTTCAGCTAAAACATGCATGTGGAACACAGAGTATGATCAACCGTGTGATCGGGAGACGTGTTCCAATATATCTCAGTTCTCGTCCCCTGGTACTCGGGTGCAACATTCCAGACGCTTTGCTAACACTCTCCCGACTTGGAGAGTCAGTGCCTTTAACATCCTGTTTAGCCCAGTTTGCAATTTCTGCGGAAGATGAACAGGAATAGGGAGAACCAATGAGAGACTAGCTGGAGGTGTCTGGATGCACAAATTTAACTGTCATTTCCCACCAGGAAGAGGAATTAACCAAAGGCTCAGCGTGCCGTGCCGGAACAAGATTAGGGCCTGAAGCAATACTGCGGGGTTGCGGCCAGCTCACAAGAAAGCGAGTTGAAGAAAGGAGCTCAGGGGCACTGTAATTCACAAACCTGCAGAGTTATAAATGACAGCTATCGTCCAAAAATATACTGAAGTAAGGCTGCCAAGAGGACTTGAAAGCCGGGCAGAATTGCAGGAAACCGATTTCAGGAGGTAGACTGGAATTGCATTTAAAGCATAGGAAAAGAGGCAGAACGTCCACAATGATGCACTTGGCCAAAAAGGGCGTATGCGTTTTTTCCTGAATATATTCAGGAAAAAACGCATACGCCCTTTTTGGCCAACCAAGCAAGCTTGCAAAGGAAATCTGCACTACAATGAAGTCTCACTTCCCCCCGGTCAAAAGGGCCATCTGAAAAAAGTGTAAAATCCAGAAAGGCAGGACAGGCCATGGAGAACTGGGAGCCTTGTTATGCTGATGGGCGGGATGTAAATTGCCAACAGCCACTCCTGAGAAGTGTATGGTGTTTCCTGAAACATCTAAAAAACAAAGCAACAGAGCCTAGGGCACTTCCACTTATGGTCCTATAGCTTAGGGAAATTAAAATCAAAAAGACACAGCCACCCCAAAGTTTGGGACGGCTCTGTTTACAAGAACCTCGTTTACGGTACAAGTTCAATATCGCAGAAAGTGAAAAATGGATAAAGAATTTGTGGTACTTACGTACAATGCAATATCACTCAGCAATGAAATCTATGTCATCAGGCCCGTAGCAGCATAATGAGTGGATTCAGGTATGATGATTCTAACTGAAATAAGTCACACATAAAAAGAAACATCATAAGATACCACTAATACACGGAATGTAAACTTGGCTACACAGGAACTGGATTACAAAACAGAACAGGGTCTCAAATTTAGAAAACCAACTTATGCTTGCTTAAGGGGAAAGGTGAGTTGGGGTGCTGCATAAAACCAGAGATTGAAATGAGCACAGATAAAGTTCCTTAAGTCAAATATGGAATAGACAAGAACTACTCCTTGCTCAACGAAATGGACTCAACACCCCATAGTAAACGCCTAAGAATGTACCTGACTAGTAAGTATCTTAAAACCTATGGATTGCTATGTCTCTGAAAGAAAATCAAGCGTGTGTACAGGGGCATAAACGCAGCAGTGATAGGATTGGAGAGGTTCGGTGAGCAAATGAAGACCCTTTGAAGTCATATTGCATGGTACCCATTCCACGGGTCTCAACTCTCCAGGTTTAAGGGATTCTTCCTTCAGCTAAAACATGCATGTGGAACCCAGAGTATGATCAACCATGTGATCGGGAGACGTGTTCCAATATGTCTCAGTTCTCGTCTCCTGGTACTCGGGTGCAACATTCCAGACGCTTTACTAACACTCTCCCGACTTGGAGAGTCAGTGCCTTTAACCTCCTGTTTCGCCCAGTTTGCAATTTCTGCGGAAGATGAACAGGAATAGGGAGAACCAATGAGAGACTAGCTGGAGGTTTCTGGACGGGCAAATTTAACTCCCATTTCCCACCAAGAAGAGGAATTAACCAAAGGCTCAGCGTGCCGTGCCGGAACGCAATTAGGGCCTGATGCAATCGTGCGATATTGCAGCCAGCTCACAAGAAAGCGAGTTGAAGAAAGGAGCTCCGGGGAACTGTAATTCACAAACCTGCAGAGTTATAAATGACAGCTATCGTCCAAAAATATACTGAAGTAAGGCTGCCAAGAGGACTTGAAAGCGGGGCAGAATTGCAGGAAACCGATTTCTGGAGGTAGACTGGAATTGCATTTAAAGCATAAGAAAAGAGGCAGAACGTCCACAATGATGCACTTGACCAAAATGGGCGTATGCGTTTTTTCCTGAATATATTCAGGAAAAAACGCATACGCCCTTTCTGGCCAACCTAGCAAGCTTGCAAAGGAAATCTGCACTACAATGAAGTCTCACTTCCCCCCGGTCAAAAGGGCCATCTGAATAATGTGTAAAATCCAGAAAGGCAGGACAGGCCATGGAGAACTGGGAGCCTTGTTATGCTGATTGGCAGGATGTAAACTGCCAACAGCCACTTGGGAGAAGTGTATGGTGTTTCCTGAAACATCTAAAAAACAAAGCAACGGAGACTAGGGCACTTCCACTTATGGTCCTATAGCTTAGGGAAATTAAAATCAAAAAGACAGAGCCACCCCAAAGTTTGGGACGGCTCTGTTTACAAGAACCCCGTTTATGGTACAAGTTCAATATCGCACAAACTGAAAAATGGATAAAGAAGTTGTGGTACTTACGTACAATGTAATATCACTCAGCAATGAAATCTATGTCATCAGGCCCGTAGCAGCATAGAGTGGATTCAGGTATGATGATTCTACCTGAAATAAGTCACACAGAAAAAGAAACATCATAACATATCACTAATACACGGAATGTAAACTTGGCTACACAGAAACTGGATTACAAGACAGAACAGGGTCTCAAATTTAGAAAACCAACTTTTGCTTGCTTAAGGAGAAAGGTGAGTTGGGGTGCTGCATAAAACCAGAGATTGAAATGAGCACAGATAAAGTTCCTTAAGCCAAATATGGAATAGACAAGAACTACTCCTTGCTCAACGAAATGGACTCAACACCCCATATTTAATGCCTAAGAATGTACCTGACTAGTAAGTATCCTAAAACCTATGGATTGCTATGTCTCTGAAAGAAAATCAAGCATGTGTACAGGGGCATAAACGCAGCAGTGATAGGATTGGAGAGGTTCGGTGAGCAAATGAAGACCCTTTGAAGTCATATTGCAGGGTACCCATTCCACAGGTCTCAACTCTCCAGGTGTAAGGGATTCTGCCTTCGGCGAAAACATGCATGTGGAACCCAGAGTATGATCAACCGTGTGATCGGGAGACGTGTTCCAATATGTCTCAGTTCTCGTCCCCTGGTACTCGGGTGCAACATTCCAGACGCTTTACTAACACTCTCCCAACTTGGAGAGTCAGTGCCTTTAACCTCCTGTTTCGCCCAGTTTGCAATTTCTGCGGAAGATGAACAGGAATAGGAGAACCAATGAGAGACTAGCTGGAGGTGTCTGGACGGGCAAATTTAACTCCCATTTCCCACCAGGAAGAGGAATTAACCAAAGGCTCAGCGTGCCGTGCCGGAACGCAATTAGGGCCTGAAGCAATCGTGCGATGTTGCAGCCAGCTCACAAGAAAGCGAGTTGAAGAAAGGAGCTCAGGGGCACTGTAATTCACAAACCTGCAGAGTTATAAATGACAGCTATCGTCCAAAAATATACTGAAGTAAGGCTGCCAAGAGGACTTGAAAGCGGGGCAGAATTGCAGGAAACCGATTTCTGGAGGTAGACTGGAATTGCATTTAAAGCATAAGAAAAGAGGCAGAACGTCCACAATGATGCACTTGGCCAAAAAGGGCGTATGCGTTTTTTCCTGAATATATTCAGGAGAAAACGCATACGCCCTTTTTGGCCAACCAAGCAAGCTTGCAAAGGAAATCTGCACTACAATGAAGTCTCACTTCCCCCCGGTCAAAAGGGCCATCTGAATAATGTGTAAAATCCAGAAAGGCAGGACAGGCCATGGAGAACTGGGAGCCTTGTTATGCTGATTGCCGGGATGTAAATTGCCAACAGCCACTTGGGAGAAGTGTATGGTGTTTCCTGAAACATCTAAAAAACAAAGCAACGGAGACTAGGGCACTTCCACTTATGGTCCTATAGCTTAGGGAAATTAAAATCAAAAAGACAGAGCCACCCAAAAGTTTGGGACGGCTCTGTTTACAAGAACCCCGTTTATGGTACAAGTTCAATATCGCAGAAACTGAAAAATGGATAAAGAAGTTGTGGTACTTACGTACAATGTAATATCACTCAGCAATGAAATCTATGTCATCAGGCCCGTAGCAGCATAGAGTGGATTCAGGTATGATGATTCTACCTGAAATAAGTCACACAGAAAAAGAAACATCATAACATATCACTAATACACGGAATGTAAACTTGGCTACACAGAAACTGGATTACAAGACAGAAGAGGGTCTCAAATTTAGAAAACCAACTTTTGCTTGCTTAAGGAGAAAGGTGAGTTGGGGTGCTGCATAAAACCAGAGATTGAAATGAGCACAGATAAAGTTCCTTAAGCCAAATATGGAATAGACAAGAACTACTCCTTGCTCAACGAAATGGACTCAACACCCCATATTTAATGCCTAAGAATGTACCTGACTAGTAAGTATCTTAAAACCTATGGATTGCTATGTCTCTGAAAGAAAATCAAGCATGTGTACAGGGGCATAAACGCAGCAGTGATAGGATTGGAGAGGTTCGGTGAGCAAATGAAGACCCTTTGAAGTCATATTGCAGGGTACCCATTCCACAGGTCTCAACTCTCCAGGTGTAAGGGATTCTGCCTTCGGCGAAAACATGCATGTGGAACCCAGAGTATGATCAACCGTGTGATCGGGAGACGTGTTCCAATATGTCTCAGTTCTCGTCCCCTGGTACTCGGGTGCAACATTCCAGATGCTTTACTAACACTCTCCCGACTTGGAGAGTCAGTGCCTTTAACCTCCTGTTTGGCCCAGTTTGCAATTTCTGCGGAAGATGTACAGGAATAGGGAGAACCAATGAGAGACTAGCTGGAGGTGTCTGGACGGGCAAATTTAACTCTCATTTCGCACCAGGAAGAAGAATTGACCAAAGGCTCAGCTTGCCGTGCCAGAATCAGATTAGGGCCTGAAGCAATCCTGCGGTGTTGCGGCCAGCTCACAAGAAAGCGAGTTGAAGAAAGGAGCTCAGGGGCACTGTAATTCACAAACCTGCAGAGTTATAAATGACAGCTATCGTCCAAAAATATACTGAAGTAAGGCTGCCAAGAGGACTTGAAAGCGGGGCAGAATTGCAGGAAACCGATTTCAGGAGGTAGACTGGAATTGCATTTAAAGCATAGGAAAAGAGGCAGAACGTCCACAATGATGCACTTGGCCAAAAAGGGCGTATGCGTTTTTTCCTGAATATATTTTTTTCCTGAATATATTTTCCTGAATATATATTTCCTGAATATATTCAGGAAAAAACGCATACGCCCTTTTTGGCCAACCAAGCAAGCTTGCAAAGGAAATCTGCACTACAATGAAGTCTCACTTCCCCCCGGTCAAAAGGGCCACCTGAAAAAAGTGTAAAATCCAAAAAGGCAGGACAGGCCATGGAGAACTGGGAGCCTTGTTATGCTGATGGGCGGGATGTAAATTGCCAACAGCCACTCGGGAGAGGTGTATGGTGTTTCCTGAAACATCTAAAAAACAAAGCAACAGAGCCTAGGGCACTTCCACTTATGGTCCTATAGCTTAGGGAAATTAAAATAAAAAAGACAGAGCCACCCCAAAGTTTGGGACGGCTCTGTTTACAAGAACCTCGTTTACGGTACAAGTTCAATATCGCAGAAAGTGAAAAATGGATAAAGAATTTGTGGTACTTACGTACAATGCAATATCACTCAGCAATGAAATCTATGTCATCAGGCCCGTAGCAGCATAATGAGTGGATTCAGGTATGATGATTCTAACTGAAATAAGTCACACAGAAAAAGAAACATCATAAGATACCACTAATACACGGAATGTAAACTTGGGTACACAGGAACTGGATTACAAAACAGAACAGGGTCTCAAATTTAGAAAACCAACTTATGCTTGCTTAAGGGGAAAGGTGAGTTGGGGTGCTGCATAAACCAGAGATTGAAATGAGCACAGATAAAGTTCCTTAAGCCAAATATGGAATAGACAAGAACTACTCCTTGCTCAACCAAATGGACTCAACACCCCATATTAAACGCCTAAGAATGTACCTGACTAGTCAGTATCTTAAAACCTATGGATTGCTATGTCTCTGAAAGAAAATCAAGCGTGTGTACAGAGGCATAAACGCAGCAGTGATAGGATTGGAGAGGTTCGGTGAGCAAATGAAGACCCTTTGAAGTCATATTGCATGGGACCCATTCCACGGGTCTCAACTCTCCAGGTTTAAGGGATTCTTCCTTCAGCTAAAACATGCACGTGGAACCCAGAGTATGATCAACCGTGTGATCGGGAGACGTGTTCCAATATGTCTCAGTTCTCGTCCCCTGGTACTCGGGTGCAACATTCCAGATGCTTTACTAACACTCTCCCGACTTGGAGAGTCAGTGCCTTTAACCTCCTGTTTGGCCCAGTTTGCAATTTCTGCGGAAGATGTACAGGAATAGGGAGAACCAATGAGAGACTAGCTGGAGGTGTCTGGATGGGCAAATTTAACTCTCATTTCCCACCAGGAAGAAGAATTGACCAAAGGCTCAGCGTGCCGTGCCGGAACAAGATTAGGGCCTGAAGCAATCCTGCGGTGTTGCGGCCAGCTCACAAGAAAGCGAGTTGAAGAAAGGAGCTCAGGGGCACTGTAATTCACAAACCTGCAGAGTTATAAATGACAGCTATCGTCCAAAAATATACTGAAGTAAGGCTGCCAAGAGGACTTGAAAGCGGGGCAGAATTGCAGGAAACCGATTTCAGGAGGTAGACTGGAATTGCATTTAAAGCATAGGAAAAGAGGCAGAACGTCCACAATGATGCACTTGGCCAAAAAGGGCGTATGCGTTTTTTCCTGAATATATTTTTTTCCTGAATATATTTTCCTGAATATATATTTCCTGAATATATTCAGGAAAAAACGCATACGCCCTTTTTGGCCAACCAAGCAAGCTTGCAAAGGAAATCTGCACTACAATGAAGTCTCACTTCCCCCCGGTCAAAAGGGCCACCTGAAAAAAGTGTAAAATCCAAAAAGGCAGGACAGGCCATGGAGAACTGGGAGCCTTGTTATGCTGATGGGCGGGATGTAAATTGCCAAGAGCCACTCGGGAGAGGTGTATGGTGTTTCCTGAAACATCTAAAAAACAAAGCAACAGAGCCTAGGGCACTTCCACTTATGGTCCTATAGCTTAGGGAAATTAAAATCAAAGAGACACAGCCACCCCAAAGTTTGGGACGGCTCTGTTTACAAGAACCTCGTTTACGGTACAAGTTCAATATCGCAGAAAGTGAAAAATGGATAAAGAATTTGTGGTACTTACGTACAATGCAATATCACTCAGCAATGAAATCTATGTCATCAGGCCCGTAGCAGCATAATGAGTGGATTCAGGTATGATGATTCTAACTGAAATAAGTCACACAGAAAAAGAAACATCATAAGATACCACTAATACACGGAATGTAAACTTGGGTACACAGGAACTGGATTACAAAACAGAACAGGGTCTCAAATTTAGAAAACCAACTTATGCTTGCTTAAGGGGAAAGGTGAGTTGGGGTGCTGCATAAACCAGAGATTGAAATGAGCACAGATAAAGTTCCTTAAGCCAAATATGGAATAGACAAGAACTACTCCTTGCTCAACCAAATGGACTCAACACCCCATATTAAACGCCTAAGAATGTACTTGACTAGTCAGTATCTTAAAACCTATGGATTGCTATGTCTCTGAAAGAAAATCAAGCGTGTGTACAGAGGCATAAACGCAGCAGTGATAGGATTGGAGAGGTTCGGTGAGCAAATGAAGACCCTTTGAAGTCATATTGCATGGGACCCATTCCACGGGTCTCAACTCTCCAGGTTTAAGGGATTCTTCCTTCAGCTAAAACATGCACGTGGAACCCAGAGTATGATCAACCGTGTGATCGGGAGACGTGTTCCAATATGTCTCAGTTCTCGTCCCCTGGTACTCGGGTGCAACATTCCAGATGCTTTACTAACACTCTCCCGACTTGGAGAGTCAGTGCCTTTAACCTCCTGTTTGGCCCAGTTTGCAATTTCTGCGGAAGATGTACAGGAATAGGGAGAACCAATGAGAGACTAGCTGGAGGTGTCTGGACGGGCAAATTTAACTCTCATTTCGCACCAGGAAGAAGAATTGACCAAAGGCTCAGCGTGCCGTGCTGGAACCAGATTAGGGCCTGAAGCAATCCTGTGGTGTTGCGGCCAGCTCACAAGAAAGCGAGTTGAAGAAAGGAGCTCAGGGGCACTGTAATTCACAAACCTACAGAGTTATAAATGACAGCTATCGTCCAAAAATATACTGAAGTAAGGCTGCCAAGAGGACTTGAAAGCGGGGCAGAATTGCAGGAAACCGATTTCAGGAGGTAGACTGGAATTGCATTTAAAGCATAGGAAAAGAGGCAGAACGTCCACAATGATGCACTTGGCCAAAAAGGGCGTATGCGTTTTTTCCTGAATATATTCAGGAAAAAACGCATACGCACTTTTTGGCCAACCAAGCAAGCTTGCAAAGGAAATCTGCACTACAATGAAGTCTCACTTCCCCCCACTCAAAAGGGCCATCTGAAAAAAGTGTAAAATCCAGAAAGGCAGGACAGGCCATGGAGAACTGGGAGCCTTGTTATGCTGATGGGCGGGATGTAAATTGCCAACAGCCACTCGGGAGAGGTGTATGGTGTTTCCTGAAACATCTAAAAAACAAAGCAACAGAGCCTAGGGCACTTCCACTTATGGTCCTATAGCTTAGGGAAATTAAAATCAAAAAGACACAGCCACCCCAAAGTTTGGGACGGCTCTGTTTACAAGAACCTCGTTTACGGTACAAGTTCAATATCGCAGAAAGTGAAAAATGGATAAAGAATTTGTGGTACTTACGTACAATGCAATATCACTCAGCAATGAAATCTATGTCATCAGGCCCGTAGCAGCATAATGAGTGGATTCAGGTATGATGATTCTAACTGAAATAAGTCACACAGAAAAAGAAACATCATAAGATACCACTAATACACGGAATGTAAACTTGGGTACACAGGAACTGGATTACAAAACAGAACAGGGTCTCAAATTTAGAAAACCAACTTATGCTTGCTTAAGGGGAAAGGTGAGTTGGGGTGCTGCATAAACCAGAGATTGAGATGAGCACAGATAAAGTTCCTTAAGCCAAATATGGAATAGACAAGAACTACTTCTTGCTCAAACAAATGGACTCAACACCCCATATTAAACGCCTAAGAATGTACCTGACTAGTAAGTATCTTAAAACCTATGGAATGCTATGTCTCTGAAAGAAAATCAAGCGTGTGTACAGGGGCATAAACGCAGCAGTGATAGGATTGGAGAGGTTCGGTGAGCAAATGAAGACCCTTTGATGTCATATTGCATGGTACCCATTCCACGGGTCTCAACTCTCTAGGTTTAAGGGATTCTTCCTTCAGCTAAAACATGCACGTGGAACCCAGAGTATGATCAACCGTGTGATCGAGAGACGTGTTCCAATATGTCTCAGTTCTCGTCCCCTGGTACTCGGGTGCAACATTCCAGATGCTTTACTAACACTCTCCCGACTTGGAGAGTCAGTGCCTTTAACCTCCTGTTTGACCCAGTTTGCAATTTCTGCGGAAGATGTACAGGAGTAGGGAGAACCAATGAGAGACTAGCTGGAGGTGTCTGGACGGGCAAATTTAACTCTCATTTCGCACCAGGAAGAAGAATTGACCAAAGGCTCAGCGTGCCGTGCCGGAACCAGATTAGGGCCTGAAGCAATCCTGCGGTGTTGCGGCCAGCTCACAAGAAAGCGAGTTGAAGAAAGGAGCTCAGGGGCACTGTAATTCACAAACCTGCAGAGTTATAAATGACAGCTATCGTCCAAAAATATACTGAAGTAAGGCTGCCAAGAGGACTTGAAAGCAGGGCAGAATTGCAGGAAACCGATTTCAGGAGGTAGACTGGAATTGCATTTAAAGCATAGGAAAAGAGGCAGAACGTCCACAATGATGCACTTGGCCAAAAAGGGCGTATGCGTTTTTTCCTGAATATATTCAGGAAAAAACGCATACGCCCTTTTTGGCCAACCAAGCAAGCTTGCAAAGGAAATCTGCACTACAATGAAGTCTCACTTCCCCCCGGTCAAAAGGGCCACCTGAAAAAAGTGTAAAATCCAGAAAGGCAGGACAGGCCATGGAGAACTGGGAGCCTTGTTATGCTGATGGGCAGGATGTAAATTGCCAACAGCCACTCTGGAGAGGTGTATGATGTTTCCTGAAACATCTAAAAAACAAAGCAACAGAGCCTAGGGCACTTCCACATATGGTCCTATAGCTTAGGGAAATTAAAATCAAAAAGACACAGCCACCCCAAAGTTTGGGACGGCTCTGTTTACAAGAACCTCGTTTACGGTACAAGTTCAATATCGCAGAAAGTGAAAAATGGATAAAGAAGTTGTGGTACTTACGTACAATGCAATATCACTCAGCAATGAAATCTATGTCATCAGGCCCGAAGCAGCATAATGAGTGGATTCAGGTATGATGATTCTAACTGAAATAAGTCACACAGAAAAAGAAACATCATAAGATACCACTAATACACGGAATGTAAACTTGGCTACACAGGAACTGGATTACAAAACAGAACAGGGTCTCAAATTTAGAAAACCAACTTATGCTTGCTTAAGGGGAAAGGTGAGTTGGGGTGCTGCATAAAACCAGAGATTGAAATGAGCACAGATAAAGTTCCTTAAGCCAAATATGGAATAGACAAGAACTACTCCTTGCTCAACGAAATGGACTCAACACCCCATATTAAACGCCTAGGAATGTACCTGACTAGTAAGTATCTTAAAACCTATGGATTGCTATGTCTCTGAAAGAAAATCAAGCGTGTGTACAGGGGCATAAACGCAGCAGTGATAGGATTGGAGAGGTTCGGTGAGCAAATGAAGACCCTTTGAAGTCATATTGCATGGGACCCATTCCACGGGTCTCAACTCTCCAGGTTTAAGGGATTCTTCCTTCAGCTAAAACATGCACGTGGAACCCAGAGTATGATCAACCGTGTGATCGGGAGACGTGTTCCAATATGTCTCAGTTCTCGTCCCCTGGTACTCGGGTGCAACATTCCAGATGCTTTACTAACACTCTCCCGACTTGGAGAGTCAGTGCCTTTAACCTCCTGTTTGGCCCAGTTTGCAATTTCTGCGGAAGATGTACAGGAATAGGGAGAACCAATGAGAGACTAGCTGGAGGTGTCTGGACGGGCAAATTTAACTCTCATTTCGCACCAGGAAGAAGAATTGACCAAAGGCTCAGCGTGCCGTGCCGGAACCAGATTAGGGCCTGAAGCAATCCTGCGGTGTTGCGGCCAGCTCACAAGAAAGCGAGTTGAAGAAAGGAGCTCAGGGGCACTGTAATTCACAAACCTGCAGAGTTATAAATGACAGCTATCGTCCAAAAATATACTGAAGTAAGGCTGCCAAGAGGACTTGAAAGCGGGGCAGAATTGCAGGAAACCGATTTCAGGAGGTAGACTGGAATTGCATTTAAAGCATAGGAAAAGAGGCAGAACGTCCACAATGATGCACTTGGCCAAAAGGGCGTATGCGTTTCTTCCTGAATATATTCAGGAAAAAACGCATACGCCCTTTTTGGCCAACCAAGCAAGCTTGCAAAGGAAATCTGCACTACAATGAAGTCTCACTTCCCCCCTGTCAAAAGGGCCACCTGAAAAAAGTGTAAAATCCAGAAAGGCAGGACAGGCCATGGAGAACTGGGAGCCTTGTTATGCTGATGGGCGGGATGTAAATTGCCAACAGCCACTCGGGAGAGGTGTATGGTGTTTCCTGAAACATCTAAAAAACAAAGCAACAGAGCCTAGGGCACTTCCACTTATGGTCCTATAGCTTAGGGAAATTAAAATCAAAAAGACACAGCCACCCCAAAGTTTGGGACGGCTCTGTTTACAAGAACCTCGTTTACGGTACAAGTTCAATATCGCAGAAAGTGAAAAATGGATAAAGAAGTTGTGGTACTTACGAACAATGCAATATCACTCAGCAATGAAATCTATGTCATCAGGCCCGTAGCAGCATAATGAGTGGATTCAGGTATGATGATTCTAACTGAAATAAGTCACACAGAAAAAGAAACATCATAAGATACCACTAATACACGGAATGTAAACTTGGCTACACAGGAACTGGATTACAAAACAGAACAGGGTCTCAAATTTAGAAAACCAACTTATGCTTGCTTAAGGGGAAAGGTGAGTTGGGGTGCTGCATAAAACCAGAGATTGAAATGAGCACAGATAAAGTTCCTTAAGCCAAATATGGAATAGACAAGAACTACTCCTTGCTCAACGAAATGGACTCAACACCCCATATTAAACGCCTAGGAATGTACCTGACTAGTAAGTATCTTAAAACCTATGGATTGCTATGTCTCTGAAAGAAAATCAAGCGTGTGTACAGGGGCATAAACGCAGCAGTGATAGGATTGGAGAGGTTCGGTGAGCAAATGAAGACCCTTTGAAGTCATATTGCATGGGACCCATTCCACGGGTCTCAACTCTCCAGGTTTAAGGGATTCTTCCTTCAGCTAAAACATGCACGTGGAACCCAGAGTATGATCAACCGTGTGATCGGGAGACGTGTTCCAATATGTCTCAGTTCTCGTCCCCTGGTACTCGGGTGCAACATTCCAGATGCTTTACTAACACTCTCCCGACTTGGAGAGTCAGTGCCTTTAACCTCCTGTTTGGCCCAGTTTGCAATTTCTGCGGAAGATGTACAGGAATAGGGAGAACCAATGAGAGACTAGCTGGAGGTGTCTGGACGGGCAAATTTAACTCTCATTTCGCACCAGGAAGAAGAATTGACCAAAGGCTCAGCGTGCCGTGCCGGAACCAGATTAGGGCCTGAAGCAATCCTGCGGTGTTGCGGCCAGCTCACAAGAAAGCGAGTTGAAGAAAGGAGCTCAGGGGCACTGTAATTCACAAACCTGCAGAGTTATAAATGACAGCTATCGTCCAAAAATATACTGAAGTAAGGCTGCCAAGAGGACTTGAAAGCGGGGCAGAATTGCAGGAAACCGATTTCAGGAGGTAGACTGGAATTGCATTTAAAGCATAGGAAAAGAGGCAGAACGTCCACAATGATGCACTTGGCCAAAAGGGCGTATGCGTTTCTTCCTGAATATATTCAGGAAAAAACGCATACGCCCTTTTTGGCCAACCAAGCAAGCTTGCAAAGGAAATCTGCACTACAATGAAGTCTCACTTCCCCCCTGTCAAAAGGGCCACCTGAAAAAAGTGTAAAATCCAGAAAGGCAGGACAGGCCATGGAGAACTGGGAGCCTTGTTATGCTGATGGGCGGGATGTAAATTGCCAACAGCCACTCGGGAGAGGTGTATGGTGTTTCCTGAAACATCTAAAAAACAAAGCAACAGAGCCTAGGGCACTTCCACTTATGGTCCTATAGCTTAGGGAAATTAAAATCAAAAAGACACAGCCACCCCAAAGTTTGGGACGGCTCTGTTTACAAGAACCTCGTTTACGGTACAAGTTCAATATCGCAGAAAGTGAAAAATGGATAAAGAAGTTGTGGTACTTACGAACAATGCAATATCACTCAGCAATGAAATCTATGTCATCAGGCCCGTAGCAGCATAATGAGTGGATTCAGGTATGATGATTCTAACTGAAATAAGTCACACAGAAAAAGAAACATCATAAGATACCACTAATACACGGAATGTAAACTTGGCTACACAGGAACTGGATTACAAAACAGAACAGGGTCTCAAATTTAGAAAACCAACTTATGCTTGCTTAAGGGGAAAGGTGAGTTGGGGTGCTGCATAAAACCAGAGATTGAAATGAGCACAGATAAAGTTCCTTAAGCCAAATATGGAATAGACAAGAACTACTCCTTGCTCAACGAAATGGACTCAACACCCCATATTAAACGCCTAGGAATGTACCTGACTAGTAAGTATCTTAAAACCTATGGATTGCTATGTCTCTGAAAGAAAATCAAGCGTGTGTACAGGGGCATAAACGCAGCAGTGATAGGATTGGAGAGGTTCGGTGAGCAAATGAAGACCCTTTGAAGTCATATTGCATCGGACCCATTCCACGGGTCTCAACTCTCCAGGTTTAAGGGATTCTTCCTTCAGCTAAAACATGCACGTGGAACCCAGAGTATGATCAACCGTGTGATCGGGAGACGTGTTCCAATATGTCTCAGTTCTCGTCCCCTGGTACTCGGGTGCAACATTCCAGATGCTTTACTAACACTCTCCCGACTTGGAGAGTCAGTGCCTTTAACCTCCTGTTTGGCCCAGTTTGCAATTTCTGCGGAAGATGTACAGGAATAGGGAGAACCAATGAGAGACTAGCTGGAAGTGTCTGGACGGGCAAATTTAACTCTCATTTCGCACCAGGAAGAAGAATTGACCAAAGGCTCAGCGTGCCGTGCCGGAACCAGATTAGGGCCTGAAGCAATCCTGCGGTGTTGCGGCCAGCTCACAAGAAAGCGAGTTGAAGAAAGGAGCTCAGGGGCACTGTAATTCACAAACCTGCAGAGTTATAAATGACAGCTATCGTCCAAAAATATACTGAAGTAAGGCTGCCAAGAGGACTTGAAAGCGGGGCAGAATTGCAGGAAACCGATTTCAGGAGGTAGACTGGAATTGCATTTAAAGCATAGGAAAAGAGGCAGAACGTCCACAATGATGCACTTGGCCAAAAAGGGCGTATGCGTTTTTTCCTGAATATATTCAGGAAAAAACGCATACGCCCTTTTTGGCCAACCAAGCAAGCTTGCAAAGGAAATCTGCACTACAATGAAGTCTCACTTCCCCCCGGTCAAAAGGGCCACCTGAAAAAAGTGTAAAATCCAGAAAGGCAGGACAGGCCATGGAGAACTGGGAGCCTTGTTATGCTGATGGGCAGGATGTAAATTGCCAACAGCCACTCTGGAGAGGTGTATGGTGTTTCCTGAAACATCTAAAAAACAAAGCAACAGAGCCTAGGGCACTTCCACATATGGTCCTATAGCTTAGGGAAATTAAAATCAAAAAGACACAGCCACCCCAAAGTTTGGGACGGCTCTGTTTACAAGAACCTCGTTTACGGTACAAGTTCAATATCGCAGAAAGTGAAAAATGGATAAAGAAGTTGTGGTACTTATGTACAATGCAATATCACTCAGCAATGAAATCTATGTCATCAGGCCCGAAGCAGCATAATGAGTGGATTCAGGTATGATGATTCTAACTGAAATAAGTCACACAGAAAAAGAAACATCATAAGATACCACTAATACACGGAATGTAAACTTGGCTACACAGGAACTGGATTACAAAACAGAACAGGGTCTCAAATTTAGAAAACCAACTTATGCTTGCTTAAGGGGAAAGGTGAGTTGGGGTGCTGCATAAAACCAGAGATTGAAATGAGCACAGATAAAGTTCCTTAAGCCAAATATGGAATAGACAAGAACTACTCCTTGCTCAACGAAATGGACTCAACACCCCATATTAAACGCCTAGGAATGTACCTGACTAGTAAGTATCTTAAAACCTATGGATTGCTATGTCTCTGAAAGAAAATCAAGCGTGTGTACAGGGGCATAAACGCAGCAGTGATAGGATTGGAGAGGTTCGGTGAGCAAATGAAGACCCTTTGAAGTCATATTGCATCGGACCCATTCCACGGGTCTCAACTCTCCAGGTTTAAGGGATTCTTCCTTCAGCTAAAACATGCACGTGGAACCCAGAGTATGATCAACCGTGTGATCGGGAGACGTGTTCCAATATGTCTCAGTTCTCGTCCCCTGGTACTCGGGTGCAACATTCCAGATGCTTTACTAACACTCTCCCGACTTGGAGAGTCAGTGCCTTTAACCTCCTGTTTGGCCCAGTTTGCAATTTCTGCGGAAGATGTACAGGAATAGGGAGAACCAATGAGAGACTAGCTGGAGGTGTCTGGACGGGCAAATTTAACTCTCATTTCCCACCAGGAAGAAGAATTGACCAAAGGCTCAGCGTGCCGTGCCGGAACCAGATTAGGGCCTGAAGCAATCCTGCGGTGTTGCGGCCAGCTCACAAGAAAGCGAGTTGAAGAAAGGAGCTCAGGGGCACTGTAATTCACAAACCTGCAGAGTTATAAATGACAGCTATCGTCCAAAAATATACTGAAGTAAGGCTGCCAAGAGGACTTGAAAGCGGGGCAGAATTGCAGGAAACCGATTTCAGGAGGTAGACTGGAATTGCATTTAAAGCATAGGAAAAGAGGCAGAACGTCCACAATGATGCACTTGGCCAAAAAGGGCGTATGCGTTTTTTCCTGAATATATTCAGGAAAAAACGCATACGCCCTTTTTGGCCAACCAAGCAAGCTTGCAAAGGAAATCTGCACTACAATGAAGTCTCACTTCCCCCCGGTCAAAAGGGCCACCTGAAAAAAGTGTAAAATCCAGAAAGGCAGGACAGGCCATGGAGAACTGGGAGCCTTGTTATGCTGATGGGCGGGATGTAAATTGCCAACAGCCACTCTGGAGAGGTGTATGGTGTTTCCTGAAACATCTAAAAAACAAAGCAACAGAGCCTAGGGCACTTCCACTTATGGTCCTATAGCTTAGGGAAATTAAAATCAAAAAGACACAGCCACCCCAAAGTTTGGGACGGCTCTGTTTACAAGAACCTCGTTTACGGTACAAGTTCAATATCGCAGAAAGTGAAAAATGGATAAAGAAGTTGTGATACTTACGTACAATGCAATATCACTCAGCAATGAAATCTATGTCATCAGGCCCGTAGCAGCATAATGAGTGGATTCAGGTATGATGATTCTAACTGAAATAAGTCACACAGAAAAAGAAACATCATAAGATACCACTAATAAACGGAATGTAAACTTGGCTACACAGGAACTGGATTACAAAACAGAACAGGGTCTCAAATTTAGAAAACCAACTTATGCTTGCTTAAGGGGAAAGGTGAGTTGGGGTGCTGCATAAAACCAGAGATTGAAATGAGCACAGATAAAGTTCCTTAAGCCAAATATGGAATAGACAAGAACTACTCCTTGCTCAACGAAATGGACTCAACACCCCATATTAAACGCCTAGGAATGTACCTGACTAGTAAGTGTCTTAAAACCTATGGATTGCTATGTCTCTGAAAGAAAATCAAGCGTGTGTACAGGGGCATAAACGCAGCAGTGATAGGATTGGAGAGGTTCGGTGAGCAAATGAAGACCCTTTGAAGTCATATTGCATGGGACCCATTCCACGGGTCTCAACTCTCCAGGTTTAAGGGATTCTTCCTTCAGCTAAAACATGCACGTGGAACCCAGAGTATGATCAACCGTGTGATCGGGAGACGTGTTCCAATATGTCTCAGTTCTCGTCCCCTGGTACTCGGGTGCAACATTCCAGATGCTTTACTAACACTCTCCCGACTTGGAGAGTCAGTGCCTTTAACCTCCTGTTTGGCCCAGTTTGCAATTTCTGCGGAAGATGTACAGGAATAGGGAGAACCAATGAGAGACTAGCTGGAGGTGTCTGGACGGGCAAATTTAACTCTCATTTCGCACCAGGAAGAAGAATTGACCAAAGGCTCAGCGTGCCGTGCCGGAACCAGATTAGGGCCTGAAGCAATCCTGCGGTGTTGCGGCCAGCTCACAAGAAAGCGAGTTGAAGAAAGGAGCTCAGGGGCACTGTAATTCACAAACCTGCAGAGTTATAAATGACAGCTATCGTCCAAAAATATACTGAAGTAAGGCTGCCAAGAGGACTTGAAAGCGGGGCAGAATTGCAGGAAACCGATTTCAGGAGGTAGACTGGAATTGCATTTAAAGCATAGGAAAAGAGGCAGAACGTCCACAATGATGCACTTGGCCAAAAGGGCGTATGCGTTTCTTCCTGAATATATTCAGGAAAAAACGCATACGCCCTTTTTGGCCAACCAAGCAAGCTTGCAAAGGAAATCTGCACTACAATGAAGTCTCACTTCCCCCCGGTCAAAAGGGCCACCTGAAAAAAGTGTAAAATCCAGAAAGGCAGGACAGGCCATGGAGAACTGGGAGCCTTGTTATGCTGATGGGCGGGATGTAAATTGCCAACAGCCACTCGGGAGAGGTGTATGGTGTTTCCTGAAACATCTAAAAAACAAAGCAACAGAGCCTAGGGCACTTCCACTTATGGTCCTATAGCTTAGGGAAATTAAAATCAAAAAGACACAGCGACCCCAAAGTTTGGGACGGCTCTGTTTACAAGAACCTCGTTTACGGTACAAGTTCAATATCGCAGAAAGTGAAAAATGGATAAAGATGTTGTGGTACTTACGTATAATGCAATATCACTCAGCAATGAAATCTATGTCATCAGGCCCGTAGCTGCATAATGAGTGGATTCAGGTATGATGACTCTAACTGAAATAAGTCACACAGAAAAAGAAACATCATAAGATACCACTAATACACGGAATGTAAACTTGGCTACACAGGAACTGGATTACAAAACAGAACAGGGTCTCAAATTTAGAAAACCAACTTATGCTTGCTTAAGGGGAAAGGTGAGTTGGGGTGCTGCATAAAACCAGAGATTGAAATGAGCACAGATAAAGTTCCTTAAGCCAAATATGGAATAGACAAGAACTACTCCTTGCTCAACGAAATGGACTCAACACCCCATATTAAACGCCTAGGAATGTACCTGACTAGTAAGTATCTTAAAACCTATGGATTGCTATGTCTCTGAAAGAAAATCAAGCATGTGTACAGGGGCATAAACGCAGCAGTGATAGGATTGGAGAGGTTCGGTGAGCAAATGAAGACCCTTTGAAGTCATATTGCATGGGACCCATTCCACGGGTCTCAACTCTCCAGGTTTAAGGGATTCTTCCTTCAGCTAAAACATGCACGTGGAACCCAGAGTATGATCAACCGTGTGATCGGGAGACGTGTTCCAATATGTCTCAGTTCTCGTCCCCTGGTACTCGGGTGCAACATTCCAGATGCTTTACTAACACTCTCCCGACTTGGAGAGTCAGTGCCTTTAACCTCCTGTTTGGCCCAGTTTGCAATTTCTGCGGAAGATGTACAGGAATAGGGAGAACCAATGAGAGACTAGCTGGAGGTGTCTGGACGGGCAAATTTAACTCTCATTTCGCACCAGGAAGAAGAATTGACCAAAGGCTCAGCGTGCCGTGCCGGAACCAGATTAGGGCCTGAAGCAATCCTGCGGTGTTGCGGCCAGCTCACAAGAAAGCGAGTTGAAGAAAGGAGCTCAGGGGCACTGTAATTCACAAACCTGCAGAGTTATAAATGACAGCTATCGTCCAAAAATATACTGAAGTAAGGCTGCCAAGAGGACTTGAAAGCGGGGCAGAATTGCAGGAAACCGATTTCAGGAGGTAGACTGGAATTGCATTTAAAGCATAGGAAAAGAGGCAGAACGTCCACAATGATGCACTTGGCCAAAAGGGCGTATGCGTTTCTTCCTGAATATATTCAGGAAAAAACGCATACGCCCTTTTTGGCCAACCAAGCAAGCTTGCAAAGGAAATCTGCACTACAATGAAGTCTCACTTCCCCCCGGTCAAAAGGGCCACCTGAAAAAAGTGTAAAATCCAGAAAGGCAGGACAGGCCATGGAGAACTGGGAGCCTTGTTATGCTGATGGGCGGGATGTAAATTGCCAACAGCCACTCGGGAGAGGTGTATGGTGTTTCCTGAAACATCTAAAAAACAAAGCAACAGAGCCTAGGGCACTTCCACTTATGGTCCTATAGCTTAGGGAAATTAAAATCAAAAAGACACAGCGACCCCAAAGTTTGGGACGGCTCTGTTTACAAGAACCTCGTTTACGGTACAAGTTCAATATCGCAGAAAGTGAAAAATGGATAAAGAAGTTGTGGTACTTACGTATAATGCAATATCACTCAGCAATGAAATCTATGTCATCAGGCCCGTAGCAGGATAATGAGTGGATTCAGGTATGATGACTCTAACTGAAATAAGTCACACAGAAAAAGAAACATCATAAGATACCACTAATACACGGAATGTAAACTTGGGTACACAGGAACTGGATTACAAAACAGAACAGGGTCTCAAATTTAGAAAACCAACTTATGCTTGCTTAAGGGGAAAGGTGAGTTGGGGTGCTGCATAAAACCAGAGATTGAAATGAGCACAGATAAAGTTCCTTAAGCCAAATATGGAATAGACAAGAACTACTCCTTGCTCAACGAAATGGACTCAACACCCCATATTAAACGCCTAGGAATGTACCTGACTAGTAAGTATCTTAAAACCTATGGATTGCTATGTCTCTGAAAGAAAATCAAGCGTGTGTACAGGGGCATAAACGCAGCAGTGATAGGATTAGAGAGGTTCGGTGAGCAAATGAAGACCCTTTGAAGTCATATTGCATGGGACCCATTCCACGGGTCTCAACTCTCCAGGTTTAAGGGATTCTTCCTTCAGCTAAAACATGCACGTGGAACCCAGAGTATGATCAACCGTGTGATCGGGAGACGTGTTCCAATATGTCTCAGTTCTCGTCCCCTGGTACTCGGGTGCAACATTCCAGATGCTTTACTAACACTCTCCCGACTTGGAGAGTCAGTGCCTTTAACCTCCTGTTTGGCCCAGTTTGCAATTTCTGCGGAAGATGTACAGGAATAGGGAGAACCAATGAGAGACTAGCTGGAGGTGTCTGGACGGGCAAATTTAACTCTCATTTCGCACCAGGAAGAAGAATTGACCAAAGGCTCAGCGTGCCGTGCCGGAACCAGATTAGGGCCTGAAGCAATCCTGCGGTGTTGCGGCCAGCTCACAAGAAAGCGAGTTGAAGAAAGGAGCTCAGGGGCACTGTAATTCACAAACCTGCAGAGTTATAAATGACAGCTATCGTCCAAAAATATACTGAAGTAAGGCTGCCAAGAGGACTTGAAAGCGGGGCAGAATTGCAGGAAACCGATTTCAGGAGGTAGACTGGAATTGCATTTAAAGCATAGGAAAAGAGGCAGAACGTCCACAATGATGCACTTGGCCAAAAGGGCGTATGCGTTTCTTCCTGAAAATATTCAGGAAAAAACGCATACGCCCTTTTTGGCCAACCAAGCAAGCTTGCAAAGGAAATCTGCACTACAATGAAGTCTCACTTCCCCCCGGTCAAAAGGGCCACCTGAAAAAAGTGTAAAATCCAGAAAGGCAGGACAGGCCATGGAGAACTGGGAGCCTTGTTATGCTGATGGGCGGGATGTAAATTGCCAACAGCCACTCGGGAGAGGTGTATGGTGTTTCCTGAAACATCTAAAAAACAAAGCAACAGAGCCTAGGGCACTTCCACTTATGGTCCTATAGCTTAGGGAAATTAAAATCAAAAAGACACAGCGACCCCAAAGTTTGGGACGGCTCTGTTTACAAGAACCTCGTTTACGGTACAAGTTCAATATCGCAGAAAGTGAAAAATGGATAAAGAAGTTGTGGTACTTACGTATAATGCAATATCACTCAGCAATGAAATCTATGTCATCAGGCCCGTAGCAGCATAATGAGTGGATTCAGGTATGATGACTCTAACTGAAATAAGTCACACAGAAAAAGAAACATCATAAGATACCACTAATACACGGAATGTAAACTTGGGTACACAGGAACTGGATTACAAAACAGAACAGGGTCTCAAATTTAGAAAACCAACTTATGCTTGCTTAAGGGGAAAGGTGAGTTGGGGTGCTGCATAAAACCAGAGATTGAAATGAGCACAGATAAAGTTCCTTAAGCCAAATATGGAATAGACAAGAACTACTCCTTGCTCAACGAAATGGACTCAACACCCCATATTAAACGCCTAGGAATGTACCTGACTAGTAAGTATCTTAAAACCTATGGATTGCTATGTCTCTGAAAGAAAATCAAGCGTGTGTACAGGGGCATAAACGCAGCAGTGATAGGATTGGAGAGGTTCGGTGAGCAAATGTAGACCCTTTGAAGTCATATTGCATGGGACCCATTCCACGGGTCTCAACTCTCCAGGTTTAAGGGATTCTTCCTTCAGCTAAAACATGCACGTGGAACCCAGAGTATGATCAACCGTGTGATCGGGAGACGTGTTCCAATATGTCTCAGTTCTCGTCCCCTGGTACTCGGGTGCAACATTCCAGATGCTTTACTAACACTCTCCCGACTTGGAGAGTCAGTGCCTTTAACCTCCTGTTTGGCCCAGTTTGCAATTTCTGCGGAAGATGTACAGGAATAGGGAGAACCAATGAGAGACTAGCTGGAGGTGTCTGGACGGGCAAATTTAACTCTCATTTCGCACCAGGAAGAAGAATTGACCAAAGGCTCAGCGTGCCGTGCCGGAACCAGATTAGGGCCTGAGGCAATCCTGCGGTGTTGCGGCCAGCTCACAAGAAAGCGAGTTGAAGAAAGGAGCTCAGGGGCACTGTAATTCACAAACCTGCAGAGTTATAAATGACAGCTATCGTCCAAAAATATACTGAAGTAAGGCTGCCAAGAGGACTTGAAAGCGGGGCAGAATTGCAGGAAACCGATTTCAGGAGGTAGACTGGAATTGCATTTAAAGCATAGGAAAAGAGGCAGAACGTCCACAATGATGCACTTGGCCAAAAAGGGCGTATGCGTTTTTTCCTGAATATATTCAGGAAAAAACGCATACGCCCTTTTTGGCCAACCAAGCAAGCTTGCAAAGGAAATCTGCACTACAATGAAGTCTCACTTCCCCCCTGTCAAAAGGGCCACCTGAAAAAAGTGTAAAATCCAGAAAGGCAGGACAGGCCATGGAGAACTGGGAGCCTTGTTATGCTGATGGGCAGGATGTAAATTGCCAACAGCCACTCTGGAGAGGTGTATGGTGTTTCCTGAAACATCTATTAAACAAAGCAACAGAGCCTAGTGCACTTCCACATATGGTCCTATAGCTTAGGGAAATTAAAATCAAAAAGACACAGCCACCCCAAAGTTTGGGACGGCTCTGTTTACAAGAACCTCGTTTACGGTACAAGTTCAATATCGCAGAAAGTGAAAAATGGATAAAGAAGTTGTGGTACTTACGTACAATGCAATATCACTCAGCAATGAAATCTATGTCATCAGGCCCGTAGCAGCATAATGAGTGGATTCAGGTATGATGATTCTAACTGAAATAAGTCACACAGAAAAAGAAACATCATAAGATACCACTAATACACGGAATGTAAACTTGGCTACACAGGAACTGGATTACAAAACAGAACAGGGTCTCAAATTTAGAAAACCAACTTATGCTTGCTTAAGGGGAAAGGTGAGTTGGGGTGCTGCATAAAACCAGAGATTGAAATGAGCACAGATAAAGTTCCTTAAGCCAAATATGGAATAGACAAGAACTACTCCTTGCTCAACGAAATGGACTCAACACCCCATATTAAACGCCTAGGAATGTACCTGACTAGTAAGTATCTTAAAACCTATGGATTGCTATGTCTCTGAAAGAAAATCAAGCGTGTGTACAGGGGCATAAACGCAGCAGTGATAGGATTGGAGAGGTTCGGTGAGCAAATGAAGACCCTTTGAAGTCATATTGCATGGGACCCATTCCACGGGTCTCAACTCTCCAGGTTTAAGGGATTCTTCCTTCAGCTAAAACATGCACGTGGAACCCAGAGTATGATCAACCGTGTGATCGGGAGACGTGTTCCAATATGTCTCAGTTCTCGTCCCCTGGTACTCGGGTGCAACATTCCAGATGCTTTACTAACACTCTCCCGACTTGGAGAGTCAGTGCCTTTAACCTCCTGTTTGGCCCAGTTTGCAATTTCTGCGGAAGATGTACAGGAATAGGGAGAACCAATGAGAGACTAGCTGGAGGTGTCTGGACGGGCAAATTTAACTCTCATTTCCCACCAGGAAGAAGAATTGACCAAAGGCTCAGCGTGCCGTGCCGGAACCAGATTAGGGCCTGAAGCAATCCTGCGGTGTTGCGGCCAGCTCACAAGAAAGCGAGTTGAAGAAAGGAGCTCAGGGGCACTGTAATTCACAAACCTGCAGAGTTATAAATGACAGCTATCGTCCAAAAATATACTGAAGTAAGGCTGCCAAGAGGACTTGAAAGCGGGGCAGAATTGCAGGAAACCGATTTCAGGAGGTAGACTGGAATTGCATTTAAAGCATAGGAAAAGAGGCAGAACGTCCACAATGATGCACTTGGCCAAAAGGGCGTATGCGTTTCTTCCTGAATATATTCAGGAAAAAACGCATACGCCCTTTTTGGCCAACCAAGCAAGCTTGCAAAGGAAATCTGCACTACAATGAAGTCTCACTTCCCCCCGGTCAAAAGGGCCACCTGAAAAAAGTGTAAAATCCAGAAAGGCAGGACAGGCCATGGAGAACTGGGAGCCTTGTTATGCTGATGGGCGGGATGTAAATTGCCAACAGCCACTCGGGAGAGGTGTATGGTGTTTCCTGAAACATCTAAAAAACAAAGCAACAGAGCCTAGGGCACTTCCACTTATGGTCCTATAGCTTAGGGAAATTAAAATCAAAAAGACACAGCGACCCCAAAGTTTGGGACGGCTCTGTTTACAAGAACCTCGTTTACGGTACAAGTTCAATATCGCAGAAAGTGAAAAATGGATAAAGATGTTGTGGTACTTACGTATAATGCAATATCACTCAGCAATGAAATCTATGTCATCAGGCCCCTAGCAGCATAATGAGTGGATTCAGGTATGATGACTCTAACTGAAATAAGTCACACAGAAAAAGAAACATCATAAGATACCACTAATACACGGAATGTAAACTTGGGTACACAGGAACTGGATTACAAAACAGAACAGGGTCTCAAATTTAGAAAACCAACTTATGCTTGCTTAAGGGGAAAGGTGAGTTGGGGTGCTGCATAAAACCAGAGATTGAAATGAGCACAGATAAAGTTCCTTAAGCCAAATATGGAATAGACAAGAACTACTCCTTGCTCAACGAAATGGACTCAACACCCCATATTAAACGCCTAGGAATGTACCTGACTAGTAAGTATCTTAAAACCTATGGATTGCTATGTCTCTGAAAGAAAATCAAGCGTGTGTACAGGGGCATAAACGCAGCAGTGATAGGATTAGAGAGGTTCGGTGAGCAAATGAAGACCCTTTGAAGTCATATTGCATGGGACCCATTCCACGGGTCTCAACTCTCCAGGTTTAAGGGATTCTTCCTTCAGCTAAAACATGCACGTGGAACCCAGAGTATGATCAACCGTGTGATCGGGAGACGTGTTCCAATATGTCTCAGTTCTCGTCCCCTGGTACTCGGGTGCAACATTCCAGATGCTTTACTAACACTCTCCCGACTTGGAGAGTCAGTGCCTTTAACCTCCTGTTTGGCCCAGTTTGCAATTTCTGCGGAAGATGTACAGGAATAGGGAGAACCAATGAGAGACTAGCTGGAGGTGTCTGGACGGGCAAATTTAACTCTCATTTCGCACCAGGAAGAAGAATTGACCAAAGGCTCAGCGTGCCGTGCCGGAACCAGATTAGGGCCTGAAGCAATCCTGCGGTGTTGCGGCCAGCTCACAAGAAAGCGAGTTGAAGAAAGGAGCTCAGGGGCACTGTAATTCACAAACCTGCAGAGTTATAAATGACAGCTATCGTCCAAAAATATACTGAAGTAAGGCTGCCAAGAGGAGTTGAAAGCGGGGCAGAATTGCAGGAAACCGATTTCAGGAGGTAGACTGGAATTGCATTTAAAGCATAGGAAAAGAGGCAGAACGTCCACAATGATGCACTTGGCCAAAAAGGGCGTATGCGTTTTTTCCTGAATATATTTTTTTCCTGAATATATTTTCCTGAATATATATTTCCTGAATATATTCAGGAAAAAACGCATACGCCCTTTTTGGCCAACCAAGCAAGCTTGCAAAGGAAATCTGCACTACAATGAAGTCTCACTTCCCCCCGGTCAAAAGGGCCACCTGAAAAAAGTGTAAAATCCAAAAAGGCAGGACAGGCCATGGAGAACTGGGAGCCTTGTTATGCTGATGGGCGGGATGTAAATTGCCAACAGCCACTCGGGAGAGGTGTATGGTGTTTCCTGAAACATCTAAAAAACAAAGCAACAGAGCCTAGGGCACTTCCACTTATGGTCCTATAGCTTAGGGAAATTAAAATCAAAAAGACACAGCCACCCCAAAGTTTGGGACGGCTCTGTTTACAAGAACCTCGTTTACGGTACAAGTTCAATATCGCAGAAAGTGAAAAATGGATAAAGAATTTGTGGTACTTACGTACAATGCAATATCACTCAGCAATGAAATCTATGTCATCAGGCCCGTAGCAGCATAATGAGTGGATTCAGGTATGATGATTCTAACTGAAATAAGTCACACAGAAAAAGAAACATCATAAGATACCACTAATACACGGAATGTAAACTTGGGTACACAGGAACTGGATTACAAAACAGAACAGGGTCTCAAATTTAGAAAACCAACTTATGCTTGCTTAAGGGGAAAGGTGAGTTGGGGTGCTGCATAAACCAGAGATTGAAATGAGCACAGATAAAGTTCCTTAAGCCAAATATGGAATAGACAAGAACTACTCCTTGCTCAACCAAATGGACTCAACACCCCATATTAAACGCCTAAGAATGTACCTGACTAGTCAGTATCTTAAAACCTATGGATTGCTATGTCTCTGAAAGAAAATCAATCGTGTGTACAGAGGCATAAACGCAGCAGTGATAGGATTGGAGAGGTTCGGTGAGCAAATGAAGACCCTTTGAAGTCATATTGCATGGGACCCATTCCACGGGTCTCAACTCTCCAGGTTTAAGGGATTCTTCCTTCAGCTAAAACATGCACGTGGAACCCAGAGTATGATCAACCGTGTGATCGGGAGACGTGTTCCAATATGTCTCAGTTCTCGTCCCCTGGTACTCGGGTGCAACATTCCAGATGCTTTACTAACACTCTCCCGACTTGGAGAGTCAGTGCCTTTAACCTCCTGTTTGGCCCAGTTTGCAATTTCTGCGGAAGATGTACAGGAATAGGGAGAACCAATGAGAGACTAGCTGGAGGTGTCTGGACGGGCAAATTTAACTCTCATTTCGCACCAGGAAGAAGAATTGACCAAAGGCTCAGCGTGCCGTGTCGGAACCAGATTAGGGCCTGAAGCAATCCTGCGGTGTTGCGGCCAGCTCACAAGAAAGCGAGTTGAAGAAAGGAGCTCAGGGGCACTGTAATTCACAAACCTGCAGAGTTATAAATGACAGCTATCGTCCAAAAATATACTGAAGTAAGGCTGCCAAGAGGACTTGAAAGCGGGGCAGAATTGCAGGAAACCGATTTCAGGAGGTAGACTGGAATTGCATTTAAAGCATAGGAAAAGAGGCAGAACGTCCACAATGATGCACTTGGCCAAAAAGGGCGTATGCGTTTTTTCCTGAATATATTCAGGAAAAAACGCATACGCCCTTTTTGGCCAACCAAGCAAGCTTGCAAAGGAAATCTGCACTACAATGAAGTCTCACTTCCCCCCGGTCAAAAGGGCCACCTGAAAAAAGTGTAAAATCCAGAAAGGCAGGACAGGCCATGGAGAACTGGGAGCCTTGTTATGCTGATGGGCGGGATGTAAATTGCCAACAGCCACTAGGGAGAGGTGTATGGTGTTTCCTGAAACATCTAAAAAACAAAGCAACAGAGCCTAGGGCACTTCCACTTATGGTCCTATAGCTTAGGGAAATTAAAATAAAAAAGACACAGCCACCCGAAAATTTGGGACTGCTCTGTTTACAAGAACCTCATTTACGGTACAAGTTCAATATCGCAGAAAGTGAAAAATGGATAAAGAAGTTGTGGTACTTACGTACAATGCAATATCACTCAGCAATGAAATCTATGTCATCAGGCCCATAGCAGCATAATGAGTGGATTCAGGTATGATGATTCTAACTGAAATAAGTCACACAGAAAAAGAAACATCATAAGATACCACTAATACACGGAATGTAAACTTGGGTACACAGGAACTGGATTACAAAACAGAACAGGGTCTCAAATTTAGAAAACCAACTTATGCTTGCTTAAGGGGAAAGGTGAGTTGGGGTGCTGCATAAAACCAGAGATTGAAATGAGCACAGATAAAGTTCCTTAAGCCAAATATGGAATAGACAAGAACTACTCCTTGCTCAATGAAATGGACTCAACACCCCATATTAAACGCCTAAGAATGTACCTGACTAGTAAGTATCTTAAAACCTATGGAATGCTATGTCTCTGAAAGAAAATCAAGCGTGTGTACAGGGGCATAAACGCAGCAGTGATAGGATTGGAGAGGTTCGGTGAGCAAATGAAGACCCTTTGATGTCATATTGCATGGTACCCATTCCACGGGTCTCAACTCTCCAGGTTTAAGGGATTCTTCCTTCAGCTAAAACATGCACGTGGAACCCAGAGTATGATCAACCGTGTGATCGGGAGACGTGTTCCAATATGTCTCAGTTCTCGTCCCCTGGTACTCGGGTGCAACATTCCAGATGCTTTACTAACACTCTCCCGACTTGGAGAGTCAGTGCCTTTAACCTCCTGTTTGACCCAGTTTGCAATTTCTGCGGAAGATGTACAGGAGTAGGGAGAACCAATGAGAGACTAGCTGGAGGTGTCTGGACGGGCAAATTTAACTCTCATTTCGCACCAGGAAGAAGAATTGACCAAAGGCTCAGCGTGCCGTGCCGGAACCACATTAGGGCCTGAAGCAATCCTGCGGTGTTGCGGCCAGCTCACAAGAAAGCGAGTTGAAGAAAGGAGCTCAGGGGCACTGTAATTCACAAACCTGCAGAGTTATAAATGACAGCTATCGTCCAAAAATATACTGAAGTAAGGCTGCCAAGAGGACTTGAAAGTGGGGCAGAATTGCAGGAAACCGATTTCAGGAGGTAGACTGGAATTGCATTTAAAGCATAGGAAAAGAGGCAGAACGTCCACAATGATGCACTTGGCCAAAAAGGGCGTATGCGTTTTTTCCTGAATATATTCAGGAAAAAACGCATACGCCCTTTTTGGCCAACCAAGCAAGCTTGCAAAGGAAATCTGCACTACAATGAAGTCTCACTTCCCCCCGGTCAAAAGGGCCACCTGAAAAAAGTGTAAAATCCAGAAAGGCAGGACAGGCCATGGAGAACTGGGAGCCTTGTTATGCTGATGGGCGGGATGTAAATTGCCAACAGCCACTCGGGAGAGGTGTATGGTGTTTCCTGAAACATCTAAAAAACAAAGCAACAGAGCCTAGGGCACTTCCACTTATGGTCCTATAGCTTAGGGAAATTAAAATCAAAAAGACACAGCCACCCGAAAATTTGGGACTGCTCTGTTTACAAGAACCTCATTTACGGTACAAGTTCAATATCGCAGAATGTGAAAAATGGATAAAGAAGTTGTGGTACTTACGTACAATGCAATATCACTCAGCAATGAAATCTATGTCATCAGGCCCATAGCAGCATAATGAGTGGATTCAGGTATGATGATTCTAACTGAAATAAGTCACACAGAAAAAGAAACATCATAAGATACCACTAATACACGGAATGTAAACTTGGGTACACAGGAACTGGATTACAAAACAGAACAGGGTCTCAAATTTAGAAAACCAACTTATGCTTGCTTAAGGGGAAAGGTGAGTTCGGGTGCTGCATAAAACCAGAGATTGAAATGAGCACAGATAAAGTTCCTTAAGCCAAATATGGAATAGACAAGAACTACTCCTTGCTCAACGAAGTGGACTCAACACCACATATTAAACGCCTAGGAATGTACCTGACTAGTAAGTATCTTAAAACCTATGGATTGCTATGTCTCTGAAAGAAAATCAAGCATGTGTACAGGGGCATAAACGCAGCAGTGATAGGATTGGAGAGGTTCGGTGAGCAAATGAAGACCCTTTGAAGTCATATTGCATGGGACCCATTCCACGGGTCTCAACTCTCCAGGTTTAAGGGATTCTTCCTTCAGCTAAAACATGCACGTGGAACCCAGAGTATGATCAACCGTGTGATCGGGAGACGTGTTCCAATATGTCTCAGTTCTCGTCCCCTGGTACTCGGGTGCAACATTCCAGATGCTTTACTAACACTCTCCCGACTTGGAGAGTCAGTGCCTTTAACCTCCTGTTTGGCCCAGTTTGCAATTTCTGCGGAAGATGTACAGGAATAGGGAGAACCAATGAGAGACTAGCTGGAGGTGTCTGGACGGGCAAATTTAACTCTCATTTCGCACCAGGAAGAAGAATTGACCAAAGGCTCAGCGTGCCGTGCCGGAACCAGATTAGGGCCTGAAGCAATCCTGCGGTGTTGCGGCCAGCTCACAAGAAAGCGAGTTGAAGAAAGGAGCTCAGGGGCACTGTAATTCACAAACCTGCAGAGTTATAAATGACAGCTGTCGTCCAAAAATATACTGAAGTAAGGTTGCCAAGAGGACTTGAAAGCGGGGCAGAATTGCAGGAAACCGATTTCAGGAGGTAGACTGGAATTGCATTTAAAGCATAGGAAAAGAGGCAGAACGTCCACAATGATGCACTTGGATAAAAAGGGCGTATGCGTTTTTTCCTGAATATATTCAGGAAAAAACGCATACGCACTTTTTGGCCAACCAAGCAAGCTTGCAATGGAAATCTGCACTACAATGAAGTCTCACTTCCCCACGGTCAAAAGGGCCACCTGAAAAAAGTGTAAAATCCAAAAAGGCAGGACAGGCCATGGAGAACTGGGAGCCTTGTTATGCTGATGGGCGGGATGTAAATTGCCAACAGCCACTCGGGAGAGGTGTATGGTGTTTCCTGAAACATCTAAAAAACAAAGCAACAGAGCCTAGGGCACTTCCACTTATGGTCCTATAGCTTAGGGAAATTAAAATCAAAAAGACACAGCCACCCCAAAGTTTGGGACGGCTGTTTACAAGAACCTCGTTTACGGTACAAGTTCAATATCGCAGAAAGTGAAAAATGGATAAAGAATTTGTGGTACTTACGTACAATGCAATATCACTCAGCAATGAAATCTATGTCATCAGGCCCGTAGCAGCATAATGAGTGGATTCAGGTATCATGATTCTAACTGAAATAAGTCACACAGAAAAAGAAACATCATAAGATACCACTAATACACGGAATGTAAACTTGGGTACACAGGAACTGGATTACAAAACAGAACAGGGTCTCAAATTTAGAAAACCAACTTATGCTTGCTTAAGGGGAAAGGTGAGTTGGGGTGCTGCATAAACCAGAGATTGAAATGAGCACAGATAAAGTTCCTTAAGCCAAATATGGAATAGACAAGAACTACTCCTTGCTCAACCAAATGGACTCAACACCCCATATTAAACGCCTAAGAATGTACCTGACTAGTCAGTATCTTAAAACCTATGGATTGCTATGTCTCTGAAAGAAAATCAATCGTGTGTACAGAGGCATAAACGCAGCAGTGATAGGATTGGAGAGGTTCGGTGAGCAAATGAAGACCCTTTGAAGTCATATTGCATGGGACCCATTCCACGGGTCTCAACTCTCCAGGTTTAAGGGATTCTTCCTTCAGCTAAAACATGCACGTGGAACCCAGAGTATGATCAACCGTGTGATCGGGAGACGTGTTCCAATATGTCTCAGTTCTCGTCCCCTGGTACTCGGGTGCAACATTCCAGATGCTTTACTAACACTCTCCCGACTTGGAGAGTCAGTGCCTTTAACCTCCTGTTTGGCCCAGTTTGCAATTTCTGCGGAAGATGTACAGGAATAGGGAGAACCAATGAGAGACTAGCTGGAGGTATCTGGACGGGCAAATTTAACTCTCATTTCGCACCAGGAAGAAGAATTGACCAAAGGCTCAGCGTGCCGTGTCGGAACCAGATTAGGGCCTGAAGCAATCCTGCGGTGTTGCGGCCAGCTCACAAGAAAGCGAGTTGAAGAAAGGAGCTCAGGGGCACTGTAATTCACAAACCTGCAGAGTTATAAATGACAGCTATCGTCCAAAAATATACTGAAGTAAGGCTGCCAAGAGGACTTGAAAGCGGGGCAGAATTGCAGGAAACCGATTTCAGGAGGTAGACTGGAATTGCATTTAAAGCATAGGAAAAGAGGCAGAACGTCCACAATGATGCACTTGGCCAAAAAGGGCGTATGCGTTTTTTCCTGAATATATTCAGGAAAAAACGCATACGCCCTTTTTGGCCAACCAAGCAAGCTTGCAAAGGAAATCTGCACTACAATGAAGTCTCACTTCCCCCTGGTCAAAAGGGCCACCTGAAAAAAGTGTAAAATCCAGAAAGGCAGGACAGGCCATGGAGAACTGGGAGCCTTGTTATGCTGATGGGCGGGATGTAAATTGCCAACAGCCACTCGGGAGAGGTGTATGGTGTTTCCTGAAACATCTAAAAAACAAAGCAACAGAGCCTAGGGCACTTCCACTTATGGTCCTATAGCTTAGGGAAATTAAAATCAAAAAGACACAGCCACCCGAAAATTTGGGACTGCTCTGTTTAGAAGAACCTCATTTACGGTACAAGTTCAATATCGCAGAAAGTGAAAAATGGATAAAGAAGTTGTGGTACTTACGTACAATGCAATATCACTCAGCAATGAAATCTATGTCATCAGGCCCATAGCAGCATAATGAGTGGATTCAGGTATGATGATTCTAACTGAAATAAGTCACACAGAAAAAGAAACATCATAAGATACCACTAATACACGGAATGTAAACTTGGGTACACAGGAACTGGATTACAAAACAGAACAGGGTCTCAAATTTAGAAAACCAACTTATGCTTGCTTAAGGGGAAAGGTGAGTTGGGGTGCTGCATAAAACCAGAGATTGAAATGAGCACAGATAAAGTTCCTTAAGCCAAATATGGAATAGACAAGAACTACTCCTTGCTCAATGAAATGGACTCAACACCCCATATTAAACGCCTAAGAATGTACCTGACTAGTAAGTATCTTAAAACCTATGGAATGCTATGTCTCTGAAAGAAAATCAAGCGTGTGTACAGGGGCATAAACGCAGCAGTGATAGGATTGGAGAGGTTCGGTGAGCAAATGAAAACCCTTTGATGTCATATTGCATGGTACCCATTCCACCGGTCTCAACTCTCCAGGTTTAAGGGGTTCTTCCTTCAGCTAAAACATGCACGTGGAACCCAGAGTATGATCAACCGTGTGATCGGGAGACGTGTTCCAATATGTCTCAGTTCTCGTCCCCTGGTACTCGGGTGCAACATTCCAGATGCTTTACTAACACTCTCCCGACTTGGAGAGTCAGTGCCTTTAACCTCCTGTTTGCCCCAGTTTGCAATTTCTGCGGAAGATGTACAGGAGTAGGGAGAACCAATGAGAGACTAGCTGGAGGTGTCTGGACGGGCAAATTTAACTCTCATTTCGCACCAGGAAGAAGAATTGACCAAAGGCTCAGCGTGCCGTGCCGGAACCAGATTAGGGCCTGAAGCAATCCTGCGGTGTTGCGGCCAGCTCACAAGAAAGCGAGTTGAAGAAAGGAGCTCAGGGGCACTGTAATTCACAAACCTGCAGAGTTATAAATGACAGCTGTCGTCCAAAAATATACTGAAGTAAGGTTGCCAAGAGGACTTGAAAGCGGGGCAGAATTGCAGGAAACCGATTTCAGGAGGTAGACTGGAATTGCATTTAAAGCATAGGAAAAGAGGCAGAACGTCCACAATGATGCACTTGGACAAAAAGGGCGTATGCGTTTTTTCCTGAATATATTCAGGAAAAAACGCATACGCACTTTTTGGCCAACCAAGCAAGCTTGCAATGGAAATCTGCACTACAATGAAGTCTCACTTCCCCACGGTCAAAATGGCCACCTGAAAAAAGTGTAAAATCCAAAAAGGCAGGACAGGCCATGGAGAACTGGGAGCCTTGTTATGCTGATGGGCGGGATGTAAATTGCCAACAGCCACTCGGGAGAGGTGTATGGTGTTTCCTGAAACATCTAAAAAACAAAGCAACAGAGCCTAGGGCACTTCCACTTATGGTCCTATAGCTTAGGGAAATTAAAATCAAAAAGACACAGCCACCCCAAAGTTTGGGACGGCTGTTTACAAGAACCTCGTTTACGGTACAAGTTCAATATCGCAGAAAGTGAAAAATGGATAAAGAATTTGTGGTACTTACGTACAATGCAATATCACTCAGCAATGAAATCTATGTCATCAGGCCCGTAGCAGCATAATGAGTGGATTCAGGTATCATGATTCTAACAGAAATAAGTCACACAGAAAAAGAAACATCATAAGATACCACTAATACACGGAATGTAAACTTGGGTACACAGGAACTGGATTACAAAACAGAACAGGGTCTCAAATTTAGAAAACCAACTTATGCTTGCTTAAGGGGAAAGGTGAGTTGGGGTGCTGCATAAACCAGAGATTGAAATGAGCACAGATAAAGTTCCTTAAGCCAAATATGGAATAGACAAGAACTACTCCTTGCTCAACCAAATGGACTCAACACCCCATATTAAACGCCTAAGAATGTACCTGACTAGTCAGTATCTTAAAACCTATGGATTGCTATGTCTCTGAAAGAAAATCAATCGTGTGTACAGAGGCATAAACGCAGCAGTGATAGGATTGGAGAGGTTCGGTGAGCAAATGAAGACCCTTTGAAGTCATATTGCATGGGACCCATTCCACGGGTCTCAACTCTCCAGGTTTAAGGGATTCTTCCTTCAGCTAAAACATGCACGTGGAACCCAGAGTATGATCAACCGTGTGATCGGGAGACGTGTTCCAATATGTCTCAGTTCTCGTCCCCTGGTACTCGGGTGCAACATTCCAGATGCTTTACTAACACTCTCCCGACTTGGAGAGTCAGTGCCTTTAACCTCCTGTTTGGCCCAGTTTGCAATTTCTGCGGAAGATGTACAGGAATAGGGAGAACCAATGAGAGACTAGCTGGAGGTATCTGGACGGGCAAATTTAACTCTCATTTCGCACCAGGAAGAATAATTGACCAAAGGCTCAGCGTGCCGTGTCGGAACCAGATTAGGGCCTGAAGCAATCCTGCGGTGTTGCGGCCAGCTCACAAGAAAGCGAGTTGAAGAAAGGAGCTCAGGGGCACTGTAATTCACAAACCTGCAGAGTTATAAATGACAGCTATCGTCCAAAAATATACTGAAGTAAGGCTGCCAAGAGGACTTGAAAGCGGGGCAGAATTGCAGGAAACCGATTTCAGGAGGTAGACTGGAATTGCATTTAAAGCATAGGAAAAGAGGCAGAACGTCCACAATGATGCACTTGGCCAAAAAGGGCGTATGCGTTTTTTCCTGAATATATTCAGGAAAAAACGCATACGCCCTTTTTGGCCAACCAAGCAAGCTTGCAAAGGAAATCTGCACTACAATGAAGTCTCACTTCCCCCTGGTCAAAAGGGCCACCTGAAAAAAGTGTAAAATCCAGAAAGGCAGGACAGGCCATGGAGAACTGGGAGCCTTGTTATGCTGATGGGCGGGATGTAAATTGCCAACAGCCACTCGGGAGAGGTGTATGGTGTTTCCTGAAACATCTAAAAAACAAAGCAACAGAGCCTAGGGCACTTCCACTTATGGTCCTATAGCTTAGGGAAATTAAAATCAAAAAGACACAGCCACCCGAAAATTTGGGACTGCTCTGTTTACAAGAACCTCATTTACGGTACAAGTTCAATATCGCAGAAAGTGAAAAATGGATAAAGAAGTTGTGGTACTTACGTACAATGCAATATCACTCAGCAATGAAATCTATGTCATCAGGCCCATAGCAGCATAATGAGTGGATTCAGGTATGATGATTCTAACTGAAATAAGTCACACAGAAAAAGAAACATCATAAGATACCACTAATACACGGAATGTAAACTTGGGTACACAGGAACTGGATTACAAAACAGAACAGGGTCTCAAATTTAGAAAACCAACTTATGCTTGCTTAAGGGGAAAGGTGAGTTGGGGTGCTGCATAAAACCAGAGATTGAAATGAGCACAGATAAAGTTCCTTAAGCCAAATATGGAATAGACAAGAACTACTCCTTGCTCAATGAAATGGACTCAACACCCCATATTAAACGCCTAAGAATGTACCTGACTAGTAAGTATCTTAAAACCTATGGAATGCTATGTCTCTGAAAGAAAATCAAGCGTGTGTACAGGGGCATAAACGCAGCAGTGATAGGATTGGAGAGGTTCGGTGAGCAAATGAAAACCCTTTGATGTCATATTGCATGGTACCCATTCCACGGGTCTCAACTCTCCAGGTTTAAGGGGTTCTTCCTTCAGCTAAAACATGCACGTGGAACCCAGAGTATGATCAACCGTGTGATCGGGAGACGTGTTCCAATATGTCTCAGTTCTCGTCCCCTGGTACTCGGGTGCAACATTCCAGATGCTTTACTAACACTCTCCCGACTTGGAGAGTCAGTGCCTTTAACCTCCAGTTTGACCCAGTTTGCAATTTCTGCGGAAGATGTACAGGAGTAGGGAGAACCAATGAGAGACTAGCTGGAGGTGTCTGGACGGGCAAATTTAACTCTCATTTCGCACCAGGAAGAAGAATTGACCAAAGGCTCAGCGTGCCGTGCCGGAACCAGATTAGGGCCTGAAGCAATCCTGCGGTGTTGCGGCCAGCTCACAAGAAAGCGAGTTGAAGAAAGGAGCTCAGGGGCACTGTAATTCACAAACCTGCAGAGTTATAAATGACAGCTATCGTCCAAAAATATACTGAAGTAAGGCTGCCAAGAGGACTTGAAAGCGGGGCAGAATTGCAGGAAACCGATTTCAGGAGGTAGACTGGAATTGCATTTAAAGCATAGGAAAAGAGGCAGAACGTCCACAATGATGCACTTGGCCAAAAAGGGCGTATGCGTTTTTTCCTGAATATATTCAGGAAAAAACGCATACGCCCTTTTTGGCCAACCAAGCAAGCTTGCAAAGGAAATCTGCACTACAATGAAGTCTCACTTCCCCCCGGTCAAAAGGGCCACCTGAAAAAAGTGTAAAATCCAGAAAGGCAGGACAGGCCATGGAGAACTGGGAGCCTTGTTATGCTGATGGGCGGGATGTAAATTGCCAACAGCCACTCGGGAGAGGTGTATGGTGTTTCCTGAAACATCTAAAAAACAAAGCAACAGAGCCTAGGGCATTTCCACTTATGGTCCTATAGCTTAGGGAAATTAAAATCAAAAAGACACAGCCACCCGAAAGTTTGGGACGGCTCTGTTTACAAGAACCTCATTTACGGTACAAGTTCAATATCGCAGAAAGTGAAAAATGGATAAAGAAGTTGTGGTACTTACGTACAATGCAATATCACTCAGCAATGAAATCTATGTCATCAGGCCCATAGCAGCATAATGAGTGGATTCAGGTATGATGATTCTAACTGAAATAAGTCACACAGAAAAAGAAACATCATAAGATACCACTAATACACGGAATGTAAACTTGGCTACAGAGGAACTGGATTACAAAACAGAACAGGGTCTCAAATTTAGAAAACCAACTTATGCTTGCTTAAGGGGAAAGGTGAGTTGGGGTGCTGCATAAAACCAGAGATTGAAATGAGCACAGATAAAGTTCCTTAAGCCAAATATGGAATAGACAAGAACTACTCCTTGCTCAACCAAATGGACTCAACACCCCATATTAAACGCCTAAGAATGTACCTGACTAGTCAGTATCTTAAAACCTATGGATTGCTATGTCTCTGAAAGAAAATCAATCGTGTGTACAGAGGCATAAACGCAGCAGTGATAGGATTGGAGAGGTTCGGTGAGCAAATGAAGACCCTTTGAAGTCATATTGCATGGGACCCATTCCACGGGTCTCAACTCTCCAGGTTTAAGGGATTCTTCCTTCAGCTAAAACATGCACGTGGAACCCAGAGTATGATCAACCGTGTGATCGGGAGACGTGTTCCTATATGTCTCAGTTCTCGTCCCCTGGTACTCGGGTGCAACATTCCAGATGCTTTACTAACACTCTCCCGACTTGGAGAGTCAGTGCCTTTAACCTCCTGTTTGGCCCAGTTTGCAATTTCTGCGGAAGATGTACAGGAATAGGGAGAACCAATGAGAGACTAGCTGGAGGTGTCTGGACGGGCAAATTTAACTCTCATTTCGCACCAGGAAGAAGAATTGACCAAAGGCTCAGCGTGCCGTGTCGGAACCAGATTAGGGCCTGAAGCAATCCTGCGGTGTTGCGGCCAGCTCACAAGAAAGCGAGTTGAAGAAAGGAGCTCAGGGGCACTGTAATTCACAAACCTGCAGAGTTATAAATGACAGCTATCGTCCAAAAATATACTGAAGTAAGGCTGCCAAGAGGACTTGAAAGCGGGGCAGAATTGCAGGAAACCGATTTCAGGAGGTAGACTGGAATTGCATTTAAAGCATAGGAAAAGAGGCAGAACGTCCACAATGATGCACTTGGCCAAAAAGGGCGTATGCGTTTTTTCCTGAATATATTCAGGAAAAAACGCATACGCCCTTTTTGGCCAACCAAGCAAGCTTGCAAAGGAAATCTGCACTACAATGAAGTCTCACTTCCCCCCGGTCAAAAGGGCCACCTGAAAAAAGTGTAAAATCCAGAAAGGCAGGACAGGCCATGGAGAACTGGGAGCCTTGTTATGCTGATGGGCGGGATGTAAATTGCCAACAGCCACTCGGGAGAGGTGTATGGTGTTTCCTGAAACATCTAAAAAACAAAGCAACAGAGCCTAGGGCACTTCCACTTATGGTCCTATAGCTTAGGGAAATTAAAATCAAAAAGACACAGCCACCCGAAAATTTGGGACTGCTCTGTTTACAAGAACCTCATTTACGGTACAAGTTCAATATCGCAGAAAGTGAAAAATGGATAAAGAAGTTGTGGTACTTACGTACAATGCCATATCACTCAGCAATGAAATCTATGTCATCAGGCCCATAGCAGCATAATGAGTGGATTCAGGTATGATGATTCTAACTGAAATAAGTCACACAGAAAAAGAAACATCATAAGATACCACTAATACACAGAATGTAAACTTGGGTACACAGGAACTGGATTACAAAACAGAACAGGGTCTCAAATTTAGAAAATCAACTTATGCTTGCTTAAGGGGAAAGGTGAGTTGGGGTGCTGCATAAAACCAGAGATTGAAATGAGCACAGATAAAGTTCCTTAAGCCAAATATGGAATAGACAAGAACTACTCCTTGCTCAATGAAATGGACTCAACACCCCATATTAAACGCCTAAGAATGTACCTGACTAGTAAGTATCTTAAAACCTATGGAATGCTCTGTCTCTGAAAGAAAATCAAGCGTGTGTACAGGGGCATAAACGCAGCAGTGATAGGATTGGAGAGGTTCGGTGAGCAAATGAAGACCCTTTGATGTCATATTGCATGGTACCCATTCCACGGGTCTCAACTCTCCAGGTTTAAGGGATTCTTCCTTCAGCTAAAACATGCACGTGGAACACAGAGTATGATCAACCGTGTGATCGGGAGACGTGTTCCAATATGTCTCAGTTCTCGTCCCCTGGTACTCGGGTGCAACATTCCAGATGCTTTACTAACACTCTCCCGACTTGGAGAGTCAATGCCTTTAACCTCCTGTTTGGCCCAGTTTGCAATTTCTGCGGAAGATGTACAGGAGTAGGGAGAACCAATGAGAGACTAGCTGGAGGTGTCTGGACGGGCAAATTTAACTCTCATTTCGCACCAGGAAGAAGAATTGACCAAAGGCTCAGCGTGCCGTGCCGGAACCAGATTAGGGCCTGAAGCAATCCTGCGGTGTTGCGGCCAGCTCACAAGAAAGCGAGTTGAAGAAAGGAGCTCAGGGGCACTGTAATTCACAAACCTGCAGAGTTATAAATGACAGCTATCGTCCAAAAATATACTGAAGTAAGGCTGCCAAGAGGACTTGAAAGCGGGGCAGAATTGCAGGAAACCGATTTCAGGAGGTAGACTGGAATTGCATTTAAAGCATAGGAAAAGAGGCAGAACGTCCACAATGATGCACTTGGCCAAAAGGGCATATGCGTTTCTTCCTGAATATATTCAGGAAAAAACGCATACGCCCTTTTTGGCCAACCAAGCAAGCTTGCAAAGGAAATCTGCACTACAATGAAGTCTCACTTCCCCCCGGTCAAAAGGGCCACCTGAAAAAAGTGTAAAATCCAAAAAGGCAGGACAGGCCATGGAGAACTGGGAGCCTTGTTATGCTGATGGGCGGGATGTAAATTGCCAACAGCCACTCGGGAGAGGTGTATGGTGTTTCCAGAAACATCTAAAAAACAAAGCAACAGAGCCTAGGGCACTTCCACTTATGGTCCTATAGCTTAGGGAAATTAAAATCAAAAAGACACAGCCACCCCAAAGTTTGGGACGGCTCTGTTTACAAGAACCTCGTTTACGGTACAAGTTCAATATCGCAGAAAGTGAAAAATGGATAAAGAATTTGTGGTACTTACGTACAATGCAATATCACTCAGCAATGAAATCTATGTCATCAGGCCCGTAGCAGCATAATGAGTGGATTCAGGTATCATGATTCTAACAGAAATAAGTCACACAGAAAAAGAAACATCATAAGATACCACTAATACACGGAATGTAAACTTGGGTACACAGGAACTGGATTACAAAACAGAACAGGGTCTCAAATTTAGAAAACCAACTTATGCTTGCTTAAGGGGAAAGGTGAGTTGGGGTGCTGCATAAACCAGAGATTGAAATGAGCACAGATAATGTTCCTTAAGCCAAATATGGAATAGACAAGAACTGCTCCTTGCTCAACCAAATGGACTCAACACCCCATATTAAACGCCTAAGAATGTACCTGACTAGTCAGTATCTTAAAACCTATGGATTGCTATGTCTCTGAAAGAAAATCAATCGTGTGTACAGAGGCATAAATGCAGCAGTGATAGGATTGGAGAGGTTCGGTGAGCAAATGAAGACCCTTTGAAGTCATATTGCATGGGACCCATTCCACGGGTCTCAACTCTCCAGGTTTAAGGGATTCTTCCTTCAGCTAAAACATGCACGTGGAAACCAGAGTATGATCAACCGTGTGATCGGGAGACGTGTTCCAATATGTCTCAGTTCTCGTCCCCTGGTACTCGGGTGCAACATTCCAGATGCTTTACTAACACTCTCCCGACTTGGAGAGTCAGTGCCTTTAACCTCCTGTTTGGCCCAGTTTGCAATTTCTGCGGAAGATGTACAGGAATAGGGAGAACCAATGAGAGACTAGCTGGAGGTGTCTGGACGGGCAAATTTAACTCATTTCTCACCAGGAAGAAGAATTGACCAAAGGCTCAGCGTGCCGTGCCGGAACCAGATTAGGGCCTGAAGCAATCCTGCGGTGTTGCGGCCAGCTCACAAGAAAGCGAGTTGAAGAAAGGAGCTCAGGGGCACTGTAATTCACAAACCTGCAGAGTTATAAATGACAGCTATCGTCCAAAAATATACTGAAGTAAGGCTGCCAAGAGGACTTGAAAGCGGGGCAGAATTGCAGGAAACCGATTTCAGGAGGTAGACTGGAATTGCATTTAAAGCATAGGAAAAGAGGCAGAACGTCCACAATGATGCATTTGGCCAAAAAGGGAGTATGCGTTTTTTCGTGAATATATTCAGGAAAAAACGCATACGCCCTTTTTGGCCAACCAAGCAAGCTTGCAAAGGAAATCTGCACTACAATGAAGTCTCACTCCCCCCCACTCAAAAGGGCCACCTGAAAAATGTGTAAAATCCAGAAAGGCAGGACAGGCCATGGAGAACTGGGAGCCTTGTTATGCTGATGGGCGGGATGTAAATTGCCAACAGCCACTCGCGAGAGGTGTATGGTGTTTCCTGAAACATCTAAAAAACAAAGCAACAGAGCATAGGGCACTTCCACTTATGGTCCTATAGCTTAGGGAAATTAAAATCAAAAAGACACAGCCACCCCAAAGTTTGGGACGGCTCTGTTTACAAGAACCTCATTTACGGTACAAGTTCAATATCGCAGAAAGTGAAAAATGGATAAAGAAGTTGTGGTACTTACGTACAATGCAATATCACTCAGCAATGAAATCTATGTCATCAGGCCAATAGCAGCATAATGAGTGGATTCAGGTATGATGATTCTAACTGAAATAAGTCACACAGAAAAAGAAACATCATAAGATACCACTAATACACGGAATGTAAACTTGGCTACACAGGAACTGGATTACAAAACAGAACAGGGTCTCAAATTTAGAAAACCAACTTATGCTTGCTTAAGGGGAAAGGTGAGTTGGGGTGCTGCATAAAACCAGAGATTGAAATGAGCACAGATAAAGTTCCTTAAGCCAAATATGGAATAGACAAGAACTACTCCTTGCTCAATGAAATGGACTCAACACCCCATATTAAACGCCTAAGAATGTACCTAACTAGTAAGTATCTTAAAACCTATGGATTGCTATGTCTCTGAAAGAAAATCAAGCATGTGTACAAGGGCATAAACGCAGCAGTGATAGGATTGGAGAGGTTCGGTGAGCAAATGAAGACCCTTTGAAGTCATATTGCATGGGACCCATTCCACGGGTCTCAACTCTCCAGGTTTAAGGGATTCTGCCTTCAGCTAAAACATGCATGTGGAACCCAGAGTATGATCAACCGTGTGATTGGGAGACGTGTTCCAATATGTCTCAGTTTTTGTCCCCTGGTACTCGGGTGAAACATTCCAGACGCTTTACTAACACACTCCCGACTTGGAGAGTCAGTGCCTTTAACCTCCTGTTTGGTCCAGTTTGCAATTTCTGCGGAAGATGAACAGGAATAGGGAGAACCAATGAGAGACTAGCTGGAGGTTTCTGGACGGGCAAATTTAACTCTCATTTCCCACCAGGAAGAAGAATTAACCAAAGGCTCAGCGTGCCGTGCCAGAATCAGATTAGGGCCTGAAGCAATCCTGCGGTGCTGCGGCCAGCTCACAAGAAAGCGAGTTGAAGAAAGGAGCTCAGGGGCACTGTAATTCACAAACCTGCAGAGTTATAAATGACAGCTATCGTCCAAAAATATACTGAAGTAAGGCCGCCAAGAGGACTTGAAAGCGGGGCAGAATTGCAGGAAACCGATTTCAGGAGGTAGACTGGAATTGCATTTAAAGCATAGGAAAAGAGGCAGAACGTCCACAATGATGCACTTCGCCAAAAAGGGCGTATGCGTTTTTTCCTGAATATATTCAGGAAAAAACGCATACGCCCTTTTTGGCCAACCAAGCAAGCTTGCAAAGGAAATCTGCACTACAATGAAGTCTCACTTCCCCCGGGTCAAAAGGGCCACCTGAAAAAAGTGTAAAATCCAGAAAGGCAGGACAGGCCATGGAGAACTGGGAGCCTTGTTATGCTGATGGGCGGGATGTAAATTGCCAACAGCCACTCGGGAGAGGTGTATGGTGTTTCCTGAAACATCTAAAAAACAAAGCAACAGAGCCTAGGGCACTTCCACTTATGGTCCTATAGCTTAGGGAAATTAAAATCAAAAAGACACAGCCACTCGAAAGTTTGGGACGGCTCTGTTTACAAGAACCTCATTTACGGTACAAGTTCAATATCGCAGAAAGTGAAAAATGGATAAAGAAGTTGTGGTACTTACATACAATGCAATATCACTCAGCAATGAAATCTATGTCATCAGGCCCATAGCAGCATAATGAGTGGATTCAGGTATGATGATTCTAACTGAAATAAGTCACACAGAAAAAGAAACATCATAAGATACCACTAATACACGGAATGTAAACTTGGGTACACAGGAACTGGATTACAAAACAGAACAGGGTCTCAAATTTAGAAAACCAACTTATGCTTGCTTAAGGGGAAAGGTGAGTTGGGGTGCTGCATAAAACCAGAGATTGAAATGAGCACAGATAAAGTTCCTTAAGCCAAATATGGAATAGACAAGAACTACTCCTTGCTCAACGAAATGGACTCAACATCCCATATTAAACGCCTAAGAATGTACCTGACTAGTAAGTATCTTAAAACCTATGGATAGCTATGTCTCTGAATGAAAATCAAGCATGTGTACAGGGGCATAAACGCAGCAGTGATAGGATTGGAGAGGTTCGGTGAGCAAATGAAGACCCTTTGAAGTCATATTGCAGGGTACCCATTCCACAGGTCTCAACTCTACAGGTGTAAGGGATTCTGCCTTCGGCGAAAACATGCATGTGGAACCCAGAGTATGATCAACCGTGTGATCGGGAGACGTGTTCCAATATGTCGCAGTTCTCGTCCCCTGGTACTCGGGTGCAACATTCCAGACGCTTTACTAACACTCTCCCAACTTGGAGAGTCAGTGCCTTTAACCTCCTGTTGGCCCAGTTTGCAATTTCTGCGGAAGATGAACAGGAATAGGAGAACCAATGAGAGACTAGCTGGAGGTGTCTGGACGGGCAAATTTAACTCCCATTTCCCACCAGGAAGAGGAATTAACCAAAGGCTCAGCGTGCCGTACCGGAACGCAATTAGGGCCTGAAGCAATCGTGCGATGTTGCAGCCAGCTCACAAGAAAGCGAGTTGAAGAAAGGAGCTCAGGGGCACTGTAATTCACAAACCTGCAGAGTTATAAATGACAGCTATCGTCCAAAAATATAGTGAAGTAAGGCTGCCAAGAGGACTTGAAAGCGGGGCAGAATTGCAGGAAACCGATTTCAGGAGGTAGACTGGAATTGCATTTAAAGCATAGGAAAAGAGGCAGAACGTCCACAATGATGCACTTGGCCAAAAAGGGCATATGCGTTTTTTCCTGAATATATTCAGGAGAAAACGCATACGCACTTTTTGGCCAACCAAGCAAGCTTGCAAAGGAAATCTGCACTACATTGAAGTCTCACTTCCCCCCGGTCAAAAGGGTCTTCTGAAAAAAGTGTAAAATCCAGAAAGGCAGGACAGGCCATGGAAAACTGGGAGCCTTGTTATGCTGATGGGCGGGATGTAAATTGCCAACAGCCACTAGGGAGAAGTGTATGGTGTTTTGTGAAACATCTAAAAAACAAAGCAACGGAGCCTAGGGCACTTCCACTTATGGTCCTATAGCTTAGGGAAATTAAAATCAAAAAGACAGAGCCACCCCAAATTTGGGATGGCTCTGTTTACAAGAAACCCGTTTATGGTACAAGTTCAATATCGCAGAAACTGAAAAATGAATAAAAATTGTGGTACTTACGTACAATGCAATATCACTCCGCAATGAAATCTATGTCATCAGGCCCGTAGCAGCATAATGGGTGGATTCAGGTATGATGATTCTAACTCAAATAACTCACACAGAAAAAGAAACATCATAAGATATCACTAATACACGGAATGTAAACTTGGCTACACAGGAACTGATTACAAAACAAAACAGGGTCTCAAATTTAGAAAACCAACTTATGCTTGCTTAAGGGGAAATTTGAGTTGGGGTGCTGCATCAAACCAGAGATTGAAATGAGCACAGATAAAGTTCCTTAAGCCAAATATGGAATAGACAAGAGCTACTCCTTGCTCAACGAAATGGACTCAACACACCATATTAAACGCCTAAGAATGTACCTGACTAGTAAGTATCTTAAAACCTATGGATTGCTATGTCTCCGAAAGAGAATCAAGCGTGTGTACAGGGGCATAAACGCAGCAGTGATAGGATTGGAGAAGTTCGGTGAGCAAATGAAGACCCTTTGAAGTCATATTGCATGGTACCCATTCCACAGGTGTCAACTCTCCAGGTTTAAAGGATTCTGCCTTCAGCTAAAACATGCATGTGGAACCCAGAGTATGATCAACCGTGTGATCGGGAGACGTGTTCCAATATGTCTCAGTTCTCGTCCCCTGTTACTCGGGTGCAACATTCCAGACGCTTTACTAACACTCTCCCGACTTGGAGAGTCAGTGCCTTTAACCTCCTGTTTCGCCCAGTTTGCAATTTCTGCGGAAGATGAACAGGAATAGGAGAACCAATGAGAGACTAGCTGGAGGTGTCTGGATGCACAAATTTAAATGTCATTTCCCACCAGGAAGAGGAATTAACCAAAGGCTCAGCGTGCCGTGCCGGAACAAGATTAGGGCCTGAAGCAATCCTGCGGGGTTGCGGCCAGCTCACAAGAAAGCGAGTTGAAGAAAGGAGCTCAGGGGCACTGTAATTCACAAACCTGCAGAGTTATAAATGACAGCTATCGTCCAAAAATATACTGAAGTAAGGCTGCCAAGAGGACTTGAAAGCGGGGCAGAATTGCAGGAAACCGATTTCAGGAGGTAGACTGGAATTGCATTTAAAGCATAGGAAAAGAGGCAGAACGTCCACAATGATGCACTTGGCCAAAAAGGGCGTATGCGTTTTTTCCTGAATGTATTCAGGAAAAAACGCATACGCACTTTTGGGCCAACCAAGCAAGCTTGCAAAGGAAATCTGCACTACAATGAAGTCTCACTTCCCCCCGGTCAAAAGGGCCACCTGAAAAAAGTGTAAAATGCAGAAAGGCAGGACAGGCCATGGAGAACTGGGAGCCTTGTTATGCTGATGGGCGGGATGTAAATTGCCAAGAGCCACTGGGAAGAAGTGTATGGTGCTTCCAGAAACATCTAAAATGCATAGAAACGGAGCCTAGGGCACTTCCAATTATGGTCCTATAGCTTAGGGAAATTAAAATCAAAAAGACACAGCCACCCCAGTTTGGGACGGCTCTGTTTACAAGAACCTCATTTACGGTACAAGTTCAATATCGCAGAAAGTGAAAAATGCATAAAGAAGTTGTGGTACTTACGTACAATGCAATATCACTCAGCAATGAAATCTATGTCATCAGGCCCGTAGCAGCATAATGAGTGGATTCAGGTATGATGATTCTACCTGAAATAAGTCACACAGAAAAAGAAACATCATAAGATATCACTAATACACGGAATGTAAACTTGGCTACACAGGAACTGGATTACAAAACAGAACAGGGTCTCAAATTTAGAAAACCAACTTATGCTTGCTTAAGGGGAAAGGTGAGTTGGGGTGCTGCATAAAACCAGAGATTGAAATGAGCACAGATAAAGTTCCTTAAGCCAAATATGGAATAGACCAGAGCTACTCCTTGCTCAACGAAATGGACTCAACAGCCCATATTAAACGCCTAAGAATGTACCTGACTAGTAAATATCTTAAAACCTATGGATTGCTATGTCTCTGAAAGAGAATCAAGCGTGTGTACAGGGGCATAAACGCAGCAGTGATAGGATTGGAGAGGTTCGGTGAGCAAATGAAGACCCTTTGAAGTCATATTGCATGGTACCCATTCCACGGGTCTCAACTCTCCAGGTTTAAGGGATTCTTCCTTCAGCTAAAACATGCATGTGGAACCCAGAGTATGATCAACCGTGTGATCGGGAGACGTGTTCCAATATGTCTCAGTTCTCGTCCCCTGGTACTTGGGTGCAACATTCCAGATGCTTTACTAACACTCTCCCAACTTGGAGAGTCAGTGCCTTTAACCTCCTGTTTGGCCCAGTATGCAATTTCTGCAGAAGATGAACAGGAATAGGGAGAACCAATGAGAGACTAGCTGGAGGTGTCTGGACGCGCAAATTTAACTGTCATTTCCCACCAGGAAGAGGAATTAACCAAAGGCTCAGCGTGCCGTGCCGGAACCAGATTAGGGCCGGAAGCAATCCTGTGGTGTTGTGGCCAGCTCCCAAGAAAGCGTGTTGAAGAAAGGAGCTCAGGGGCACTGTAATTCACAAACCTGCAGAGTTATAAATGACAGCTATCATCCAAAAATATACTGAAGGAAGGCTGCCAAGAGGACTTGAAAGCGGGGCAGAATTGCAGGAAACCGATTTCAGGAGGTAGACTGGAATTGCATTTAAAGCATAGGAAAAGAGGCAGAACGTCCACAATGATGCACTTGGCCAAAAAGGGCGTATGCGTTTTTTCCTGAATATATTCAGGAAAAAACGCATACGGCCTTTTTGGCCAACCAAGCAAGCTTACAAAGGAAATCTGCACTACAATGAAGTCTCACTTCCCCCCGGTCAAAAAGACCATCTGAAAAAAGTGTAAAATCCAGAAAGGCAGGACATGCGATGGAGAACTGGGAGCCTTGTTATGCTGATGGGCGGGATGTAAATTGCCAACAGCCACTGGGGAGAAGTGTATGGTGTTTCCTGAAACATCTAAAAAACAAAGCAACAGAGCCTAGGGCACTTCCACTTATGGTCCTATAGCTTAGGGAAATTAAAATCAAAAAGACACAGCCACCCCAATGTTTGGGACGGCTCTGTTTACAAGAACCTCGTTTACGGTACAAGTTCAATATCACTGAAAGTGAAAAATGGATAAAGAAATTGTGGTACTTACGTACAATGCAATATCACTCAGCAATGAAATCTATGTCATCAGGCCCATAGCAGCATAATGAGTGGATTCAGGTATGATGATTCTAACTGAAATAAGTCACACAGAAAAAGAAACATCATAAGATATCACTAATACACGGAATGTAAACTTGGCTACACAGGAACTGGATTACAAAACAGAACAGGGTCTCAAATTTAGAAAACCAACTTTTGCTTGCTTAACGGGTAATGTGAGTTGGGGTGCTGCATAAAACCAGAGATTGAAATGAGCACAGATAAAGTTCCTTAAGCCAAATATGGAATAGACAAGAGCTACTCCTTGCTCAACGAAATGGACTCAACAGCCCATATTAAACGCCTAAGAATGTACCTGACTAGTAAGTATCTTAAAACCTATGGATTGCTATGTCTCTGAAAGAGAATCAAGCCTGTGTACAGGGGCATAAACGCAGCAGTGATAGGATTGGAGAGGTTCGGTGAGCAAATGAAGACCCTTTGAAGTCATATTGCATGGTACCCATTCCACGGGTCTCAACTCTCCAGGTTTAAGGGATTCTGCCTTCAGCTAAAACATGCACGTGGAACCCAGAGTATGATCAACCGTGTGATCGGGAGACGTGTTCCAATATGTCTCAGTTCTCGTCCCCTGGTACTCGGGTGCAACATTCCAGACGCTTTACTAACACTCTCCCAACTTGGAGAGTCAGTGCCTTTAACCTCCTGTTTGGCCCAGTTTGCAATTTCTGCGGAAGATGTACAGGAATAGGGAGAACCAATGAGAGACTAGCTGGAGGTGTCTGGACGGGCAAATTTAACTCTCATTTCCCACCAGGAAGAGGAATTAACCAAAGGCTCAGCGTGCCGTGCCGGAACCAGATTAGGGCCTGAAGCAATCCTGCGGTGTTGCAGCCAGCTCACAAGAAAGCGAGTTGAAGAAAGGAGCTCAGGGGCACTGTAATTCACAAACCTGCAGAGTTATAAATGACAGCTATCGTCCAAAAATATACTGAAGTAAGGTTGCCAAGAGAACTTGAAAGCGGGGCAGAATTGCAGGAAACCGATTTCAGGAGGTAGACTGGAATTGCATTTAAAGCATAGGAAAAGAGGCAGAATGTCCACAATGATGCACTTGGACAAAAAGGGCGTATGCGTTTTTTCCTGAATGTATTCAGGAAAAAACGCATACGTCCTTTTTGGCCAACCAAGCAAGCTTGCAAAGGAAATCTGCACTACAATGAAGTCTCACTTCCCCCCGGTCAAAAGGGCCATCTGAAAAAAGTGTAAAATCCAGAAAGGCAGGACAGGCCATGGAGATCTGGGAGCCTTGTTATGCTGATGGGCGCGATGTAAATTGCCAACAGCCACTCGGGAGAAGTGTATGGTGTTTTCTGAAACATCTAAAAAACAATGCAAGAGAGCCTAGGGCACTTCCACTTATGGTGCTGTAGCTTAGGGAAAGTAAAATCAAAAAGACACAGCCACCCTAAAGTTTGGGACGGCTCTGTTTACAAGAACCTCGTTTACGGTACAAGTTCAATATCGCAGAAAGTGAAAAATGGATAAAGAAGTTGTGGTACTTACGTACAATGCAATATCACTCAGCAATGAAATCTATGTCATCAGGCCCGTAGCAGCATAATGAGTGGATTCAGGTATGATGATTCTAACTGAAATAAATCACACAGAAAAAGAAACCATAAGATATCACTAATTCACGGAATGTGAACTTGGCTACACATGAACTGAATTATAAAACAGAACAGGGTCTCAAGTTTAGAAAACCAACTTATGCTTGTTTAAGGGGGAAGGTGAGTTGGGGTGCTGCATAAAACCAGAGTTTGACATTAGCACAGATACTGTTCCATAAGCCAAATGTGTAATAGACAAGACCTACCCCTTGCTCAACAAAATGGACTCAACAATGAGGTATCACCTCACACCTGATAGAATGGGCATCATCAGAAAATCTACAAACAATAAATGCTGGAAAGGGTGTGGAGAAAAGGAACCCTCTTCCACTATTGTTGGGAATATAAATTGTTACATTCACTATGGAGAACAATATGGAGTTTCTTAAGAAACTAACAATAGAATTACCATATGATACAGCAATCCCAGTACTGGACATATACCCAGACAAAACCATAAATCAAAAAGAGACATTCACCACAATGTTCATTGCATCACTATTTACAATATCGAGGTAATGGAAGGAACCTAAATGCCCACAGACAGACGAATGCATAAAGCTGTGGTACATATATAAAATGGAATATTACTAAGTCATGAAAAGGAATGAAATTGGGTCATTTGTAGAGACGTCGATGGATCTAGAGACTGTCATACAGAGTGAAGTAAGTCAGAAAGAGAAAAACAAATCTTGTATATTCATGCATATATGTGGAACCTAGAAAAACCGTACAGATTAACCATTTTGCAAGGCATAAATAGAGCAACAGATGTAGACAACAAATGTATGGACAACAAGGGGGGAAAGCTGTTGGGGGGGTTGTGGTGGGAGGAGTTGAGAGACTGGGATTGGCATGTATACATTTATATGTATAAAATAGATAACCAATAAGAACCTGCTGTATAAAAATATAAAATAAAATTCAAAATTGAAAAGAAATAAAATTTAAAAAATAAAACAGAAAAAACAATTATTCCCTTCACATACATGTATTTATATGAATAAATTATTTCCATGCTTCTATCTGTAAATACAAAAAAGAGGAATAAAATCTACCTTGAACCAAAAACGAAAAAGAGAAAAAAAACACAGAACCCACCAGTTCCACAGAGGAAAACCGTATCAGGGCACTTGCTCCAGTTGTAAACAATTCTGAAGTTGGTCAGTGGTGGGGAATCGTCTCCCATTCAGCCAGCAGCCCCCACGCAACAAGCGTCCTCATTGCAAAGCTGGGGCACCGTGCCGAGGCATCTGTGAGTAAACGTGAGCTGAGCCCCAGGCCAGTTGCTGCTGAACTATTCCCACCCGTCCCAGGTAAAACACCTGAATATATACAAGGACTTGAAAGCCTAGAGGAAGGGACATAGAGCCACACGAGTGACAGCATGCCGGCCGACTTGGTGCCTGCAGGCCAGCCAGGATGGTCCTGGCCCTGGGTGCTCTTCTGGAAGATTTCCATTTCCCTGCCTGAGATACCCGTCCTGTCCCTGCCCCCACTGCTTTTTTCCTTCCTCACCTCTGCCCAGGGAGAAATTCCAGCAGCAGGTATGGGTGACACATCCTCTTCTTTAGCAGGTGGCAGCCTGGCAACTGCTACAGAAAGTCCAGCAGAGCCCCACTCACACTGGGCCACCCACAAAGCCGTGGCCTCTCACTCCCTCCCACCAGCCCAGCCCCGAGACTGCTGACAGGGCAGAGAAAATGGCGTCAGGCACGGCTGCAGGGGCTCTTGCTGCCTGGAGTGGTATTTATATTGATCTCAACCCAGGCACACCTGGGGAGGGCTGGCCGGCACGGTAAGGCTGCCCAGCTCAGCCAATCATCACCCCTCAGGGGCTCACAGTTGCAGAAAATGGAACTTGCTGAACCGGCCAGGTCCAAGGAACAGGTGTGGGCTCCTGAGAGTCAGGATAGACAAGGGGCTGCAGCTTTGGCTTGTTTTCTAATCATTTTATCTGGCCCATGAGTGGGAGACAACTTCAAGAAAACCCTCTCCTAATGAGAGGAACCCAGGAGTCAGAGAGAGGAGGGGTGGGTGGTGGTTGGAGACAGAGGCCTGGTGTCCTGGGTGCAGTGGAAGTCTCTGGAAGACCAGGTGGAGGGAGGCCGCACAGAGTGATGTCCAGGGTCACAGACCTGTCGCAGCTGCTGTTTGTTAGTTCAAGTTCTGCTCTGAGGTGCTCTGTGTCAGCTCTGAGCGACAGGTGAGCTGGGGGTGCTCTGCAATGAGGGCTATGTGCACGGTTCCTGTGTGCCCAGCCCTGCCACAGTACCTGCAAGGGTAGCTCTGTATCCTGGGAGGGGCCTGACCACGAGAGCCCCGTGGGCTGGGGTGGGGGTGGGGTGCCTGCCCAGGTGAGCTCCATATTCTGGGATTGGTCTGACCACGAGAGCCCCATGGGCTGCTGGGGACCTGGTAAAGGATGTCAGGACAGTCAGTGAAGCCACCGAGGATATACCTCCAGTTGCTCCTAATTCCTACACCCTGCTGGTCATTCTACCAACCACCAGGACATGGTATTCTGTATTAGTCTTCAATGATGCCTTCTTCTGTATTCCATTAGTCCCAGAGTCACAAGAAATTTTGGCTTGTGAGTGGCAGGACTCAACATACAACTAAAACAATACTTCCGGGCCGTCTTGCCCCAAGGGTGCAAAAATTCCCACACCATCTTTGGGGAAACCTTAGCTAAAGACCTAAAAGTTCTACCTCTGGAAAAGGAAACCCTCCTTCAGTACGCAGACGACATTCTGATCGCCAGCCCTACTAAGGAGGCCTCTGAACTACCAAGCCAATAAAGGATAGAAGTTGTCCAAGAAAAAGCTCAAATATCACAGACTGCGGTGACCTGCCTGGGCTTCATTCTCACAGAAGGTCGGAGAAGCCCATCCCAGGAAAGGGAAGAAACCATTTTCGGCCTTACTCCTTTCTAAAACTAGAAGACAGCTTAGGGGTTCCTGGGGAGGCCAGGGTTTGCTGCTTCTGGATCCCTAACTACAGTCTACTAGCTGGGCCTCTATATGAAACACTGAAAGGAAAAGATGATGATCCTTTTGAATAGAATCCAGAAGTGGCCTTTCAAGAATGGAAAGAGCAGTCAATTCAGACCCTTGCCCTGGAACTCCCTAATTTAGCTAAACCCTTTGACCTTTACATTCCCGGTGAAAGGTGAATCGCCATTGGAGAATTAGTGCAAAAACTGGGACCACTTGAAATGGAACAATGCAAGAATGCCATCCAGGTAGGATAAACTACGGTCACCAAGGGGCTTGGCCCACTGCCGCATCTGGCCAAGATACTGGCGGTATCTAAAAACCTGGAAATCAGCAACCCAAAAGGCCACCTCCCTCCTAAGGAAAAAAGACCCCACGTGGTGATCCTAACCACCAACCATGCCCTGAAGTTGCAGGGTTTGCTCCGTGGGCACACCAACCTCGAGTGAGGAGGCCCTCCAACTCCAACATCCAGAGAGATAACCGGGGGCAACAGGACACCATGACGACTCGTGTGAACATCACTTGACCTGGAGTTTCTCTCATAAAACAACAAGAGTGTGTCCCAAAAGAGTAGACTACTGCTTGCAGGACTTACTGCCCCCAGAGGGGAGCTAATAATCTTGGCGGGGGAACCGTATATCACACTGTCACCATAGAAAAGCCTACAGACACCGTGATGATGGTGGCCAATAAGACTGGCTGGACTCCTGTTTACTTCAAAAGGCTGTTGACTCAGTGGCCATCATGGTCCTTGATCACCACTGACCCTGGACTGTCTGGGAGTTGAGCAGGCAGGGCTCTGACACCTGGTGCTGTTTGTACGTTAATTCAGGGGCCTAATTGAAGAAAGCGCAGACTACTGGTCAGAGCATCTAGGCTGGCAGAAACGGTCAGCCTAAGGTGGCCGAACAAATGTGGGGCGGGGTGAAACCGGCCCCCACAGCGTCTCTGCACATCTCTTTCCTGGACCCTTAAAGGTCATTAGAATCTATAACGCTTCCAATGCTGGTGCTCAGGTGGACGAGCAGGGAGGCAGGGGGCCTGGGGACAATCAACGTCACCTGGAGGCTGCTGGGGAGAAGCTCTGACCCTCGCCCCTTGGTATGAGGGCTCCCAACTCAGCACTCAGCAGTTACAGAAGAAGGGTCTGCACCCTCAGCACTCCAAGAATGAGGAACGGGACAAAAGGCAGAGGAGGGGTTTGTCCCCAGCAAAGCCCATTAAAAATCCCTGGGAGATAAAAATAGAATCTGGGCAATAAAGTCAAGTCTAACCTTTTTTATCCTTTGTGCTTTGTCTAATTTCATGTGCTCCTAGGGTCCCGCATGCAGAGGTTCCACACCCGGCACTTCAGACCAGATTTCCTAGTGCAGAATGGCTGGGTCGACACCTCAGCTCCTGGGGCCCAGTGCAGACTCCGCGATATAGAGCCTGAGCTGCAGCCAACCCGGCCCTCGAGAGCTCCGCCCCCTCCCTCCCACTGACTCTGACAGGATCTCTACACAGCAGCCCAGCCCACAGCCCATGGGGTAGTGCATGCTCTCACCTCTCCATTCTCTGATCAAAATATAAAGTTTCCTTTGCTTGTGAACCAAACTCAGTCTCGATCTGTTGGCCCCAATGACACTGCACAGGGGGACACTTGTTGGGGTCCACTCTGGAGGATCAGTAACAGAAATTGAGACTATTGTAACCTCAATGAACAGATGTGTGAGCCAAACTGTAGTTAACATAGAACAGTGTATAAGGCTCGGGTAAAATAAGATGTTTCTAACGCTTCCATTGGCTATTTCCATCACTTTATTATAAGCAAGTTCAGTGAAAAGGTTTGTCTTATTTGTCAGGTCAATATTAGAGAAACGAAGTGATTTCTTTCCAAGGATGTACATCTAATAATCTTGGTTAAAGCTTCAATCTTGTTTTAAATGCTTTTCCATTGAAAATGATACCTCTCTTTCAGCTCCCCCATTTCTGAGAAGTATAAAATCTTATAATTTATTATTACCAAAGGGGAAAGGTGGGAGGAGGGATAAACTAACAGTTTGGGATTAACACATACACACTGCTATGTATAAAATAGATCATCAACAAGGAACTACTGTATAGCACAGGGAACTACACTCAACATTTTGCAATAACCTATAAGGGGAAATAATCTGAAAAAGAATAGATATTTTTATTGACATCATCTATCAATGACAGTTAAAGTGTAACCTAAGGGAAGCTGGTGGTGAGTGCTTCTGACCCTGAAGACTTCAATCATCTAAAGTTTGGACTCTGCCTACTTCCCAAGGCCCTTAATGAACATATGTGTAGCCGTAGCTTAAAAAATTCCCCAGTTTGGGTTTCGGGGAGACACTGATTTTGAAAAAGCCCTGGTGTTCTCCTTACATGAATGGGACTCTTCCTACTGCTAACACATGTCTGTCACACCCAGAGGATGGTATACCGTCTGATCGGGAAGAGTTTGGAAAAGGCATCTCATCTCCTCATCTCCTGGTGCTCGGGTTCACCCATCCAGCGTCTTTACTAACAGTCTCCCCACTTGGAGATGGCAGCACTGTCAACATCCTGTTGCGTACAGTTTGGAATTTGTCCAGAGGATGAAGCGGAAGGATGAGGAACAATGAGAGACAAGTCCTAGGTGTTCAGACAGGCACATGTCACTCTAATTTCCAATCAGGAAGATGAATTGACCAAAGGCTAGGGTTGCCCATGGAAACAGTATAGGGCTTGAGGAAATCCCGCTGCTTTGTGGCCAGTTCCCATAAACACAAGTTGAACAATGGAACTCAGGGACAGTAAAATTCACGAAACTGCAGAGTTGAAAATATCCATCACTGAAAAATGTCTTGAGGAAAGTCAGAGAAAAGGACTTGTAAGCAAGGGAGAATGGCAGGAAAGGGATTTGAGGAGGTAGAAAGGACTCGCCATTAAGCACAAGAAAAGGAGCTGAACATTGCCAACATTGCAGTTGGCCAAAAAGGGTGTATGCGTTTTTTTCTGTATATATTCAAGAAAAGGGCATACACTTTTTTAGCCAACCAAACAGGTGGGCACTGGAAGTCAATACTACAAGAGATATCACTTCGCATCAGTCAGAAGAGCCATCCTCATAAAGCGTAAACAACAGAAATGCAGGACAGGGCAAGGAGAAGAGGGAGCCCTGTGAGACTTATAGTGGAAATGTATATTGCCAACGGCCATTCTGGAGAAGTGTATTGTGTTTACTAAAGCATCTAAAAAATGAGCTACAGAGCATAGGGCACTTGCACTCATGGGCGTATATCTTGGGAAAAACAAAAATCGAGAAGACACAGGCACCCCAGTGTTTACCCCCTCTCTGTTTAAAAGATCCTCGACTAGGATATAACTTAAATGTCTCTGGAGAGAAAAAATGGATGGAGATGTGGTACTTAGGTAGAGTGGAATATTATTCAGCCTGGAAATCAATGAAATATGGCCAGTTGTAACAACTCCGGAGGAGTTACGTATGATCATTCTAAGTGACATAATTCAAAAAGAAAAAGACACATATCATAAGATATCACTTAAAGGTGGAATCCAAAATGGCTACACATGAAATAAATTACAAAACAAAAACATAGTCAAATATGTAGAAAACACGCATAAGGCTGCTAAACGGGAAAGGTGGGGAGGGGTGAGGCATCATCCAGGAGGTTGAAATTAGCAAAGATACCATTCCAAATACCAAACTGATAATCAACAAGGCCTACACGGTAGCTAAAAGAACTGCACTCAGCACACTCAAGTCACCGGAAAAGAATATATACGACTGGTAAGAATCTGAAAAAGAATTTACTGATGTCTCTCTGTACGTGAATCAAGTGGATGTACAGCAGCAAGAAACAGAGCTTTGAAAATCAGCTGTAACCAATATAGTAATAAATTGAAAAAAATAAACGACAGAGAGACAGAGAAAACCTCTTACAACTTTTCCTCAGGGCCGGTGATGCAACATGGATTGAACACATCTAGACCCACAGCAGGATGAGACATAAGGCTGGAAACTGTTTGCACTAAGAGAAATGTGAGGTTGGGTGAGGAAATGCACACCCTTTAAAGTAATACTACCTGGTACCCATTCAATGGGTCCCAAATCTGCAGGTTCAAGGGATCTTCCTACAGCTAAAACATGCATGGAAAACCCAGAGGACTGTACACCATGTGATCGGGAGATGTGTCTAAAATGCAGCTCATTTATCCTCTCCTGGTGCTCCTGTTCACCATTCCAGCCACGTTACTTAGAATCTCCCCACTTGGAGAATCAGCACATTTCAACTTCTGTTTCACACATTTTGCAAATTGTGAGGAGGATGAACGGGAAGAGGGGGAACCAATGAGAGAATAGTTGTAGGGGTTTGGACGGGCACATATCACTCTAATTTCCCATTAAGAATAAGAATTGCAAAAAGGCTCAGCCCGCCTCGCCCGAGCCAAAATAGGGCCTGAAGCAATCCTGCGGGTTTGAGGCCAGCTCACAAAAGAGCAACTTAAAAAATGGAGCTCAGGGTCACTGCAATTCACAAACCTGCAGAGTTATAAATGAAAACTAACGTCCAAAAATATGTTGAGGTAAGGCAAAGAAGAGGATCTGAATGCAAGACAGAATTGCAAGAAACAGATTTCAAGAGATAGATTGGACTCGTCTTTAAAGCACATGAAAAGCGGCAGAATTTCGACAATGATGCAGTTGGCCCAAAAGGGCGTATGCGTTTTTTCCTGATTATATCCAGGAAAAAACGCATACACACTTTATGGGCAACGAAGCAAGCAAGCAATGCAAATGTGCACAACAAAGAAGTCTCATTTCCCACTGGTCAAAAGGGCCATCCTAAACAATTGTAAAAACCAGAAATGCAGGACAGGCCATGGAGAACAGGGAGCCTTTATACGCTGATGGGCAGTGTGTGAACTGCCGAGAGCCACTCTGGAGAAGTGTATGGTGGTACCTAAATCATCTAAAAAACAGAGCTACAGAGCATAGGACACTTCCAATCATGGGAGTATATCTAGGGAAGTCTAAAAATCAACAAGACACAAGCACACCACAGTTTAGGGCTACTCTGTTTACAAGAACCTCAACTTCAGTACACCTTAAATATCCCAGGAAAGAGAACAATGGATAAAGAAGATGTGGTACTTATGTACAATGGAATATCTCTTCACCATGAAATCAATGTAATAAGGCTAGTAGAAGGATAAAGAGTGGATTTAGGTCTGATAATACTACTTGAAATAAGTCAAACAGAAAAAGAAACGTATCATAAGATATCACTTATAGAGGGAGGGTAAATATGGCTGCACAAGAAATGAATTACAGAACAGAACAGTGTCTCACATTTAGAAAACACACTTATTTCAGCTTAAGGGGAAAGGAGAGGTGGGGTGATGCATAAAACCAGAGTTTGAAATTAGCACAGATACCGTTCAATAAACCAAATAGATATTAGACAAGATCTACACCTTGCTCAATGAACTGGCCTCAACACACCCTATACACCGCAGAGAAATATATCTGAGTAATAAGAATCTTAAAACCCATGTATTGATATATCTCCATAAGGGAATCAAGTGTGTGCAGAGCGGCACAAACACAGCAGTGAAAATGAGCTAAACCCCATTATAGAAATAAATTTTAAAAACAAAACGCAGAAACAATGAAAGAGAGAAAAATTCTTACAAAATTCGCTCAGGGGCTGTGATGCAACCTGGATTGACCACATATAAACCCACAGCTGGATAAGACATAAGGCTGGACACTTGGGGCTGAGAGGATTGGTGAGCTTTGGTGAGCAACTGCCAAAAGTTTCATGCAATACTTCATGCTACTCATTCCAAGGGTCCCAACACTCCAGGTTGAAGGGAATCTTCCTACAGCTAAACCATGCTTGGGAAACCCAGCGACTGGTATACCATATGATCGGGAAAGGTTTCTAAAACGCACCTCATTTTTCCTCTCCTGGGGCTCCGGATCGACATTCCAGCCGCTTTACTAAAAATATCCCCACATGGAGAGTCAATGCCTTTAAGATCTGGTATCGCACAGTCTGCAGTTAGTGCGGAGGATGAATGGGAATAGGGGGAACCAGTGAGAAACTAGCTGTAGCGGTTTCAATGGGCACATGTCACTCTAATTTCATATCAGTGAGAAAAATAAACCAAAGGCACAGCAAGGTGCCCCTGAAGAACAATAGGGCCTGAAGGAATCCTGTGTTTATGAGGCAAGATGACAAAAATAAGAGCTGAAAAATGGAGCTAAGGGCCACTGCAATTCAAAACCTGCAGAGTTATAAAGGCCAACTATTTTCAAAAAATATATTGAGGTAAGGCTATGAAGAGGCATTGAAAGCAAGGCAGAATTTCAGGAAACCGATTTCAGGAGGTAGACTGGAATTGCATTTAAAGCACAGGAAAAGAGGCAGAACATCAACAATGATGCACTTGGCCAAAAAGGGTATATGCGTTTTTTCCTGAATATATTCAGCAAAAAACACATACGCCCTTTTTAGCCAACCAAGCAAGCTTGCAAAGGAAATCTGCACTACAATGAAGTCTCACTTCCTCCTGGTCAAAAGGGCCATCTGAAAAAAGTGTAAAATCCAGAAAGGCAGGACAGGCCATGGAGAACTGGGAGCCTTGTTATGCTGATGGGCGGGATGTAAATTGCCAACAGCCACTCCTGAGAAGTGTATGCTGTTTCCTGAAACATCTAAAAAACATAGCAGTGGAGCCTAGGGCACTTCCACTTATGGTCCTATAGCTTAGGGAAATTAAAATCAAAAAGACACAGCCACCCCAAAGTTTGGGACGGCTCTGTTTACAAGAACCTCGTTTACGGTACAAGTTCAATATCGCAGAAAGTGAAAAATGGATAAAGAAGTTGTGGTACTTACGTACAATGCAATGTCACTCAGCAATGAAATCTATGTCATCAGGCCCGTAGCAGCATAATGAGTGGATTCAGGTATAATGATTCTAACTGAAATAAGTCACACAGAAAAAGAAACATCATAAGATATCACTAATACACGGAATGTAAACTTGGCTACAAAGGAACTGGATTACAAAACAGAACAGGGTCTCAAATTTAGAAAACCAACTTATGCTTGCTTAAGGGGAAAGTTGAGTTGGGGTGCTGCATAAAACCAGAGATTGAAATGAGCACAGATAAAGTTCCTTAAGCCAAATATAGAATAGACAAGAGCTACTCCTTGCTCAACGAAATGGACTCAACATCCCATATTAAACGCCTAAGAATGTACTTGACTAGTAAGTATTTTAAAACCTATGGATTGCTATGTCTCCGAAAGAGAATCAAGCGTGTGTACAGGGGCATAAACGCAGCAGTGATAGGATTGGAGAGGTTTGGTGAGCAAATGAAGACCCTTTGAAGTCATATTGCAGGGTACCCATTCCACAGGTCTCAACTCTCCAGGTGTAAGGGATTCTGCCTTCGGCGAAAACATGCATGTGGAACCCAGAGTATGATCAACCGTGTGATCGGGAGACGTGTTCCAATATGTCGCAGTTCTCGTCCCCTGGTACTCGGGTGCAACATTCCAGACGCTTTACTAACACTCTCCCAACTTGGAGAGTCAGTGCCTTTAACTTCCTGTTGGCCCAGTTTGCAATTTCTGCGGAAGATGAACAGGAATAGGAGAACCAATGAGAGACTAGCTGGAGGTGTCTGGACGGGCAAATTTAACTCCCATTTCCCACCAGGAAGAGGAATTAACCAAAGGCTCAGCGTGCCGTGCCGGAACAAGATTAGGGCCTGAAGCAATCGTGCGATGTTGCAGCCAGCTCACAAGAAAGCGAGTTGAAGAAAGGAGCTCAGGGGCACTGTAATTCACAAACCTGCAGAGTTATAAATGACAGCTATCGTCCAAAAATATACTGAAGTAAGGCTGCCAAGAGGACTTGAAAGCGGGGCAGAATTGCAGGAAACCGATTTCAGGAGGTAGACTGGAATTGCATTTAAAGCATAGGAAAAGAGGCAGAACGTCCACAATGATGCACTTGGCCAAAAAGGGCGTATGCGTTTTTTCCTGAATATATTCAGGAGAAAACGCATACGCCCTTTTTGGCCAACCAAGCAAGCTTGCAAAGGAAATCTGCACTACAATGAAGTCTCACTTCCCCCCGGTCAAAAGGGCCACCTGAAAAAAGTGTAAAATCCAGAAAGGCAGGACAGGCCATGGAGAACTGGGAGCCTTGTTATGCTGATGGGCAGGATATAAATTGCCAACAGCCACTCGGGAGAGGTGTATGGTGTTTCCTGAAACATCTAAAAAACAAAGCAACAGAGCCTAGGGCACTTCCACTTATGGTCCTATAGCTTAGGGAAATTAAAATCAAAAAGACACAGCCACCCGAAAGTTTGGGACCGCTCTGTTTACAAGAACCTCATTTACGGTACAAGTTCAATATCGCAGAAAGTGAAAAATGGATAAAGAAGTTGTGGTACTTACATACAATGCAATATCACTCAGCAATGAAATCTATGTCATCAGGCCCATAGCAGCATAATGAGTGGATTCAGGTATGATGATTCTAACTGAAATAAGTCACACAGAAAAAGAAACATCATAAGATACCACTAATACACGGAATGTAAACTTGGGTACACAGGAACTGGATTACAAAACAGAACAGGGTCTCAAATTTAGAAAACCAACTTATGCTTGCTTAAGGGGAAAGGTGAGTTGGGGTGCTGCATAAAACCAGAGATTGAAATGAGCACAGATAAAGTTCCTTAAGCCAAATATGGAATAGACAAGAACTACTCCTTGCTCAATGAAATGGACTCAACACCCCATAGTAAACGCCTAAGAATGTACCTGACTAGTAAGTATCTTAAAACCTATGGATTGCTATGTCTCTGAAAGAAAATCAAGCGTGTGTACAGGGGCATAAACGCAGCAGTGATAGGATTGGAGAGGTTCGGTGAGCAAATGAAGACCCTTTGAAGTCATATTGCATGGTACCCATTCCACGGGTCTCAACTCTCCATGTTTAAGGGATTCTGCCTTCAGCTAAAACATGCATGTGGAACCCAGAGTATGATCAACCGTGTGATCGGGAGACGTGTTCCAATATGTCTCAGTTTTCGTCCCCTGGTACTCGGGTGCAACATTCCAGACGCTTTACTAACACACTCCCGACTTGGAGAGTCAGTGCCTTCAACCTCCTGTTTGGTCCAGTTTGCAATTTCTGCGGAAGATGAACAGGAATAGGGAGAACCAATGAGAGACTAGCTGGAGGTGTCTGGACGGGCAAATTTAACTCTCATTTCCCACCAGGAAGAGGAATTAACCAAAGGCTCAGCGTGCCATGCAGGAACCAGATTAGGGCCTGAAGCAATCCTGCGGTGTTGCGGCCAGCTCACAAGAAAGCGAGTTGAAGAAAGGAGCTCAGGGGCACTGTAAATCACAAACCTGCAGAGTTATAAATGACAGCTATCGTCCAAAAATATACTGAAGTAAGCCTTCCAAGGGGACTTGAAAGCGGGGCAGAATTGCAGGAAACCGATTTCAGGAGGTAGACTGGAATTGCATTTAAAGCATAGGAAAAGAGGCAGAACGTCCACAATGATGCACTTGGCCAAAAAGGGCGTATGCGTTTTTTCCTGAATATATTCAGGAAAAATCGCATACGCCCTTTTTGGCCAACCAAGCAAGCTTGCAAAGGAAATCTGCACTACAATGAAGTCTCACTTCCCCCCGGTCAAAAGGGCCACCTGAAAAAAGTGTAAAATCCAGAAAGGCAGGACAGGCCATGGAGAACTGGGAGCCTTGTTATGCTGATGGGCGGGATGTAAATTGCCAGCAGCCACTCGGGAGAGGTGTATGGTGTTTCCTGAAACATCTAAAAAACAAAGCAACAGAGCCTTGGGCACTTCCACTTATGGTCCTATAGCTTAGGGAAATTAAAATAAAAAAGACACAGCCACCCGAAAGTTTGGGACGGCTCTGTTTACAAGAACCTCATTTACGGTACAAGTTCAATATCTCAGAAAGTGAAAAATGGATAAAGAAGTTGTGGTACTTACGTACAATGCAATATCACTCAGCAATGAAATCTATGTCATCAGGCCCATAGCAGCATAATGAGTGGATTCAGGTATGATGATTCTAACTGAAATAAGTCACACAGAAAAAGAAACATCATAAGATACCACTAATACACGGAATGTAAACTTGGGTACACAGGAACTGGATTACAAAACAGAACAGGGTCTCAAATTTAGAAAACCAACTTATGCTTGCTTAAGGGGAAAGGTGAGTTGGGGTGCTGCATAAAACCAGAGATTGAAATGAGCACAGATAAAGTTCCTTAAGCCAAATATGGAATAGACAAGAACTACTCCTTGCTCAACGAAATGGACTCAACACCCCATATTAAACGCCTAAGAATGTACCTGACTAGTAAGTATCTTAAAACCTATGGATTGCTATGTCTCTGAAAGAAAATCAAGCGTGTGTACAGGGGCATAAACGCAGCAGTGATAGGATTGGAGAGGTTCGGTGAGCAAATGAAGACCCTTTGAAGTCATATTGCATGGGACCCATTCCACGGGTCTCAACTCTCCAGGTTTAAGGGATTCTGCCTTCAGCTAAAACATGCATGTGGAACCCAGAGTATGATCAACCGTGTGATCGGGAGACGTGTTCCAATATGTCTCAGTTTTCGTCCCCTGGTACTCGGGTGCAACATTCCAGACGCTTTACTAACACACTCCCGACTTGGAGAGTCAGTGCCTTCAACCTCCTGTTTGGTCCAGTTTGCAATTTCTGCGGAAGATGAACAGGAATAGGGAGAACCAATGAGAGACTAGCTGGAGGTGTCTGGACGGGCAAATTTAACTCTCATTTCCCACCAGGAAGAGGAATTAACCAAAGGCTCAGCGTGCCATGCAGGAACCAGATTAGGGCCTGAAGCAATCCTGCGGTGTTGCGGCCAGCTCACAAGAAAGCGAGTTGAAGAAAGGAGCTCAGGGGCACTGTAAATCACAAACCTGCAGAGTTATAAATGACAGCTATCGTCCAAAAATATACTGAAGTAAGCCTTCCAAGGGGACTTGAAAGCGGGGCAGAATTGCAGGAAACCGATTTCAGGAGGTAGACTGGAATTGCATTTAAAGCATAGGAAAAGAGGCAGAACGTCCACAATGATGCACTTGGCCAAAAAGGGCGTATGCGTTTTTTCCTGAATATATTCAGGAAAAATCGCATACGCCCTTTTTGGCCAACCAAGCAAGCTTGCAAAGGAAATCTGCACTACAATGAAGTCTCACTTCCCCCCGGTCAAAAGGGCCACCTGAAAAAAGTGTAAAATCCAGAAAGGCAGGACAGGCCATGGAGAACTGGGAGCCTTGTTATGCTGATGGGCGGGATGTAAATTGCCAGCAGCCACTCGGGAGAGGTGTATGGTGTTTCCTGAAACATCTAAAAAACAAAGCAACAGAGCCTTGGGCACTTCCACTTATGGTCCTATAGCTTAGGGAAATTAAAATCAAAAAGACACAGCCACCCGAAAGTTTGGGACGGCTCTGTTTACAAGAACCTCATTTACGGTACAAGTTCAATATCTCAGAAAGTGAAAAATGGATAAAGAAGTTGTGGTACTTACGTACAATGCAATATCACTCAGCAATGAAATCTATGTCATCAGGCCCATAGCAGCATAATGAGTGGATTCAGGTATGATGATTCTAACTGAAATAAGTCACACAGAAAAAGAAACATCATAAGATACCACTAATACACGGAATGTAAACTTGGGTACACAGGAACTGGATTACAAAACAGAACAGGGTCTCAAATTTAGAAAACCAACTTATGCTTGCTTAAGGGGAAAGGTGAGTTGGGGTGCTGCATAAAACCAGAGATTGAAATGAGCACAGATAAAGTTCCTTAAGCCAAATATGGAATAGACAAGAACTACTCCTTGCTCAACGAAATGGACTCAACACCCCATATTAAACGCCTAAGAATGTACCTGACTAGTAAGTATCTTAAAACCTATGGATTGCTATGTCTCTGAAAGAAAATCAAGCGTGTGTACAGGGGCATAAACGCAGCAGTGATAGGATTGGAGAGGTTCGGTGAGCAAATGAAGACCCTTTGAAGTCATATTGCATGGGACCCATTCCACGGGTCTCAACTCTCCAGGTTTAAGGGATTCTGCCTTCAGCTAAAACATGCATGTGGAACCCAGAGTATGATCAACCATGTGATCGGGAGACGTGTTCCAATATGTCTCAGTTTTTGTCCCCTGGTACTCGGGTGCAACATTGCAGACGCTTTACTAACACACTCCCGACTTGGAGAGTCAGTGCCTTTAACCTCCTGTTTGGTCCAGTTTGCAATTTCTGCTGAAGATGAACAGGAATAGGGAGAACCAATGACAGACTAGCTGGAGGTGTCTGGACGGGCAAATTTAACTCTCATTTCCCACCAGGAAGAGGAATTAACCAAAGGCTCAGCGTGCCGTGCCGGAACCAGATTAGGGCCTGAAGCAATCCTGCGGTGTTGCGGCCAGCTCACAAGAAAGCGAGTTGAAGAAAGGAGCTCAGGGGCACTGTAATTCACAAACCTGCAGAGTTATAAATGACAGCTATCGTCCAAAAATATACTGAAGTAAGCCTGCCAAGAGGACTTGAAAGCAGGGCAGAATTGCAGGAAACCGATTTCAGGAGGTAGACTGGAATTGCATTTAAAGCATAGGAAAAGAGGCAGAACGTCCACAATGATACACTTGGCCAAAAAGGGCGTATGCGTTTTTTCCTGAATATATTCAGGAAAAAACGCATACGCCCTTTTTGGCCAACCAAGCAAGCTTGCAAAGGAAATCTGCACTACAATAAAGTCTCACTTCCCCCCGGTCAAAAGGGCCACCTGAAAAATGTATAATATCCAGAAAGGCAGGACAGGCCATGGAGAACTGGGAGCCTTGTTATGCTGATGGGCGGGATGTAAATTGCCAACAGCCACTCGGGAGAGGTGTATGGTGTTTCCTGAAACATCTAAAAAACAAAGCAACAGAGCCTAGGGCACTTCCACTTATGGTCCTATAGCTTAGGGAAATTAAAATCAAAAAGACACAGCCACCCGAAAGTTTGGGACGGCTCTGTTTACAAGAACCTCATTTACGGTACAAGTTCAATATCGCAGAAAGTGAAAAATGGATAAAGAAGTTGTGGTACTTACATGCAATGCAATATCACTCAGCAATGAAATCTATGTCATCAGGCCCATAGCAGCATAATGAGTGGATTCAGGTATGATGATTCTAACTGAAATAAGTCACACAGAAAAAGAAACATCATAAGATACCACTAATACACGGAATGTAAACTTGGGTACACAGGAACTGGATTACAAAACAGAACAGGGTCTCAAATTTAGAAAACCAACTTATGCTTGCTTAAGGGGAAAGGTGAGTTGGGGTGCTGCATAAAACCAGAGATTGAAATGAGCACAGATAAAGTTCCTTAAGCCAAATATGGAATAGACAAGAACTACTCCTTGCTCAATGAAATGGACTCAACACCCCATATTAAACGCCTAAGAATGTACCTAACTAGTAAGTATCTTAAAACCTATGGATTGCTATGTCTCTGAAAGAAAATCAAGCGTGTGTACAGGGGCATAAACGCAGCAGTGATAGGATTGGAGAGGTTCGGTGAGCAAATGAAGACCCTTTGAAGTCATATTGCAGGGTACCCATTCCACGGGTCTCAACTCTCCAGGTGTAAGGGATTCTGCCTTCGGCTAAAACATGCATGTGGAACCCAGAGTATGATCAACCATGTGATCGGGAGACGTGTTCCAATATGTCTCAGTTTTTGTCCCCTGGTACTCGGGTGCAACATTGCAGACGCTTTACTAACACACTCCCGACTTGGAGAGTCAGTGCCTTTAACCTCCTGTTTGGTCCAGTTTGCAATTTCTGCTGAAGATGAACAGGAATAGGGAGAACCAATGACAGACTAGCTGGAGGTGTCTGGACGGGCAAATTTAACTCTCATTTCCCACCAGGAAGAGGAATTAACCAAAGGCTCAGCGTGCCATGCCGGAACCAGATTAGGGCCTGAAGCAATCCTGCGGTGTTGCGGCCAGCTCACAAGAAAGCGAGTTGAAGAAAGGAGCTCAGGGGCACTGTAATTCACAAACCTGCAGAGTTATAAGTGACAGCTATCGTCCAGAAATATACTGAAGTAAGGCTGCCAAGAGGACTTGAAAGCGGGGCAGAATTGCAGGAAACCGATTTCAGGAGGTAGACTGGAATTGCATTTAAAGCATAGGAAAAGAGGCAGAACGTCCACAATGATGCACTTGGCCAAAAAGGGCGTATGCGTTTTTTCCTGAATATATTCAGGAGAAAACGCATACGCACTTTTTGGCCAACCAAGCAAGCTTGCAAAGGAAATCTGCACTACATTGAAGTCTCACTTCCCCCCGGTCAAAAGGGTCTTCTGAAAAAAGTGTAAAATCCAGAAAGGCAGGACAGGCCATGGAAAACTGGGAGCCTTGTTATGCTGATGGGCGGGATGTAAATTGCCAACAGCCACTAGGGAGAAGTGTATGGTGTTTTGTGAAACATCTAAAAAACAAAGCAACGGAGCCTAGGGCACTTCCACTTATGGTCCTATAGCTTAGGGAAATTAAAGTCAAAAAGACAGAGCCACCCCAAATTTGGGATGGCTCTGTTTACAAGAAACCCGTTTATGGTACAAGTTCAATATCGCAGAAACTGAAAAATGAATAAAAATTGTGGTACTTACGTACAATGCAATATCACTCCGCAATGAAATCTATGTCATCAGGCCCGTAGCAGCATAATGGGTGGATTCAGGTATGATGATTCTAACTCAAATAACTCACACAGAAAAAGAAACATCATAAGATATCACTAATACACGGAATGTAAACTTGGCTACACAGGAACTGATTACAAAACAAAACAGGGTCTCAAATTTAGAAAACCAACTTATGCTTGCTTAAGGGGAAATTTGAGTTGGGGTGCTGCATCAAACCAGAGATTGAAATGAGCACAGATAAAGTTCCTTAAGCCAAATATGGAATAGACAAGAGCTACTCCTTGCTCAACGAAATGGACTCAACACACCATATTAAACGCCTAAGAATGTACCTGACTAGTAAGTATCTTAAAACCTATGGATTGCTATGTCTCCGAAAGAGAATCAAGCGTGTGTACAGGGGCATAAACGCAGCAGTGATAGGATTGGAGAAGTTCGGTGAGCAAATGAAAACCCTTTGAAGTCATATTGCATGGTACCCATTCCACAGGTGTCAACTCTCCAGGTTTAAAGGATTCTGCCTTCAGCTAAAACATGCATGTGGAACCCAGAGTATGATCAACCGTGTGATCGGGAGACGTGTTCCAATATGTCTCAGTTCTCGTCCCCTGTTACTCGGGTGCAACATTCCAGACGCTTTACTAACACTCTCCCGACTTGGAGAGTCAGTGCCTTTAACCTCCTGTTTCGCCCAGTTTGCAATTTCTGCGGAAGATGAACAGGAATAGGAGAACCAATGAGAGACTAGCTGGAGGTGTCTGGACGGGCAAATTTAACTCCCATTTCCCACCAGGAAGAGGAATTAACCAAAGGCTCAGCGTGCCGTGCCGGAACCAGATTAGGGCCTGAAGCAATACTGCGGTGTTGCGGCCAGCTCACAAGAAAGCGAGTTGAAGAAAGGAGCTCAGGGGCACTGTAATTCACAAACCTGCAGAGTTATAAATGACAGCTATCGTCCAAAAATATACTGAAGTAAGGCTGCCAAGAGGACTTGAAAGCGGGGCAGAATTGCAGGAAACCGATTTCAGGAGGTAGACTGGAATTGCATTTAAAGCATAGGAAAAGAGGCAGAACGTCCACAATGATGCACTTGGCGAAAAAGTGCGTATGCGTTTTTTCCTGAATATATTCAGGAAAAAACGCATACGCCCTTTTTGGCCAACCAAGCAAGCTTGCAAAGGAAATCTGCACTACAATGAAGTCTCACTTCCCCCCACTCAAAAGGGCCATCTGAAAAAAGTGTAAAATCCAGAAAGGCAGGACAGGCCATGGAGAACTGGGAGCCTTGTTATGCTGATGGGCGGGATGTAAATTGCCAACAGCCACTAGGGAGAAGTGTATGGTATTTCCCGAAACATCTAAAAAACAAAGCAACAGAGCCTAGGGCACTTCCACTTATGGTCCTATAGCTTAGGGAAATTAAAATCAAAAAGACACAGCCACCCCAAAGTTTGGGACGGCTCTGTTTACAAGAACCTCGTTTACGGTACAAGTTCAATATCACAGAAAGTGAAAAATGGATAAAGAAGTTGTGGTACTTACGTACAATGCAATATCACTCAGCAATGAAATCTATGTCATCAGGCCCGTAGCAGCATAATGAGTGGATTCAGGTATGATGATTCTACCTGAAATAAGTCACACAGAAAAAGAAACATCATAAGATATCACTAATACACGGAATGTAAACTTGGCTACACAGGAACTGGATTACAAAACAGAACAGGGTCTCATATTTAGAAAACCAACTTATGCTTGCTTAAGGGGAAAGGTGAGTTGGGGTGCTGCATAAAACCAGAGATTGAAATGAGCACAGATAAAGTTCCTTAAGCCAAATATGGAATAGACAAGAACTACTCCTTGCTCAACGAAATGGACTCAACACCCCATATTTAATGCCTAAGAATGTACCTGACTAGTAAGTATCTTAAAACCTATGGATTGCTATGTCTCTGAAAGAAAATCAAGCATGTGTACAGGGGCATAAACGCAGCAGTGATAGGATTGGAGAGGTTCGGTGAGCAAATGAAGACCCTTTGAAGTCATATTGCATGGTACCCATTCCACAGGTCTCAACTCTCCAGGTTTAAGGGATTCTGCCTTCAGCTAAAACATGCATGTGGAACACAGAGTATGATCAACCGTGTGATCGGGAGACGTGTTCCAATATATCTCAGTTCTCGTCCCCTGGTACTCGGGTGCAACATTCCAGACGCTTTACTAACACACTCCCGACTCTGAGAGTCAGTGCCTTTAACCTCCTGTTTAGCCCAGTTTGCAATTTCTGCGGAAGATGAACAGGAATAGGGAGAACCAATGAGAGACTAGCTGGAGGTGTCTGGATGCACAAATTTAACTGTCATTTCCCACCAGGAAGAGGAATTAACCAAAGGCTCAGCGTGCCGTGCCGGAACCAGATTAGGGCCTGAAGCAATCCTGCGGGGTTGCGGCCAGCTCACAAGAAAGCGAGTTGAAGAAAGGAGCTCAGGGGCAGTGTAATTCAGAAACCTGCAGAGTTATAAATGACAGCTATCGTCCAAAAATATACTGAAGTAAGGCTGCCAAGAGGACTTGAAAGCGGGGCAGAATTGCAGGAAACCGATTTCAGGAGGTAGACTGGAATTGCATTTAAAGCATAGGAAAAGAGGCAGAACGTCCACAATGATGCACTTGGCCAAAAAGGGCGTATGCGTTTTTTCCTGAATGTATTCAGGAAAAAACGCATACGCACTTTTGGGCCAACCAAGCAAGCTTGCAAAGGAAATCTGCACTACAATGAAGTCTCACTTCCCCCCGGTCAAAAGGGCCACCTGAAAAAAGTGTAAAATGCAGAAAGGCAGGACAGGCCATGGAGAACTGGGAGCCTTGTTATGCTGATGGGCGGGATGTAAATTGCCAAGAGCCACTGGGAAGAAGTGTATGGTGCTTCCAGAAACATCTAAAATGCATAGCAACGGAGCCTAGGGCACTTCCACTTATGGTCCTATATCTTAGGGAAATTAAAATCAAAAAGACACAGCCACCCCAGTTTGGGACGGCTCTGTTTACAAGAACCTCATTTACGGTACAAGTTCAATATCGCAGAAAGTGAAAAATGCATAAAGAAGTTGTGGTACTTACGTACAATGCAATATCACTCAGCAATGAAATCTATGTCATCAGGCCCGTAGCAGCATAATGAGTGGATTCAGGTATGATGATTCTACCTGAAATAAGTCACACAGAAAAAGAAACATCATAAGATATCACTAATACACGGAATGTAAACTTGGCTACACAGGAACTGGATTACAAAACAGAACAGGGTCTCAAATTTAGAAAACCAACTTATGCTTGCTTAAGGGGAAAGGTGAGTTGGGGTGCTGCATAAAACCAGAGATTGAAATGAGCACAGATAAAGTTCCTTAAGCCAAATATGGAATAGACCAGAGCTACTCCTTGCTCAACGAAATGGACTCAACAGCCCATATTAAACGCCTAAGAATGTACCTGACTAGTAAATATCTTAAAACCTATGGATTGCTATGTCTCTGAAAGAGAATCAAGCGTGTGTACAGGGGCATAAACGCAGCAGTGATAGGATTGGAGAGGTTCGGTGAGCAAATGAAGACCCTTTGAAGTCATATTGCATGGTACCCATTCCACGGGTCTCAACTCTCCAGGTTTAAGGGATTCTTCCTTCAGCTAAAACATGCATGTGGAACCCAGAGTATGATCAACCGTGTGATCGGGAGACGTGTTCCAATATGTCTCAGTTCTCGTCCCCTGGTACTTGGGTGCAACATTCCAGATGCTTTACTAACACTCTCCCAACATGGAGAGTCAGTGCCTTTAACCTCCTGTTTGGCCCAGTATGCAATTTCTGCAGAAGATGAACAGGAATAGGGAGAACCAATGAGAGACTAGCTGGAGGTGTCTGGACGCGCAAATTTAACTGTCATTTCCCACCAGGAAGAGGAATTAACCAAAGGCTCAGCGTGCCGTGCCGGAACCAGTTTAGGGCCGGAAGCAATCCTGTGGTGTTGCGGCCAGCTCCCAAGAAAGCGAGTTGAAGAAAGGAGCTCAGGGGCACTGTAATTCACAAACCTGCAGAGTTATAAATGACAGCTATCATCCAAAAATATACTGAAGTAAGGCTGCCAAGAGGACTTGAAAGCGGGGCAGAATTGCAGGAAACCGATTTCAGGAGGTAGACTGGAATTGCATTTAAAGCATAGGAAAAGAGGCAGAACGTCCACAATGATGCACTTGGCCAAAAAGGGCGTATGCGTTTTTTCCTGAATATATTCAGGAAAAAACGCATACGACCTTTTTGGCCAACCAAGCAAGCTTACAAAGGAAATCTGCACTACAATGAAGTCTCACTTCCCCCCGGTCAAAAAGACCATCTGAAAAAAGTGTAAAATCCAGAAAGGCAGGACATGCGATGGAGAACTGGGAGCCTTGTTATGCTGATGGGCGGGATGTAAATTGCCAACAGCCACTGGGGAGAAGTGTATGGTGTTTCCTGAAACATCTAAAAAACAAAGCAACAGAGCCTAGGGCACTTCCACTTATGGTCCTATAGCTTAGGGAAATTAAAATCAAAAAGACACAGCCACCCCAATGTTTGGGACGGCTCTGTTTACAAGAACCTCGTTTACGGTACAAGTTCAATATCACTGAAAGTGAAAAATGGATAAAGAAATTGTGGTACTTACGTACAATGCAATATCACTCAGCAATGAAATCTATGTCATCAGGCCCATAGCAGCATAATGAGTGGATTCAGGTATGATGATTCTAACTGAAATAAGTCACACAGAAAAAGAAACATCATAAGATATCACTAATACACGGAATGTAAACTTGGCTACACAGGAACTGGATTACAAAACAGAACAGGGTCTCAAATTTAGAAAACCAACTTTTGCTTGCTTAACGGGTAATGTGAGTTGGGGTGCTGCATAAAACCAGAGATTGAAATGAGCACAGATAAAGTTCCTTAAGCCAAATATGGAATAGACAAGAGCTACTCCTTGCTCAACGAAATGGACTCAACAGCCCATATTAAACGCCTAAGAATGTACCTGACTAGTAAGTATCTTAAAACCTATGGATTGCTATGTCTCTGAAAGAGAATCAAGCCTGTGTACAGGGGCATAAACGCAGCAGTGATAGGATTGGAGAGGTTCGGTGAGCAAATGAAGACCCTTTGAAGTCATATTGCATGGTACCCATTCCACGGGTCTCAACTCTCCAGGTTTAAGGGATTCTGCCTTCAGCTAAAACATGCACGTGGAACCCAGAGTATGATCAACCGTGTGATCGGGAGACGTGTTCCAATATGTCTCAGTTCTCGTCCCCTGGTACTCGGGTGCAACATTCCAGACGCTTTACTAACACTCTCCCAACTTGGAGAGTCAGTGCCTTTAACCTCCTGTTTGGCCCAGTTTGCAATTTCTGCGGAAGATGAACAGGAATAGGGAGAACCAATGAGAGAGTAGCTGGAGGTGTCTGGACGGGCAAATTTAACTCTCATTTCCCACCAGGAAGAGGAATTAACCAAAGGCTCAGCGTGCCGTGCCGGAACCAGATTAGGGCCTGAAGCAATCCTGCGGTGTTGCAGCCAGCTCACAAGAAAGCGAGTTGAAGAAAGGAGCTCAGGGGCACTGTAATTCACAAACCTGCAGAGTTATAAATGACAGCTATCGTCCAAAAATATACTGAAGTAAGGTTGCCAAGAGAACTTGAAAGCGGGGCAGAATTGCAGGAAACCGATTTCAGGAGGTAGACTGGAATTGCATTTAAAGCATAGGAAAAGAGGCAGAATGTCCACAATGATGCACTTGGACAAAAAGGGCGTATGCGTTTTTTCCTGAATGTATTCAGGAAAAAACGCATACGTCCTTTTTGGCCAACCAAGCAAGCTTGCAAAGGAAATCTGCACTACAATGAAGTCTCACTTCCCCCCGGTCAAAAGGGCCATCTGAAAAAAGTGTAAAATCCAGAAAGGCAGGACAGGCCATGGAGATCTGGGAGCCTTGTTATGCTGATGGGCGGGATGTAAATTGCCAACAGCCACTCGGGAGAAGTGTATGGTGTTTTCTGAAACATCTAAAAAACAATGCAAGAGAGCCTAGGGCACTTCCACTTATGGTGCTGTAGCTTAGGGAAAGTAAAATCAAAAAGACACAGCCACCCTAAAGTTTGGGACGGCTCTGTTTACAAGAACCTCGTTTACGGTACAAGTTCAATATCGCAGAAAGTGAAAAATGGATAAAGAAGTTGTGGTACTTACGTACAATGCAATATCACTCAGCAATGAAATCTATGTCATCAGGCCCGTAGCAGCATAATGAGTGGATTCAGGTATGATGATTCTAACTGAAATAAATCACACAGAAAAAGAAACCATAAGATATCACTAATTCACGGAATGTGAACTTGGCTACACATGAACTGAATTATAAAACAGAACAGGGTCTCAAGTTTAGAAAACCAACTTATGCTTGTTTAAGGGGGAAGGTGAGTTGGGGTGCTGCATAAAACCAGAGTTTGACATTAGCACAGATACTGTTCCATAAGCCAAATGTGTAATAGACAAGACCTACCCCTTGCTCAACAAAATGGACTCAACAATGAGGTATCACCTCACACCTGATAGAATGGGCATCATCAGAAAATCTACAAACAATAAATGCTGGAAAGGGTGTGGAGAAAAGGAACCCTCTTCCACTATTGTTGGGAATATAAATTGTTACATTCACTATGGAGAACAATATGGAGTTTCTTAAGAAACTAACAATAGAATTACCATATGATACAGCAATCCCAGTACTGGACATATACCCAGACAAAACCATAAATCAAAAAGAGACATTCACCACAATGTTCATTGCATCACTATTTACAATATCGAGGTAATGGAAGGAACCTAAATGCCCACAGACAGACGAATGCATAAAGCTGTGGTACATATATAAAATGGAATATTACTAAGTCATGAAAAGGAATGAAATTGGGTCATTTGTAGAGACGTCGATGGATCTAGAGACTGTCATACAGAGTGAAGTAAGTCAGAAAGAGAAAAACAAATCTTGTATATTCATGCATATATGTGGAACCTAGAAAAACCGTACAGATTAACCATTTTGCAAGGCATAAATAGAGCAACAGATGTAGACAACAAATGTATGGACAACAAGGGGGGAAAGCTGTTGGGGGGGTTGTGGTGGGAGGAGTTGAGAGACTGGGATTGGCATGTATACATTTATATGTATAAAATAGATAACCAATAAGAACCTGCTGTATAAAAATATAAAATAAAATTCAAAATTGAAAAGAAATAAAATTTAAAAAATAAAACAGAAAAAACAATTATTCCCTTCACATACATGTATTTATATGAATAAATTATTTCCATGCTTCTATCTGTAAATACAAAAAAGAGGAATAAAATCTACCTTGAACCAAAAACGAAAAAGAGAAAAAAAACACAGAACCCACCAGTTCCACAGAGGAAAACCGTATCAGGGCACTTGCTCCAGTTGTAAACAATTCTGAAGTTGGTCAGTGGTGGGGAATCGTCTCCCATTCAACCAGCAGCCCCCACGCAACAAGCGTCCTCATTGCAAAGCTGGGGCACCGTGCCGAGGCATCTGTGAGTAAACGTGAGCTGAGCCCCAGGCCAGTTGCTGCTGAACTATTCCCACCCGTCCCAGGTAAAACACCTGAATATATACAAGGACTTGAAAGCCTAGAGGAAGGGACATAGAGCCACACGAGTGACAGCATGCCGGCCGACTTGGTGCCTGCAGGCCAGCCAGGATGGTCCTGGCCCTGGGTGCTCTTCTGGAAGATTTCCATTTCCCTGCCTGAGATACCCGTCCTGTCCCTGCCCCCACTGCTTTTTTCCTTCCTCACCTCTGCCCAGGGAGAAATTCCAGCAGCAGGTATGGGTGACACATCCTCTTCTTTAGCAGGTGGCAGCCTGGCAACTGCTACAGAAAGTCCAGCAGAGCCCCACTCACACTGGGCCACCCACAAAGCCGTGGCCTCTCACTCCCTCCCACCAGCCCAGCCCCGAGACTGCTGACAGGGCAGAGAAAATGGCGTCAGGCACGGCTGCAGGGGCTCTTGCTGCCTGGAGTGGTATTTATATTGATCTCAACCCAGGCACACCTGGGGAGGGCTGGCCGGCACGGTAAGGCTGCCCAGCTCAGCCAATCATCACCCCTCAGGGGCTCACAGTTGCAGAAAATGGAACTTGCTGAACCGGCCAGGTCCAAGGAACAGGTGTGGGCTCCTGAGAGTCAGGATAGACAAGGGGCTGCAGCTTTGGCTTGTTTTCTAATCATTTTATCTGGCCCATGAGTGGGAGACAACTTCAAGAAAACCCTCTCCTAATGAGAGGAACCCAGGAGTCAGAGAGAGGAGGGGTGGGTGGTGGTTGGAGACAGAGGCCTGGTGTCCTGGGTGCAGTGGAAGTCTCTGGAAGACCAGGTGGAGGGAGGCCGCACAGAGTGATGTCCAGGGTCACAGACCTGTCGCAGCTGCTGTTTGTTAGTTCAAGTTCTGCTCTGAGGTGCTCTGTGTCAGCTCTGAGCGACAGGTGAGCTGGGGGTGCTCTGCAATGAGGGCTATGTGCACGGTTCCTGTGTGCCCAGCCCTGCCACAGTACCTGCAAGGGTAGCTCTGTATCCTGGGAGGGGCCTGACCACGAGAGCCCCGTGGGCTGGGGTGGGGGTGGGGTGCCTGCCCAGGTGAGCTCCATATTCTGGGATTGGTCTGACCACGAGAGCCCCATGGGCTGCTGGGGACCTGGTAAAGGATGTCAGGACAGTCAGTGAAGCCACCGAGGATATACCTCCAGTTGCTCCTAATTCCTACACCCTGCTGGTCATTCTACCAACCACCAGGACATGGTATTCTGTATTAGTCTTCAATGATGCCTTCTTTTGTATTCCATTAGTCCCAGAGTCACAAGAAATTTTGGCTTGTGAGTGGCAGGACTCAACATACAACTAAAACAATACTTCCGGGCCGTCTTGCCCCAAGGGTGCAAAAATTCCCACACCATCTTTGGGGAAACCTTAGCTAAAGACCTAAAAGTTCTACCTCTGGAAAAGGAAACCCTCCTTCAGTACGCAGACGACATTCTGATCGCCAGCCCTACTAAGGAGGCCTCTGAACTACCAAGCCAATAAAGGATAGAAGTTGTCCAAGAAAAAGCTCAAATATCACAGACTGCGGTGACCTGCCTGGGCTTCATTCTCACAGAAGGTCGGAGAAGCCCATCCCAGGAAAGGGAAGAAACCATTTTCGGCCTTACTCCTTTCTAAAACTAGAAGACAGCTTAGGGGTTCCTGGGGAGGCCAGGGTTTGCTGCTTCTGGATCCCTAACTACAGTCTACTAGCTGGGCCTCTATATGAAACACTGAAAGGAAAAGATGATGATCCTTTTGAATAGAATCCAGAAGTGGCCTTTCAAGAATGGAAAGAGCAGTCAATTCAGACCCTTGCCCTGGAACTCCCTAATTTAGCTAAACCCTTTGACCTTTACATTCCCGGTGAAAGGTGAATCGCCATTGGAGAATTAGTGCAAAAACTGGGACCACTTGAAATGGAACAATGCAAGAATGCCATCCAGGTAGGATAAACTACGGTCACCAAGGGGCTTGGCCCACTGCCGCATCTGGCCAAGATACTGGCGGTATCTAAAAACCTGGAAATCAGCAACCCAAAAGGCCACCTCCCTCCTAAGGAAAAAAGACCCCACGTGGTGATCCTAACCACCAACCATGCCCTGAAGTTGCAGGGTTTGCTCCGTGGGCACACCAACCTCGAGTGAGGAGGCCCTCCAACTCCAACATCCAGAGAGATAACCGGGGGCAACAGGACACCATGACGACTCGTGTGAACATCACTTGACCTGGAGTTTCTCTCATAAAACAACAAGAGTGTGTCCCAAAAGAGTAGACTACTGCTTGCAGGACTTACTGCACCCAGAGGGGAGCTAATAATCTTGGCGGGGGAACCGTATATCACACTGTCACCATAGAAAAGCCTACAGACACCGTGATGATGGTGGCCAATAAGACTGGCTGGACTCCTGTTTACTTCAAAAGGCTGTTGACTCAGTGGCCATCATGGTCCTTGATCACCACTGACCCTGGACTGTCTGGGAGTTGAGCAGGCAGGGCTCTGACACCTGGTGCTGTTTGTACGTTAATTCAGGGGCCTAATTGAAGAAAGCGCAGACTACTGGTCAGAGCATCTAGGCTGGCAGAAACGGTCAGCCTAAGGTGGCCGAACAAATGTGGGGCGGGGTGAAACCGGCCCCCACAGCGTCTCTGCACATCTCTTTCCTGGACCCTTAAAGGTCATTAGAATCTATAACGCTTCCAATGCTGGTGCTCAGGTGGACGAGCAGGGAGGCAGGGGGCCTGGGGACAATCAACGTCACCTGGAGGCTGCTGGGGAGAAGCTCTGACCCTCGCCCCTTGGTATGAGGGCTCCCAACTCAGCACTCAGCAGTTACAGAAGAAGGGTCTGCACCCTCAGCACTCCAAGAATGAGGAACGGGACAAAAGGCAGAGGAGGGGTTTGTCCCCAGCAAAGCCCATTAAAAATCCCTGGGAGATAAAAATAGAATCTGGGCAATAAAGTCAAGTCTAACCTTTTTTATCCTTTGTGCTTTGTCTAATTTCATGTGCTCCTAGGGTCCCGCATGCAGAGGTTCCACACCCGGCACTTCAGACCAGATTTCCTAGTGCAGAATGGCTGGGTCGACACCTCAGCTCCTGGGGCCCAGTGCAGACTCCGCGATATAGAGCCTGAGCTGCAGCCAACCCGGCCCTCGAGAGCTCCGCCCCCTCCCTCCCACTGACTCTGACAGGATCTCTACACAGCAGCCCAGCCCACAGCCCATGGGGTAGTGCATGCTCTCACCTCTCCATTCTCTGATCAAAATATAAAGTTTCCTTTGCTTGTGAACCAAACTCAGTCTCGATCTGTTGGCCCCAATGACACTGCACAGGGGGACACTTGTTGGGGTCCACTCTGGAGGATCAGTAACAGAAATTGAGACTATTGTAACCTCAATGAACAGATGTGTGAGCCAAACTGTAGTTAACATAGAACAGTGTATAAGGCTCGGGTAAAATAAGATGTTTCTAACGCTTCCATTGGCTATTTCCATCACTTTATTATAAGCAAGTTCAGTGAAAAGGTTTGTCTTATTTGTCAGGTCAATATTAGAGAAACGAAGTGATTTCTTTCCAAGGATGTACATCTAATAATCTTGGTTAAAGCTTCAATCTTGTTTTAAATGCTTTTCCATTGAAAATGATACCTCTCTTTCAGCTCCCCCATTTCTGAGAAGTATAAAATCTTATAATTTATTATTACCAAAGGGGAAAGGTGGGAGGAGGGATAAACTAACAGTTTGGGATTAACACATACACACTGCTATGTATAAAATAGATCATCAACAAGGAACTACTGTATAGCACAGGGAACTACACTCAACATTTTGCAATAACCTATAAGGGGAAATAATCTGAAAAAGAATAGATATTTTTATTGACATCATCTATCAATGACAGTTAAAGTGTAACCTAAGGGAAGCTGGTGGTGAGTGCTTCTGACCCTGAAGACTTCAATCATCTAAAGTTTGGACTCTGCCTACTTCCCAAGGCCCTTAATGAACATATGTGTAGCCGTAGCTTAAAAAATTCCCCAGTTTGGGTTTCGGGGAGACACTGATTTTGAAAAAGCCCTGGTGTTCTCCTTACATGAATGGGACTCTTCCTACTGCTAACACATGTCTGTCACACCCAGAGGATGGTATACCGTCTGATCGGGAAGAGTTTGGAAAAGGCATCTCATCTCCTCATCTCCTGGTGCTCGGGTTCACCCATCCAGCGTCTTTACTAACAGTCTCCCCACTTGGAGATGGCAGCACTGTCAACATCCTGTTGCATACAGTTTGGAATTTGTCCAGAGGATGAAGCGGAAGGATGAGGAACAATGAGAGACAAGTCCTAGGTGTTCAGACAGGCACATGTCACTCTAATTTCCAATCAGGAAGATGAATTGACCAAAGGCTAGGGTTGCCCATGGAAACAGTATAGGGCTTGAGGAAATCCCGCTGCTTTGTGGCCAGTTCCCATAAACACAAGTTGAACAATGGAACTCAGGGACAGTAAAATTCACGAAACTGCAGAGTTGAAAATATCCATCACTGAAAAATGTCTTGAGGAAAGTCAGAGAAAAGGACTTGTAAGCAAGGGAGAATGGCAGGAAAGGGATTTGAGGAGGTAGAAAGGACTCGCCATTAAGCACAAGAAAAGGAGCTGAACATTGCCAACATTGCAGTTGGCCAAAAAGGGTGTATGCGTTTTTTTCTGTATATATTCAAGAAAAGGGCATACACTTTTTTAGCCAACCAAACAGGTGGGCACTGGAAGTCAATACTACAAGAGATATCACTTTGCATCAGTCAGAAGAGCCATCCTCATAAAGCGTAAACAACAGAAATGCAGGACAGGGCAAGGAGAAGAGGGAGCCCTGTGAGACTTATAGTGGAAATGTATATTGCCAACGGCCATTCTGGAGAAGTGTATTGTGTTTACTAAAGCATCTAAAAAATGAGCTACAGAGCATAGGGCACTTGCACTCATGGGCGTATATCTTGGGAAAAACAAAAATCGAGAAGACACAGGCACCCCAGTGTTTACCCCCTCTCTGTTTAAAAGATCCTCGACTAGGATATAACTTAAATGTCTCTGGAGAGAAAAAATGGATAGAGATGTGGTACTTAGGTAGAGTGGAATATTATTCAGCCTGGAAATCAATGAAATATGGCCAGTTGTAACAACTCCGGAGGAGTTACGTATGATCATTCTAAGTGACATAATTCAAAAAGAAAAAGACACATATCATAAGATATCACTTAAAGGTGGAATCCAAAATGGCTACACATGAAATAAATTACAAAACAAAAACATAGTCAAATATGTAGAAAACACGCATAAGGCTGCTAAACGGGAAAGGTGGGGAGGGGTGAGGCATCATCCAGGAGGTTGAAATTAGCAAAGATACCATTCCAAATACCAAACTGATAATCAACAAGGCCTACACGGTAGCTAAAAGAACTGCACTCAGCACACTCAAGTCACCGGAAAAGAATATATACGACTGGTAAGAATCTGAAAAAGAATTTACTGATGTCTCTCTGTACGTGAATCAAGTGGATGTACAGCAGCAAGAAACAGAGCTTTGAAAATCAGCTGTAACCAATATAGTAATAAATTGAAAAAAATAAACGACAGAGAGACAGAGAAAACCTCTTACAACTTTTCCTCAGGGCCGGTGATGCAACATGGATTGAACACATCTAGACCCACAGCAGGATGAGACATAAGGCTGGAAACTGTTTGCACTAAGAGAAATGTGAGGTTGGGTGAGGAAATGCACACCCTTTAAAGTAATACTACCTGGTACCCATTCAATGGGTCCCAAATCTGCAGGTTCAAGGGATCTTCCTACAGCTAAAACATGCATGGAAAACCCAGAGGACTGTACACCATGTGATCGGGAGATGTGTCTAAAATGCAGCTCATTTATCCTCTCCTGGTGCTCCTGTTCACCATTCCAGCCACGTTACTTAGAATCTCCCCACTTGGAGAATCAGCACATTTCAACTTCTGTTTCACACATTTTGCAAATTGTGAGGAGGATGAACGGGAAGAGGGGGAACCAATGAGAGAATAGTTGTAGGGGTTTGGACGGGCACATATCACTCTAATTTCCCATTAAGAATAAGAATTGAAAAAAGGCTCAGCCCGCCTCGCCCGAGCCAAAATAGGGCCTGAAGCAATCCTGCGGGTTTGAGGCCAGCTCACAAAAGAGCAACTTAAAAAATGGAGCTCAGGGTCACTGCAATTCACAAACCTGCAGAGTTATAAATGAAAACTAACGTCCAAAAATATGTTGAGGTAAGGCAAAGAAGAGGATCTGAATGCAAGACAGAATTGCAAGAAACAGATTTCAAGAGATAGATTGGACTCGTCTTTAAAGCACATGAAAAGCGGCAGAATTTCGACAATGATGCAGTTGGCCCAAAAGGGCGTATGCGTTTTTTCCTGATTATATCCAGGAAAAAACGCATACACACTTTATGGGCAACGAAGCAAGCAAGCAATGCAAATGTGCACAACAAAGAAGTCTCATTTCCCACTGGTCAAAAGGGCCATCCTAAACAATTGTAAAAACCAGAAATGCAGGACAGGCCATGGAGAACAGGGAGCCTTTATACGCTGATGGGCAGTGTGTGAACTGCCGAGAGCCACTCTGGAGAAGTGTATGGTGGTACCTAAATCATCTAAAAAACAGAGCTACAGAGCATAGGACACTTCCAATCATGGGAGTATATCTAGGGAAGTCTAAAAATCAACAAGACACAAGCACACCACAGTTTAGGGCTACTCTGTTTACAAGAACCTCAACTTCAGTACACCTTAAATATCCCAGGAAAGAGAACAATGGATAAAGAAGATGTGGTACTTATGTACAATGGAATATCTCTTCACCATGAAATCAATGTAATAAGGCTAGTAGAAGGATAAAGAGTGGATTTAGGTCTGATAATACTACTTGAAATAAGTCAAACAGAAAAAGAAACGTATCATAAGATATCACTTATAGAGGGAGGGTAAATATGGCTGCACAAGAAATGAATTACAGAACAGAACAGTGTCTCACATTTAGAAAACACACTTATTTCAGCTTAAGGGGAAAGGAGAGGTGGGGTGATGCATAAAACCAGAGTTTGAAATTAGCACAGATACCGTTCAATAAACCAAATAGATATTAGACAAGATCTACACCTTGCTCAATGAACTGGCCTCAACACACCCTATACACCGCAGAGAAATATATCTGAGTAATAAGAATCTTAAAACCCATGTATTGATATATCTCCATAAGGGAATCAAGTGTGTGCAGAGCGGCACAAACACAGCAGTGAAAATGAGCTAAACCCCATTATAGAAATAAATTTTAAAAACAAAACGCAGAAACAATGAAAGAGAGAAAAATTCTTACAAAATTCGCTCAGGGGCTGTGATGCAACCTGGATTGACCACATATAAACCCACAGCTGGATAAGACATAAGGCTGGACACTTGGGGCTGAGAGGATTGGTGAGCTTTGGTGAGCAACTGCCAAAAGTTTCATGCAATACTTCATGCTACTCATTCCAAGGGTCCCAACACTCCAGGTTGAAGGGAATCTTCCTACAGCTAAACCATGCTTGGGAAACCCAGCGACTGGTATACCATATGATCGGGAAAGGTTTCTAAAACGCACCTCATTTTTCCTCTCCTGGGGCTCCGGATTGACATTCCAGCCGCTTTACTAAAAATATCCCCACATGGAGAGTCAATGCCTTTAAGATCTGGTATCGCACAGTCTGCAGTTAGTGCGGAGGATGAATGGGAATAGGGGGAACCAGTGAGAAACTAGCTGTAGCGGTTTCAATGGGCACATGTCACTCTAATTTCATATCAGTGAGAAAAATAAACCAAAGGCACAGCAAGGTGCCCCTGAAGAACAATAGGGCCTGAAGGAATCCTGTGTTTATGAGGCAAGATGACAAAAATAAGAGCTGAAAAATGGAGCTAAGGGCCACTGCAATTCAAAACCTGCAGAGTTATAAAGGCCAACTATTTTCAAAAAATATATTGAGGTAAGGCTATGAAGAGGCATTGAAAGCAAGGCAGAATTTCAGGAAACCGATTTCAGGAGGTAGACTGGAATTGCATTTAAAGCACAGGAAAAGAGGCAGAACATCAACAATGATGCACTTGGCCAAAAAGGGTATATGCGTTTTTTCCTGAATATATTCAGCAAAAAACACATACGCCCTTTTTAGCCAACCAAGCAAGCTTGCAAAGGAAATCTGCACTACAATGAAGTCTCACTTCCTCCTGGTCAAAAGGGCCATCTGAAAAAAGTGTAAAATCCAGAAAGGCAGGACAGGCCATGGAGACCTGGGAGCCTTGTTATGCTGATGGGCGGGATGTAAATTGCCAACAGCCACTCCTGAGAAGTGTATGCTGTTTCCTGAAACATCTAAAAAACATAGCAGCGGAGCCTAGGGCACTTCCACTTATGGTCCTATAGCTTAGGGAAATTAAAATCAAAAAGACACAGCCACCCCAAAGTTTGGGACGGCTCTGTTTACAAGAACCTCATTTACGGTACAAGTTCAATATCGCAGAAAGTGAAAAATGGATAAAGAAGTTGTGGTACTTACATGCAATGCAATATCACTCAGCAATGAAATCTATGTCATCAGGCCCATAGCAGCATAATGAGTGGATTCAGGTATGATGATTCTAACTGAAATAAGTCACACAGAAAAAGAAACATCATAAGATACCACTAATACACGGAATGTAAACTTGGGTACACAGGAACTGGATTACAAAACAGAACAGGGTCTCAAATTTAGAAAACCAACTTATGCTTGCTTAAGGGGAAAGGTGAGTTGGGGTGCTGCATAAAACCAGAGATTGAAATGAGCACAGATAAAGTTCCTTAAGCCAAATATGGAATAGACAAGAACTACTCCTTGCTCAATGAAATGGACTCAACACCCCATATTAAACGCCTAAGAATGTACCTAACTAGTAAGTATCTTAAAACCTATGGATTGCTATGTCTCTGAAAGAAAATCAAGCGTGTGTACAGGGGCATAAACGCAGCAGTGATAGGATTGGAGAGGTTCGGTGAGCAAATGAAGACCCTTTGAAGTCATATTGCATGGGACCCATTCCACGGGTCTCAACTCTCCATGTTTAAGGGATTCTGCCTTCAGCTAAAACATGCATGTGGAACCCAGAGTATGATCAACCGTGTGATCGGGAGACGTGTTCCAATATGTCTCAGTTTTCGTCCCCTGGTACTCGGGTGCAACATTCCAGACGCTTTACTAACACACTCCCGACTTGGAGAGTCAGTGCCTTCAACCTCCTGTTTGGTCCAGTTTGCAATTTCTGCGGAAGATGAACAGGAATAGGGAGAACCAATGAGAGACTAGCTGGAGGTGTCTGGACGGGCAAATTTAACTCTCATTTCCCACCAGGAAGAGGAATTAACCAAAGGCTCAGCGTGCCATGCAGGAACCAGATTAGGGCCTGAAGCAATCCTGCGGTGTTGCGGCCAGCTCACAAGAAAGCGAGTTGAAGAAAGGAGCTCAGGGGCACTGTAAATCACAAACCTGCAGAGTTATAAATGACAGCTATCGTCCAAAAATATACTGAAGTAAGGCTGCCAAGAGGACTTGAAAGCGGGGCAGAATTGCAGGAAACCGATTTCAGGAGGTAGACTGGAATTGCATTTAAAGCATAGGAAAAGAGGCAGAACGTCCACAATGATGCACTTGGCCAAAAAGGGCGTATGCGTTTTTTCCTGAATATATTCAGGAAAAATCGCATACGCCCTTTTTGGCCAACCAAGCAAGCTTGCAAAGGAAATCTGCACTACAATGAAGTCTCACTTCCCCCCGGTCAAAAGGGCCACCTGAAAAAAGTGTAAAATCCAGAAAGGCAGGACAGGCCATGGAGAACTGGGAGCCTTGTTATGCTGATGGGCGGGATGTAAATTGCCAACAGCCACTCGGGAGAGGTGTATGGTGTTTCCTGAAACATCTAAAAAACAAAGCAACAGAGCCTAGGGCACTTCCACTTATGGTCCTATAGCTTAGGGAAATTAAAATCAAAAAGACACAGCCACGCGAAAGTTTGGGACGGCTCTGTTTACAAGAACCTCGTTTACGGTACAAGTTCAATATCGCAGAAAGTGAAAAATGGATAAAGAAGTTGTGGTACTTACGTACAATGCAATATCACTCAGCAATGAAATCTATGTCATCAGGCCCGTAGCAGCATAATGAGTGGATTCAGGTATGATGATTCTAACTGAAATAAGTCACACAGAAAAAGAAACATCATAAGATACCACTAATACACGGAATGTAAACTTGGGTACACAGGAACTGGATTACAAAACAGAACAGGGTCTCAAATTTAGAAAACCAACTTATGCTTGCTTAAGGGGAAAGGTGAGTTGGGGTGCTGCATAAAACCAGAGATTGAAATGAGCACAGATAAAGTTCCTTAAGCCAAATATGGAATAGACAAGAACTACTCCTTGCTCAACGAAATGGACTCAACACCCCATATTAAACGCCTAAGAATGTACCTGACTAGTAAGTATCTTAAAACCTATGGATTGCTATGTCTCTGAAAGGAAATCAAGCGTGTGTACAGGGGCATAAACACAGCGGTGATAGGATTGGAGAGGTTCGGTGAGCAAATGAAGACCCTTTGAAGTCATATTGCATGGGACCCATTCCACGGGTCTCAACTCTCCAGGTTTAAGGGATTCTTCCTTCAGCTAAAACATGCACGTGGAACCCAGAGTATGATCAACCGTGTGATCGGGAGACGTGTTCCAATATGTCTCAGTTCCCGTCCCCTGGTACTCGGGTGCAACATTCCAGATGCTTTACTAACACTCTCCCGACTTGGAGAGTCAGTGCCTTTAACCTCCTGTTTGGCCCAGTTTGCAATTTCTGCGGAAGATGTACAGGAATAGGGAGAACCAATGAGAGACTAGCTGGAGGTGTCTGGACGGGCAAATTTAACTCTCATTTCCCACCAGGAAGAAGAATTGACCAAAGGCTCAGCGTGCCGTGCCGGAACCAGATTAGGGCCTGAAGCAATCCTGCGGTGTTGCGGCCAGCTCACAAGAAAGCGAGTTGAAGAAAGGAGCTCAGGGGCACTGTAATTCACAAACCTGCAGAGTTATAAATGACAGCTATCGTCCAAAAATATACTGAAGTAAGGCTGCCAAGAGGACTTGAAAGCGGGGCAGAATTGCAGGAAACCGATTTCAGGAGGTAGACTGGAATTGCATTTAAAGCATAGGAAAAGAGGCAGAACGTCCACAATGATGCACTTGGCCAAAAAGGGCGTATGCGTTTTTTCCTGAATATATTCAGGAAAAAACGCATACGCCCTTTTTGGCCAACCAAGCAAGCTTGCAAAGGAAATCTGCACTACAATGAAGTCTCACTTCCCCCTGGTCAAAAGGGTCACCTGAAAAAAGTGTAATATCCAGAAAGGCAGGACAGGCCATGGAGAACTGGGAGCCTTGTTATGCTGATGGGCGGGATGTAAATTGCCAACAGCCACTCGGGAGAGGTGTATGGTGTTTCCTGAAACATCTAAAAAACAAAGCAACAGAGCCTAGGGCACTTCCACTTATGGTCCTATAGCTTAGGGAAATTAAAATCAAAAAGACACAGCCACGCGAAAGTTTGGGACGGCTCTGTTTACAAGAACCTCATTTACGGTACAAGTTCAATATCGCAGAAAGTGAAAAATGGATAAAGAAGTTGTGGTACTTACGTACAATGCAATATCACTCAGCAATGAAATCTATGTCATCAGGCCCATAGCAGCATAATGAGTGGATTCAGGTATGATGATTCTAACTGAAATAAGTCACACAGAAAAAGAAACATCATAAGATATCACCAATACACGGAATGTAAACTTGGCTACACAGGAACTGGATTACAAAACAGAACAGGGTCTCAAATTTAGAAAACCAACTTATGCTTGCTTAAGGGGAAAGGTGAGTTGGGGTGCTGCATAATACCAGAGATTGAAATGAGCACAGATAAAGTTTCTTAAGCCAAATATGGAATAGACAAGAACTACTCCTTGCTCAACGAAATGGACTCAACACCCCATATTAAACGCCTAAGAATGTACCTGACTAGTAAGTATCTTAAAACCTATGGATTGCTATGTCTCTGAAAGAAAATCAAGCGTGTGTACAGGGGCATAAACGCAGCAGTGATAGGATTGGAGAGGTTCGGTGAGCAAATGAAGACCCTTTGAAGTCATATTGCATGGGACCCATTCCACGGGTCTCAACTCTCCAGGTTTAAGGGATTCTTCCTTCAGCTAAAACATGCACGTGGAACCCAGAGTATGATCAACCGTGTGATCGGGAGACGTGTTCCAATATGTCTCAGTTCTCGTCCCCTGGTACTCGGGTGCAACATTCCAGATGCTTTACTAACACTCTCCCGACTTGGAGAGTCAGTGCCTTTAACCTCCTGTTTGGCCCAGTTTGCAATTTCTGCGGAAGATGTACAGGAATAGGGAGAACCAATGAGAGACTAGCTGGAGGTGTCTGGACGGGCAAATTTAACTCTCATTTCCCACCAGGAAGAAGAATTGACCAAAGGCTCAGCGTGCCGTGCCGGAACCAGATTAGGGCCTGAAGCAATCCTGCGGTGTTGCGGCCAGCTCACAAGAAAGCGAGTTGAAGAAAGGAGCTCAGGGGCACTGTAATTCACAAACCTGCAGAGTTATAAATGACAGGTATCGTCCAAAAATATACTGAAGTAAGGCTGCCAAGAGGACTTGAAAGCGGGGCAGAATTGCAGGAAACCGATTTCAGGAGGTAGACTGGAATTGCATTTAAAGCATAGGAAAAGAGGCAGAACGTGGACAATGATGCACTTGGCCAAAAAGGGCGTATGCGTTTTTTCCTGAATATATTCAAGAAAAAACTCATACGCCCTTTTTGGGCAACCAAGCAAGCTTGCAAAGGAAATCTGCACTACAATGAAGTGTCACTTCCCCCCGGTCAAAAGGGCCACCTGATAAAAGTGTAAAATCCAGAAAGGCAGGACAGGCCATGGAGAACTGGGAGCCTTGTTATGCTGATGAGCGGGATGTAAATTGCCAATAGCCACTCCGGAAAAGTGTATGGTGTTTCCTGAAACATGTAAAAAACAAAGCAACAGAGCCTAGGGCACTTCCACTTATGGTCCTATAGCTTAGGGAAATTAAAATCAAAAAGACACAGCCCCCCCAAAGTTTGGGACGGCTCTGTTTACAAGAACCTCGTTTACGGTACAAGTTCAATATCACAGAAAGTGAAAAATGGATAAAGAAGTTGTGGTACTTACGTACAATTCAATATCACTCAGCAATGAAATCTATGTCATCAGGCCCGTAGCAGCATAATGAGTGGATTCAGGTATGATGATTCTAACTGAAATAAGTCACACAGAAAAAGAAACATCATAAGATATCACTAATACATGGAATATAAACTTGGCTACACAGGAACTGGATTACAAAACAGAAGAGGGTCTCAAATTTAGAAAACCAACTTATGCTTGCTTAAGGGGAAAGGTGAGTTAGGGTACTGCATAGAATCAGAGATTGAAATGAGCACAGATAATGTTCCTTAAGCCAAATATGGAATAGACAAGAGCTACTCCTTGCTCAATGAAATGGACTCAACACCCCATATTAAACGCCTAAGAATGTACCTGACTAGTAAGTATCTTAAAACCTATGGATTGCTATGTCTCCGAAAGAGAATCAAGCGGCTGTACAGGGGCATAAACGCAGCAGTGATAGGATTGGAGAGGTTCGGTGAGCAAATGAAGACGCTTTGAAGTCATATTGCATGGTACCCATTCCAAGGGTCTCAACTCTCCAGGTTTAAGGGATTCTTCCTTCAGCTAAAACATGCATGTGGAACCCAGAGTATGATCAACCGTGTGATCGGGAGATGTGTTCAAATATGTCTCAGTTCTCGTCCCCTGGTACTCGGGCGCAACATTCCAGATGCTTTACTAACACTCTCCCGACTTGGAGAGTCAGTGCCTTTAACCTCCTGTTTGGCCCAGTTTGCAATTTCTGCGGAAGATGTACAGGAGTAGGGAGAACCAATGAGAGACTAGCTGGAGGTGTCTGGACGGGCAAATTTAACTCTCATTTCCCACCAGGAAGAGGAATTAACCAAAGGCTCAGCGTGTCGTGCCGGAACCAGATTAGGGCCTGAAGCAATCCTGCGGTGTTGCGGCCAGCTCACAAGAAAGCGAGTTGAAGAAAGGAGCTCAGGGGCACTGTAATTCACAAACCTGCAGAGTTATAAATGACAGCTATCGTCCAAAAATATACTGAAGTAAGGCTGCCAAGAGGACTTGAAAGCGGGGCAGAATTGCAGGAAACTGATTTCAGGAGGTAGACTGGAATTGCATTTAAAGCATAGGAAAAGAGGCAGAACGTCCACAATGATGCACTTGGCCAAAAAGGGCGTATGCGTTTTTTCCTGAATATATTCAGGAAAAAACGCATACGCCCTTTTTGGGCAACCAAGCAAGCTTGCAAAGGAAATCTGCACTACAATGAAGTCTCCCTTCCCCCCGCTCAAAAGGGCCACCTGAAAAAAGTGTAAAATCCAGAAAGGCAGGACAGGCCATGGAGAACTGGGAGCCTTGTTATGCTGATGGGCGGGATGTAAATTGCCAACAGCCACTCGGGAGAGGTGTATGGTGTTTCCTGAAACATCTAAAAAACAAAGCAACAGAGCCTAGGGCACTTCCACTTATGGTCCTATAGCTTAGGGAAATTAAAATCAAAAAGACACAGCCACGCGAAAGTTTGGGACGGCTCTGTTTACAAGAACCTCATTTACGGTACAAGTTCAATATCGCAGAAAGCGAAAAATGGATAAAGAAGTTGTGGTACTTACGTACAATGCATTATCACTCAGCAATGAAATCTATACCTTCAGGCACATAGCAGCATAAAGAGTGGATTCAGGTATGATGATTCTAACAGAAATAAGACACACAGAAAAAGAAACATCATAAGATATCACTAATACACGGAATGTAAACTTGGCTACACAGGAACTGAATTACTAAACAGAACAGGGAATCAAATTTAGAAAACCAACTTATGCTTGCTTAAGGGGAATGGTGAGATGGGGTGCTCCATAGATACAGCGATTGAAATGAGCACAGATAAAGTTCCTTAAGCCAAATATGGAGTAGACAAGAGCTACTCCTTGCTCAACGAAATGGACTCAAAACCCCATATTAAACGCCTAAGAATGTACCTGACTGGTAATTATCTTAAAACTTATGGATTGCTATGTCTCCAAAAGAGAATCCAGCGTGTGTACAGGGGCATAAATGCAGCAGTAATAGGATTGGAGAGGTTTGGTGAGCAAATGAAGACTCTTTGAAGTCCTATTGCATGGAACCCATTCCACGGGTCTCAACTCTCCAGGTTGAAGGGATTCTTCCTTCAGCTAAAACATGCATGTGGAACCCAGAGTATGATCAACCATGTGATCGGGAGATGTGTTCAAATATGTCTCAGTTCTCATCTCCTGGTACTCGGGTGCAACATTCCAGACGCTTTACTAACACTCTCCCGACTTGGAGAGTCAGTGCCTTTAACCTCCTGTTTGGCCCAGTTTGCAATTACTGCGGAAGATGAACAGGAATAGGGAGAACCAATGAGAGACTAGCTGGAGGTGTCTGGACGGGCAAATTTAACTCTCATTTCCCACCTGGAAGAGGAATTAACCAAAGGCTCAGCGTGCCGTGCCGGAACCAGATTAGGGCCTGAAGCAATCCTGCGGTGTTGCGGCCAGCTCACAAGAAAGCGAGTTGAAGAAAGGAGCTCAGGGGCACTGTAATTCACAAACCTGCAGAGTTATAAATGACAGCTATCGTCCAAAAATATACTGAAGTAAGGCTGCCAATAGGACTTGAAAGCAGGGCAGAATTGCAGGAAACCGATTTCAGGAGGTAGACTGGAATTGCATTTAAAACATAGGAAAAGAGGCAGAACGTGGACAATGATGCACTTGGCCAAAAAGGGCGTATGCGTTTTTTCCTGAATATATTCAGGAAAAAACGCATACGCCCTTTTTGGGCAACCAAGCAAGCTTGCAAAGGAAATCTGCACTACAATGAAGTCTCAATTCCCCCCGGTCAAAAGGGCCACCTGAAAAAAGTGTAAAATCCAGAAAGGCAGGACAGGCCATGGAGAACTGGGAGCCTTGTTATGCTGATGGGCGGGATGTAAATTGCCAACAGCCACTCGGGAGAGGTGTATGGTGTTTCCTGAAACATCTAAAAAACAAAGCAACAGAGCCTAGGGCACTTCCACTTATGGTCCTATAGCTTAGGGAAATTAAAATCAAAAAGACACAGCCACGCGAAAGTTTGGAACGGCTCTGTTTACAAGAACCTCGTTTACGGTACAAGTTCAATATCGCAGAAAGTGAAAAATGGATAAAGAAGTTGTGGTACTTACGTACAATGCAATATCACTAAGCAATGAAATCTATGTCATCAGGCCCATAGCAGCATAATGAGTGGATTCAGGTATGATGATTCTAACTGAAATAAGTCACACAGAAAAAGAAACATCATAAGATACCACTAATACACGGAATGTAAACTTGGGTACACTGGAACTGGATTACAAAACAGAACAGGGTCTCAAATTTAGAAAACCAACTTATGCTTGCTTAAGGGGAAAGGTGAGTTGGGGTGCTGCATAAAACCAGAGATTGAAATGAGCACAGATAAAGTTCCTTAAGCCAAATATGGAATAGACAAGAACTACTCCTTGCTCAACGAAATGGACTCAACACCCCATATTAAACGCCTAAGAATGTACCTGACTAGTAAGTATCTTAAAACCTATGGATTGCTATGTCTCTGAAAGGAAATCAAGCCTGTGTACAGGGGCATAAACGCAGCAGTGATAGGATTGGAGAGGTTCGGTGAGCAAATGAAGACCCTTTGAAGTCATATTGCATGGGACCCATTCCACGGGTCTCAACTCTCCAGGTTGAAGGGATTCTTCCTTCAGCTAAAACATGCACGTGGAACCCAGAGTATGATCAACCGTGTGATCGGGAGACATGTTCCAATATGTCTCAGTTCCCGTCCCCTGGTACTCGGGTGCAACATTCCAGATGCTTTACTAACACTCTCCCGACTTGGAGAGTCAGTGCCTTTAACCTCCTGTTTGGCCCAGTTTGCAATTTCTGCGGAAGATGTACAGGAATAGGGAGAACCAATGAGAGACTAGCTGGAGGTGTCTGGACGGGCAAATTTAACTCTCATTTCCCACCAGGAAGAAGAATTGACCAAAGGCTCAGCGTGCCGTGCCGGAACCAGATTAGGGCCTGAAGCAATCCTGCGGTGTTGCGGCCAGCTCACAAGAAAGCGAGTTGAAGAAAGGAGCTCAGGGGCACTGTAATTCACAAACCTGCAGAGTTATAAATGACAGCTATCGTCCAAAAATATACTGAAGTAAGGCTGCCAAGAGGACTTGAAAGCGGGGCAGAATTGCAGGAAACCGATTTCAGGAGGTAGACTGGAATTGCATTTAAAGCATAGGAAAAGAGGCAGAACGTCCACAATGATGCACTTGGCCAAAAAGGGCGTATGCGTTTTTTCCTGAATATATTCAGGAAAAAACGCATACGCCCTTTTTGGCCAACCAAGCAAGCTTGCAAAGGAAATCTGCACTACAATGAAGTCTCACTTCCCCCTGGTCAAAAGGGTCACCTGAAAAAAGTGTAAAATCCAGAAAGGCAGGACAGGCCATGGAGAACTGGGAGCCTTGTTATGCTGATGGGCGGGATGTAAATTGCCAACAGCCACTCGGGAGAGGTGTATGGTGTTTCCTGAAACATCTAAAAAACAAAGCAACAGAGCCTAGGGCACTTCCACTTATGGTCCTATAGCTTAGGGAAATTAAAATCAAAAAGACACAGCCACGCGAAAGTTTGGGACGGCTCTGTTTACAAGAACCTCATTTACGGTACAAGTTCAATATCGCAGAAAGTGAAAAATGGATAAACAAGTTGTGGTACTTACGTACAATGCAATATCACTCAGCAATGAAATCTATGTCATCAGGCCCATAGCAGCATAATGAGTGGATTCAGGTATGATGATTCTAACTGAAATAAGTCACACAGAAAAAGAAACATCATAAGATACCACTAATACACGGAATGTAAACTTGGCTACACAGGAACTGGATTACAAAACAGAACAGGGTCTCAAATTTAGAAAACCAACTTATGCTTGCTTAAGGGGAAAGGTGAGTTGGGGTGCTGCATAATACCAGAGATTGAAATGAGCACAGATAAAGTTTCTTAAGCCAAATATGGAATAGACAAGAACTACTCCTTGCTCAACGAAATGGACTCAACACCCCATATTAAACGCCTAAGAATGTACCTGACTAGTAAGTATCTTAAAACCTATGGATTGCTATGTCTCTGAAAGAAAATCAAGCGTGTGTACAGGGGCATAAACGCAGCAGTGATAGGATTGGAGAGGTTCGGTGAGCAAATGAAGACCCTTTGAAGTCATATTGCATGGGACCCATTCCACGGGTCTCAACTCTCCAGGTTTAAGGGATTCTTCCTTCAGCTAAAACATGCACGTGGAACCCAGAGTATGATCAACCGTGTGATCGGGAGACGTGTTCCAATATGTCTCAGTTCTCGTCCCCTGGTACTCGGGTGCAACATTCCAGATGCTTTACTAACACTCTCCCGACTTGGAGAGTCAGTGCCTTTAACCTCCTGTTTGGCCCAGTTTGCAATTTCTGCGGAAGATGTACAGGAATAGGGAGAACCAATGAGAGACTAGCTGGAGGTGTCTGGACGGGCAAATTTAACTCTCATTTCCCACCAGGAAGAAGAATTGACCAAAGGCTCAGCGTGCCGTGCCGGAACCAGATTAGGGCCTGAAGCAATCCTGCGGTGTTGCGGCCAGCTCACAAGAAAGCGAGTTGAAGAAAGGAGCTCAGGGGCACTGTAATTCACAAACCTGCAGAGTTATAAATGACAGCTATCGTCCAAAAATATACTGAAGTAAGGCTGCCAAGAGGACTTGAAAGCGGGGCAGAATTGCAGGAAACCGATTTCAGGAGGTAGACTGGAATTGCATTTAAAGCATAGGAAAAGAGGCAGAACGTCCACAATGATGCACTTGGCCATAAAGGGCGTAAGCGTTTTTTCCTGAATATATTCAGGAAAAAACGCATACGCCCTTTTTGGCCAACCAAGCAAGCTTGCAAAGGAAATCTGCACTACAATGAAGTCTCACTTCCCACCGGTCAAAAGGGCCACCTGAAAAAAGTGTAAAATCCAGAAAGGCAGGACAGGCCATGGAGAACTGGGAGCCTTGTTATGCTGATGAGCAGGATGTAAATTGCCAACAGCCACTCCGGAAAAGTGTATGGTGTTTCCTGAAACATGTAAAAAACAAAGCAACAGAGCCTAGGGCACTTCCACTTATGGTCCTATAGCTTAGGGAAATTAAAATCAAAAAGACACAGCCACCCCAAAGTTTGGGACGGCTCTGTTTACAAGAACCTCGTTTACGGTACAAGTTCAATATCGCAGAAAGTGAAAAATGGATAAAGAAATTGTGGTACTTACGTACAATTCAATATCACTCAGCAATGAAATCTATGTCATCAGGCCCGTAGCAGCATAATGAGTGGATTCAGGTATGATGATTCTAACTGAAATAAGTCACACAGAAAAAGAAACATCATAAGATATCACTAATACACGGAATATAAACTTGGCTACACAGGAACTGGATTACAAAACAGAAGAGGGTCTCAAATTTAGAAAACCAACTTATGCTTGCTTAAGGGGAAAGGTGAGTTGGGGTGCTGCACAGAATCAGAGATTGAAATGAGCACAGATAAAGGTCCTTAAGCCAAATATGGAATAGACTAGAGCTACACCTTGCTCAACGAAATGGACTCAACACCCCATATTAAACGCATAAGAATGTACCTGACTAGTAAGTATCTTAAAACCTATGGATTGCTATGTCTCCGAAAGAGAATCAAGCGGGTGTACAGGGGCATAAACGCAGCAGTGATAGGATTGGAGAGGTTCGGTGAGCAAATGAAGACGCTTTGAAGTCATATTGCACGGTACCCATTCCAAGGGTCTCAACTCTCCAGGTTTAAGGGATTCTTCCTTCAGCTAAAACATGCATGTGGAACCCAGAGTATGATCAACCGTGTGATCGGGAGATGTGTTCCAATATGTCTCAGTTCTCGTCCCCTGGTACTCGGGCGCAACATTCCAGATGATTTACTAACACTCTCCCGACTTGGAGAGTCAGTGCCTTTAACCTCCTGTTTGGCCCAGTTTGCAATTTCTGTGGAAGATGAACAGGAATAGGGAGAACCAATGAGAGACTAGCTGGAGGTGTCTGGACGGGCAAATTTAACTCTCATTTCCCACCAGGAAGAGGAATTAACCAAAGGCTCAGCGTGCCGTGCCGGAACCAGATTACGGCCTGAAGCAATCCTGCGGTGTTGCGGCCAGCTCACAAGAAAGCGAGTTGAAGAAAGGAGCTCAGGGGCACTGTAATTCACAAACCTGCAGAGTTATAAATGACAGGTATCGTCCAAAAATATACTGAAGTAAGGCTGCCAAGAGGATTTGAAAGCGGGGCAGAACTGCGGGAAACCGATTTCAGGAAGTAGACTGGAATTGCATTTAAAGCATAGGAAAAGAGGCAGAACGTGGACAATGATGCACTTGGCCAAAAAGGGCCTATGCGTTTTTTCCTGAATATATTCAGGAAAAAACGCATACGCCCTTTTTGGCCAACCAAGCAAGCTTGCAAAGGAAATCTGCACTACAATGAAGTCTCACTTCCCCCCGGTCAAAAGGGCCACCTGAAATAAGTGTAAAATCCAGATAGGCAGGACAGGCCATGGGGAACTGGGAGCCTTGTTATGCTGATGGGCGGGATGTAAATTGCCAACAGCCACTCTGGAGAAGTGTATGGTGTTTCCTGAAACATCTAAAAAACAATGCAACAGAGCCTAGGGCACTTCCACTTATGGTCCTATAGCTTAGGGAAATTAAATTCAAAAAGACACTGCCTCCCCAAACTTTGGGACGGCTCTGTTTACAAGAACCTCGTTTACGGTACAAGTTCAATATCGCAGAAAGCAAAAAATGAATAAAGAAGTTGTGGTACTTACGTACAATGCATTATCACTCAGCAATGAAATCTATACCTTCAGTCCCATAGCAGCATAAAGAGTGGATTCAGGTATGATGATTCTAACTGAAATAAGACACACAGAAAAAGAAACATCATAAGATATCACTAATACACGGAATGTAAACTTGGCTACACAGGAACTGAATTACTAAACAGAACAGGGTCTCAAATTTAGAAAACCAACTTATGCTTGCTTAAGGGGAATGGTGAGATACGGTGCTCCATAGATACAGTGATTGAAATGAGCACAGATAAAGTTCCTTAAGCCAAATATGGAATAGACAAGAGCTACTCCTTGCTCAACGAAATGGACTCAAAACCCCATATTAAACGCCTAAGAATGTACCTGACTGGTAAGTATCTTAAAACTTATGGATTGCTATGTCTCCAAAAGAGAATCCAGCGTGTGTACAGGGGCATAAATGCAGCAGTCATAGGATTGGAGAGGTTTGGTGAGCAAATGAAGACCCTTTGAAGTCATATTGCATGGTACCCATTCCACGGGTCTCAACTCTCCAGGTTTAAGGGATTCTTCCTTCAGCTAAAACATGCATGTGGAACCCAGAGTATGATCAACCATGTGATCGGGAGATGTGTTCAAATATGTCTCAGTTCTCATCTCCTGGTACTCGGGTGCAACATTCCAGACGCTTTACTAACACTCTCCCGACTTGGAGAGTCAGTGCCTTTAACCTCCTGTTTGGCCCAGTTTGCAATTTCTGCGGAAGATGAACAGGAATAGGGAGAACCAATGAGAGACTAGCTGGAGGTGTCTGGACGGGCAAATTTAACTCTCATTTCCCACCAGGAAGAGGAATTAACCAAAGGCTCAGCGTGCCGTGCTGGAACCAGATTAGGGCCTGAAGCAATCCTGCGGTGTTGCGGCCAGCTCACAAGAAAGCGAGTTGAAGAAAGGAGCTCAGGGGCACTGTAATTCACAAACCTGCAGAGTTATAACTGACAGCTATCGTCCAAAAATATACTGAAGTAAGGCTGCCAAGAGGACTTGAAAGCGGGGCAGAATTGCAGGAAACCGATTTCAGGAGGTAGACTGGAATTGCATTTAAAGCATAGGAAAAGAGGCAGAACGTCCACAATGATGCACTTGGCCATAAAGGGCATAAGCGTTTTTTCCTGAATATATTCAGGAAAAAACGCATATGCCCTTTTTGGCCAACCAAGCAAGCTTGCAAAGGAAATCTGCACTACAATGAAGTCTCACTTCCCCCCGGTCAAAAGGGCCACCTGAAAAAAGTGTAAAATCCAGAAAGGCAGGACAGGCCATGGAGAACTGGGAGCCTTGTTATGCTGATGAGCAGGATGTAAATTGCCAACAGCCACTCCGGAAAAGTGTATGGTGTTTCCTGAAACATGTAAAAAACAAAGCAACAGAGCCTAGGGCACTTCCACTTATGGTCCTATAGCTTAGGGAAATTAAAATCAAAAAGACACAGCCACCCCAAAGTTTGGGACGGCTCTGTTTACAAGAACCTCGTTTACGGTACAAGTTCAATATCGCAGAAAGTGAAAAATGGATAAAGAAATTGTGGTACTTACGTACAATTCAATATCACTCAGCAATGAAATCTATGTCATCAGGCCCGTAGCAGCATAATGAGTGGATTCAGGTATGATGATTCTAACTGAAATAAGTCACACAGAAAAAGAAACATCATAAGATATCACTAATACACGGAATATAAACTTGGCTACACAGGAACTGGATTACAAAACAGAAGAGGGTCTCAAATTTAGAAAACCAACTTATGCTTGCTTAAGGGGAAAGGTGAGTTGGGGTGCTGCACAGAATCAGAGATTGAAATGAGCACAGATAAAGGTCCTTAAGCCAAATATGGAATAGACTAGAGCTACACCTTGCTCAACGAAATGGACTCAACACCCCATATTAAACGCATAAGAATGTACCTGACTAGTAAGTATCTTAAAACCTATGGATTGCTATGTCTCCGAAAGAGAATCAAGCGGGTGTACAGGGGCATAAACGCAGCAGTGATAGGATTGGAGAGGTTCGGTGAGCAAATGAAGACGCTTTGAAGTCATATTGCACGGTACCCATTCCAAGGGTCTCAACTCTCCAGGTTTAAGGGATTCTTCCTTCAGCTAAAACATGCATGTGGAACCCAGAGTATGATCAACCGTGTGATCGGGAGATGTGTTCCAATATGTCTCAGTTCTCGTCCCCTGGTACTCGGGCGCAACATTCCAGATGATTTACTAACACTCTCCCGACTTGGAGAGTCAGTGCCTTTAACCTCCTGTTTGGCCCAGTTTGCAATTTCTGTGGAAGATGAACAGGAATAGGGAGAACCAATGAGAGACTAGCTGGAGGTGTCTGGACGGGCAAATTTAACTCTCATTTCCCACCAGGAAGAGGAATTAACCAAAGGCTCAGCGTGCCGTGCCGGAACCAGATTACGGCCTGAAGCAATCCTGCGGTGTTGCGGCCAGCTCACAAGAAAGCGAGTTGAAGAAAGGAGCTCAGGGGCACTGTAATTCACAAACCTGCAGAGTTATAAATGACAGGTATCGTCCAAAAATATACTGAAGTAAGGCTGCCAAGAGGATTTGAAAGCGGGGCAGAACTGCGGGAAACCGATTTCAGGAAGTAGACTGGAATTGCATTTAAAGCATAGGAAAAGAGGCAGAACGTGGACAATGATGCACTTGGCCAAAAAGGGCCTATGCGTTTTTTCCTGAATATATTCAGGAAAAAACGCATACGCCCTTTTTGGCCAACCAAGCAAGCTTGCAAAGGAAATCTGCACTACAATGAAGTCTCACTTCCCCCCGGTCAAAAGGGCCACCTGAAATAAGTGTAAAATCCAGATAGGCAGGACAGGCCATGGGGAACTGGGAGCCTTGTTATGCTGATGGGCGGGATGTAAATTGCCAACAGCCACTCTGGAGAAGTGTATGGTGTTTCCTGAAACATCTAAAAAACAATGCAACAGAGCCTAGGGCACTTCCACTTATGGTCCTATAGCTTAGGGAAATTAAATTCAAAAAGACACTGCCTCCCCAAACTTTGGGACGGCTCTGTTTACAAGAACCTCGTTTACGGTACAAGTTCAATATCGCAGAAAGCAAAAAATGAATAAAGAAGTTGTGGTACTTACGTACAATGCATTATCACTCAGCAATGAAATCTATACCTTCAGTCCCATAGCAGCATAAAGAGTGGATTCAGGTATGATGATTCTAACTGAAATAAGACACACAGAAAAAGAAACATCATAAGATATCACTAATACACGGAATGTAAACTTGGCTACACAGGAACTGAATTACTAAACAGAACAGGGTCTCAAATTTAGAAAACCAACTTATGCTTGCTTAAGGGGAATGGTGAGATACGGTGCTCCATAGATACAGTGATTGAAATGAGCACAGATAAAGTTCCTTAAGCCAAATATGGAATAGACAAGAGCTACTCCTTGCTCAACGAAATGGACTCAAAACCCCATATTAAACGCCTAAGAATGTACCTGACTGGTAAGTATCTTAAAACTTATGGATTGCTATGTCTCCAAAAGAGAATCCAGCGTGTGTACAGGGGCATAAATGCAGCAGTCATAGGATTGGAGAGGTTTGGTGAGCAAATGAAGACCCTTTGAAGTCATATTGCATGGTACCCATTCCACGGGTCTCAACTCTCCAGGTTTAAGGGATTCTTCCTTCAGCTAAAACATGCATGTGGAACCCAGAGTATGATCAACCATGTGATCGGGAGATGTGTTCAAATATGTCTCAGTTCTCATCTCCTGGTACTCGGGTGCAACATTCCAGACGCTTTACTAACACTCTCCCGACTTGGAGAGTCAGTGCCTTTAACCTCCTGTTTGGCCCAGTTTGCAATTTCTGCGGAAGATGAACAGGAATAGGGAGAACCAATGAGAGACTAGCTGGAGGTGTCTGGACGGGCAAATTTAACTCTCATTTCCCACCAGGAAGAGGAATTAACCAAAGGCTCAGCGTGCCGTGCTGGAACCAGATTAGGGCCTGAAGCAATCCTGCGGTGTTGCGGCCAGCTCACAAGAAAGCGAGTTGAAGAAAGGAGCTCAGGGGCACTGTAATTCACAAACCTGCAGAGTTATAACTGACAGCTATCGTCCAAAAATATACTGAAGTAAGGCTGCCAAGAGGACTTGAAAGCGGGGCAGAATTGCAGGAAACCGATTTCAGGAGGTAGACTGGAATTGCATTTAAAGCATAGGAAAAGAGGCAGAACGTCCACAATGATGCACTTGGCCATAAAGGGCATAAGCGTTTTTTCCTGAATATATTCAGGAAAAAACGCATATGCCCTTTTTGGCCAACCAAGCAAGCTTGCAAAGGAAATCTGCACTACAATGAAGTCTCACTTCCCCCCGGTCAAAAGGGCCACCTGAAAAAAGTGTAAAATCCAGAAAGGCAGGACAGGCCATGGAGAACTGGGAGCCTTGTTATGCTGATGAGCAGGATGTAAATTGCCAACAGCCACTCCGGAAAAGTGTATGGTGTTTCCTGAAACATGTAAAAAACAAAGCAACAGAGCCTAGGGCACTTCCACTTATGGTCCTATAGCTTAGGGAAATTAAAATCAAAAAGACACAGCCACCCCAAAGTTTGGGACGGCTCTGTTTACAAGAACCTCGTTTACGGTACAAGTTCAATATCGCAGAAAGTGAAAAATGGATAAAGAAATTGTGGTACTTACGTACAATTCAATATCACTCAGCAATGAAATCTATGTCATCAGGCCCGTAGCAGCATAATGAGTGGATTCAGGTATGATGATTCTAACTGAAATAAGTCACACAGAAAAAGAAACATCATAAGATATCACTAATACACGGAATATAAACTTGGCTACACAGGAACTGGATTACAAAACAGAAGAGGGTCTCAAATTTAGAAAACCAACTTATGCTTGCTTAAGGGGAAAGGTGAGTTGGGGTGCTGCACAGAATCAGAGATTGAAATGAGCACAGATAAAGGTCCTTAAGCCAAATATGGAATAGACTAGAGCTACACCTTGCTCAACGAAATGGACTCAACACCCCATATTAAACGCCTAAGAATGTACCTGACTAGTAAGTATCTTAAAACCTATGGATTGCTATGTCTCCGAAAGAGAATCAAGCGGGTGTACAGGGGCATAAACGCAGCAGTGATAGGATTGGAGAGGTTCGGTGAGCAAATGAAGACGCTTTGAAGTCATATTGCACGGTACCCATTCCAAGGGTCTCAACTCTCCAGGTTTAAGGGATTCTTCCTTCAGCTAAAACATGCATGTGGAACCCAGAGTATGATCAACCGTGTGATCGGGAGATGTGTTCCAATATGTCTCAGTTCTCGTCCCCTGGTACTCGGGCGCAACATTCCAGATGATTTACTAACACTCTCCCGACTTGGAGAGTCAGTGCCTTTAACCTCCTGTTTGGCCCAGTTTGCAATTTCTGTGGAAGATGAACAGGAATAGGGAGAACCAATGAGAGACTAGCTGGAGGTGTCTGGACGGGCAAATTTAACTCTCATTTCCCACCAGGAAGAGGAATTAACCAAAGGCTCAGCGTGCTGTGCCGGAACCAGATTAGGCCCTGAAGCAATCCTGCGGTGTTGCGGCCAGCTCACAAGAAAGCGAGTTGAAGAAAGGAGCTCAGGGGCACTGTAATTCACAAACCTGCAGAGTTATAAATGACAGGTATCGTCCAAAAATATACTGAAGTAAGGCTGCCAAGAGGATTTGAAAGCGAGGCAGAACTGCGGGAAACCGATTTCAGGAAGTAGACTGGAATTGCATTTAAAGCATAGGAAAAGAGGCAGAACGTGGACAATGATGCACTTGGCCAAAAAGGGCCTATGAGTTTTTTCCTGAATATATTCAGGAAAAAACGCATACGCCCTTTTTGGCCAACCAAGCAAGCTTGCAAAGGAAATCTGCACTACAATGAAGTCTCACTTCCCCCCGGTCAAAAGGGCCACCTGAAATAAGTGTAAAATCCAGATAGGCAGGACAGGCCATGGAGAACTGGGAGCCTTGTTATGCTGATGGGCGGGATGTAAATTGCCAACAGCCACTCTGGAGAAGTGTATGGTGTTTCCTGAAACATCTAAAAAACAAAGCAACAGAGCCTAGGGCACTTCCACTTATGGTCCTATAGCTTAGGGAAATTAAAATCAAAAAGACACTGCCACCCCAAACTTTGGGACGGCTCTGTTTACAAGAACCTCGTTTACGGTACAAGTTCAATATCGCAGAAAGCAAAAAATGAATAAAGAAGTTGTGGTACTTACGAACAATGCATTATCACTCAGCAATGAAATCTATACCTTCAGTCCCATAGCAGCATAAAGAGTGGATTCAGGTATGATGATTCTAACTGAAATAAGACACACAGAAAAAGAAACATCATAAGATATCACTAATACACGGAATGTAAACTTGGCTACACAGGAACTGAATTACTAAACAGAACAGGGTCTCAAATTTAGAAAACCAACTTATGCTTGCTTAAGGGGAATGGTGAGATGCGGTGCTCCATAGATACAGCGATTGAAATGAGCACAGATAAAGTTCCTTAAGCCAAATATGGAATAGACAAGAGCTACTCCTTGCTCAACGAAATGGACTCAAAACCCCATATTAAACGCCTAAGAATGTACCTGACTGGTAAGTATCTTAAAACTTATGGATTGCTATGTCTCCAAAAGAGAATCCAGCGTGTGTACAGGGGCATAAATGCAGCAGTCATAGGATTGGAGAGGTTTGGTGAGCAAATGAAGACCCTTTGAAGTCATATTGCATGGTACCCATTCCACGGGTCTCAACTCTCCAGGTTTAAGGGATTCTTCCTTCAGCTAAAACATGCATGTGGAACCCAGAGTATGATCAACCATGTGATCGGGAGATGTGTTCAAATATGTCTCAGTTCTCATCTCCTGGTACTCGGGTGCAACATTCCAGACGCTTTACTAACACTCTCCCGACTTGGAGAGTCAGTGCCTTTAACCTCCTGTTTGGCCCAGTTTGCAATTTCTGCGGAAGATGAACAGGAATAGGGAGAACCAATGAGAGACTAGCTGGAGGTGTCTGGACGGGCAAATTTAACTCTCATTTCCCACCAGGAAGAGGAATTAACCAAAGGCTCAGCGTGCCGTGCCGGAACCAGATTAGGGCCTGAAGCAATCCTGCGGTGTTGCGGCCAGCTCACAAGAAAGCGAGTTGAAGAAAGGAGCTCAGGGGCACTGTAATTCACAAACCTGCAGAGTTATAAATGACAGCTATCGTCCAAAAATATACTGAAGTAAGGCTGCCAAGAGGACTTGAAAGCGGGGCAGAATTGCAGGAAACCGATTTCAGGAGGTAGACTGGAATTGCATTTAAAACATAGGAAAAGAGGCAGAACGTGGACAATGATGCACTTGGCCAAAAAGGGCGTATGCGTTTTTTCCTGAATATATTCAAGAAAAAACTCATACGCCCTTTTTGGGCAACCAAGCAAGCTTGCAAAGGAAATCTGCACTACAATGAAGTCTCACTTCCCCCCGGTCAAAAGGGCCACCTGATAAAAGTGTAAAATCCAAAAGGCAGGACAGGCCATGGAGAACTGGGAGCCTTGTTATGCTGATGAGCGGGATGTAAATTGCCAATAGCCACTCCGGAAAAGTGTATGGTGTTTCCTGAAACATGTAAAAAACAAAGCAACAGAGCCTAGGGCACTTCCACTTATGGTCCTATAGCTTAGGGAAATTAAAATCAAAAAGACACAGCCCCCCCAAAGTTTGGGACGGCTCTGTTTACAAGAACCTCGTTTACGGTACAAGTTCAATATCACAGAAAGTGAAAAATGGATAAAGAAGTTGTGGTACTTACGTACAATTCAATATCACTCAGCAATGAAATCTATGTCATCAGGCCCGTAGCAGCATAATGAGTGGATTCAGGTATGATGATTCTAACTGAAATAACTCACACAGAAAAAGAAACATCATAAGATATCACTAATACACGGAATATAAACTTGGCTACACAGGAACTGGATTACAAAACAGAACAGGGTCTCAAATTTAGAAAACCAACTTATGCTTGCTTAAGGGGAAAGGTGAGTTGGGGTGCTGCATAAAACCAGAGATTGAAATGAGCACAGATAAAGTTCCTTAAGCCAAATATGGAATAGACAAGAACTACTCCTTGCTCAACCAAATGGACTCAACACCCCATATTAAACGCCTTAGAATGTACCTGACTAGTAAGTATCTTAAAACCTATGGATTGCTATGTCTCTGAAAGAAAATCAAGCGTGTGTACAGGGGCATAAACGCAGCAGTGATAGGATTGGAGAGGTTCAGTGAGCAAATGAAGACCCTTTGAAGTCATATTGCATGGGACCCATTCCACGGGTCTCAACTCTCCAGGTTTAAGGGATTCTTCCTTCAGCTAAAACATGCACGTGGAACCCAGAGTATGATCAACCGTGTGATCGGGAGACGTGTTCCAATATGTCTCAGTTCTCGTCCCCTGGTACTCGGGTGCAACATTCCAGATGCTTTACTAACACTCTCCCGACTTGGAGAGTCAGTGCCTTTAACCTCCTGTTTGGCCCAGTTTGCAATTTCTGCGGAAGATGTACAGGAATAGGGAGAACCAATGAGAGACTAGCTGGAGGTGTCTGGACGGGCAAATTTAACTCTCATTTCCCACCAGGAAGAAGAATTGACCAAAGGCTCAGCGTGCCGTGCCGGAACCAGATTAGGGCCTGAAGCAATCCAGCGGTGTTGCAGTCAGATCACAAGAAAGCGAGTTGAAGAAAGGAGCTCAGGGGCACTGTAATTCACAAACCTGCAGAGTTATAAATGACAGCTATCGTCCAAAAATATACTGAAGTAAGCCTGCCAAGCGGACTTGAAAGCGGGGCAGAATTGCAGGAAACCGATTTCAGGAGGTAGACTGGAATTGCATTTAAAGCATAGGAAAAGAGGCAGAACGTCCACAATGATGCACTTGGCCAAAAAGGGCGTATGCGTTTTTTCCTGAATATATTCAGGAAAAAACGCATACGCCCTTTTTGGCCAACCAAGCAAGCTTGCAAAGGAAATCTGCACTACAATGAAGTCTCACTTCCCCCCGGTCAAAAGGGTCACCTGAAAAAAGTGTAAAATCCAGAAAGGCAGGACAGGCCATGGAGAACTGGGAGCCTTGTTATGCTGATGGGCGGGATGTAAATTGCCAACAGCCACTCGGGAGAGGTGTATGGTGTTTCCTGAAACATCTAAAAAACAAAGCAACAGAGCCTAGGGCACTTCCACTTATGGTCCTATAGCTTAGGGAAATTAAAATCAAAAAGACACAGCCACGCGAAAGTTTGGGACGGCTCTGTTTACAAGAACCTCATTTACGGTACAGGTTCAATATCGCAGAAAGTGAAAAATGGATAAAGAAGTTGTGGTACTTACGTACAATGCAATATCACTCAGCAATGAAATCTATGTCATCAGGCCCATAGCAGCATAATGAGTGGATTCAGGTATGATGATTCTAACTGAAATAAGTCACACAGAAAAAGAAACATCATAAGATACCACTAATACACGGAATGTAAACTTGGGTACACAGGAACTGGATTACAAAACAGAACAGGGTCTCAAATTTAGAAAACCAACTTATGCTTGCTTAAGGGGAAAGGTGAGTTGGGGTGCTGCATAAAACCAGAGATTGAAATGAGCACAGATAAAGTTCCTTAAGCCAAATATGGAATAGACAAGAACTACTCCTTGCTCAACGAAATGGACTCAACACCCCATATTAAACGCCTAAGAATGTACCTGACTAGTAAGTATCTTAAAACCTATGGATTGCTATGTCTCTGAAAGGAAATCAAGCGTGTGTACAGGGGCATAAACGCAGCAGTGTTAGGATTGGAGAGGTTCGGTGAGCAAATGAAGACCCTTTGAAGTCATATTGCATGGGACCCATTCCACGGGTCTCAACTCTCCAGGTTTAAGGGATTCTTCCTTCAGCTAAAACATGCACGTGGAACCCAGAGTATGATCAACCGTGTGATCGGGAGACGTGTTCCAATATGTCTCAGTTCCCGTCCCCTGGTACTCGGGTGCAACATTCCAGATGCTTTACTAACACTCTCCCGACTTGGAGAGTCAGTGCCTTTAACCTCCTGTTTGGCCCAGTTTGCAATTTCTGCGGAAGATGTACAGGAATAGGGAGAACCAATGAGAGACTAGCTGGAGGTGTCTGGACGGGCAAATTTAACTCTCATTTCCCACCAGGAAGAAGAATTGACCAAAGGCTCAGCGTGCCGTGCCGGAACCAGATTAGGGCCTGAAGCAATCCTGCGGTGTTGCGGCCAGCTCACAAGAAAGCGAGTTGAAGAAAGGAGCTCAGGGGCACTGTAATTCACAAACCTGCAGAGTTATAAATGACAGCTATCGTCCAAAAATATACTGAAGTAAGGCTGCCAAGAGGACTTGAAAGCGGGGCAGAATTGCAGGAAACCGATTTCAGGAGGTAGACTGGAATTGCATTTAAAGCATAGGAAAAGAGGCAGAACGTCGACAATGATGCACTTGGCCAAAAAGGGCGTATGTGTTTTTTCCTGAATATATTCAGGAAAAAACGCATACGCCCTTTTTGGCCAACCAAGCAAGCTTGCAAAGGAAATCTGCACTACAATGGAGTCTCACTTCCCCCCGGTCAAAAGGGTCACCTGAAAAAAGTGTAAAATCCAGAAAGGCAGGACAGGCCATGGAGAACTGGGAGCCTTGTTATGCTGATGGGCGGGATGTAAATTGCCAACAGCCACTCGGGAGAGGTGTATGGTGTTTCCTGAAACATCTAAAAAACAAAGCAACAGAGCCTAGGGCACTTCCACTTATGGTCCTATAGCTTAGGGAAATTAAAATCAAAAAGACACAGCCACGCGAAAGTTTGGGACGGCTCTGTTTACAAGAACCTCATTTACGGTACAAGTTCAATATCGCAGAAAGTGAAAAATGGATAAAGAAGTTGTGGTACTTACGTACAATGCAATATCACTCAGCAATGAAATCTATGTCATCAGGCCCATAGCAGCATAATGAGTGGATTCAGGTATGATGATTCTAACTGAAATAAGTCACACAGAAAAAGAAACATCATAAGATACCACTAATACACGGAATGTAAACTTGTGTACACAGGAACTGGATTACAAAACAGAACAGAGTCTCAAATTTAGAAAACCAACTTATGCTTGCTTAAGGGGAAAGGTGAGTTGGGGTGCTGCATAAAATCAGAGATTGAAATGAGCACAGATAAAGTTCCTTAAGCCAAATATGGAATAGAGAAGAGCTACTCCTTGCTCAACGAAATGGACTCAACACCCCATATTAAACGCCTAAGAATGTACCTGACTAGTAAGTATCTTAAAACCTATGGAATGCTATGTCTCCGAAAGAGAATCAAGCATGTGTACAGGGGCATAAACGCAGCAGTGATAGGATTGGAGAGGTTCGGTGAGCAAATGAAGACCCTTTGAAGTCATATTGCATGGGACCCATTCCACGGGTCTCAACTCTCCAGGTTTAAGGGATTCTTCCTTCAGCTAAAACATGCACGTGGAACCCAGAGTATGATCAACCGTGTGATCGGGAGACGTGTTCCAATATGTCTCAGTTCTTGTCCCCTGGTACACGGGTGCAACATTCCAGATGCTTTACTAACACTCTCCCGACTTGGAGAGTCAGTGCCTTTTACCTCCTGTTTGGCCCAGTTTGCAATTTCTGCGGAAGATGTACAGGAATAGGGAGAACCAATGAGAGACTAGCTGGAGGTGTCTGGACGGGCAAATTTAACTCTCATTTCCCACCAGGAAGAAGAATTGACCAAAGGCTCAGCGTGCCGTGCCGGAACCAGATTAGGGCCTGAAGCAATCCTGCGGTGTTGCGGCCAGCTCACAAGAAAACGAGTTGAAGAAAGGAGCTCAGGGGCACTGTAATTCACAAACCTGCAGAGTTATAAATGACAGCTATCGTCCAAAAATATACTGAAGTAAGGCTGCCAAGAGGACTTGAAAGCGGGGCAGAATTGCAGGAAACCGATTTCAGGAGGTAGACTGGAATTGCATTTAAAGCATAGGAAAAGAGGCAGAACGTCCACAATGATGCACTTGGCCAAAAACGGCGTATGCGTTTTTTCCTGAATATATTCAGGAAAAAACGCATACGCCCTTTTTGGCCAACCAAGCAAGCTTGCAAAGGAAATCTGCACTACAATGAAGTCTCACTTCCCCCCGGACAAAAGGGCCTTCTGAAAAAAGTGTAAAATCCAGAAAGGCAGGACAGGCCATGGAGAACTGGGAGCCTTTTTATGCTGATGGGCGGGATGTAAATTGCCAACAGCCACTCGGGAGAGGTGTATGGTGTTTCCTGAAACATCTAAAAAACAAAGCAACAGAGCCTAGGGCACTTCCACTTATGGTCCTATAGCTTAGGGAAATTAAAATTAAAAAGACACAGCCACGCGAAAGTTTGGGACGGCTCTGTTTACAAGAACCTCATTTACGGTACAAGTTCAATATCGCAGAAAGTGAAAAATGGATAAAGAAGTTGTGGTACTTACGTACAATGCAATATCACTCAGCAATGAAATCTATGTCATCAGGCCCATAGCAGCATAATGAGTGGATTCAGGTATGATGATTCTAACTGAAATAAGTCACACAGAAAAAGAAACATCATAAGATATCACTAATACACGGAATGTAAACTTGGCTACACAGGAACTGGATTACAAAACAGAACAGGGTCTCAAATTTAGAAAACCATCTTATGCTTGCTTAAGGGGAAAGGTGAGCTGGGGTGCTGCATAAAACCAGAGATTGAAATGAACACAGATAAAGTTCCTTAAGCCAAATATGGAATAGACCAGAACTACTCCTTGCTCAACGAAATGGACTCAACACCCCATATTAAACGCCTAAAAATGTACCTGACTAGTAAGTATCTTAAAACCTATGGATTGCTATGTCTCCGAAAGAGAATCAAGCGGGTGTACAGGGGCATAAACGCAGCAGTGATAGGATTGGAGAGGTTCGGTGAGCAAATGAAGACCCTTTGAAGTCATATTGCATGGGACCCATTCCACGGGTCTCAACTCTCCAGGTTTAAGGGATTCTTCCTTCAGCTAAAACATGCATGTGGAACCCAGAGTATGATCAACCGTGTGATCGGGAGATGTGTTCCAATATGTCTCAGTTCTCGTCCCCTGGTACTCGGGTGCAACATTCCAGATGCTTTACTAACACTCTCCCGACTTGGAGAGTCAGTGCCTTTAACCTCCTGTTTGGCCCAGTTTGCAATTTCTGTGGAAGATGAACAGGAATAGGGAGAACCAATGAGAGACTAGCTGGAGGTGTCTGGACGGGCAAATTTAACTCTCATTTCCCACCAGGAAGAGGAATTAACCAAAGGCTCAGCGTGCCGTGCCAGAGCCACAGCAGGGCCTGAAGCACTCCTGCGGTGTTGCGGCCAGCTCACAAGAAAGCGAGTTGAAGAAAGGAGCTCAGGGGCACTGTAATTCACAAACCTGCAGAGTTATAAATGACAGGTATCGTCCAAAAATATACTGAAGTAAGGCTGCCAAGAGGATTTGAAAGCGGGGCAGAACTGCGGGCAACCGATTTCAGGAAGTAGACTGGAATTGCATTTAAAGCATAGGAAAAGAGGCAGAACGTGGACAATGATGCACTTGGCCAAAAAGGGCCTATGCGTTTTTTCCTGAATATATTCAGGAAAAAACGCATAGGCCCTTTTTGGCCAACCAAGCAAGCTTGCAAAGGAAATCTGCACTACAATGAAGTCTCACTTCCCCCCGGTCAAAAGGGCCACCTGAAATAAGTGTAAAATCCAGATAGGCAGGACAGGCCATGGGGAACTGGGAGCCTTGTTATGCTGATGGGCGGGATGTAAATTGCCAACAGCCACTCTGGAGAAGTGTATGGTGTTTCCTGAAACATCTAAAAAACAAAGCAACAGAGCCTAGGGCACTTCCACTTATGGTCCTATAGCTTAGGGAAATTAAAATCAAAAAGACACTGCCACCCCAAACTTTGGGACGGCTCTGTTTACAAGAACCTCGTTTACGGTACAAGTTCAATATCGCAGAAAGCAAAAAATGAATAAAGAAGTTGTGGTACTTACGAACAATGCATTATCACTCAGCAATGAAATCTATACCTTCAGTCCCATAGCAGCATAAAGAGTGGATTCAGGTATGATGATTCTAACTGAAATAAGACACACAGAAAAAGAAACATCATAAGATATCACTAATACACGGAATGTAAACTTGGCTACACAGGAACTGAATTACTAAACAGAACAGGGTCTCAAATTTAGAAAACCAACTTATGCTTGCTTAAGGGGAATGGTGAGATGCGGTGCTCCATAGATACAGTGATTGAAATGAGCACAGATAAAGTTCCTTAAGCCAAATATGGAATAGACAAGAGCTACTCCTTGCTCAACGAAATGGACTCAAAACCCCATATTAAACGCCTAAGAATGTACCTGACTGGTAAGTATCTTAAAACTTATGGATTGCTATGTCTCCAAAAGAGAATCCAGCGTGTGTACAGGGGCATAAATGCAGCAGTCATAGGATTGGAGAGGTTTGGTGAGCAAATGAAGACCCTTTGAAGTCATATTGCATGGTACCCATTCCACGGGTCTCAACTCTCCAGGTTTAAGGGATTCTTCCTTCAGCTAAAACATGCATGTGGAACCCAGAGTATGATCAACCATGTGATCGGGAGATGTGTTCAAATATGTCTCAGTTCTCATCTCCTGGTACTCGGGTGCAACATTCCAGACGCTTTACTAACACTCTCCCGACTTGGAGAGTCAGTGCCTTTAACCTCCTGTTTGGCCCAGTTTGCAATTTCTGCGGAAGATGAACAGGAATAGGGAGAACCAATGAGAGACTAGCTGGAGGTGTCTGGACGGGCAAATTTAACTCTCATTTCCCACCAGGAAGAGGAATTAACCAAAGGCTCAGCGTGCCGTGCCGGAACCAGATTAGGGCCTGAAGCAATCCTGCGGTGTTGCGGCCAGCTCACAAGAAAGCGAGTTGAAGAAAGGAGCTCAGGGGCACTGTAATTCACAAACCTGCAGAGTTATAAATGACAGCTATCGTCCAAAAATATACTGAAGTAAGGCTGCCAAGAGGACTTGAAAGCGGGGCAGAATTGCAGGAAACCGATTTCAGGAGGTAGACTGGAATTGCATTTAAAGCATAGGAAAAGAGGCAGAACGTCCACAATGATGCACTTGGCCATAAAGGGCATAAGGGTTTTTTCCTGAATATATTCAGGAAAAAACGCATACGCCCTTTTTGGCCAACCAAGCAAGCTTGCAAAGGAAATCTGCACTACAATGAAGTCTCACTTCCCCCCGGTCAAAAGGGCCACCTGAAAAAAGTGTAAAATCCAGAAAGGCAGGACAGGCCATGGAGAACTGGGAGCCTTGTTATGCTGATGAGCAGGATGTAAATTGCCAACAGCCACTCCGGAAAAGTATATGGTGTTTCCTGAAACATGTAAAAAACAAAGCAACAGAGCCTAGGGCACTTCCACTTATGGTCCTATAGCTTAGGGAAATTAAAATCAAAAAGACACAGCCACCCCAAAGTTTGGGACGGCTCTGTTTACAAGAACCTCGTTTACGGTACAAGTTCAATATCGCAGAAAGTGAAAAATGGATAAAGAAATTGTGGTACTTACGTACAATTCAATATCACTCAGCAATGAAATCTATGTCATCCGGCCCGTAGCAGCATAATGAGTGGATTCAGGTATGATGATTCTAACTGAAATAAGTCACACAGAAAAAGAAACATCATAAGATATCACTAATACACGGAATATAAACTTGGCTACACAGGAACTGGATTACAAAACAGAAGAGGGTCTCAAATTTAGAAAACCAACTTATGCTTGCTTAAGGGGAAAGGTGAGTTGGGGTGCTGCACAGAATCAGAGATTGAAATGAGCACAGATAAAGTTCCTTAAGCCAAATATGAAATAGACTAGAGCTACACCTTGCTCAACGAAATGGACTCAACACCCCATATTAAACGCCTAAGAATGTACCTGACTAGTAAGTATCTTAAAACCTATGGATTGCTATGTCTCCGAAAGAGAATCAAGCGGGTGTACAGGGCCATAAACGCAGCAGTGATAGGATTGGAGAGGTTCGGTGAGCAAATGAAGACGCTTTGAAGTCATATTGCACGGTACCCATTCCAAGGGTCTCAACTCTCCAGGTTTAAGGGATTCTTCCTTCAGCTACAACATGCATGTGGAACCCAGAGTATGATCAACCGTGTGATCGGGAGATGTGTTCCAATATGTCTCAGTTCTCGTCCCCTGGTACTCGGGCGCAACATTCCAGATGATTTACTAACACTCTCCCGACTTGGAGAGTCAGTGCCTTTAACCTCCTGTTTGGCCCAGTTTGCAATTTCTGTGGAAGATGAACAGGAATAGGGAGAACCAATGAGAGACTAGCTGGAGGTGTCTGGACGGGCAAATTTAACTCTCATTTCCCACCAGGAAGAGGAATTAACCAAAGGCTCAGCGTGCCGTGCCGGAACCAGATTAGGGCCTGAAGCAATCCTGCGGTGTTGCGCCCAGCTCACAAGAAAGCGAGTTGAAGAAAGGAGCTCTGGGGCACTGTAATTCACAAACCTGCAGAGTTATAAATGACAGCTATCGTCCAAAAATATACTGAAGTAAGGCTGCGAAGAGGACTTGAAAGCGGGGCAGAATTGCAGGAAACCGATTTCAGGAGGTAGACTGGAATTGCATTTAAAGCATAGGAAAAGAGGCAGAACGTCCACAATGATGCACTTGGCCAAAAAGGGCGTATGCGTTTTTTCCTGAATATATTCAGGAAAAAACGCATACGCCCTTTTTGGCCAACCAAGCAAGCTTGCAAAGGAAATCTGCACTACAATAAAGTCTCACTTCCCCCCGGTCAAAAGGGCCACCTGAAAAAAGAGTAAAATCCAGAAAGGCAGGACAGGCCATGGGGAACTGGGAGCCTTGTTATGCTGATAGGCGGGATGTAAATTGCCAACAGCCACTAGGGAGAGGTGTATGGTGTTTCCTGAAACATCTAAAAAACAAAGCAACAGAGCCTAGGGCACTTCCACTTATGGTCCTATAGCTTAGGGAAATTAAAATCAAAAAGACACAGCCCCCCCAAAGTTTGGGACGGCTCTGTTTACAAGAACCTCGTTTACGGTACAAGTTCAATATCACAGAAAGTGAAAAATGGATAAAGAAGTTGTGGTACTTACGTACAATTCAATATCACTCAGCAATGAAATCTATGTCATCAGGCCCGTAGCAGCATAATGAGTGGATTCAGGTATGATGATTCTAACTGAAATAAGTCACACAGAAAAAGAAACATCATAAGATATCACTAATACATGGAATATAAACTTGGCTACACAGGAACTGGATTACAAAACAGAAGAGGGTCTCAAATTTAGAAAACCAACTTATGCTTGCTTAAGGGGAAAGGTGAGTTAGGGTGCTGCATAGAATCAGAGATTGAAATGAGCACAGATAATGTTCCTTAAGCCAAATATGGAATAGACAAGAGCTACTCCTTGCTCAATGAAATGGACTCAACACCCCATATTAAACGCCTAAGAATGTACCTGACTAGTAAGTATCTTAAAACCTATGGATTGCTATGTCTCCGAAAGAGAATCAAGCGGCTGTACAGGGGCATAAACGCAGCAGTGATAGGATTGGAGAGGTTCGGTGAGCAAATGAAGACCCCTTGAAGTCATATTGCATGGGACCCATTCCACGGGTCTCAACTCTCCAGGTTTAAGGGATTCTTCCTTCAGCTAAAACATGCACGTGGAACCCAGAGTATGATCAACCGTGTGATCGGGAGACGTGTTCCAATATGTCTCAGTTCTCGTCCCCTGGTACTCGGGTGCAACATTCCAGATGCTTTACTAACACTCTCCCGACTTGGAGAGTCAGTGCCTTTAACCTCCTGTTTGGCCCAGTTTGCAATTTCTGCGGAAGATGTACAGGAATAGGGAGAACCAATGAGAGACTAGCTGGAGGTGTCTGGACGGGCAAATTTAACTCTCATTTCCCACCAGGAAGAAGAATTGACCAAAGGCTCAGCATGCCGTGCCGGAACCAGATTAGGGCCTGAAGCAATCCTGCGGTGTTGCGGCCAGCTCACAAGAAAGCGAGTTGAAGAAAGGAGCTCAGGGGCACTGTAATTCACAAACCTGCAGAGTTATAAATGACAGGTATCGTCCAAAAATATACTGAAGTAAGGCTGCCAAGAGGACTTGAAAGCGGGGCAGAATTGCAGGAAACCGATTTCAGGAGGTAGACTGGAATTGCATTTAAAGCATAGGAAAAGAGGCAGAACGTCGACAATGATGCACTTGGCCAAAAAGGGCGTATGCGTTTTTTCCTGAATATATTCAGGAAAAAAAAGCATACGCCCTTTTTGACCAACCAAGCAAGCTTGCAAAGAAAATCTGCACTACAATGGAGTCTCACTTCCCCCCGGTCAAAAGGGTCACCTGAAAAAAGTGTAAAATCCAGAAAGGCAGGACAGGCCATGGAGAACTGGGAGCCTTGTTATGCTGATGGGCGGGATGTAAATTGCCAACAGCCACTCGGGAGAGGTGTATGGTGTTTCCTGAAACATCTAAAAAACAAAGCAACAGAGCCTAGGGCACTTCCACTTATGGTCCTATAGCTTAGGGAAATTAAAATCAAAAAGACACAGCCACGCGAAAGTTTGGGACGGCTCTGTTTACAAGAACCTCATTTACGGTACAAGTTCAATATCGCAGAAAGTGAAAAATGGATAAAGAAGTTGTGGTACTTACGTACAATGCAATATCACTCAGCAATGAAATCTATGTCATCAGGCCCATAGCAGCATAATGAGTGGATTCAGGTATGATGATTCTAACTGAAATAAGTCACACAGAAAAAGAAACATCATAAGATACCACTAATACACGGAATGTAAACTTGGGTACACAGGAACTGGATTACAAAACAGAACAGGGTCTCAAATTTAGAAAACCAACTTATGCTTGCTTAAGGGGAAAGGTGAGTTGGGGTGCTGCATAAAATCAGAGATTGAAATGAGCACAGATAAAGTTCCTTAAGCCAAATATGGAATAGACAAGAGCTACTCCTTGCTGAACGAAATGGACTCAACACCCCATATTAAACGCCTAAGAATGTACCTGACTAGTAAGTATCTTAAAACCTATGGAATGCTATGTCTCCGAAAGAGAATCAAGCATGTGTACAGGGGCATAAACGCAGCAGTGATAGGATTGGAGAGGTTCGGTGAGCAAATGAAGACCCTTTGAAGTCATATTGCATGGTACCCATTCCACGGGTCTCAACTCTCCAGGTTTAAGGGATTCTGCCTTCAGCTAAAACATGCATGTGGAACCCAGATTATGATCAACCGTGTGATCGGGAGACGTGTTCCAATATGTCTCAGTTCTTGTCCCCTGGTACACGGGTGCAACATTCCAGATGCTTTACTAACAGTCTCCCGACTTGGAGAGTCAGTGCCTTTAACCTCCTGTTTGGCCCAGTTTGCAATTTCTGCGGAAGATGAACAGGAATAGGGAGAACCAATGAGAGACTAGCTGGAGGTGTCTGGACGGGCAAATTTAACTCTCATTTCCCACCAGGAAGAGGAATTAACCAAAGGCTCAGCGTGCCGTGCCGGAACCAGATTAGGGCCTGAAGCAATCCTGCGGTGTTGCGGCCAGCTCACAAGAAAGCGAGTTGAAGAAAGGAGCTCAGGGGCACTGTAATTCACAAACCTGCAGAGTTATAAATGACAGCTATCGTCCAAAAATATACTGAAGTAAGGCTGCCAAGAGGACTTGAAAGCGGGGCAGAATTGCAGGAAACCGATTTCAGGAGGTAGACTGGAATTGCATTTAAAGCATAGGAAAAGAGGCAGAACGTCCACAGTGATGCACTTGGCCATAAAGGGCGTAAGCGTTTTTTCCTGAATATATTCAGGAAAAAACGCATACGCCCTTTTTGGCCAACCAAGCAAGCTTGCAAAGGAAATCTGCACTACAATGAAGTCTCACTTCCCCCCGGTCAAAAGGGCCACCTGAAAAAAGTGTAAAATCCAAAAAGGCAGGACAGGCCATGGAGAACTGGGAGCCTTGTTATGCTGATGAGCAGGATGTAAATTGCCAACAGCCACTCCAGAAAAGTGTATGGTGTTTCCTGAAACATGTAAAAAACAAAGCAACAGAGCCTAGGGCACTTCCACTTATGGTCCTATAGCTTAGGGAAATTAAAATCAAAAAGACACAGCCACCCGAAAGTTTGGGATGGCTCTGTTTACAAGAACCTCGTTTACGGTACAAGTTCAATATCGCAGAAAGCGAAAAATGGATAAAGAAGTTGTGGTACTTACGTACAATGCATTATCACTCAGCAATGAAATCTATACCTTCAGGCCCATAGCAGCATAAAGAGTGGATTCAGGTATGATGATTCTAACTGAAATAAGACACACAGAAAAAGAAACATCATAAGATATCACTAATACATGGAATGTAAACTTGGCTACACAGGAACTGAATTACTAAACAGAACAGGGTCTCAAATTTAGAAAACCAACTTATGCTTGCTTAAGGGGAATGGTGAGATGGGGTGCTCCATAGAACCAGCGATTGAAATGAGCACAGAAAAAGTTCCTTAAGCCAAATATGGAGTAGACAAGAGCTACTCCTTGCTCAACGAAATGGACTCAAAACCCCATATTAAACGCCTAAGAATGTACCTGACTGGTAAGTATCTTAAAACTTATGGATTGCTATGTCTCCAAAAGAGAATCCAGCGTGTGTACAGGGGCATAAATGCAGCAGTCATAGGATTGGAGAGGTTTGGTGAGCAAATGAAGACCCTTTGAAGTCATATTGCATGGTACCCATTCCACGGGTCTCAACTCTCCAGGTTTAAGGGATTCCTCCTTCAGCTAAAACATGCATGTGGAACCCAGAGTATGATCAACCATGTGATCGGGAGATGTGTTCAAATATGTCTCAGTTCTCATCTCCTGGTACTCGGGTGCAACATTCCAGACACTTTACTAACACTCTCCCGACTTGGAGAGTCAGTGCCTTTAACCTCCTGTTTGACCCAGTTTGCAATTTCTGCGGAAGATGAACAGGAGTAGGGAGAACCAATGAGAGACTAGCTGGAGGTGTCTGGACGGGCAAATTTAACTCTCATTTCCCACCAGGAAGAGGAATTAACCAAAGGCTCAGCGTGCCGTGCCGGAACCAGATTAGGGCCTGAAGCAATCCTGCGGTGTTGCGGCCAGCTCACAAGAAAGCGAGTTGAAGAAAGGAGCTCAGGGGCACTGTAATTCACAAACCTGCAGAGTTATAAATGACAGCTATCGTCCAAAAATATACTGAAGTAAGGCTGCCAAGAGGACTTGAAAGCGGGGCAGAATTGCAGGAAACCGATTTCAGGAGGTAGACTGGAATTGCATTTAAAACATAGGAAAAGAGGCAGAACGTGGACAATGATGCACTTGGCCAAAAAGGGCGTATGCGTTTTTTCCTGAATATATTCAAGAAAAAACTCATACGCCATTTTTGGGCAACCAAGCAAGCTTGCAAAGGAAATCTGCACTACAATGAAGTCTCACTTCCCCCCGGTCAAAAGGGCCACCTGATAAAAGTGTAAAATCCAGAAAGGCAGGACAGGCCATGGAGAACTGGGAGCCTTGTTATGCTGATGAGCGGGATGTAAATTGCCAATAGCCACTCCGGAAAAGTGTATGGTGTTTCCTGAAACATGTAAAAAACAAAGCAACAGAGCCTAGGGCACTTCCACTTATGGTCCTATAGCTTAGGGAAATTAAAATCAAAAAGACACAGCCCCCCCAAAGTTTGGGACGGCTCTGTTTACAAGAACCTCGTTTACGGTACAAGTTCAATATCACAGAAAGTGAAAAATGGATAAAGAAATTGTGGTACTTATGTACAATTCAATATCACTCAGCAATGAAATCTATGTCATCAGGCCCGTAGCAGCATAATGAGTGGATTCAGGTATGATGATTCTAACTGAAATAAGTCACACAGAAAAAGAAACATCATAAGATATCACTAATACACGGAATATAAACTTGGCTACACAGGAACTGGATTACAAAACAGAAGAGGGTCTCAAATTTAGAAAACCAACTTATGCTTGCTTAAGGGGAAAGGTGAGTTGGGGTGCTGCACAGAATCAGAGATTGAAATGAGCACAGATAAAGGTCCTTAAGCCAAATATGGAATAGACTAGACCTACACCTTGCTCAACGAAATGGACTCAACACCCCATATTAAACGCCTAAGAATGTACCTGACTAGTAAGTATCTTAAAACCTATGGATTGCTATGTCTCCGAAAGAGAATCAAGCGGGTGTACAGGGGCATAAACGCAGCAGTGATAGGATTGGAGAGGTTTGGTGAGCAAATGAAGACGCTTTGAAGTCATATTGCACGGTACCCATTCCAAGGGTCTCAACTCTCCAGGTTTAAGGGATTCTTCCTTCAGCTAAAACATGCATGTGGAACCCAGAGTATGATCAACCGTGTGATCGGGAGATGTGTTCCAATATGTCTCAGTTCTCGTCCCCTGGTACTCGGGTGCAACATTCCAGATGCTTTACTAACACTCTCCCGACTTGGAGAGTCAGTGCCTTTAACCTCCTGTTTGGCCCAGTTTGCAATTTCTGCGGAAGATGTACAGGAATAGGGAGAACCAATGAGAGACTAGCTGGAGGTGTCTGGACGGGCAAATTTAACTCTCATTTCCCACCAGGAAGAAGAATTGACCAAAGGCTCAGCGTGCCGTGCCGGAACCAGATTAGGGCCTGAAGCAATCCTGCGGTGTTGCAGCCAGCTCACAAGAAAGCGAGTTGAAGAAAGGAGCTCAGGGGCACTGTAATTCACAAACCTGCAGAGTTATAAATGACAGCTATCGTCCAAAAATATACTGAAGTAAGCCTGCCAAGAGGACTTGAAAGCGGGGCAGAATTGCAGGAAACCGATTTCAGGAGGTAGACTGGAATTGCATTTAAAGCATAGGAAAAGAGGCAGAACGTCCACAATGATGCACTTGGCCAAAAAGGGCGTATGCGTTTTTTCCTGAATATATTCAGGAAAAAACGCATACGCCCTTTTTGGCCAAACAAGCAAGCTTGCAAAGGAAATCTGCACTACAATGAAGTCTCACTTCCCCCCGGTCAAAAGGGTCACCTGAAAAAAGTGTAAAATCCAGAAAGGCAGGACAGGCCATGGAGAACTGGGAGCCTTGTTATGCTGATGGGCGGGATGTAAATTGCCAACAGCCACTCGGGAGAGGTGTATGGTGTTTCCTGAAACATCTAAAAAACAAAGCAACAGAGCCTAGGGCACTTCCACTTATGGTCCTATAGCTTAGGGAAATTAAAATCAAAAAGACACAGCCACGCAAAAGTTTGGGACGGCTCTGTTTACAAGAACCTCGTTTACGGTACAAGTTCAATATCGCAGAAAGTGAAAAATGGATAAAGAAGTTGTGGTACTTACGTACAATGCAATATCACTCAGCAATGAAATCTATGTCATCAGGCCCATAGCAGCATAATGAGTGGATTCAGGTATGATGATTCTAACTGAAATAAGTCACACAGAAAAAGAAACATCATAAGATACCACTAATACACGGAAAGTAAACTTGGGTACACAGGAACTGGATTACAAAACAGAACAGGGTCTCAAATTTAGAAAACCAACTTATGCTTGCTTAAGGGGAAAGGTGAGTTGGGGTGCTGCATAAAACCAGAGATTGAAATGAGCACAGATAAAGTTCCTTAAGCCAAATATGGAATAGACAAGAACTACTCCTTGCTCAACGAAATGGACTCAACACCCCATATTAAACGCCTAAGAATGTACCTGACTAGTAAGTGTCTTAAAACCTATGGATTGCTATGTCTCTGAAAGGAAATCAAGCGTGTGTACAGGGCCATAAACGCAGCAGTGATAGGATTGGAGAGGTTCGGTGAGCAAATGAAGACCCTTTGAAGTCATATTGCATGGGACCCATTCCACGGGTCTCAACTCTCCAGGTTTAAGGGATTCTTCCTTCAGCTAAAACATGCACGTGGAACCCAGAGTATGATCAACCGTGTGATCGGGAGACGTGTTCCAATATGTCTCAGTTCCCATCCCCTGGTACTCGGGTGCAACATTCCAGATGCTTTACTAACACTCTCCCGACTTGGAGAGTCAGTGCCTTTAACCTCCTGTTTGGCCCAGTTTGCAATTTCTGCGGAAGATGTACAGGAATAGGGAGAACCAATGAGAGACTAGCTGGAGGTGTCTGGACGGGCAAATTTAACTCTCATTTCCCACCAGGAAGAAGAATTGACCAAAGGCTCAGCGTGGCGTGCCGGAACCAGATTAGGGCCTGAAGCAATCCTGCGGTGTTGCGGCCAGCTCACAAGAAAGCGAGTTGAAGAAAGGAGCTCAGGGGCACTGTAATTCACAAACCTGCAGAGTTATAAATGACAGCTATCGTCCAAAAATATACTGAAGTAAGGCTGCCAAGAGGACTTGAAAGCGGGGCAGAATTGCAGGAAACCGATTTCAGGAGGTAGACTGGAATTGCATTTAAAGCATAGGAAAAGAGGCAGAACGTCCACAATGATGCACTTGGACAAAAAGGGCGTATGCGTTTTTTCCTGAATATATTCAGGAAAAAACGCATACGCCCTTTTTGGCCAACCAAGCAAGCTTGCAAAGGAAATCTGCACTACAATGGAGTCTCACTTCCCCCCGGTCAAAAGGGTCACCTGAAAAAAGTGTAAAATCCAGAAAGGCAGGACAGGCCATGGAGAACTGGGAGCCTTGTTATGCTGATGGGCGGGATGTAAATTGCCAACAGCCACTCGGGAGAGGTGTATGGTGTTTCCTGAAACATCTAAAAAACAAAGCAACAGAGCCTAGGGCACTTCCACTTATGGTCCTATAGCTTAGGGAAATTAAAATCAAAAAGACACAGCCACGCGAAAGTTTGGGACGGCTCTGTTTACAAGAACCTCATTTACGGTACAAGTTCAATATCGCAGAAAGTGAAAAATGGATAAACAAGTTGTGGTACTTACGTACAATGCAATATCACTCAGCAATGAAATCTATGTCATCAGGCCCATAGCAGCATAATGAGTGGATTCAGGTATGATGATTCTAACTGAAATAAGTCACACAGAAAAAGAAACATCATAAGATACCACTAATACACGGAATGTAAACTTGGGTACACAGGAACTGGATTACAAAACAGAACAGGGTCTCAAATTTAGAAAACCAACTTATGCTTGCTTAAGGGGAAAGGTGAGTTGGGGTGCTGCATAAAACCAGAGATTGAAATGAGCACAGATAAAGTTCCTTAAGCCAAATATGGAATAGAGAAGAGCTACTCCTTGCTCAACGAAATGGACTCAACACCCCATATTAAACGCCTAAGAATGTACCTGACTAGTAAGTATCTTAAAACCTATGGAATGCTATGTCTCCGAAAGAGAATCAAGCATGTGTACAGGGGCATAAACGCAGCAGTGATAGGATTGGAGAGGTTCGGTGAGCAAATGAAGACCCTTTGAAGTCATATTGCATGGGACCCATTCCACGGGTCTCAACTCTCCAGGTTTAAGGGATTCTTCCTTCAGCTAAAACATGCACGTGGAACCCAGAGTATGATCAACCGTGTGATCGGGAGACGTGTTCCAATATGTCTCAGTTCTTGTCCCCTGGTACACGGGTGCAACATTCCAGATGCTTTACTAACACTCTCCCGACTTGGAGAGTCAGTGCCTTTTACCTCCTGTTTGGCCCAGTTTGCAATTTCTGCGGAAGATGTACAGGAATAGGGAGAACCAATGAGAGACTAGCTGGAGGTGTCTGGACGGGCAAATTTAACTCTCATTTCCCACCAGGAAGAAGAATTGACCAAAGGCTCAGCGTGCCGTGCCGGAACCAGATTAGGGCCTGAAGCAATCCTGCGCTGTTGCGGCCAGCTCACAGGAAAGCGAGTTGAAGAAAGGAGCTCAGGGGCACTGTAATTCACAAACCTGCAGAGTTATAAATGACAGCTATCGTCCAAAAATATACTGAAGTAAGGCTGCCAAGAGGACTTGAAAGCGGGGCAGAATTGCAGGAAACCGATTTCAGGAGGTAGACTGGAATTGCATTTAAAGCATAGGAAAAGAGGCAGAACGTCGACAATGATGCACTTGGCCAAAAAGGGCGTATGCGTTTTTTCCTGAATATATTCAGGAAAAAACGCATACGCCCTTTTTGGCCAACCAAGCAAGCTTGCAAAGGAAATCTGCACTACAATGAAGTCTCACTTCCCCCTGGTCAAAAGGGTCACCTGAAAAAAGTGTAAAATCCAGAAAGGCAGGACAGGCCATGGAGAACTGGGAGCCTTGTTATGCTGATGGGCGGGATGTAAATTGCCAACAGCCACTCGGGAGAGGTGTATGGTGTTTCCTGAAACATCTAAAAAACAAAGCAACAGAGCCTAGGGCACTTCCACTTATGGTCCTATAGCTTAGGGAAATTAAAATCAAAAAGACACAGCCACGCGAAAGTTTGGGACGGCTCTGTTTACAAGAACCTCATTTACGGTACAAGTTCAATATCGCAGAAAGTGAAAAATGGATAAAGAAGTTGTGGTACTTACGTACAATGCAATATCACTCAGCAATGAAATCTATGTCATCAGGCCCATAGCAGCATAATGAGTGGATTCAGGTATGATGATTCTAACTGAAATAAGTCACACAGAAAAAGAAACATCATAAGATACCACTAATACACGGAATGTAAACTTGGCTACACAGGAACTGGATTACAAAACAGAACAGGGTCTCAAATTTAGAAAACCAACTTATGCTTGCTTAAGGGGAAAGGTGAGTTGGGGTGCTGCATAAAACCAGAGATTGAAATGAGCACAGATAAAGTTTCTTAAGCCAAATATGGAATAGACAAGAACTACTCCTTGCTCAACGAAATGGACTCAACACCCCATATTAAACGCCTAAGAATGTACCTGACTAGTAAGTATCTTAAAACCTATGGATTGCTATGTCTCTGAAAGAAAATCAAGCGTGTGTACAGGGGCATAAACGCAGCAGTGATAGGATTGGAGAGGTTCGGTGAGCAAATGAAGACCCTTTGAAGTCATATTGCATGGGACCCATTCCACGGGTCTCAACTCTCCAGGTTTAAGGGATTCTTCCTTCAGCTAAAACATGCACGTGGAACCCAGAGTATGATCAACCGTGTGATCGGGAGACGTGTTCCAATATGTCTCAGTTCTCGTCCCCTGGTACTCGGGTGCAACATTCCAGATGCTTTACTAACACTCTCCCGACTTGGAGAGTCAGTGCCTTTAACCTCCTGTTTGGCCCAGTTTGCAATTTCTGCGGAAGATGTACAGGAATAGGGAGAACCAATGAGAGACTAGCTGGAGGTGTCTGGACGGGCAAATTTAACTCTCATTTCCCACCAGGAAGAAGAATTGACCAAAGGCTCAGCGTGGCGTGCCGGAACCAGATTAGGGCCTGAAGCAATCCTGCGGTGTTGCGGCCAGCTCACAAGAAAGCGAGTTGAAGAAAGGAGCTCAGGGGCACTGTAATTCACAAAACTGCAGAGTTATAAATGACAGCTATCGTCCAAAAATATACTGAAGTAAGGCTGCCAAGAGGACTTGAAAGCGGGGCAGAATTGCAGGAAACCGATTTCAGGAGGTAGACTGGAATTGCATTTAAAGCATAGGAAAAGAGGCAGAACGTCCACAATGATGCACTTGGCCAAAAAGGGCGTATGCGTTTTTTCCTGAATATATTCAGGAAAAAACGCATACGACCTTTTTGGCCAACCAAGCAAGCTTGCAAAGGAAATCTGCACTACAATGAAGTCTCACTTCCCCCCGGTCAAAAGGGTCACCTGAAAAAAGTGTAAAATCCAGAAAGGCAGGACAGGTCATGGAGAACTGGGAGCCTTGTTATGCTGATGGGCGGGATGTAAATTGCCAACAGCCACTGGGGAGAGGTGTATGGTGTTTCCTGAAACATCTAAAAAACAAAGCAACAGAGCCTAGGGCACTTCCACTTATGGTCCTATAGCTTAGGGAAATTAAAATCAAAAAGACACAGCCACCCCAAAGTTTGGGACGGCTCTGTTTACAAGAACCTCATTTACGGTACAAGTTCAATATCGCAGAAAGTGAAAAATGGATAAAGAAGTTGTGGTACTTACGTACAATGCAATATCACTCAGCAATGAAATCTATGTCATCAGGCCCATAGCAGCATAATGAATGGATTCAGGTATGATGATTCTAACTGAAATAAGTCACACAGAAAAAGAAACATCATAAGATATCACTAATACACGGAATGTAAACTTGGCTACACAGGAACTGGATTACAAAACAGAACAGGGTCTCAAATTTAGAAAACCAACTTATGCTTGCTTAAGGGGAAAGGTGAGTTGGGGTGCTGCATAAAACCAGAGATTGAAATGAGCACAGATAAAGTTCCTTAAGCCAAATATGGAATAGACAAGAACTACTCCTTGCTCAACGAAATGGACTCAACACCCCATATTAAATGCCTAAGAATGTACCTGACTAGTAAGTATCTTAAAACCTATGGATTGCTATGTCTCTGAAAGAAAATCAAGCGTGTGTACAGGGGCATAAACGCAGCAGTGATAGGATTGGAGAGGTTCGGTGAGCAAATGAAGACCCTTTGAAGTCATATTGCATGGGACCCATTCCACGGGTCTCAACTCTCCAGGTTTAAGGGATTCTTCCTTCAGCTAAAACATGCACGTGGAACCCAGAGTATGATCAACCGTGTGATCGGGAGACGTGTTCCAATATGTCTCAGTTCCCGTCCCCTGGTACTCGGGTGCAACATTCCAGATGCTTTACTAACACTCTCCCGACTTGGAGAGTCAGTGCCTTTAACCTCCTGTTTGGCCCAGTTTGCAATTTCTGCGGAAGATGTACAGGAATAGGGAGAACCAATGAGAGACTAGCTGGAGGTGTCTGGACGGGCAAATTTAACTCTCATTTCCCACCAGGAAGAAGAATTGACCAAAGGCTCAGCGTGCCGTGCCAGAACCAGATTAGGGCCTGAAGCAATCCTGCGGTGTTGCAGCCAGCTCACAAGAAAGCGAGTTGAAGAAGGGAGCTCAGGGCCACTGTAATTCACAAACCTGCAGAGTTATGAATGACAGCTATCGTCCAAAAATATACTGAAGTAAGGCTGCCAAGAGGACTTGAAAGCGGGGCAGAATTGCAGGAAACCGATTTCAGGAGGTAGACTGGAATTGCATTTAAAGCATAGGAAAAGAGGCAGAACGTCCACAATGATGCACTTGGCCAAAAAGGGCGTATGCGTTTTTTCCTGAATATATTCAGGAAAAAACGCATACGCCCTTTTTGGCCAACCAAGCAAGCTTGCAAAGGAAATCTGTACTACAATGAAGTCTCACTTCCCCCCGGTCAAAAGGGTCACCTGAAAAAAGTGTAAAATCCAGAAAGGCAGGACAGGCCATGGAGAACTGGGAGCCTTGTTATGCTGATGGGCGGGATGTAAATTGCCAACAGCCACTCGGGAGAGGTGTATGGTGTTTCCTGAAACATCTAAAAAACAAAGCAACAGAGCCTAGGGCACTTCCACTTATGGTCCTATAGCTTAGGGAAATTAAAATCAAAAAGACACAGCCACGCGAAAGTTTGGGACGGCTCTGTTTACAAGAACCTCGTTTACGGTACAAGTTCAATATCGCAGAAAGTGAAAAATGGATAAAGAAGTTGTGGTACTTACGTACAATGCAATATCACTCAGCAATGAAATCTATGTCATCAGGCCCATAGCAGCATAATGAGTGGATTCAGGTATGATGATTCTAACTGAAATAAGTCACACAGAAAAAGAAACATCATAAGATATCACTAATACACGGAATGTAATCTTGGCTACACAGGAACTGGATTACAAAACAGAACAGGGTCTCAAATTTAGAAAACCAACTTATGCTTGCTTAAGGGGAAAGGTGAGTTGGGGTGCTGCATAAAACCAGAGATTGAAATGAGCACAGATAAAGTTCCTTAAGCCAAATATGGAATAGACAAGAGCTACTCCTTGCTCAACGCAATGGACTCAACACCCCATATTAAACGCCTAAGAATGTACCTGACTAGTAAGTATCTTAAAACCTATGGATTGCTAAGTTTCCGAAAGAGAATCAAGCGTGTGTACAGGGGCATAAACGCAGCAGTGATAGGATTGGAGAGTTTCGGTGAGCAAATGAAGACCCTTTGAAGTCATATTGCATGGGACCCATTCCACGGGTCTCAACTCTCCAGATTTAAGGGATTCTTCCTTCAGCTAAAACATGCATGTGGAATCCAGAGTATGATCAACCATGTGATCAGGAGACGTGTTCCAATATGTCTCAGTTCTCGTCCCCTGGTACTCGGGTGCAACATTCCAGAATCTTTACTAACACTCTCCCAACTTGGAGAGTCAGTGCCTTTAACCTCCTGTTTGGCCCAGTTTGCAATTTCTGCGGAAGATGAACAGGCATAGGGAGAACCAATGAGAGCCTAGCTGGAGCTGTCTGGACAGGGAAATTTAACTCTAATTTCCCACCAGGAATAGGAATTAACCAAAGGCTCAGCGTGCTGTGCCAGAACCAGGTTAGGTCCTGAAGCAATCCTGCGGTGTTGCGGCCAGCTCACAAGAAAGCGAGTTGAAGAAAGGAGCTCAGGGGCACTGTAATTCACAAGCCTGCAGAGTTATAAATGACAGCTATCGTCCAAAAATATACTGAAGTAAGGCTCCCGAGAAGATTTGAAAGCAGGGTGGAATTGCAGGAAACCAATTATAGCAGGTAGAATGGAATTGCATTTAAAGCATAGGAAAAGAGGCAGAACGTCCACAATGATGCACTTGGCCAAAAAGGGCGTATGCGTTTTTTCCTGAATATATTCAGGAAAAAACGCATACGCCCTTTTTGGCCAACCAAGCAAGCTTGCAAAGGAAATCTGCACTGCAATGAAGTCTCACTTCCCCCCGGTCAAAAGGGCCACCTGAAAAAAGTGTAAAATCCAGATAGGCAGGACAGGCCATGGAGAACTGGGAGCCTTGTTATGCTGATGGGCGGGATGTAAATTGCCAACAGCCACTCGGGAGAGGTGTATGGTGTTTCCTGAAACATCTAAAAAACAAAGCAACAGAGCCTAGGGCACTTCCACTTATGGTCCTATAGCTTAGGGAAATTAAAATAAAGAAGACACAGCCACCCCAAAGTTTGGGACAGCTCTGTTTACAAGAACCTCATTTACGGTACAAGTTCAATATCGCAGAAAGCAAAAAATGAATAAAGAATTTGTGGTACTTACGAACAATGCATTATCACTCAGCAATGAAATCTATACCTTCAGTCCCATAGCAGCATAAAGAGTGGATTCAGGTATGATGATTCTAACTGAAATAAGACACACAGAAAAAGAAACATCATAAGATATCACTAATACACGGAATGTAAACTTGGCTACACAGGAACTGAATTACTAAACAGAACAGGGTCTCAAAGTTAGAAAACCAACTTATGCTTGCTTAAGGGGAATGGTGAGATGCGGTGCTCCATAGATACAGCGATTGAAATGAGCACAGATAAAGTTCCTTAAGCCAAATATGGAATAGACAAGAGCTACTCCTTGCTCAACGAAATGGACTCAAAACCCCATATTAAACGCCTAAGAATGTACCTGACTGGTAAGTATCTTAAAACTTATGGATTGCTATGTCTCCAAAAGAGAATCCAGCGTGTGTACAGGGGCATACATGCAGCAGTCATAGGATTGGAGAGGTTTGGTGAGCAAATGAAGACCCTTTGAAGTCATATTGCATGGTACCCATTCCACGGGTCTCAACTCTCCAGGTTTAAGGGATTCTTCCTTCAGCTAAAACATGCATGTGGAACCCAGAGTATGATCAACCATGTGATCGGGAGATGTGTTCAAATCTGTCTCAGTTCTCATCTCCTGGTACTCGGGTGCAACATTCCAGACGCTTTACTAACACTCTCCCGACTTGGAGAGTCAGTGCCTTTAACCTCCTGTTTGGCCCAGTTTGCAATTTCTGCGGAAGATGAACAGGAATAGGGAGAACCAATGAGAGACTAGCTGGAGGTGTCTGGACGGGCAAATTTAACTCTCATTTCCCACCAGGAAGAGGAATTAACCAAAGGCTCAGCGTGCCGTGCCGGAACCAGATTAGGGCCTGAAGCAATCCTGCGGTGTTGCGGCCAGCTCACAAGAAAGCGAGTTGAAGAAAGGAGCTCAGGGGCACTGTAATTCACAAACCTGCAGAGTTATAAATGACAGCTATCGTCCAAAAATATACTGAAGTAAGGCTGCCAAGAGGACTTGAAAGCGGGGCAGAATTGCAGGAAACCGATTTCAGGAGGTAGACTGGAATTGCATTTAAAGCATAGGAAAAGAGGCAGAACGTCCACAATGATGCACTTGGCCATAAAGGGCATAAGCGTTTTTTCCTGAATATATTCAGGAAAAAACGCATACGCCCTTTTTGCCCAACCAAGCAAGCTTGCAAAGGAAATCTGCACTACAATGAAGTCTCACTTCCCCCCGGTCAAAAGGGCCACCTGAAAAAAGTGTAAAATCCAGAAAGGCAGGACAGGCCATGGAGAACTGGGAGCCTTGTTATGCTGATGAGCAGGATGTAAATTGCCAACAGCCACTCCGGAAAAGTATATGGTGTTTCCTGAAACATGTAAAAAACAAAGCAACAGAGCCTATGGCACTTCCACTTATGGTCCTATAGCTTAGGGAAATTAAAATCAAAAAGACACAGCCCCCCCAAAGTTTGGGACGGCTCTGTTTACAAGAACCTCGTTTACGGTACAAGTTCAATATCGCAGAAAGTGAAAAATGGATAAAGAAATTGTGGTACTTACGTACAATTCAATATCACTCAGCAATGAAATCTATGTCATCCGGCCCGTAGCAGCATAATGAGTGGATTCAGGTATGATGATTCTAACTGAAATAAGTCACACAGAAAAAGAAACATCATAAGATATCACTAATACACGGAATATAAACTTGGCTACACAAGAACTGGATTACAAAACAGAAGAGGGTCTCAAATTTAGAAAACCAACTTATGCTTGCTTAAGGGGAAAGGTGAGTTGGGGTGCTGCACAGAATCAGAGATTGAAATGAGCACAGATAAAGGTCCTTAAGCCAAATATGGAATAGACTAGAGCTACACCTTGCTCAACGAAATGGACTCAACACCCCATATTAAACGCCTAAGAATGTACCTGACTAGAAAGTATCTTAAAACCTATGGATTGCTCTGTCTCCGAAAGAGAATCAAGCGGGTGTACAGGGGCATAAACGCAGCAGTGATAGGATTGGAGAGGTTCGGTGAGCAAATGAAGACGCTTTGAAGTCATATTGCACGGTACCCATTCCAAGGGTCTCAACTCTCCAGGTTTAAGGGATTCTTCCTTCAGCTAAAACATGCATGTGGAACCCAGAGTATGATCAACCGTGTGATCGGGAGATGTGTTCCAATATGTCTCAGTTCTCGTCCCCTGGTACTCGGGCGCAACATTCCAGATGATTTACTAACACTCTCCCGACTTGGAGAGTCAGTGCCTTTAACCTCCTGTTTGGCCCAGTTTGCAATTTCTGTGGAAGATGAACAGGAATAGGGAGAACCAATGAGAGACTAGCTGGAGGTGTCTGGACGGGCAAATTTAACTCTCATTTCCCACCAGGAAGAGGAATTAACCAAAGGCTCAGCGTGCCGTGCCGGAACCAGATTAGGGCCTGAAGCAATCCTGCGGTGTTGCGCCCAGCTCACAAGAAAGCGAGTTGAAGAAAGGAGCTCAGGGGCACTGTAATTCACAAACCTGCAGAGTTATAAATGACAGGTATCGTCCAAAAATATACTGAAGTAAGGCTGCCAAGAGGATTTGAAAGCGGGGCAGAACTGCGGGAAACCGATTTCAGGAAGTAGACTGGAATTGCATTTAAAGCATAGGAAAAGAGGCAGAACGTGGACAATGATGCACTTGGCCAAAAAGGGCCTATGCGTTTTTTCCTGAATATATTCAGGAAAAAACGCATACGCCCTTTTTGGCCAACCAAGCAAGCTTGCAAAGGAAATCTGCACTACAATGAAGTCTCACTTCCCCCCGGTCAAAAGGGCCACCTGAAAAAAGTGTAAAATCCAGAAAGGCAGGACAGGCCATGGAGAACTGGGAGCCTTGTTATGCTGATGGGCGGGATGTAAATTGCCAACAGCCACTCGGGAGAGGTGTATGGTGTTTCCTGAAACATCTAAAAAACAAAGCAACAGAGCCTAGGGCACTTCCACTTATGGTCCTATAGCTTAGGGAAATTAAAATCAAAAAGACACAGCCACTCGAAAGTTTGGGACGGCTCTGTTTACAAGAACCTCATTTACGGTACAAGTTCAATATCGCAGAAAGCGAAAAATGGATAAAGAAGTTGTGGTACTTACGTACAATGCATTATCACTCAGCAATGAAATCTATACCTTCAGGCCCATAGCAGCATAAAGAGTGGATTCAGGTATGATGATTCTAACTGAAATAAGACACACAGAAAAAGAAACATCATAAGATATCACTAATACACGGAATGTAAACTTGGCTACACAGGAACTGAATTACTAAACAGAACAGGGTCTCAAATTTAGAAAACCAACTTATGCTTGCTTAAGGGGAATGGTGAGATGGGGTGCTCCATAGAACCAGCGATTGAAATGAGCACAGAAAAAGTTCCTTAAGCCAAATATGGAGTAGACAGGAGCTACTCCTTGCTCAACGAAATGGACTCAAAACCCCATATTAAACGCCTAAGAATGTACCTGACTGGTAAGTATCTTAAAACTTATGGATTGCTATGTCTCCAAAAGAGAATCCAGCGTGTGTACAGGGGCATAAATGCAGCAGTCATAGGATTGGAGAGGTTTGGTGAGCAAATGAAGACCCTTTGAAGTCATATTGCATGGTACCCATTCCACGGGTCTCAACTCTCCAGGTTTAAGGGATTCTTCCTTCAGCTAAAACATGCATGTGGAACCCAGAGTATGATCAACCATGTGATCGGGAGATGTGTTCAAATATGTCTCAGTTCTCATCTCCTGGTACTCGGGTGCAACATTCCAGACGCTTTACTAACACTCTCCCGACTTGGAGAATCAGTGCCTTTAACCTCCTGTTTGGCCCAGTTTGCAATTTCTGCGGAAGTTGAACAGGAATAGGGAGAACCAATGAGAGACTAGCTGGAGGTGTCTGGACGGGCAAATTTAACTCTCATTTCCCACCAGGAAGAGGAATTAACCAAAGGCTCAGCGTGCCGTGCCGGAACCAGATTAGGGCCTGAAGCAATCCTGCGGTGTTGCGGCCAGCTCACAAGAAAGCGAGTTGAAGAAAGGAGCTCAGGGACACTGTAATTCACAAACCTGCAGAGTTATAAATGACAGCTATCGTCCAAAAATATACTGAAGTAAGGCTGCCAAGAGGACTTGAAAGCGGGGCAGAATTGCAGGAAACCGATTTCAGGAGGTAGACTGGAATTGCATTTAAAACATAGGAAAAGAGGCAGAACGTGGACAATGATGCACTTGGCCAAAAAGGGCGTATGCGTTTGTTCCTGAATATATTCAAGAAAAAACTCATACGCCCTTTTTGGGCAACCAAGCAAGCTTGCAAAGGAAATCTGCACTACAATGAAGTCTCACTTCCCCCCGGTCAAAAGGGCCACCTGATAAAAGTGTAAAATCCAGAAAGGCAGGACAGGCCATGGAGAACTGGGAGCCTTGTTATGCTGATGAGCGGGATGTAAATTGCCAATAGCCACTCCGGAAAAGTGTATGGTGTTTCCTGAAACATGTAAAAAACAAAGCAACAGAGCCAAAGGCACTTCCACTTATGGTCCTATAGCTTAGGGAAATTAAAATCAAAAAGACACAGCCCCCCCAAAGTTTGGGACGGCTCTGTTTACAAGAACCTCGTTTACGGTACAAGTTCAATATCACAGAAAGCGAAAAATGGATAAAGAAGTTGTGGTACTTACGTACAATTCAATATCACTCAGCAATGAAATCTATGTCATCAGGCCCGTAGCAGCATAATGAGTGGATTCAGGTATGATGATTCTAACTGAAATAAGTCACACAGAAAAAGAAACATCATAAGATATCACTAATACATGGAATATAAACTTGGCTACACAGGAACTGGATTACAAAACAGAAGAGGGTCTCAAATTTAGAAAACCAACTTATGCTTGCTTAAGGGGAAAGGTGAGTTAGGGTGCTGCATAGAATCAGAGATTGAAATGAGCACAGATAATGTTCCTTAAGCCAAATATGGAATAGACAAGAGCTACTCCTTGCTCAATGAAATGGACTCAACACCCCATATTAAACGCCTAAGAATGTACCTGACTAGTAAGTATCTTAAAACCTATGGATTGCTATGTCTCCGAAAGAGAATCAAGCGGCTGTACAGGGGCATAAACGCAGCAGTGATAGGATTGGAGAGGTTCGGTGAGCAAATGAAGACGCTTTGAAGTCATATTGCATGGTACCCATTCCAAGGGTCTCAACTCTCCAGGTTTAAGGGATTCTTCCTTCAGCTAAAACATGCATGTGGAACCCAGAGTATGATCAACCGTGTGATCGGGAGATGTGTTCAAATATGTCTCAGTTCTCGTCCCCTGGTACTCCGGCGCAACATTCCAGATGCTTTACTAACACTCTCCCGACTTGGAGAGTCAGTGCCTTTAACCTCCTGTTTGGCCCAGTTTGCAATTTCTGCAGAAGATGTACAGGAGTAGGGAGAACCAATGAGAGACTAGCTGAAGGTGTCTGGACGGGCAAATTTAACTCTCATTTCCCACCAGGAAGAGGAATTAACCAAAGGCTCAGCGTGTCGTGCCGGAACCAGATTAGGGCCTGAAGCAATCCTGCGGTGTTGCGGCCAGCTCACAAGAAAGCGAGTTGAAGAAAGGAGCTCAGGGGCACTGTAATTCACAAACCTGCAGAGTTATAAATGACAGCTATCGTCCAAAAATATACTGAAGTAAGGCTGCCAAGAGGACTTGAAAGCGGGGCAGAATTGCAGGAAACCGATTTCAGGAGGTAGACTGGAATTGCATTTAAAGCATAGGAAAAGAGGCAGAACGTCCACAATGATGCACTTGGCCAAAAAGGGCGTATGCGTTTTTTCCTGAATATATTCAGGAAAAAACGCATACGCACTTTTTGGCCAACCAAGCAAGCTTGCAAAGGAAATCTGCACTACAATGAAGTCTCAATTCCCCCCGGTCAAAAGGGCCACCTGAAAAAAGTGTAAAATCCAGAAAGGCAGGACAGGCCATGGAGAACTGGGAGCCTTGTTATGCTGATGGGCGGGATGTAAATTGCCAACAGCCACTCGGGAGAGGTGTATGGTGTTTCCTGAAACATCTAGAAAACAAAGCAACAGAGCCTAGGGCACTTCCACTTATGGTCCTATAGCTTAGGGAAATTAAAATCAAAAAGACACAGCCACCCGAAAGTTTGGGACGGCTCTGTTTACAAGAACCTCATTTACGATACAAGTTCAATATCGCAGAAAGTGAAGAATGGATAAAGAAGTTGTGGTACTTACGTACAATGCAATATCACTCAGCAATGAAATCTATGTCATCAGGCCCATAGCAGCATAATGAGTGGATTCAGGTATGATGATTCTAACTGAAATAAGTCACACAGAAAAAGAAACATCATAAGATACCACTAATACACGGAAAGTAAACTTGGGTACACAGGAACTGGATTACAAAACAGAACAGGGTCTCAAATTTAGAAAACCAACTTATGCTTGCTTAAGGGGAAAGGTGAGTTGGGGTGCTGCATAAAACCAGAGATTGAAATGAGCACAGATAAAGTTCCTTAAGCCAAATATGGAATAGACAAGAACTACTCCTTGCTCAACGAAATGGACTCAACACCCCATATTAAACGCCTAAGAATGTACCTGACTAGTAAGTATCTTAAAACCTATGGATTGCTATGTCTCTGAAAGGAAATCAAGCGTGTGTACAGGGGCATAAACGCAGCAGTGATAGGATTGGAGAGGTTCGGTGAGCAAATGAAGACCCTTTGAAGTCATATTGCATGGGACCCATTCCACGGGTCTCAACTCTCCAGGTTTAAGGGATTCTTCCTTCAGCTAAAACATGCACGTGGAACCCAGAGTATGATCAACCGTGTGATCGGGAGACGTGTTCCAATATGTCTCAGTTCTTGTCCCCTGGTACACGGGTGCAACATTCCAGATGCTTTACTAACACTCTCCCGACTTGGAGAGTCAGTGCCTTTTACCTCCTGTTTGGCCCAGTTTGCAATTTCTGCGGAAGATGTACAGGAATAGGGAGAACCAATGAGAGACTAGCTGGAGGTGTCTGGACGGGCAAATTTAACTCTCATTTCCCACCAGGAAGAAGAATTGACCAAAGGCTCAGCGTGCCGTGCCGGAACCAGATTAGGGCCTGAAGCAATCCTGCGGTGTTGCGGCCAGCTCACAGGAAAGCGAGTTGAAGAAAGGAGCTCAGGGGCACTGTAATTCACAAACCTGCAGAGTTATAAATGACAGCTATCGTCCAAAAATATACTGAAGTAAGGCTGCCAAGAGGACTTGAAAGCGGGGCAGAATTGCAGGAAACCGATTTCAGGAGGTAGACTGGAATTGCATTTAAAGCATAGGAAAAGAGGCAGAACGTCGACAATGATGCACTTGGCCAAAAAGGGCGTATGCGTTTTTTCCTGAATATATTCAGGAAAAAACGCATACGCCCTTTTTGGCCAACCAAGCAAGCTTGCAAAGGAAATCTGCACTACAATGAAGTCTCACTTCCCCCTGGTCAAAAGGGTCACCTGAAAAAAGTGTAAAATCCAGAAAGGCAGGACAGGCCATGGAGAACTGGGAGCCTTGTTATGCTGATGGGCGGGATGTAAATTGCCAACAGCCACTCGGGAGAGGTGTATGGTGTTTCCTGAAACATCTAAAAAACAAAGCAACAGAGCCTAGGGCACTTCCACTTATGGTCCTATAGCTTAGGGAAATTAAAATCAAAAAGACACAGCCACGCGAAAGTTTGGGACGGCTCTGTTTACAAGAACCTCATTTACGATACAAGTTCAATATCGCAGAAAGTGAAAAATGGATAAAGAAGTTGTGGTACTTACGTACAATGCAATATCACTCAGCAATGAAATCTATGTCATCAGGCCCATAGCAGCATAATGAGTGGATTCAGGTATGATGATTCTAACTGAAATAAGTCACACAGAAAAAGAAACATCATAAGATACCACTAATACACGGAATGTAAACTTGGCTACACAGGAACTGGATTACAAAACAGAACAGGGTCTCAAATTTAGAAAACCAACTTATGCTTGCTTAAGGGGAAAGGTGAGTTGGGGTGCTGCATAAAACCAGAGATTTAAATGAGCACAGATAAAGTTTCTTAAGCCAAATATGGAATAGACAAGAACTACTCCTTGCTCAACGAAATGGACTCAACACCCCATATTAAACGCCTAAGAATGTACCTGACTAGTAAGTATCTTAAAACCTATGGATTGCTATGTCTCTGAAAGAAAATCAAGCGTGTGTACAGGGGCATAAACGCAGCAGTGATAGGATTGGAGAGGTTCGGTGAGCAAATGAAGACCCTTTGAAGTCATATTGCATGGGACCCATTCCACGGGTCTCAACTCTCCAGGTTTAAGGGATTCTTCCTTCAGCTAAAACATGCACGTGGAACCCAGAGTATGATCAACCGTGTGATCGGGAGACGTGTTCCAATATGTCTCAGTTCTCGTCCCCTGGTACTCGGGTGCAACATTCCAGATGCTTTACTAACACTCTCCCGACTTGGAGAGTCAGTGCCTTTAACCTCCTGTTTGGCCCAGTTTGCAATTTCTGCGGAAGATGTACAGGAATAGGGAGAACCAATGAGAGACTAGCTGGAGGTGTCTGGACGGGCAAATTTAACTCTCATTTCCCACCAGGAAGAAGAATTGACCAAAGGCTCAGCGTGCCGTGCCGGAACCAGATTAGGGCCTGAAGCAATCCTGCGGTGTTGCGGCCAGCTCACAAGAAAGCGAGTTGAAGAAAGGAGCTCAGGGGCACTGTAATTCACAAAACTGCAGAGTTATAAATGACAGCTATCGTCCAAAAATATACTGAAGTAAGGCTGCCAAGAGGACTTGAAAGCGGGGCAGAATTGCAGGAAACCGATTTCAGGAGGTAGACTGGAATTGCATTTAAAGCATAGGAAAAGAGGCAGAACGTCCACAATGATGCACTTGGCCAAAAAGGGCGTATGCGTTTTTTCCTGAATATATTCAGGAAAAAACGCATACGCCCTTTTTGGCCAACCAAGCAAGCTTGCAAAGGAAATCTGCACTACAATGAAGTCTCACTTCCCCCCGGTCAAAAGGGTCACCTGAAAAAAGTGTAAAATCCAGAAAGGCAGGACAGGTCATGGAGAACTGGGAGCCTTGTTATGCTGATGGGCGGGATGTAAATTGCCAACAGCCACTGGGGAGAGGTGTATGGTGTTTCCTGAAACATCTAAAAAACAAAGCAACAGAGCCTAGGGCACTTCCACTTATGGTCCTATAGCTTAGGGAAATTAAAATCAAAAAGACACAGCCACCCCAAAGTTTGGGACGGCTCTGTTTACAAGAACCTCATTTACGGTACAAGTTCAATATCGCAGAAAGTGAAAAATGGATAAAGAAGTTGTGGTACTTACGTACAATGCAATATCACTCAGCAATGAAATCTATGTCATCAGGCCCATAGAAGCATAATGAATGGATTCAGGTATGATGATTCTAACTGAAATAAGTCACACAGAAAAAGAAACATCATAAGATATCACTAATACACGGAATGTAAACTTGGCTACACAGGAACTGGATTACAAAACAGAACAGGGTCTCAAATTTAGAAAACCAACTTATGCTTGCTTAAGGGGAAAGGTGAGTTGGGGTGCTGCATAAAACCAGAGATTGAAATGAGCACAGATAAAGTTCCTTAAGCCAAATATGGAATAGACAAGAACTACTCCTTGCTCAACGAAATGGACTCAACACCCCATATTAAATGCCTAAGAATGTACCTGACTAGTAAGTATCTTAAAACCTATGGATTGCTATGTCTCTGAAAGAAAATCAAGCGTGTGTACAGGGGCATAAACGCAGCAGTGATAGGATTGGAGAGGTTCGGTGAGCAAATGAAGACCCTTTGAAGTCATATTGCATGGGACCCATTCCACGGGTCTCAACTCTCCAGGTTTAAGGGATTCTTCCTTCAGCTAAAACATGCACGTGGAACCCAGAGTATGATCAACCGTGTGATCGGGAGACGTGTTCCAATATGTCTCAGTTCTCGTCCCCTGGTACTCGGGTGCAACATTCCAGATGCTTTACTAACACTCTCCCGACTTGGAGAGTCAGTGCCTTTAACCTCCTGTTTGGCCCAGTTTGCAATTTCTGCGGAAGATGTACAGGAATAGGGAGAACCAATGAGAGACTAGCTGGAGGTGTCTGGACGGGCAAATTTAACTCTCATTTCCCACCAGGAAGAAGAATTGACCAAAGGCTCAGCGTGCCGTGCCGGAACCAGATTAGGGCCTGAAGCAATCCTGCGGTGTTGCGGCCAGCTCACAAGAAAGCGAGTTGAAGAAAGGAGCTCAGGGGCACTGTAATTCACAAACCTGCAGAGTTATGAATGACAGCTATCGTCCAAAAATATACTGAAGTAAGGCTGCCAAGAGGACTTGAAAGCGGGGCAGAATTGCAGGAAACCGATTTCAGGAGGTAGACTGGAATTGCATTTAAAGCATAGGAAAAGAGGCAGAACGTCCACAATGATGCACTTGGCCAAAAAGGGCGTATTCGTTTTTTCCTGAATATATTCAGGAAAAAACGCATACGCCCATTTTGGGCAACCAAGCAAGCTTGCAAAGGAAATCTGCACTGCAATGAAGTCTCACTTCCCCCCGGTCAAAAGGGCCACCTGAAAAAAGTGTAAAATCCAGATAGGCAGGACAGGCCATGGAGAACTGGGAGCCTTGTTATGCTGATGGGCGGGATGTAAATTGCCAACAGCCACTCGGGAGAGGTGTATGGTGTTTCCTGAAACATCTAAAAAACAAAGCAACAGAGCCTAGGGCACTTCCACTTATGGTCCTATAGCTTAGGGAAATTAAAATAAAGAAGACACAGCCACCCCAAAGTTTGGGACAGCTCTGTTTACAAGAACCTCATTTACGGTACAAGTTCAATATCGCAGAAAGCAAAAAATGAATAAAGAATTTGTGGTACTTACGAACAATGCATTATCACTCAGCAATGAAATCTATACCTTCAGTCCCATAGCAGCATAAAGAGTGGATTCAGGTATGATGATTCTAACTGAAATAAGACACACAGAAAAAGAAACATCATAAGATATCACTAATACACGGAATGTAAACTTGGCTACACAGGAACTGAATTACTAAACAGAACAGGGTCTCAAAGTTAGAAAACCAACTTATGCTTGCTTAAGGGGAATGGTGAGATGCGGTGCTCCATAGATACAGCGATTGAAATGAGCACAGATAAAGTTCCTTAAGCCAAATATGGAATAGACAAGAGCTACTCCTTGCTCAACGAAATGGACTCAAAACCCCATATTAAACGCCTAAGAATGTACCTGACTGGTAAGTATCTTAAAACTTATGGATTGCTATGTCTCCAAAAGAGAATCCAGCGTGTGTACAGGGGCATACATGCAGCAGTCATAGGATTGGAGAGGTTTGGTGAGCAAATGAAGACCCTTTGAAGTCATATTGCATGGTACCCATTCCACGGGTCTCAACTCTCCAGGTTTAAGGGATTCTTCCTTCAGCTAAAACATGCATGTGGAACCCAGAGTATGATCAACCATGTGATCGGGAGATGTGTTCAAATCTGTCTCAGTTCTCATCTCCTGGTACTCGGGTGCAACATTCCAGACGCTTTACTAACACTCTCCCGACTTGGAGAGTCAGTGCCTTTAACCTCCTGTTTGGCCCAGTTTGCAATTTCTGCGGAAGATGAACAGGAATAGGGAGAACCAATGAGAGACTAGCTGGAGGTGTCTGGACGGGCAAATTTAACTCTCATTTCCCACCAGGAAGAGGAATTAACCAAAGGCTCAGCGTGCCGTGCCGGAACCAGATTAGGGCCTGAAGCAATCCTGCGGTGTTGCGGCCAGCTCACAAGAAAGCGAGTTGAAGAAAGGAGCTCAGGGGCACTGTAATTCACAAACCTGCAGAGTTATAAATGACAGCTATCGTCCAAAAATATACTGAAGTAAGGCTGCCAAGAGGACTTGAAAGCGGGGCAGAATTGCAGGAAACCGATTTCAGGAGGTAGACTGGAATTGCATTTAAAGCATAGGAAAAGAGGCAGAACGTCCACAATGATGCACTTGGCCATAAAGGGCATAAGCGTTTTTTCCTGAATATATTCAGGAAAAAACGCATACGCCCTTTTTGGCCAACCAAGCAAGCTTGCAAAGGAAATCTGCACTACAATGAAGTCTCACTTCCCCCCGGTCAAAAGGGTCACCTGAAAAAAGTGTAAAATCCAGAAAGGCAGGACAGGCCATGGAGAACTGGGAGCCTTGTTATGCTGATGGGCGGGATGTAAATTGCCAACAGCCACTCGGGAGATGTGTATGGTGTTTCCTGAAACATCTAAAAAACAAAGCAACAGAGCCTAGGGCACTTCCACTTATGGTCCTATAGCTTAGGGAAATTAAAATCAAAAAGACACAGCCACGCGAAAGTTTGGGACGGCTCTGTTTACAAGAACCTCGTTTACGGTACAAGTTCAATATCGCAGAAAGTGAAAAATGGATAAAGAAGTTGTGGTACTTACGTACAATGCAATATCACTCAGCAATGAAATCTATGTCATCAGGCCCATAGCAGCATAATGAGTGGATTCAGGTATGATGATTCTAACTGAAATAAGTCACACAGAAAAAGAAACATCATAAGATATCACTAATACACGGAATGTAATCTTGGCTACACAGGAACTGGATTACAAAACAGAACAGGGTCTCAAATTTAGAAAACCAACTTATGCTTGCTTAAGGGGAAAGGTGAGTTGGGGTGCTGCATAAAACCAGAGATTGAAATGAGCACAGATAAAGTTCCTTAAGCCAAATATGGAATAGACAAGAGCTACACCTTGCTAAACGCAATGGACTCAACACCCCATATTAAACGCCTAAGAATGTACCTGACTAGTAAGTATCTTAAAACCTATGGATTGCTAAGTTTCCGAAAGAGAATCAAGCGTGTGTACAGGGGCATAAACGCAGCAGTGATAGGATTGGAGAGTTTCGGTGAGCAAATGAAGACCCTTTGAAGTCATATTGCATGGTACCCATTCCACGGGTCTCAACTCTCCAGATTTAAGGGATTCTTCCTTCAGCTAAAACATGCATGTGGAATCCAGAGTATGATCAACCATGTGATCAGGAGACGTGTTCCAATATGTCTCAGTTCTCGTCCCCTGGTACTCGGGTGCAACATTCCAGAATCTTTACTGACACTCTCCCAACTTGGAGAGTCAGTGCCTTTAACCTCCTGTTTGGCCCAGTTTGCAATTTCTGCGGAAGATGAACAGGAATAGGGAGAACCAATGAGAGACTAGCTGGAGCTGTCTGGACAGGGAAATTTAACTCTAATTTCCCACCAGGAATAGGAATTAACCAAAGGCTCAGCGTGCTTTGCCAGAACCAGATTAGGTCCTGAAGCAATCCTGCGGTGTTGCGGCCAGCTCACAAGAAAGCGAGTTGAAGAAAGGAGCTCAGGGGCACTGTAATTCACAAGCCTGCAGAGTTATAAATGACAGCTATCGTCCAAAAATATACTGAAGTAAGGCTGCCGAGAAGATTTGAAAGCAGGGTGGAATTGCAGGAAACCAATTATAGCAGGTAGAATGGAATTGCATTTAAAGCATAGGAAAAGAGGCAGAACGTCCACAATGATGCACTTGGCCAAAAAGGGCGTATGCGTTTTTTCCTGAATATATTCAGGAAAAAACGCATACGCCCTTTGGCCAACCAAGCAAGCTTGCAAAGGAAATCTGCACTGCAATGAAGTCTCACTTCCCCCCGGTCAAAAGGGCCACCTGAAAAAAGTGTAAAATCCAGATAGGCAGGACAGGCCATGGAGAACTGGGAGCCTTGTTATGCTGATGGGCGGGATGTAAATTGCCAACAGCCACTCGGGAGAGGTGTATGGTGTTTCCTGAAACATCTAAAAAACAAAGCAACAGAGCCTAGGGCACTTCCACTTATGGTCCTATAGCTTAGGGAAATTAAAATCAAAAAGACACAGCCACCCCAAACTTTGGGATGGCTCTGTTTACAAGAACCTCGTTTACGGTACAAGTTCAATACTGCAGAAAGCAAAAAATGGATAAAGAAGTTTTGGTACTTACGTACAATGCATTATCACTCAGCAATGAAATCTATGTCATCAGGCCCATAGCAGCATAATGAGTGGATTCAGGTATGATGATTCTAACTGAAATAAGTCACACAGAAAAAGAAACATCATAACATATCACTAATACACGGAATGTAAACTTGGCTACACAGGAACTGAATTACTAAACAGAACAGGGTCTCAAATTTAGAAAACCAACTTATGCTTGCTTAAGGGGAATGGTGAGATGCGGTGCTCCATAGATACAGCGATTGAAATGAGCACAGATAAAGTTCCTTAAGCCAAATATGGAATAGACAAGAGCTACTCCTTGCTCAACGAAATGGACTCAAAACCCCATATTAAACGCCTAAGAATGTACCTGACTGGTAAGTATCTTAAAACTTATGGATTGCTATGTCTCCAAAAGAGAATCCAGCGTGTGTACAGGGGCATAAATGCAGCAGTCATAGGATTGGAGAGGTTTGGTGAGCAAATGAAGACCCTTTGAAGTCATATTGCATGGTACCCATTCCACGGGTCTCAACTCTCCAGGTTTAAGGGATTCTTCCTTCAGCTAAAACATGCATGTGGAACCCAGAGTATGATCAACCATGTGATCGGGAGATGTGTTCAAATATGTCTCAGTTCTCATCTCCTGGTACTCGGGTGCAACATTCCAGACGCTTTACTAACACTCTCCCGACTTGGAGAGTCAGTGCCTTTAACCTCCTGTTTGGCCCAGTTTGCAATTTCTGCGGAAGATGAACAGGAATAGGGAGAACCAATGAGAGACTAGCTGGAGGTGTCTGGACGGGCAAATTTAACTCTCATTTCCCACCAGGAAGAGGAATTAACCAAAGGCTCAGCGTGCCGTGCCGGAACCAGATTAGGGCCTGAAGCAATCCTGCGGTGTTGCGGCCAGCTCACAAGAAAGCGAGTTGAAGAAAGGAGCTCAGGGGCACTGTAATTCACAAACCTGCAGAGTTATAAATGACAGCTATCGTCCAAAAATATACTGAAGTAAGGCTGCCAAGAGGACTTGAAAGCGGGGCAGAATTGCAGGAAACCGATTTCAGGAGGTAGACTGGAATTGCATTTAAAGCATAGGAAAAGAGGCAGAACGTCCACAATGATGCACTTGGCCATAAAGGGCATAAGCGTTTTTTCCTGAATATATTCAGGAAAAAACGCATACGCCCTTTTTGGCCAACCAAGCAAGCTTGCAAAGGAAATCTGCACTACAATGAAGTCTCACTTCCCCCCGGTCAAAAGGGCCACCTGAAAAAAGTGTAAAATCCAGAAAGGCAGGACAGGCCATGGAGAACTGGGAGCCTTGTTATGCTGATGAGCAGGATGTAAATTGCCAACAGCCACTCCGGAAAAGTATATGGTGTTTCCTGAAACATCTAAAAAACAAAGCAACAGAGCCTAGGGCACTTCCACTTATGGTCCTATAGCTTAGGGAAATTAAAATCAAAAAGACACAGCCACCCCAAAGTTTGGGACGGCTCTGTTTACAAGAACCTCGTTTACGGTACAAGTTCAATATCGCAGAAAGTGAAAAATGGATAAAGAAATTGTGGTACTTACGTACAATTCAATATCACTCAGCAATGAAATCTATGTCATCCGGCCCGTAGCAGCATAATGAGTGGATTCAGGTATGATGATTCTAACTGAAATAAGTCACACAGAAAAAGAAACATCATAAGATATCACTAATACACGGAATATAAACTTGGCTACACAGGAACTGGATTACAAAACAGAAGAGGGTCTCAAATTTAGAAAACCAACTTATGCTTGCTTAAGGGGAAAGGTGAGTTGGGGTGCTGCACAGAATCAGAGATTGAAATGAGCACAGATAAAGGTCCTTAAGCCAAATATGGAATAGACTAGAGCTACACCTTGCTCAACGAAATGGACTCAACACCCCATATTAAACGCCTAAGAATGTACCTGACTAGTAAGTATCTTAAAACCTATGGATTGCTATGTCTCCGAAAGAGAATCAAGCGGGTGTACAGGGGCATAAACGCAGCAGTGATAGGATTGGAGAGGTTCGGTGAGCAAATGAAGACGCTTTGAAGTCATATTGCACGGTACCCATTCCAAGGGTCTCAACTCTCCAGGTTTAAGGGATTCTTCCTTCAGCTAAAACATGCATGTGGAACCCAGAGTATGATCAACCGTGTGATCGGTAGATGTGTTCCAATATGTCTCAGTTCTCGTCCCCTGGTACTCGGGCGCAACATTCCAGATGATTTACTAACACTCTCCCGACTTGGAGAGTCAGTGCCTTTAACCTCCTGTTTGGCCCAGTTTGCAATTTCCGTGGAAGATGAACAGGAATAGGGAGAACCAATGAGAGACTAGCTGGAGGTGTCTGGACGGGCAAATTTAACTCTCATTTCCCACCAGGAAGAGGAATTAACCAAAGGCTCAGCGTGCCGTGCCGGAACCAGATTAGGGCCTGAAGCAATCCTGCGGTGTTGCGCCCAGCTCACAAGAAAGCGAGTTGAAGAAAGGAGCTCAGGGGCACTGTAATTCACAAACCTGCAGAGTTATAAATGACAGGTATCGTCCAAAAATATACTGAAGTAAGGCTGCCAAGAGGATTTGAAAGCGGGGCAGAACTGCGGGAAACCGATTTCAGGAAGTAGACTGGAATTGCATTTAAAGCATAGGAAAAGAGGCAGAACGTGGACAATGATGCACTTGGCCAAAAAGGGCCTATGCGTTTTTTCCTGAATATATTCAGGAAAAAACGCATACGCCCTTTTTGGCCAACCAAGCAAGCTTGCAAAGGAAATCTGCACTACAATGAAGTCTCACTTCCCCCCGGTCAAAAGGGCCACCTGAAATAAGTGTAAAATCCAGATAGGCAGGACAGGCCATGGGGAACTGGGAGCCTTGTTATGCTGATGGGCGGGATGTAAATTGCCAACAGCCACTCTGGAGAAGTGTATGGTGTTTCCTGAAACATCTAAAAAACAAAGCAACAGAGCGTAGGGCACTTCCACTTATGGTCCTATAGCTTAGGAAATTAAAATCAAAAAGACACAGCCACCCGAAAGTTTGGGACGGCTCTGTTTACAAGAACCTCATTTACGGTACAAGTTCAATATCGCAGAAAGCGAAAAATGGATAAAGAAGTTGTGGTACTTACGTACAATGCATTATCACTCAGCAATGAAATCTATACCTTCAGGCCCATAGCAGCATAAAGAGTGGATTCAGGTATGATGATTCTAACTGAAATAAGACACACAGAAATAGAAACATCATAAGATATCCCTAATACATGGAATGTAAACTTGGCTACACAGGAACTGAATTACTAAACAGAACAGGGTCTCAAATTTAGAAAACCAACTTATGCTTGCTTAAGGGGAATGGTGAGATGGGGTGCTCCATAGAACCAGCGATTGAAATGAGCACAGAAAAAGTTCCTTAAGCCAAATATGGAGTAGACAAGAGCTACTCCTTGCTCAACGAAATGGACTCAAAACCCCATATTAAACGCCTAAGAATGTACCTGACTGGTAAGTATCTTAAAACTTATGGATTGCTATGTCTCCAAAAGAGAATCCAGCGTGTGTACAGGGGCATAAATGCAGCAGTCATAGGATTGGAGAGGTTTGGTGAGCAAATGAAGACCCTTTGAAGTCATATTGCATGGTACCCATTCCACGGGTCTCAACTCTCCAGGTTTAAGGGATTCTTCCTTCAGCTAAAACATGCATGTGGAACCCAGAGTATGATCAACCATGTGATCGGGAGATGTGTTCAAATATGTCTCAGTTTTCATCTCCTGGTACTCGGGTGCAACATTCCAGACGCTTTACTAACACTCTCCCGACTTGGAGAGTCAGTGCCTTTAACCTCCTGTTTGGCCCAGTTTGCAATTTCTGCGGAAGATGAACAGGAATAGGGAGAACCAATGAGAGACTAGCTGGAGGTGTCTGGACGGGCAAATTTAACTCTCATTTCCCACCAGGAAGAGGAATTAACCAAAGGCTCAGCGTGCCGTGCCGGAACCAGATTAGGGCCTGAAGCAATCCTGCGGTGTTGCGGCCAGCTCACAAGAAAGCGAGTTGAAGAAAGGAGCTCAGGGGCACTGTAATTCACAAACCTGCAGAGTTATAAATGACAGCTATCGTCCAAAAATATACTGAAGTAAGGCTGCCAAGAGGACTTGAAAGCGGGGCAGAATTGCAGGAAACCGATTTCAGGAGGTAGACTGGAATTGCATTTAAAACATAGGAAAAGAGGCAGAACGTGGACAATGATGCACTTGGCCTAAAAGGGAGTATGCGTTTTTTCCTGAATATATTCAAGAAAAAACTCATACGCCCTTTTTGGGCAACCAAGCAAGCTTGCAAAGGAAATCTGCACTACAATGAAGTCTCACTTCCCCCCGGTCAAAAGGGCCACCTGATAAAAGTGTAAAATCCAGAAAGGCAGGACAGGCCATGGAGAACTGGGAGCCTTGTTATGCTGATGAGCGGGATGTAAATTGCCAATAGCCACTCCGGAAAAGTGTATGGTGTTTCCTGAAACATGTAAAAAACAAAGCAACAGAGCCTAGGGCACTTCCACTTATGGTCCTATAGCTTAGGGAAATTAAAATCAAAAAGACACAGCCACCCCAAAGTTTGGGACGGCTCTGTTTACAAGAACCTCGTTTACGGTACAAGTTCAATATCACAGAAAGTGAAAAATGGATAAAGAAGTTGTGGTACTTACGTACAATTCAATATCACTCAGCAATGAAATCTATGTCATCAGGCCCGTAGCAGCATAATGAGTGGATTCAGGTATGATGATTCTAACTGAAATAAGTCACACAGAAAAAGAAACATCATAAGATATCACTAATACATGGAATATAAAATTGGCTACACAGGAACTGGATTACAAAACAGAAGAGGGTCTCAAATTTAGAAAACCAACTTATGCTTGCTTAAGGGGAAAGGTGAGTTAGGGTGCTGCATAGAATCAGAGATTGAAATGAGCACAGATAATGTTCCTTAAGCCAAATATGGAATAGACAAGAGCTACTCCTTGCTCAATGAAATGGACTCAACACCCCATATTAAACGCCTAAGAATGTACCTGACTAGTAAGTATCTTAAAACCTATGGATTGCTATGTCTCCGAAATAGAATCAAGCGGCTGTACAGGGGCATAAACGCAGCAGTGATAGGATTGGAGAGGTTCGGTGAGCAAATGAAGACGCTTTGAAGTCATATTGCATGGTACCCATTCCAAGGGTCTCAACTCTCCAGGTTTAAGGGATTCTTCCTTCAGCTAAAACATGCATGTGGAACCCAGAGTATGATCAACCGTGTGATCGGGAGATGTGTTCAAATATGTCTCAGTTCTCGTCCCCTGGTACTCGGGCGCAACATTCCAGATGCTTTACTAACACTCTCCCGACTTGGAGAGTCAGTGCCTTTAACCTCCTGTTTGGCCCAGTTTGCAATTTCTGCGGAAGATGTACAGGAGTAGGGAGAACCAATGAGAGACTAGCTGGAGGTGTCTGGACGGGCAAATTTAACTCTCATTTCCCACCAGGAAGAGGAATTAACCAAAGGCTCAGCGTGTCGTGCCGGAACCAGATTAGGGCCTGAAGCAATCCTGCGGTGTTGCGGCCAGCTCACAAGAAAGCGAGTTGAAGAAAGGAGCTCAGGGGCACTGTAATTCACAAACCTGCAGAGTTATAAATGACAGCTATCGTCCAAAAATATACTGAAGTAAGGCTGCCAAGCGGACTTGAAAGCGGGGCAGAATTGCAGGAAACCGATTTCAGGAGGTAGACTGGAATTGCATTTAAAGCATAGGAAAAGAGGCAGAACGTCCACAATGATGCACTTGGCCAAAAACGGCGTATGCGTTTTTTCCTGAATATATTCAGGAAAAAACGCATACGCCCTTTTTGGCCAACCAAGCAAGCTTGCAAAGGAAATCTGCACTACAATGAAGTCTCCCTTCCCCCCGCTGAAAAGGGCCACCTGAAAAAAGTGTAAAATCCAGAAAGGCAGGACAGGCCATGGAGAACTGGGAGCCTTGTTATGCTGATGGGCGGGATGTAAATTGCCAACAGCCACTCGGGAGAGGTGTATGGTGTTTCCTGAAACATCTAAAAAACAAAGCAACAGAGCCTAGGGCACTTCCACTTATGGTCCTATAGCTTAGAGAAATTAAAATCAAAAAGACACAGCCACGCGAAAGTTTGGGACGGCTCTGTTTACAAGAACCTCATTTACGGTACAAGTTCAATATCGCAGAAAGCGAAAAATGGATAAAGAAGTTGTGGTACTTACGTACAATGCATTATCACTCAGCAATGAAATCTATACCTTCAGGCACATAGCAGCATAAAGAGTGGATTCAGGTATGATGATTCTAACTGAAATAAGACACACAGAAAAAGAAACATCATAAGATATCACTAATACACGGAATGTAAACTTGGCTACACAGGAACTGAATTACTAAACAGAACAGGGTCTCAAATTTAGAAAACCAACTTATGCTTGCTTAAGGGGAAAGGTGAGTTGGGGTGCTGCATAATACCAGAGATTGAAATGAGCACAGATAAAGTTTCTTAAGCCAAATATGGAATAGACAAGAACTACTCCTTGCTCAACGAAATGGACTCAACACCCCATATTAAACGCCTAAGAATGTACCTGACTAGTAAGTATCTTAAAACCTATGGATTGCTATGTCTCTGAAAGAAAATCAAGCGTGTGTACAGGGGCATAAACGCAGCAGTGATAGGATTGGAGAGGTTCGGTGAGCAAATGAAGACCCTTTGAAGTCATATTGCATGGGACCCATTCCACGGGTCTCAACTCTCCAGGTTTAAGGGATTCTTCCTTCAGCTAAAACATGCACGTGGAACCCAGAGTATGATCAACCATGTGATCGGGAGACGTGTTCCAATATGTCTCAGTTCTCGTCCCCTGGTACTCGGGTGCAACATTCCAGATGCTTTACTAACACTCTCCCGACTTGGAGAGTCAGTGCCTTTAACCTCCTGTTTGGCCCAGTTTGCAATTTCTGCGGAAGATGTACAGGAATAGGGAGAACCAATGAGAGACTAGCTGGAGGTGTCTGGACGGGCAAATTTAACTCTCATTTCCCACCAGGAAGAAGAATTGACCAAAGGCTCAGCGTGCCGTGCCGGAACCAGATTAGGGCCTGAAGCAATCCTGCGGTGTTGCGGCCAGCTCACAAGAAAGCGAGTTGAAGAAAGGAGCTCAGGGGCACTGTAATTCACAAACCTGCAGAGTTATAAATGACAGCTATCGTCCAAAAATATACTGAAGTAAGGCTGCCAAGAGGACTTGAAAGCGGGGCAGAATTGCAGGAAACCGATTTCAGGAGGTAGACTGGAATTGCATTTAAAGCATAGGAAAAGAGGCAGAACGTCCACAATGATGCACTTGGCCAAAAAGGGCGTATGCGTTTTTTCCTGAATATATTCAGGAAAAAACGCATACGCCCTTTTTGGCCAACCAAGCAAGCTTGCAAAGGAAATCTGCACTACAATGAAGTCTCACTTCCCCCTGGTCAAAAGGGTCACCTGAAAAAAGTGTAAAATCCAGAAAGGCAGGACAGGCCATGGAGAACTGGGAGCCTTGTTATGCTGATGGGCGGGATGTAAATTGCCAACAGCCACTCGGGAGAGGTGTATGGTGTTTCCTGAAACATCTAAAAAACAAAGCAACAGAGCCTAGGGCACTTCCACTTATGGTCCTATAGCTTAGGGAAATTAAAATCAAAAAGACACAGCCACGCGAAAGTTTGGGACGGCTCTGTTTACAAGAACCTCATTTACGGTACAAGTTCAATATCGCAGAAAGTGAAAAATGGATAAACAAGTTGTGGTACTTACGTACAATGCAATATCACTCAGCAATGAAATCTATGTCATCAGGCCCATAGCAGCATAATGAGTGGATTCAGGTATGATGATTCTAACTGAAATAAGTCACACAGAAAAAGAAACATCATAAGATACCACTAATACACGGAATGTAAACTTGGGTACACAGGAACTGGATTACAAAACAGAACAGGGTCTCAAATTTAGAAAACCAACTTATGCTTGCTTAAGGGGAAAGGTGAGTTGGGGTGCTGCATAAAATCAGAGATTGAAATGAGCACATATAAAGTTCCTTAAGCCAAATATGGAATAGACAAGAGCTACTCCTTGCTCAACGAAATGGACTCAACACCCCATATTAAACGCCTAAGAATGTACCTGACTAGTAAGTATCTTAAAACCTATGGAATGCTATGTCTCCGAAAGAGAATCAAGCATGTGTACAGGGGCATAAACGCAGCAGTGATAGGATTGGAGAGGTTCGGTGAGCAAATGAAGACCCTTTGAAGTCATATTGCATGGTACCCATTCCACGGGTCTCAACTCTCCAGGTTTAAGGGATTCTGCCTTCAGCTAAACATGCATGTGGAACCCAGATTATGATCAACCGTGTGATCGGGAGACGTGTTCCAATATGTCTCAGTTCTTGTCCCCTGGTACACGGGTGCAACATTCCAGATGCTTTACTAACAGTCTCCCGACTTGGAGAGTCAGTGCCTTTAACCTCCTGTTTGGCCCAGTTTGCAATTTCTGCGGAAGATGAACAGGAATAGGGAGAACCAATGAGAGACTAGCTGGAGGTGTCTGGACAGGCAAATTTAACTCTCATTTCCCACCAGGAAGAGGAATTAACCAAAGGCTCAGCGTGCCATGCCGGAACCAGATTAGGGCCTGAAGCAATCCTGCGGTGTTGCGGCCAGCTCACTAGAAAGCGAGTTGAAGAAAGGAGCTCAGGGGCACTGTAATTCAGAAACCTGCAGAGTTATAAATGACAGCTATCGTACAAAAATATACTGAAGTAAGGCTGCCAAGAGGACTTGAAAGCGGGGCAGCATTGCCGGAAACCGATTTCAGGAGGTAGACTGGAATTGCATTTAAAGCATAGGAAAAGAGGCAGAACGTCCACAATGATGCACTTGGCCATAAAGGGCATAAGCGTTTTTTCCTGAATATATTCAGGAAAAAACGCATACGCCCTTTTTGGCCAACCAAGCAAGCTTGCAAAGGAAATCTGCACTACAATGAAGTCTCACTTCCCCCCGGTCAAAAGGGCCACCTGAAAAAAGTGTAAAATCCAGAAAGGCAGGACAGGCCATGGAGAACTGGGAGCCTTGTTATGCTGATGAGCAGGATGTAAATTGCCAACAGCCACTCCGGAAAAGTGTATGGTGTTTCCTGAAACATGTAAAAAACAAAGCAACAGAGCCTAGGGCACTTCCACTTATGGTCCTATAGCTTAGGGAAATTAAAATCAAAAAGACACAGCCACCCCAATGTTTGGGACGGCTCTGTTTACAAGAACCTCGTTTACGGTACAAGTTCAATATCGCAGAAAGTGAAAAATGGATAAAGAAATTGTGGTACTTACGTACAATTCAATATCACTCAGCAATGAAATCTATGTCATCAGGCCCGTAGCAGCATAATGAGTGGATTCAGGTATGATGATTCTAACTGAAATAAGTCACACAGAAAAAGAAACATCATAAGATATCACTAATACACGGAATATAAACTTGGCTACACAGGAACTGGATTACAAAACAGAAGAGGGTCTCAAATTTAGAAAACCAACTTATGCTTGCTTAAGGGGAAAGGTGAGTTGGGGTGCTGCACAGAATCAGAGATTGAAATGAGCACAGATAAAGGTCCTTAAGCCAAATATGGAATAGACTAGAGCTACACCTTGCTCAACGAAATGGACTCAACACCCCATATTAAACGCCTAAGAATGTACCTGACTAGTAAGTATCTTAAAACCTATGGATTGCTATGTCTCCGAAAGAGAATCAAGCGGGTGTACAGGGGCATAAACGCAGCAGTGATAGGATTGGAGAGGTTCGGTGAGCAAATGAAGACGCTTTGAAGTCATATTGCACGGTACCCATTCCAAGGGTCTCAACTCTCCAGGTTTAAGGGATTCTTCCTTCAGCTAAAACATGCATGTGGAACCCAGAGTATGATCAACCGTGTGATCGGGAGATGTGTTCCAATATGTCTCAGTTCTCGTCCCCTGGTAATCGGGCGCAACATTCCAGATGATTTACTAACACTCTCCCGACTTGGAGAGTCAGTGCCTTTAACCTCCTGTTTGGCCCAGTTTGCAATTTCTGTGGAAGATGAACAGGAATAGGGAGAACCAATGAGAGACTAGCTGGAGGTGTCTGGACGGGCAAATTTAACTCTCATTTCCCACCAGGAAGAGGAATTAACCAAAGGCTCAGCGTGCCGTGCCGGAACCAGATTAGGGCCTGAAGCAATCCTGCGGTGTTGCGGCCAGCTCACTAGAAAGCGAGTTGAAGAAAGGAGCTCAGGGGCACTGTAATTCAGAAACCTGCAGAGTTATAAATGACAGCTATCGTCCAAAAATATACTGAAGTAAGGCTGCCAAGAGGACTTGAAAGCGGGGCAGCATTGCCGGAAACCGATTTCAGGAGGTAGACTGGAATTGCATTTAAAGCATAGGAAAAGAGGCAGAACGTCCACAATGATGCACTTGGCCATAAAGGGCATAAGCGTTTTTTCCTGAATATATTCAGGAAAAAACGCATACGCCCTTTTTGGCCAACCAAGCAAGCTTGCAAAGGAAATCTGCACTACAATGAAGTCTCACTTCCCCCCGGTCAAAAGGGCCACCTGAAAAAAGTGTAAAATCCAGAAAGGCAGGAAAGGCCATGGAGAACTGGGAGCCTTGTTATGCTGATGAGCAGGATGTAAATTGCCAACAGCCACTCCGGAAAAGTGTATGGTGTTTCCTGAAACATGTAAAAAACAAAGCAACAGAGCCTAGGGCACTTCCACTTATGGTCCTATAGCTTAGGGAAATTAAAATCAAAAAGACACAGCCACCCCAAAGTTTGGGACGGCTCTGTTTACAAGAACCTCGTTTACGGTACAAGTTCAATATCGCAGAATGTGAAAAATGGATAAAGAAATTGTGGTACTTACGTACAATTCAATATCACTCAGCAATGAAATCTATGTCATCAGGCCCGTAGCAGCATAATGAGTGGATTCAGGTATGATGATTCTAACTGAAATAAGTCACACAGAAAAAGAAACATCATAAGATATCACTAATACACGGAATATAAACTTGGCTACACAGGAACTGGATTACAAAACAGAAGAGGGTCTCAAATTTAGAAAACCAACTTATGCTTGCTTAAGGGGAAAGGTGAGTTGGGGTGCTGCACAGAATCAGAGATTGAAATGAGCACAGATAAAGGTCCTTAAGCCAAATATGGAATAGACTAGAGCTACACCTTGCTCAACGAAATGGACTCAACACCCCATATTAAACGCCTAAGAATGTACCTGACTAGTAAGTATCTTAAAACCTATGGATTGCTATGTCTCCGAAAGAGAATCAAGCGGGTGTACAGGGGCATAAACGCAGCAGTGATAGGATTGGAGAGGTTCGGTGAGCAAATGAAGACGCTTTGAAGTCATATTGCACGGTACCCATTCCAAGGGTCTCAACTCTCCAGGTTTAAGGGATTCTTCCTTCAGCTAAAACATGCATGTGGAACCCAGAGTATGATCAACCGTGTGATCGGGAGATGTGTTCCAATATGTCTCAGTTCTCGTCCCCTGGTACTCGGGCGCAACATTCCAGATGATTTACTAACACTCTCCCGACTTGGAGAGTCAGTGCCTTTAACCTCCTGTTTGGCCCAGTTTGCAATTTCTGTGGAAGATGAACAGGAATAGGGAGAACCAATGAGAGACTAGCTGGAGGTGTCTGGACGGGCAAATTTAACTCTCATTTCCCACCAGGAAGAGGAATTAACCAAAGGCTCAGCGTGCCGTGCCGGAAGCAGATTACGGCCTGAAGCAATCCTGCGGTGTTGCGCCCAGCTCACAAGAAAGCGAGTTGAAGAAAGGAGCTCAGGGGCACTGTAATTCACAAACCTGCAGAGTTATAAATGACAGGTATCGTCCAAAAATATACTGAAGTAAGGCTGCCAAGAGGATTTGAAAGCGGGGCAGAACTGCGGGAAACCGATTTCAGGAAGTAGACTGGAATTGCATTTAAAGCATAGGAAAAGAGGCAGAACGTGGACAATGATGCACTTGGCCAAAAAGGGCCTATGCGTTTTTTCCTGAATATATTCAGGAAAAAACGCATACGCCCTTTTTGGCCAACCAAGCAAGCTTGCAAAGGAAATCTGCACTACAATGAAGTCTCACTTCCCCCCGGTCAAAAGGGCCACCTGAAATAAGTGTAAAATCCAGATAGGCAGGACAGGCCATGGGGAACTGGGAGCCTTGTTATGCTGATGGGCGGGATGTAAATTGCCAACAGCCACTCTGGAGAAGTGTATGGTGTTTCCTGAAACATCTAAAAAACAATGCAACAGAGCCTAGGGCACTTCCACTTATGGTCCTATAGCTTAGGGAAATTAAATTCAAAAAGACACTGCCTCCCCAAACTTTGGGACGGCTCTGTTTACAAGAACCTCGTTTACGGTACAAGTTCAATATCGCAGAAAGCAAAAAATGAATAAAGAAGTTGTGGTACTTACGTACAATGCATTATCACTCAGCAATGAAATCTATACCTTCAGTCCCATAGCAGCATAAAGAGTGGATTCAGGTATGATGATTCTAACTGAAATAAGACACACAGAAAAAGAAACATCATAAGATATCACTAATACACGGAATGTAAACTTGGCTACACAGGAACTGAATTACTAAACAGAACAGGGTCTCAAATTTAGAAAACCAACTTATGCTTGCTTAAGGGGAATGGTGAGATGCGGTGCTCCATAGATACAGCGATTGAAATGAGCACAGATAAAGTTCCTTAAGCCAAATATGGAATAGACAAGAGCTACTCCTTGCTCAACGAAATGGACTCAAAACCCCATATTAAACGCCTAAGAATGTACCTGACTGGTAAGTATCTTAAAACTTATGGATTGCTATGTCTCCAAAAGAGAATCCAGCGTGTGTACAGGGGCATAAATGCAGCAGTCATAGGATTGGAGAGGTTTGGTGAGCAAATGAAGACCCTTTGAAGTCATATTGCATGGAACCCATTCCACGGGTCTCAACTCTCCAGGTTTAAGGGATTCTTCCTTCAGCTAAAACATGCATGTGGAACCCAGAGTATGATCAACCATGTGATCGGGAGATGTGTTCAAATATGTCTCAGTTCTCATCTCCTGGTACTCGGGTGCAACATTCCAGACGCTTTACTAACACTCTCCCGACTTGGAGAGTCAGTGCCTTTAACCTCCTGTTTGGCCCAGTTTGCAATTTCTGCGGAAGATGAACAGGAATAGGGAGAACCAATGAGAGACTAGCTGGAGGTGTCTGGACGGGCAAATTTAACTCTCATTTCCCACCAGGAAGAGGAATTAACCAAAGGCTCAGCGTGCCGTGCTGGAACCAGATTAGGGCCTGAAGCAATCCTGCGGTGTTGCGGCCAGCTCACAAGAAAGCGAGTTGAAGAAAGGAGCTCAGGGGCACTGTAATTCACAAACCTGCAGAGTTATAACTGACAGCTATCGTCCAAAAATATACTGAAGTAAGGCTGCCAAGAGGACTTGAAAGCGGGGCAGAATTGCAGGAAACCGATTTCAGGAGGTAGACTGGAATTGCATTTAAAGCATAGGAAAAGAGGCAGAACGTCCACAATGATGCACTTGGCCATAAAGGGCATAAGCGTTTTTTCCTGAATATATTCAGGAAAAAACGCATACGCCCTTTTTGGCCAACCAAGCAAGCTTGCAAAGGAAATCTGCACTACAATGAAGTCTCACTTCCCCCGGTCAAAAGGGCCACCTGAAAAAAGTGTAAAATCCAGAAAGGCAGGACAGGCCATGGAGAACTGGGAGCCTTGTTATGCTGATGAGCAGGATGTAAATTGCCAACAGCCACTCCGGAAAAGTGTATGGTGTTTCCTGAAACATGTAAAAAACAAAGCAACAGAGCCTAGGGCACTTCCACTTATGGTCCTATAGCTTAGGGAAATTAAAATCAAAAAGACACAGCCACCCCAAAGTTTGGGACGGCTCTGTTTACAAGAACCTCGTTTACGGTACAAGTTCAATATCGCAGAAAGAGAAAAATGGATAAAGAAATTGTGGTACTTACGTACAATTCAATATCACTCAGCAATGAAATCTATGTCATCAGGCCCGTAGCAGCATAATGAGTGGATTCAGGTATGATGATTCTAACTGAAATAAGTCACACAGAAAAAGAAACATCATAAGATATCACTAATACACGGAATATAAACTTGGCTACACAGGAACTGGATTACAAAACAGAAGAGGGTCTCAAATTTAGAAAACCAACTTATGCTTGCTTAAGGGGAAAGGTGAGTTGGGGTGCTGCACAGAATCAGAGATTGAAATGAGCACAGATAAAGGTCCTTAAGCCAAATATGGAATAGACTAGAGCTACACCTTGCTCAACGAAATGGACTCAACACCCCATATTAAACGCCTAAGAATGTACCTGACTAGTAAGTATCTTAAAACCTATGGATTGCTATGTCTCCGAAAGAGAATCAAGCGGGTGTACAGGGGCATAAACGCAGCAGTGATAGGATTGGAGAGGTTCGGTGAGCAAATGAAGACGCTTTGAAGTCATATTGCACGGTACCCATTCCAAGGGTCTCAACTCTCCAGGTTTAAGGGATTCTTCCTTCAGCTAAAACATGCATGTGGAACCCAGAGTATGATCAACCGTGTGATCGGGAGATGTGTTCCAATATGTCTCAGTTCTCGTCCCCTGGTACTCGGGCGCAACATTCCAGATGATTTACTAACACTCTCCCGACTTGGAGAGTCAGTGCCTTTAACCTCCTGTTTGGCCCAGTTTGCAATTTCTGCGGAAGATGTACAGGAATAGGGAGAACCAATGAGAGACTAGCTGGAGGTGTCTGGACGGGCAAATTTAACTCTCATTTCCCACCAGGAAGAAGAATTGACCAAAGGCTCAGCGTGCCGTGCCGGAACCAGATTAGGGCCTGAAGCAATCCTGCGGTGTTGCAGCCAGCTCACAAGAAAGCGAGTTGAAGAAAGGAGCTCAGGGGCACTGTAATTCACAAACCTGCAGAGTTATAAACGACAGCTATCGTCCAAAAATATACTGAAGTAAGCCTGCCAAGCGGACTTGAAAGCGGGGCAGAATTGCAGGAAACCGATTTCAGGAGGTAGACTGGAATTGCATTTAAAGCATAGGAAAAGAGGCAGAACGTCCACAATGATGCACTTGGCCAAAAAGGGCGTATGCGTTTTTTCCTGAATATATTCAGGAAAAAACGCATACGCCCTTTTTGGCCAACCAAGCAAGCTTGCAAAGGAAATCTGCACTACAATGAAGTCTCACTTCCCCCCGGTCAAAAGTGTCACCTGAAAAAAGTGTAAAATCCAGAAAGGCAGGACAGGCCATGGAGAACTGGGAGCCTTGTTATGCTGATGGGCGGGATGTAAATTGCCAACAGCCACTCGGGAGAGGTGTATGGTGTTTCCTGAAACATCTAAAAAACAAAGCAACAGAGCCTAGGGCACTTCCACTTATGGTCCTATAGCTTAGGGAAATTAAAATCAAAAAGACACAGCCACGCGAAAGTTTGGGACGGCTCTGTTTACAAGAACCTCATTTACGGTACAAGTTCAATATCGCAGAAAGTGAAAAATGGATAAAGAAGTTGTGGTACTTACGTACAATGCAATATCACTCAGCAATGAAATCTATGTCATCAGGCCCATAGCAGCATAATGAGTGGATTCAGGTATGATGATTCTAACTGAAATAAGTCACACAGAAAAAGAAACATCATAAGATACCACTAATACACGGAATGTAAACTTGGGTACACAGGAACTGGATTACAAAACAGAACAGGGTCTCAAATTTAGAAAACCAACTTATGCTTGCTTAAGGGGAAAGGTGAGTTGGGGTGCTGCATAAAACCAGAGATTGAAATGAGCACAGATAAAGTTCCTTAAGCCAAATATGGAATAGACAAGAACTACTCCTTGCTCAACGAAATGGACTCAACACCCCATATTAAACGCCTAAGAATGTACCTGACTAGTAAGTATCTTAAAACCTATGGATTGCTATGTCTCTGAAAGGAAATCAAGCGTGTGTACAGGGGCATAAACGCAGCAGTGATAGGATTGGAGAGGTTCGGTGAGCAAATGAAGACCCTTTGAAGTCATATTGCATGGGACCCATTCCACGGGTCTCAACTCTCCAGGTTTAAGGGATTCTTCCTTCAGCTAAAACATGCACGTGGAACCCAGAGTATGATCAACCGTGTGATCGGGAGACGTGTTCCAATATGTCTCAGTTCCCGTCCCCTGGTACTCGGGTGAAACATTCCAGATGCTTTACTAACACTCTCCCGACTTGGAGAGTCAGTGCCTTTAACCTCCTGTTTGGCCCAGTTTGCAATTTCTGCGGAAGATGTACAGGAATAGGGAGAACCAATGAGAGACTAGCTGGAGGTGTCTGGACGGGCAAATTTAACTCTCATTTCCCACCAGGAAGAAGAATTGACCAAAGGCTCAGCGTGCCGTGCCGGAACCAGATTAGGGCCTGAAGCAATCCTGCGGTGTTGCGGCCAGCTCACAAGAAAGCGAGTTGAAGAAAGGAGCTCAGGGGCACTGTAATTCACAAACCTGCAGAGTTATAAATGACAGCTATCGTCCAAAAATATACTGAAGTAAGGCTGCCAAGAGGACTTGAAAGCGGGGCAGAATTGCAGGAAACCGATTTCAGGAGGTAGACTGGAATTGCATTTAAAGCATAGGAAAAGAGGCAGAACGTCCACAATGATGCACTTAGCCAAAAAGGGCGTATGCGTTTTTTCCTGAATATATTCAGGAAAAAACGCATACGCCCTTTTTGGCCAACCAAGCAAGCTTGCAAAGGAAATCTGCACTACAATGAAGTCTCACTTCCCCCCGGTCAAAAGGGCCATCTGAAAAAAGTGTAAAATCCAGAAAGGCAGGACAGGCCATGGAGAACTGGGAGCCTTGTTATGCTGATGGGCGGGATGTAAATTGCCAACAGCCACTCGGGAGAGGTGTATGGTGTTTCCTGAAACATCTAAAAAACAAAGCAACAGAGCCTAGGGCACTTCCACTTATGGTCCTATAGCTTAGGGAAATTAAAATCAAAAAGACACAGCCACCCCAAAGTTTGGGACGGCTCTGTTTACAAGAACCTCGTTTACGGTACAAGTTCAATATCGCAGAAAGTGAAAAATGGATAAAGAAGTTGTGGTACTTACATACAATGCAATATCACTCAGCAATGAAATCTATGTCATCAGGCCCGTAGCAGCATAATGAGTGGATTCAGGTATGATGATTCTAACTGAAATAAGTCACACAGAAAAAGAAACATCATAAGATATCACTAATACACGGGATGTAAACTTGGCTACACAGGAACTGGATTACAAAACAGAACAGGGTCTCAAATTTAGAAAACCAACTTATGCTTGCTTAAGGGGAAAGGTGAGTTGGGGTGCTGCATAAAACCAGAGATTGAAATGAGCACAGATAAAGTTCCTTAAGCCAAATATGGAATAGACAAGAACTACTCCTTGCTCAACGAAATGGACTCAACACCCCATATTAAACGCCTAAGAATGTACCTGACTAGTAAGTATCTTAAAACCTATGGATTGCTATGTCTCTGAAAGAAAATCAAGCGTGTGTACAGGGGCATAAACGCAGCAGTGATAGGATTGGAGAGGTTCGGTGAGCAAATGAAGACCCTTTGAAGTCATATTGCATGGTACCCATTCCACGGGTCTCAACTCTCCAGGTTTAAGGGATTCTTCCTTCAGCTAAAACATGCACGTGGAACCCAGAGTATGATCAACCGTGTGATCGGGAGACGTGTTCCAATATGTCTCAGTTCTCGTCCCCTGGTACTCGGGTGCAACATTCCAGACGCTTTACTAACACTCTCCCGACTTGGAGAGTCAGTGCCTTTAACCTCCTGTTTGGCCCAGTTTGCAATTTCTGCGGAAGATGAACAGGAATAGGGAGAACCAATGAGAGACTAGCTGGAGGTGTCTGGACGGGCAAATTTAACTCTCATTTCCCACCAGGAAGAGGAATTAACCAAAGGCTCAGCGTGCCGTGCCGGAACCAGATTAGGGCCTGAAGCAATCCTGCGGTGTTGCGGCCAGCTCACAAGAAAGCGAGTTGAAGAAAGGAGCTCAGGGGCACTGTAATTCACAAACCTGCAGAGTTATAAATGACAGCTATCGTCCAAAAATATACTGAAGTAAGGCTGCCAAGAGGACTTGAAAGCGGGGCAGAATTGCAGGAAACCGATTTCAGGAGGTAGACTGGAATTGCATTTAAAGCATAGGAAAAGAGGCAGAACGTCCACAATGATGCACTTGGCCAAAAAGGGCGTATGCGTTTTTTCCTGAATATATTCAGGAAAAAACGCATACGCCCTTTTTGGCCAACCAAGCAAGCTTGCAAAGGAAATCTGCACTACAATGAAGTCTCACTTCCCCCCGGTCAAAAGGGCCATCTGAAAAAAGTGTAAAATCCAGAAAGGCAGGACAGGCCATGGAGAACTGGGAGCCTTGTTATGCTGATGGGCGGGATGTAAATTGCCAACAGCCACTCGGGAGAGGTGTATGGTGTTTCCTGAAACATCTAAAAAACAAAGCAACAGAGCCTAGGGCACTTCCACTTATGGTCCTATAGCTTAGGGAAATTAAAATCAAAAAGACACAGCCACCCCAAAGTTTGGGACGGCTCTGTTTACAAGAACCTCGTTTACGGTACAAGTTCAATAGCGCAGAAAGTGAAAAATGGATAAAGAAGTTGTGGTACTTACGTACAATGCCATATCACTCAGCAATGAAATCTATGTCATCAGGCCCGTAGCAGCATAATGAGTGGATTCAGGTATGATGATTCTAACTGAAATAAGTCACACAGAAAAAGAAACATCATAAGATATCACTAATACACGGGATGTAAACTTGGCTACACAGGAACTGGATTACAAAACAGAACAGGGTCTCAAATTTAGAAAACCAACTTATGCTTGCTTAAGGGGAAAGGTGAGTTGGGGTGCTGCATAAAACCAGAGATTGAAATGAGCACAGATAAAGTTCCTTAAGCCAAATATGGAATAGACAAGAACTACTCCTTGCTCAACGAAATGGACTCAACACCCCATATTAAACGCCTAAGAATGTACCTGACTAGTAAGTATCTTAAAACCTATGGATTGCTATGTCTCTGAAAGAAAATCAAGCGTGTGTACAGGGGCATAAACGCAGCAGTGATAGGATTGGAGAGGTTCGGTGAGCAAATGAAGACCCTTTGAAGTCATATTGCATGGTACCCATTCCACGGGTCTCAACTCTCCAGGTTTAAGGGATTCTTCCTTCAGCTAAAACATGCACGTGGAACCCAGAGTATGATCAACCGTGTGATCGGGAGACGTGTTCCAATATGTCTCAGTTCTCGTCCCCTGGTACTCGGGTGCAACATTCCAGACGCTTTACTAACACTCTCCCGACTTGGAGAGTCAGTGCCTTTAACCTCCTGTTTGGCCCAGTTTGCAATTTCTGCGGAAGATGAACAGGAATAGGGAGAACCAATGAGAGACTAGCTGGAGGTGTCTGGACGGGCAAATTTAACTCTCATTTCCCACCAGGAAGAGGAATTAACCAAAGGCTCAGCGTGCCGTGCCGGAACCAGATTAGGGCCTGAAGCAATCCTGCGGTGTTGCGGCCAGCTCCCAAGAAAGCGAGTTGAAGAAAGGAGCTCAGGGGCACTGTAATTCACAAACCTGCAGAGTTATAAATGACAGCTATCGTCCAAAAATATACTGAAGTAAGGCTGCCAAGAGGACTTGAAAGCGGGGCAGAATTGCAGGAAACCGATTTCAGGAGCTAGACTGGAATTGCATTTAAAGCATAGGAAAAGAGGCAGAACGTCCACAATGATGCACTTGGCCAAAAAGGGCGTATGCGTTTTTTCCTGAATATATTCAGGAAAAAACGCATACGCCCTTTTTGGCCAACCAAGCAAGCTTGCAAAGGAAATCTGCACTACAATGAAGTCTCACTTCCCCCCGGTCAAAAGGGCCATCTGAAAAAAGTGTAAAATCCAGAAAGGCAGGACAGGCCATGGAGAACTGGGAGCCTTGTTATGCTGATGGGCGGGATGTAAATTGCCAACAGCCACTAGGGAGAGGTGTATGGTGTTTCCTGAAACATCTAAAAAACAAAGCAACAGAGCCTAGGGCACTTCCACTTATGGTCCTATAGCTTAGGGAAATTAAAATCAAAAAGACACAGCCACCCCAAAGTTTGGGACGGCTCTGTTTACAAGAACCTCGTTTACGGTACAAGTTCAATAGCGCAGAAAGTGAAAAATGGATAAAGAAGTTGTGGTACTTACGTACAATGCCATATCACTCAGCAATGAAATCTATGTCATCAGGCCCGTAGCAGCATAATGAGTGGATTCAGGTATGATGATTCTAACTGAAATAAGTCACACAGAAAGAGAAACATCATAAGATATCACTAATACACGGGATGTAAACTTGGCTACACAGGAACTGGATTACAAAACAGAACAGGGTCTCAAATTTAGAAAACCAACTTATGCTTGCTTAAGGGGAAAGGTGAGTTGGGGTGCTGCATAAAACCAGAGATTGAAATGAGCACAGATAAAGTTCCTTAAGCCAAATATGGAATAGACAAGAACTACTCCTTGCTCAACGAAATGGACTCAACACCCCATATTAAACGCCTAAGAATGTACCTGACTAGTAAGTATCTTAAAACCTATGGATTGCTATGTCTCTGAAAGAAAATCAAGCGTGTGTACAGGGGCATAAACGCAGCAGTGATAGGATTGGAGAGGTTCGGTGAGCAAATGAAGACCCTTTGAAGTCATATTGCATGGTACCCATTCCACGGGTCTCAACTCTCCAGGTTTAAGGGATTCTTCCTTCAGCTAAAACATGCACGTGGAACCCAGAGTATGATCAACCGTGTGATCGGGAGACGTGTTCCAATATGTCTCAGTTCTCGTCCCCTGGTACTCGGGTGCAACATTCCAGACGCTTTACTAACACTCTCCCGACTTGGAGAGTCAGTGCCTTTAACCTCCTGTTTGGCCCAGTTTGCAATTTCTGCGGAAGATGAACAGGAATAGGGAGAACCAATGAGAGACTAGCTGGAGGTGTCTGGACGGGCAAATTTAACTCTCATTTCCCACCAGGAAGAGGAATTAACCAAAGGCTCAGCGTGCCGTGCCGGAACCAGATTAGGGCCTGAAGCAATCCTGCGGTGTTGCGGCCAGCTCACAAGAAAGCGAGTTGAAGAAAGGAGCTCAGGGGCACTGTAATTCACAAACCTGCAGAGTTATAAATGACAGCTATCGTCCAAAAATATACTGAAGTAAGGCTGCCAAGAGGACTTGAAAACGGGGCAGAATTGCAGGAAACCGATTTCAGGAGGTAGACTGGAATTGCATTTAAAGCATAGGAAAAGAGGCAGAACGTCCACAATGATGCACTTGGCCAAAAAGTGCGTATGCGTTTTTTCCTGAATATATTCAGGAAAAAACGCATACGCACTTTTTGGCCAACCAAGCAAGCTTGCAAAGGAAATCTGCACTACAATGAAGTCTCACTTCCCCCCGGTCAAAAGGGCCATCTGAAAAAAGTGTAAAATCCAGAAAGGCAGGACAGGCCATGGAGAACTGGGAGCCTTGTTACGCTGATGGGCGGGATGTAAATTGCCAAGAGCCACTTGGGAGAGTTGTATGGTGTTTCCTGAAACATCTAAAAAACAAAGCAACAGAGCCTAGGGCACTTCCACTTATGGTCCTATAGCTTAGGGAAATTAAAATCAAAAAGACACAGCCACCCCAAAGTTTGGGACGGCTCTGTTTACAAGAACCTCGTTTACGGTCCAAGTTCAATAGCGCAGAAAGTGAAAAATGAATAAAGAAATTGTGGTACTTACTTTCAATGCAATATCACTCAGCAATGAAATCTATGTCATCAGGCCCATAGTAGCATAATGAGTGGATTCAGGTATGATGATTCTAACTGAAATAAGTCACACAGAAAAAGAAACATCATAAGATATCACTAATACACGGGATGTAAACTTGGCTACACAGGAACTGGATTACAAAACACAACAGGGTCTCAAATTTAGAAAACCAACTTATGCTTGCTTAAGGGGAAAGGTGAGTTGGGGTGCTGCATCAAACCAGAGATTGAAATGAGCACAGATAAAGTTCCTTAAGCCAAATATGGAATAGACAAGAACTACTCCTTGCTCAACGAAATGGACTCAACACCCCATATTAAACGCCTAAGAATGTACCTGACTAGTAAGTATCTTAAAACCTATGGATTGCTATGTCTCTGAAAGAAAATCAAGCGTGTGTACAGGGGCATAAACGCAGCAGTGATAGGATTGGAGAGGTTCGGTGAGCAAATGAAGACCCTTTGAAGTCATATTGCATGGTACCCATTCCACGGGTCTCAACTCTCCAGGTTTAAGGGATTCTGCCTTCAGCTAAAACATGCATGTGGAACCCAGAGTATGATCAACCATGTGATCGGGAGACATGTTCCAATATGTCTCAGTTCTTGTCCCCTTGTACTTGGGTGCAACGTTCCAGACGCTTTACTAACACTCTCCCGACTTGGAGAGTCAGTGCCTTTAACCTCCTGTTTGGCCCAGTTTGCAATTTCTGCGGAAGATGAACAGGAATAGGGAGAACCAATGAGAGACTAGCTGGAGGTGTCTGGACGGGCAAATTTAACTCTCATTTCCCACCAGGAAGAGGAATTAACCAAAGGCTCAGCGTGCCGTGCCGGAACCAGATTAGGGCCTGAAGCAATACTGCGGTGTTGCGGCCAGCTCCCAAGAAAGCGAGTTGAAGAAAGGAGCTCAGGGGCACTGTAATTCACAAACCTGCAGAGTTATAAATGACAGCTATCATCCAAAATTATACTGAAGTAAGGCTGCCAAGAGTACTTGAAAGCGGGGCAGAATTTCAGGAAACCGATTTCAGGAGGTAGACTGGAATTGCATTTAAAGCATAGGAAAAGAGGCAGAACGTCCACAATGATGCACTTGGACAAAAAGGGCGTATGCGTTTTTTCCTGAATATATTCAGGAAAAAACGCATACGCCCTTTTTGGCCAACCAAGCAAGCTTGCAAAGGAAATCTGCACTACAATGAAGTCTCACTTCCCCCCGGTCAAAAGGGCCATCTGAAAAAAGTGTAAAATCCAGAAAGGCAGGACAGGCCATGGAGGACTGGGAGCCTTGTTATGCTAATGGGCGGGATGTAAATTGCCAACAGCCACTTGGGAGAAGTGTATGGTGTTTCCTGAAACATCTAAAAAACAAAGCAACGGAGCCTAGGGCACTTCCACTTATGGTCCTATAGCTTAGGGAAATTAAAATCAAAAAGACACAGCCACCCCAAAGTTTGGGACGGCTCTGTTTACAAGAACCTCGTTTACGGTACAAGTTCAATATCGCAGAAAGTGAAAAATGGATAAAGAAGTTTTGGTACTTACGTACAATGCAATATCACTCAGCAATGAAATCTATGTCATCAGGCCCGTAGCAGCATAATGAGTGGATTCAGGTATGATGATTCTAACTGAAATAAGTCACACAGAAAAAGAAACATCATAAGATATCACTAATACACGGGATGTAAACTTGGCTACACAGGAACTGGATTACAAAACAGAACAGGGTCTCAAATTTAGAAAACCAACTTATGCTTGCTTAAGGGGAAAGGTGAGTTGGGGTGCTGCATAAAACCAGAGATTTAAATGAACACAGATAAAGTTCCTTAAGCCAAATATGGAATAGACAAGAACTACTCCTTGCTCAACGAAATGGACTCAACACCCCATATTAAACGCCTAAGAATGTACCTGACTAGTAAGTATCTTAAAACCTATGGATTGCTATGTCTCTGAAAGAAAATCAAGCGTGTGTACAGGGGCATAAACGCAGCAGTGATAGGATTGGAGAGGTTCGGTGAGCAAATGAAGACCCTTTGAAGTCATATTGCATGGTACCCATTCCACGGGTCTCAACTCTCAAGGTTTAAGGCATTCTGCCTTCAGGTAAAACATGCACGTGGAACCCAGAGTATGATCAACCGTGTGATCGGGAGACGTGTTCCAATATGTCTCAGTTCTCGTCCCCTGGTACTCGGTTGCAACATTCCACACGCTTTACTAACACTCTCCCGACTTGGAGAGTCAGTGCCTTTAACCTCCTGTTTGGCCCATTTGCAATTTCTGAGGAAGATGAACAGGAATAGGGAGAACCAATGAGAGACTATCTGGAGGTGTCTGGACGCGCAAATTTAACTCTCATTTCCCACCAGGAAGAGGAATTAACCAAAGGCTCAGCGTGCCGTGCCGGAACCAGATTAGGGCCTGAAGCAATCCTGCGGTGTTGCGGCCAGCTCACAAGAAAGCGAGTTGAAGAAAGGAGCTCAGGGGCACTGTAATTCACAAACCTGCACAGTTATAAATGACAGCTATCGTCCAAAAATATACTGAAGTAAGGCTGCCAATGGGACTTGAAAGCGGGGCAGAATTGCAGGAAACCGATTTCAGGAGGTAGACTGGAATTGCATTTAAAGCATAGGAAAAGAGGCAGAACGTCCACAATGATGCACTTGGACAAAAAGGGCGTATGCGTTTTTTCCTGAATATATTCAGGAAAAAACGCATACGCCCTTTTTGGCCAACCAAGCAAGCTTGCAAAGGAAATCTGCACTACAATGAAGAATCACTTCCCCCCGGTCAAAAGGGCCATCTGAAAAAAGTGTAAAATCCAGAAAGGCAGGACAGGCCATGGAGAACTGGGAGCCTTGTTATTCTGATGGGCGGGATGTAAATTGCCAAGAGCCACTTGGGAGAAGTGTATGGTGTTTCCTGAAACATCTAAAAAACAAAGCAACAGAGCCTAGGGCACTTCCACTTATGGTCCTATAGCTTAGGGAAATTAAAATCAAAAAGACACAGCCACCCCAAAGTTTGGGACGGCTCTGTTTACAAGAACCTCGTTTACGGTACAAGTTCAATATCGCAGAAAGTGAAAAATGGATAAAGAAGTTGTGGTACTTACGTACAATGCAATATCACTCAGCAATGAAATCTATGTCATCAGGCCCGTAGCAGCATAATGAGTGGATTCAGGTATGATGATTCTAACTGAAATAAGTCACACAGAAAAAGAAACATCATAAGATATCACTAATACACGGGATGTAAACTTGGCTACACAGGAACTGGATTACAAAACAGAACAGGGTCTCAAATTTAGAAAACCAACTTATGCTTGCTTAAGGGGAAAGGTGAGTTGGGGTGCTGCATAAAACCAGAGATTTAAATGAACACAGATAAAGTTCCTTAAGCCAAATATGGAATAGACAAGAACTACTCCTTGCTCAACGAAATGGACTCAACACCCCATATTAAACGCCTAAGAATGTACCTGACTAGTAAGTATCTTAAAACCTATGGATTGCTATGTCTCTGAAAGAAAATCAAGCGTGTGTACAGGGGCATAAACGCAGCAGTGATAGGATTGGAGAGCTTCGGTGAGCAAATGAAGACCCTTTGAAGTCATATTGCATGGTACCCATTCCACGGGTCTCAACTCTCAAGGTTTAAGGGATTCTGCCTTCAGGTAAAACATGCACGTGGAACCCAGAGTATGATCAACCGTGTGATCGGGAGATGTGTTCCAATATGTCTCAGTTCTCGTCCCCTGGTACTCGGTTGCAACATTCCACACGCTTTACTAACACTCTCCCGACTTGGAGAGTCAGTGCCTTTAACCTCCTGTTTGGCCCATTTGCAATTTCTGCGGAAGATGAACAGGAATAGGGAGAACCAATGAGAGACTAGCTGGAGGTGTCTGGACGGGCAAATTTAACTCTCATTTCCCACCAGGAAGAGGAATTAACCAAAGGCTCAGCGTGCCGTGCCGGAACCAGATTAGGGCCTGAAGCAATCCTGCGGTGTTGCGACCAGCTCACAAGAAAGCGAGTTGAAGAAAGGAGCTCAGGGGCACTGTAATTCACAAACCTGCAGAGTTATAAATGACAGCTATCGTCCAAAAATATACTGAAGTAAGGCTGCCAAGAGGACTTGAAAGCGGGGCAGAATTGCAGGAAACCGAATTCAGGAGGTAGACTGGAATTGCATTTAAAGCATAGGAAGAGAGGCAGAACGTCGACAATGATGCACTTGGCCAAAAAGGGCGTATGCGTTTTTTCCTGAATATATTCAGGAAAAAACGCATACGCACTTTTTGGCCAACCAAGCAAGCTTGCAAAGGAAATCTGCACTACAATGAAGTCTCACTTCCCCCCGGTCAAAAGGGCCATCTGAAAAAAGTGTAAAATCCAGAAAGGCAGGACAGGCCATGGAGAATTGGGAGCCTTGTTATGCTAATGGGCGGGATGTAAATTGCCAACAGCCACTTGGGAGAAGTGTATGGTGTTTCCTGAAATATCTAAAAAAGAAAGCAACGGAGCCTAGGGCACTTCCACTTATGGTCCTATAGCTTAGGGAAATTAAAATCAAAAAGACACAGCCACCCCAAAGTTTGGGACGGCTCTGTTTACAAGAACCTCGTTTACGGTACAAGTTCAATATCGCAGAAAGTGAAAAATGGATAAAGAAGTTGTGGTACTTACGTACAATGCAATATCACTCAGCAATGAAATCTATGTCATCAGGCCCGTAGCAGCATAATGAGTGGATTCAGGTATGATGATTCTAACTGAAATAAGTCACACAGAAAAAGAAACATCATAAGATATCACTAATACACGGGATGTAAACTTGGCTACACAGGAACTGGATTACAAAACAGAACAGGGTCTCAAATTTAGAAAACCAACTTATGCTTGCTTAAGGGGAAAGGTGAGTTGGGGTGCTGCATAAAACCAGAGATTTAAATGAACACAGATAAAGTTCCTTAAGCCAAATATGGAATAGACAAGAACTACTCCTTGCTCAATGAAATGGACTCAACACCCCATATTAAATGCCTAAGAATGTACCTGACTAGTAAGTATCTTAAAACCTATGGATTGCTATGTCTCTGAAAGAAAATCAAGCGTGTGTACAGGGGCATAAACGCAGCAGTGATAGGATTGTAGAGGTTCGGTGAGCAAATGAAGACCCTTTGAAGTCATATTGCATGGTACCCATTCCACGGGTCTCAACTCTCAAGGTTTAAGGGATTCTGCCTTCAGGTAAAACATGCACGTGGAACCCAGAGTATGATCAACCGTGTGACCGGGAGACGTGTTCCAATATGTCTCAGTTCTCGTCCCCTGGTACTCGGTTGCAACATTCCACACGCTTTACTAACACTCTCCCGACTTGGAGAGTCAGTGCCTTTAACCTCCTGTTTGGCCCATTTGCAATTTCTGAGGAAGATGAACAGGAATAGGGAGAACCAATGAGAGACTAGCTGGAGGTGTCTGGACGCGCAAATTTAACTCTCATTTCCCACCAGGAAGAGGAATTAACCAAAGGCTCAGCGTGCCGTGCCGGAACCAGATTAGGGCCTGAAGCAATCCTGCGGTGTTGCGGCCAGCTCACAAGAAAGCGAGTTGAAGAAAGGAGCTCAGGGGCACTGTAATTCACAAACCTGCACAGTTATAAATGACAGCTATCGTCCAAAAATATACTGAAGTAAGGCTGCCAATGGGACTTGAAAGTGGGGCAGAATTGCAGGAAACCGATTTCAGGAGGTAGACTGGAATTGCATTTAAAGCATAGGAAAAGAGGCAGAACGTCCACAATGATGCACTTGGCCAAAAAGGGCGTATGCGTTTTTTCCTGTTCAGGAAAAAACGCATACGCCCTTTTTGGCCAACCAAGCAAGCTTGCAAAGGAAATCTGCACTACAATGAAGAATCACTTCCCCCCGGTCAAAAGGGCCATCTGAAAAAAGTGTAAAATCCAGAAAGGCAGGACAGGCCATGGAGAACTGGGAGCCTTGTTATGCTGATGGGCGGGATGTAAATTGCCAAGAGCCACTCAGGAGAGGTGTATGGTGTTTCCTGAAACATCTAAAAAACAAAGCAACAGAGCCAGGGCACTTCCACTTATGGTCCTATAGCTTAGGGAAATTAAAATCAAAAAGACACAGCCACCCCAAAGTTTGGGACGGCTCTGTTTACAAGAACCTCGTTTACGGGACAAGTTCAATAGCGCAGAAAGTGAAAAATGAATAAAGAAATTGTGGTACTTACTTTCAATGCAATATCACTCAGAAATGAAATCTATGTCATCAGGCCCATAGTAGCATAATGAGTGGATTCAGGTATGATGATTCTAACTGAAATAAGTCACACAGAAAAAGAAACATCATAAGATATCACTAATACACGGGATGTAAACTTGGCTACACAGGAACTGGATTACAAAACACAACAGGGTCTCAAATTTAGAAAACCAACTTATGCTTGCTTAAGGGGAAAGGTGAGTTGGGGTGCTGCATAAAACCAGAGATTTAAATGAACACAGATAAAGTTCCTTAAGCCAAATATGGAATAGACAAGAACTACTCCTTGCTCAATGAAATGGACTCAACACCCCATATTAAATGCCTAAGAATGTACCTGACTAGTAAGTATCTTAAAACCTATGGATTGCTATGTCTCTGAAAGAAAATCAAGCGTGTGTACAGGGGCATAAACGCAGCAGTGATAGGATTGTAGAGGTTCGGTGAGCAAATGAAGACCCTTTGAAGTCATATTGCATGGTACCCATTCCACGGGTCTCAACTCTCAAGGTTTAAGGGATTCTGCCTTCAGGTAAAACATGCACGTGGAACCCAGAGTATGATCAACCGTGTGACCGGGAGACGTGTTCCAATATGTCTCAGTTCTCGTCCCCTGGTACTCGGTTGCAACATTCCACACGCTTTACTAACACTCTCCCGACTTGGAGAGTCAGTGCCTTTAACCTCCTGTTTGGCCCATTTGCAATTTCTGAGGAAGATGAACAGGAATAGGGAGAACCAATGAGAGACTAGCTGGAGGTGTCTGGACGCGCAAATTTAACTCTCATTTCCCACCAGGAAGAGGAATTAACCAAAGGCTCAGCGTGCCGTGCCGGAACCAGATTAGGGCCTGAAGCAATCCTGCGGTGTTGCGGCCAGCTCACAAGAAAGCGAGTTGAAGAAAGGAGCTCAGGGGCACTGTAATTCACAAACCTGCACAGTTATAAATGACAGCTATCGTCCAAAAATATACTGAAGTAAGGCTGCCAATGGGACTTGAAAGTGGGGCAGAATTGCAGGAAACCGATTTCAGGAGGTAGACTGGAATTGCATTTAAAGCATAGGAAAAGAGGCAGAACGTCCACAATGATGCACTTGGCCAAAAAGGGCGTATGCGTTTTTTCCTGTTCAGGAAAAAACGCATACGCCCTTTTTGGCCAACCAAGCAAGCTTGCAAAGGAAATCTGCACTACAATGAAGAATCACTTCCCCCCGGTCAAAAGGGCCATCTGAAAAAAGTGTAAAATCCAGAAAGGCAGGACAGGCCATGGAGAACTGGGAGCCTTGTTATGCTGATGGGCGGGATGTAAATTGCCAAGAGCCACTCAGGAGAGGTGTATGGTGTTTCCTGAAACATCTAAAAAACAAAGCAACAGAGCCAGGGCACTTCCACTTATGGTCCTATAGCTTAGGGAAATTAAAATCAAAAAGACACAGCCACCCCAAAGTTTGGGACGGCTCTGTTTACAAGAACCTCGTTTACGGGACAAGTTCAATAGCGCAGAAAGTGAAAAATGAATAAAGAAATTGTGGTACTTACTTTCAATGCAATATCACTCAGAAATGAAATCTATGTCATCAGGCCCATAGTAGCATAATGAGTGGATTCAGGTATGATGATTCTAACTGAAATAAGTCACACAGAAAAAGAAACATCATAAGATATCACTAATACACGGGATGTAAACTTGGCTACACAGGAACTGGATTACAAAACACAACAGGGTCTCAAATTTAGAAAACCAACTTATGCTTGCTTAAGGGGAAAGGTGAGTTGGGGTGCTGCATAAAACCAGAGATTGAAATGAGCACAGATAAAGTTCCTTAAGCCAAATATGGAATAGACAAGAACTACTCCTTGCTCAACGAAATGGACTCAACACCCCATATTAAACGCCTAAGAATGTACCTGACTAGTAAGTATCTTAAAACCTATGGATTGCTATGTCTCTGAAAGAAAATCAAGCGTGTGTACAGGGGCATAAACGCAGCAGTGATAGGATTGGAGAGGTTCGGTGAGCAAATGAAGACCCTTTGAAGTCATATTGCATGGTACCCATTCCACGGGTCTCAACTCTCCAGGTTTAAGGGATTCTGCCTTCAGCTAAAACATGCATGTGGAACCCAGAGTATGATCAACCGTGTGATCGGGAGACATGTTCCAATATGTCTCAGTTCTTGTCACCTGGTACTTGGGTGCAACGTTCCAGACGCTTTACTAACACTCTCCCGACTTGGAGAGTCAGTGCCTTTAACCTCATGTTTGGCCCAGTTTGCAATTTCTGCGGAAGATGAACAGGAATAGGGAGAACCAATGAGAGACTAGCTGGAGGTGTCTGGACGGGCAAATTTAACTCTCATTTCCCACCAGGAAGAGGAATTAACCAAAGGCTCAGCATGCCGTGCCGGAACCAGATTAGGGCCTGAAGCAATCCTGCGGTGTTGCGGCCAGCTCCCAAGAAAGCGAGTTGAAGAAAGGAGCTCAGGGGCACTGTAATTCACAAACCTGCAGAGTTATAAATGACAGCTATCATCCAAAATTATACTGAAGTAAGGCTGCCAAGAGTACTTGAAAGCGGGGCAGAATTGCAGGAAACCGATTTCAGGAGGTAGACTGGAATTGCATTTACAGCATAGGAAAAGAGGCAGAACGTCCACAATGATGCACTTGGACAAAAAGGGCGTATGCGTTTTTTCCTGAATATATTCAGGAAAAAACGCATACGCCCTTTTTGGCCAACCAAGCAAGCTTGCAAAGGAAATCTGCACTACAATGAAGTCTCACTTCCCCCCGGTCAAAAGGGCCATCTGAAAAAAGTGTAAAATCCAGAAAGGCAGGACAGGCCATGGAGAACTGGGAGCCTTGTTATGCTGATGGGCGGGATGTAAATTGCCAACAGCCACTGGGAAGAAGTGTATGGTGCTCCTGAAACATCTAAAAAACTAAGCAACGGAGCCTAGGGTACTTCCACTTATGGTCCTATAGCTTAGGGAAACTAAAATCAAAAAGACACAGCCACCCCAAAGTTTGGGACGGCTCTGTATACAAGAACCTCGTTTACGGTACAAGTTCAATATCGCAGAAAGCGAAAAATTGATAAAGAAGTTGTGGTACTTACGTACAATGCAATATCACTCAGCAATGAAATGTATGTCATCAGGCCCGTAGCAGCATAATGAGTGGATTCAGTTATGATGATTCTAACTGAAATAAGTCACACAGAAAAAGAAACATCATAAGATATCACTAATACACGGGATGTAAACTTGGCTACACAGGAACTGGATTACAAAACAGAACAGGGTCTCAAATTTAGAAAACCAACTTATGCTTGCTTAAGGGGAAAGGTGAGTTGGGGTGCTGCATAAAACCAGAGATTGAAATGAGCACAGATAAAGTTCCTTAAGCCAAATATGGTATAGACAAGCGCTACTCCTTGCTCAACAAAATGGACTCAACACCCCATATTAAACGCCTAAGAATGTACCTGACTAGTAAGTATCTTAAAATCTATGGATTGCTATGTCTCCGAAAGAGAATCAAGCGTGTGTACAGGGGCATAAACGCAGCAGTGATAGGATTGGAGAGGTTCGGTGAGCAAATGAAGACCCTTTGAAGTCATATTGCATGGTACCCATTCCACAGGTCTCAACTCTCCAGGTTTAAGGGATTCTTCCTTCAGCTAAAACGTGCATGTGTAACCCAGAGTATGATCAACCGTGTGATCAGCAGACGTGTTCCAATATGTCTCAGTTCTCGTCCCCTGGTACTCCGGTGCAACATTCCAGACGCTTTACTAACACTCTCCCGACTTGGAGAGTCAGTGCCTTTAACCTCCTGTTTGGCCCAGTTTGCAATTTCTGCGGAAGATGAACAGGAATAGGGAGAACCAATGATAGACTAGCTGGAGGTGTCTGGACGGGCAAATTTAACTCTCATTTCTCACCAGGAAGAGGAATTAACCAAAGGCTTAGCATGCCGTGCCGGAACCAGATTAGGGCCTGAAGCAATCCTGCGGTGTTGCGGCCAGCTCCCAAGAAAGCGAGTTGAAGAAAGGAGCTCAGGGGCACTGTAATTCACAAACCTGCAGAGTTATAAATGACAGCTATCGTCCACAAATATACTGAAGTAAGGCTACCAAGAAGACATGAAAGCGGGGCAGAATTGCAGGAATCCGATTTCAGGAGGTAGACTGGAATTGCATTTAAAGTATAGGAAAAGAGGCAGAACGTCAACAATGATACACTTGGCCAATATATATTCAGGAAATATATTCAGAATATATTCAGGAAAAAATGCATACACACTTTTTGGCCAACCAAGCAAGCTTGCAAAGGAAATCTGCACTACAATGAAGTCTCACTTCCCCCCGGTCAAAAGGGTCATCTGAAAAAAGTGTAAAATCCAGAAAGGCAGGACAGGCCATGGAGAACTGGGAGCCTTGTTATGCTGATGGGCGGGAAGTAAATTGCCAAGAGCCACTCGGGAAAAGTGTATGGTGTTTCCTGAAACATCTAAAAAACAAAGCAACAGAGCCTAGGGCACTTCCACTTATGGTCCTATAGCTTAGGGAAATTAAAATCAAAAAGACACAGCCACCCCAAAATTTGGGACTGCTCTGTTTACAAGAACCTCGTTTATGGTACAAGTTTAATATCGCAGAAAGCCAAAAACGGATAAAGAAATTGTGGTACTTACGTACAATGCAATATCACTCAACAATGAAATCTATGTCATCAGGCCCGTAGCAGCATAATGAGTGGATTCAGGTATGATGATTCTAACTGAAATAACTCACACAGAAAAAGAAACATCGTAAGATATCACTAATACACGGAATGTAAACTTGGCTACACAGGAACTGATTACAAAACAAAACAGGGTCTCAAATTTAGAAAACCAACTTATGCTTGCTTAAGGGGAAAGGTGAGTTGGGGTGCTGCATAAAACCAGAGATTGAAATGAGCACAGATAATGTTCCTTAAGCCAAATATGGAATAGACAAGAGCTACTCCTTGCTCAACGAAATGGACTCAACACACCATATTAAACGCCTAAGAATGTACCTGACTAGTTAGTATCTTAAAACCTATGGATTGCTATGTCTCCGAAAGAGAATCAAGCATGTGTACAGGGTCATAATTGTAGCAGTGATAGGATTGGAAAGGTTCGGTGAGCAAATGAAGACTCTTTGAAGTCATATTGCATGGTACCCATTCCACAGGTCTCAACTCTCCAGGTTTAAGGGATTCTGCCTTCAGCTAAAACATACATGTGGAACCCAGAGTATGATCAACCATGTGATCGGGAGACGTGTTCCGATATGTCTCAGTTCTCGTCCCCTGGTACTCGGGTGCAACATTCCAGACGCTTTACTAACACTCTCCCGACTTGGAGAGTCAGTGCCTTTAACCTCCTGTTTGGCCCAGTTTGCAATTTCTGCGGAAGATGAACAGGAATAGGGAGAACCAATGAGAGACTAGCTGGAGGTGTCTGGACGGGCAAATTTAACTCTCATTTCCCACCAGGAAGAGGAATTAACCAAAGGCTCAGTGTGCCGTGCCGGAACCAGATTAGGGCCTGAAGCAATCCTGCGGTGTTGCGGCCAGCTCACAAGAAAGCGAGTTGAAGAAAGGAGCTCAGGGGCACTGTAATTCACAAACCTGCAGAGTTATAAATGACAGCTATCGTCCAAAAATATACTGAAGTAAGGCTGCCAAGAGGACTTGAAAACGGGGCAGAATTGCAGGAAACCGATTTCAGGAGGTAGACTGGAATTGCATTTAAAGCATAGGAAAAGAGGCAGAACGTCCACAATGATGCACTTGGCCAAGAAGTGCATATGCGTTTTTTCCTGAATATATTCAGGAAAAAACGCATACGCCCTTTTTGGCCAACCAAGCAAGCTTGCAAAGGAAATCTGCACTACAATGAAGTCTCACTTCCCCCCGGTCAAAAGGGCCATCTGAAAAAAGTGTAAAATCCAGAAAGGCAGGACAGGCCATGGAGAACTGGGAGCCTTGTTATGCTGATGGGCGGGAAGCAAATTGCCAACAGCCACTCGGAAGAAATGTATGGTGCTTCCTGAAACATCTAAAAAACATAGCAGCGGAGCCTAGGGCACTTCCACTTATGGTCCTATAGCTTAGGGAAATTAAAATCAAAAAGACACAGCCACCCAAAGTTTGGGATGGCTCTGTTTACAAGAACCTCGTTTACGGTACAAGTTCAATATCGCAGAAAGTGAAAAATGGATAAACAAGTTGTGGTACTTACGTACAATGCAATATCACTCAGCAATGAAATCTACGTCCTCAGGCCCATAGCAGCATAATGAGTGGATTCAGGTATGATGATTCTACCTGAAATAAGTCACACAGAAAAAGAAACATCATAAGATATCACTAATACACAGAATGTAAACTTGGCTACACAGGAACTGGATTACAAAACAGAACAGGGTCTCAAATTTAGAAAACCAACTTATGCTTGCTTAAGGGGAAAGGTGAGTTGGGGTGCTGCATAAAACCAGAGATTGAAATGAGCACAGATAAAGTTCCTTAAGCCAAATATGGTATAGACTAGAACTACTCCTTGCTCAACGAAATGGACACAACACCCCATATTAAACGCCTAAGAATGTACCTGACTAGTAAGTATCTTAAAACCTATGCACTGCTATGTCTCTGAAAGAAAATCAAGCGTGTGTACAGGGGAATAAACGCAGCAGTGATAGGATTGGAGAGGTTCGGTGAGCAAATGAAGACCCTTTGAAGTCATATTGCATGGTACCCATTCCACGGGTCTCAACTCTCCAGGATTAAGGGATTCTTCCTTCAGCTAAAACATGCACGTGGAACCCAGAGTATGATCAACCGTGTGATCGGGAGACGTGTTCCAATATGTCTCAGTTCTCGTCCCCTGGTACTCGGGTGCAACGTTCCAGACGCTTTACTAACACTCTCCCGACTTGGAGAGTCAGTGCCTTTAACCTCCTGTTTGGCCCAGTTTGCAATTTCTGCGGAAGATGAACAGGAATAGGGAGAACCAATGAGAGACTAGCTGGAGGTGTCTGGACAGGCAAATTTAACTCTCATTTCCCACCAGGAAGAGGAATTAACCAAAGGCTCAGCGTGCCGTGCCGGAACCAGATTAGGGCCTGAAGCAATCCTGCGGTGTTGCGGCCAGCTCCCAAGAAAGCGAGTTGAAGAAAGGAGCTCAGGGGCACTGTAATTCACAAACCTGCAGAGTTATAAATGACAGCTATCGTCCAAAAATATACTGAAGTAAGGCTGCCAAGAGGACTTGAAAGCGGGGCAGAATTACAGGAAACCGATTTCAGGAGGTAGACTGGAATTGCATTTAAAGCATAGGAAAAGAGGCAGAACGTCCACAATGATGCACTTGGCCAAAAAGAGCGTATGCGTTTTTTCCTGAATATATTCAGGAAAAAACGCATACGCTCTTTTTGGCCAACCAAGCAAGCTTGCAAAGGAAATCTGCACTACAATGAAGTCTCACTTCCCCCCGGTCAAAAGGGCCATCTGAAAAAAGTGTAAAATCCAGAAAGGCAGGACAGGCCATGGAGAACTGGGAGCCTTGTTATGCTGATGGGCGGGATGTAAATTGCCAACAGCCACTCGGGAGAGGTGTATGGTGTTTCCTGAAACATCTAAAAAACAAAGCAACAGAGCCTAGGGCACTTCCACATATGGTCCTATAGCTTAGGGAAATTAAAATCAAAAAGACACAGCCACCCCAAAGTTTGGGACGGCTCTGTTTACAAGAACCTCATTTACGGTTAAGGTTCAATATCGCAGAAAGTGAAAAATGGATAAAGAAGTTGTGGTACTTACTTTCAATGCAATATCACTCAGCAATGAAATCTATGTCATCAGGCCCGTAGCAGCATAATGAGTGGATTCAGGTATGATGATTCTAACTGAAATAAGTCACACAGAAAAAGAAACATCATAAGATATCACTAATTCACGGAATGTAAACTTGGCTACACAAGAACTGGATTACAAATCAGAACAGGGTCTCAAATTTAGAAAACCAACTTATGCTTGCTTAAGCGAAAAGGTGAGTTGGGGTGCTGCATCAAACCAGAGATTGAAATGAGCACAGATAAAGTTCCTTAAGCCAAATATGGTATAGACAAGAACTACTCCTTGCTCAACGAAATGGACTGAACATCCCATATTAAACGCCTAAGAATGTACCTGACTAGTAAGTATCTTAAAACCTATGGATTGCTATGTCTCTGAAAGAAAATGAAGCATGTATACAGGGGCATAAACGCAGCAGTGATAGGATTGGAGAGGTTCAGTGAGCAAATGAAGACCCTTTGAAGTCATATTGCATGGTACCCATTCCACGGGTCTCAACTCTCCAGGTTTAAGGGATTCTTCCTTCAGCTAAAACATGCACGTGGAACCCAGAGTATGATCAACCGTGTGATTGGGAGACGTGTTCCAATATGTCTCAGATCTCGTCCCCTGGTACTTGGGTGCAATGTTCCAGACGCTTTACTAACACTCTCCCGACTTGGAGAGTCAGTGCCTTTAACCTCCTGTTTGGCCCAGTTTGCAATTTCTGCGGAAGATGAACAGGAATAGGGAGAACCAATGAAAGACTAGCTGGACGTGTCTGGACAGGCAAATTTAACTCTCATTTCCCACCAGGAAGAGGAATTAACCAAAGGCTCAGTGTGCCGTGTGAGAGCCACATCAGGGCCTGAAGCACTCATGTGGTGTTGCGGCCAGCTCACAAGAAAGCGAGTTGAAGAAAGGAGCTCAGGGGCACTGTAATTCACAAACCTGCAGAGTTATAAATGACAGCTATCGTCCAAAAATATAGTGAAGTAAGGCTGCCAAGAGGACTTGAAAGCGGGGCAGAATTGCAGGAAACCGATTTCAGGAGGTAGACTGGAATTGCATTTAAAGCATAGGAAAAGAGGCAGAACGTGGAGAATGATGCACTTGGCCAAAAAGGGCGTATGCGTTTTTTCCTGAATATATTCAGGAAAAAACGCATACGCACTTTTTGGCCAACCAAGCAAGCTTGTAAAGGAAATCTGCACTACAATGAAGTCTCACTTCCCCCCGGTCAAAAGGGCTTTCTGAAAAAAGTGTAAAATCCAGAAAGTCAGGACAGGCCATGGAGAACTGGGAGCCTTGTTATGCTGATGGGCGGGATGTAAATTGCCAACAGCCACTTGGGAGAAGTGTATGGTGTTTCCTGAAACATCTAAAAAACAAAGCAACGGAGCCTAGGGCACTTCACTTATGGTCCTATAGCTTAGGGAAATTAAAACCAAAAAGACAGAGCCACCCCAAAGTTTGGGACGGCTCTGTTTACAAGAACCCCGTTTATGGTACAAGTTCAATATCGCAGAAACTGAAAAATGAATAAAAATTGTGGTACTTACGTACAATGCAATATCACTCAGCAATGAAATCTATGTCATCAGGCCCGTAGCAGCATAATGAGTGGATTCACGTATGATGATTCTAACTGAAATAACTCACACAGAAAAAGAAACATCATAAGATATCACTAATACACGGAATGTAAACTTGGCTACACAGGAACTGATTACAAAACAGAACAGGGTCTCAAATTTAGAAAACCAACTTATGCTTGCTTAAGGGGAAAGGTGAGTTGGGGTGCTGCATCAAACCAGAGATTGAAATGAGCACAGATAAAGTTCCTTAAGCCTAATATGGAATAGACAAGAGCTATTCCTTGCTCAACGAAATGGACTCAACACACCATATTAAACGCCTAAGAATGTACCTGACTAGTAAGTATCTTAAAACCTATGGATTGCTATGTCTCCGAAAGAGAATCAAGCGTGTGTACAGGGGCATAAATGTAGCAGTGATAGGAATGGAAAGGTTCGGTGAGCAAATGAAGACCCTTTGAAGTCATATTGCATGGTACCCATTCCACAGGTCTCAACTCTCCAGGTTTAAGGGATTCTGCCTTCAGCTAAAACATGCATGTGGAACCCAGAGTATGATCAACCGTGTGATCGGGAGACGTGTTCCGATATGTCTCAGTTCTCGTCCCCTGGTACTCGGGTGCCACATTCCAGACCCTTTACTAACACTCTCCCGACTTGGAGAGTCAGTGCCTTTAACCTCCTGTTTGGCCCAGTTTGCAATTTCTGCGGAAGATGAACAGGAATAGGGAGAACCACTGAGAGACTAGCTGGAGGTGTCTGGACAGGCAAATTTAACTCTCATTTCCCAACAGGAAGAGGAATTAACCAAAGGCTCAGCGTGCCATGCCGGAACCAGATTAGGGCCTGAAGTAATCCTGCGGTGTTGTGGCCAGCTCCCAAGAAAGCGAGTTGAAGAACGGAGCTCAGGGGCACTTTAACTCACAAACACTGCAGAGTTATAAATGACAGCTATCGTCCAAAAATATACTGAAGTAAGGCTGCCAAGAGGAGTTGAAAGCGGGGCAGAATTGCAGGAAACCGATTTCAGGAGGTAGACTGGAATTGCATTTAAAGCATAGGAAAAGAGGCAGAACGTCCACAATGATGCACTTGGCCATAAAGGGCGTATGCGTTTTTTCCTGAATATATTCAGGAAAAAACGCATACGCCCTTTTTGGCCAACCAAGTAAGCTTGCAAAGGAAATCTGCACTACAATGAAGTCTCAATTCCCCCCCGGTCAAAAGGGCCATCTGAAAAAAGTGTAACTCCAGAAAGGCAGGACAGGCCATGGGGAACTGGGAGCCTTGTTATGCTGATGGGCGGGATGTAAACTGCCAACCGACACTGGGGAGAATTGTATGGTGTTTCCTGAAACATCTAAAAAACAAAGCAACAGAGCCTAGGGCACTTCCACTTATGGTCCTATAGCTTAGGGAAATTAAAATAAAGAAGACACAGACACCCCAAAGTTTGGGACAGCTCTGTTTACAAGAACCTCATTTACGGTACAAGTTCAATATCACAGAAAGTGAAAAATGGATAAAGAAGTTGTGGTACTTACGTACAATGCCATATCACTCAGCGATGAAATCTATGTCATCAGGCCCATAGCAGCATAATGAGTGGATTCAGGTATGATGATTCTAACTGAAATAAGTCACACAGAAAAAGAAACATCATAAGATATCACTAATACACGGAATGTAAACTTGGCTACACAGGAACTGGATTACAAAACAGAAGAGGGTCTCAAATTTAGAAAACCAACTTATGCTTGCTTAAGGGGAAAGGTGAGTTGGGGTGCTGCATAGAATCAGAGATTGAAATGAACACAGATAAAGTTCCTTAAGCCAAATATGGAATAGACCAGAGCTACTCCTTGCTCAACGAAATGGACTCAACACCCCATATTAAACGCCTAAAAATGTACCTGACTAGTAAGTATCTTAAAACCTATGGATTGCTATGTCTCCGAAAGAGAATCAAGCGGGTGTACAGGGGCATAAACGCAGCAGTGATAGGATTGGAGAGGTTCGGTGAGCAAATGAAGACGCTTTGAAGTCATATTGCATGGTACCCATTCCAAGGGTCTCAACTCTCCAGGTTTAAGGGATTCTTCCTTCAGCTAAAACATGCATGTGGAACCCAGAATATGATCAACCGTGTTATCGGGAGATGTGTTCCAATATGTCTCAGTTCTCGTCCTCTGGTACTCGGGTGCAACATTCCAGATGCTTTACTAACACTCTCCCGACTTGGAGAGTCAGTGCCTTTAACCTCCTGTTTGGCCCAGTTTGCAATTTCTGTGGAAGATGAACAGGAATAGGGAGAACCAATGAGAGACTAGCTGGAGGTGTCTGGACGGGCAAATTTAACTCTCATTTCCCACCAGGAAGAGGAATTAACCAAAGGCTCAGCGTGCCGTGCCAGAGCCACAGCAGGGCCTGAAGCACTCATGTGGTGTTGCGGCCAGCTCACAAGAAAGCGAGTTGAAGAAAGGAGCTCAGGGGCACTGTAATTCACAAACCTGCAGAGTTATAAATGACAGTTATCGTCCGAAAATATACTGAAGTAAGGCTGCCAAGAGGATTTGAAAGTGGGGCAGAACTGCGGGAAACCGATTTCAGGAAGTAGACTGGAATTGCATTTAAAGCATAGGAAAAGAGGCAGATCGTGGACAATGATGCACTTGGCCAAAAAGGGCCTATGCGTTTTTTCCTGAATATATTCAGGAAAAAACGCATACGCCCTTTTTGGCCAACCAAGCAAGCTTGCAAAGGAAATCTGCACTACAATGAAGTCTCACTTCCCCCCGGTCAAAAGGGCCACCTGAAATAAGTGTAAAATCCAGATAGGCAGGACAGGCCATGGGGAACTGGGAGCCTTGTTATGCTGATGGGCGGGATGTAAATTGCCAACAGCCACTCTGGAGAAGTGTATGGTGTTTCCTGAAACATCTAAAAAACAATGCAACAGAGCCTAGGGCACTTCCACTTATGGTCCTATAGCTTAGGGAAATTAAATTCAAAAAGACACTGCCACCCCAAAGTTTGGGACGGCTCTGTTTACAAGAACCTCGTTTACGGTACAAGTTCAATATCGCAGAAAGTGAAAAATGGATAAAGAAATTGTGGTACTTACGTACAATTCAATATCACTCAGCAATGAAATCTATGTCATCAGGCCCGTAGCAGCATAATGAGTGGATTCAGGTATGATGATTCTAACTGAAATAAGTCACACAGAAAAAGAAACATCATAAGATATCACTAATACACGGAATATAAACTTGGCTACACAGGAACTGGATTACAAAACAGAAGAGGGTCTCAAATTTAGAAAACCAACTTATGCTTGCTTAAGGGGAAAGGTGAGTTGGGGTGCTGCACAGAATCAGAGATTGAAATGAGCACAGATAAAGGTCCTTAAGCCAAATATGGAATAGACTAGAGCTACACCTTGCTCAACGAAATGGACTCAACACCCCATATTAAACGCCTAAGAATGTACCTGACTAGTAAGTATCTTAAAACCTATGGATTGCTATGTCTCCGAAAGAGAATCAAGCGGGTGTACAGGGGCATAAACGCAGCAGTGATAGGATTGGAGAGGTTCGGTGAGCAAATGAAGACGCTTTGAAGTCATATTGCACGGTACCCATTCCAAGGGTCTCAACTCTCCAGGTTTAAGGGATTCTTCCTTCAGCTAAAACATGCATGTGGAACCCAGAGTATGATCAACCGTGTGATCGGGAGATGTGTTCCAATATGTCTCAGTTCTCGTCCCCTGGTACTCGGGCGCAACATTCCAGATGATTTACTAACACTCTCCCAACTTGGAGAGTCAGTGCCTTTAACCTCCTGTTTGGCCCAGTTTGCAATTTCTGTGGAAGATGAACAGGAATAGGGAGAACCAATGAGAGACTAGCTGGAGGTGTCTGGACGGGCAAATTTAACTCTCATTTCCCACCAGGAAGAGGAATTAACCAAAGGCTCAGCGTGCCGTGCCGGAACCAGATTAGGGCCTGAAGCAATCCTGCGGTGTTGCGCCCAGCTCACAAGAAAGCGAGTTGAAGAAAGGAGCTCAGGGGCACTGTAATTCACAAACCTGCAGAGTTATAAATGACAGCTATCGTCCAAAAATATACTGAAGTAAGGCTGCCAAGAGGACTTGAAAGCGGGGCAGAATTGCAGGAAACCGATTTCAGGAGGTAGACTGGAATTGCATTTAAAGCATAGGAAAAGAGGCAGAACGTCCACAATGATGCACTTGGCCAAAAAGGGCGTATGCGTTTCTTCCTGAATATATTCAGGAAAAAACGCATACGCCCTTTTTGGCCAACCAAGCAAGCTTGCAAAGGAAATCTGCACTACAATGAAGTCTCCCTTCCCCCCGGTCAAAAGGGCCACCTGATAAAAGTGTAAAATCCAGAAAGGCAGGACAGGCCATGGAGAACTGGGAGCCTTGTTATGCTGATGAGCGGGATGTAAATTGCCAATAGCCACTCCGGAAAAGTGTATGGTGTTTCCTGAAACATGTAAAAAACAAAGCAACAGAGCCTAGGGCACTTCCACTTATGGTCCTATAGCTTAGGGAAATTAAAATCAAAAAGACACAGCCACCCCAAAGTTTGGGACGGCTCTGTTTACAAGAACCTCGTTTACGGTACAAGTTCAATATCACAGAAAGTGAAAAATGGATAAAGAAGTTGTGGTACTTACGTACAATTCAATATCACTCAGCAATGAAATCTATGTCATCAGGCCCGTAGCAGCATAATGAGTGGATTCAGGTATGATGATTCTAACTGAAATAAGTCACACAGAAAAAGAAACATCATAAGATATCACTAATACATGGAATATAAACTTGGCTACACAGGAACTGGATTACAAAACAGAAGAGGGTCTCAAATTTAGAAAACCAACTTATGCTTGCTTAAGGGGAAAGGTGAGTTAGGGTGCTGCATAGAATCAGAGATTGAAATGAGCACAGATAATGTTCCTTAAGCCAAATATGGAATAGACAAGAGCTACTCCTTGCTCAATGAAATGGACTCAACACCCCATATTAAACGCCTAAGAATGTACCTGACTAGTAAGTATCTTAAAACCTATGGATTGCTATGTCTCCGAAAGAGAATCAAGCGGCTGTACAGGGGCATAAACGCAGCAGTGATAGGATTGGAGAGGTTCGGTGAGCAAATGAAGACGCTTTGAAGTCATATTGCATGGTACCCATTCCAAGGGTCTCAACTCTCCAGGTTTAAGGGATTCTTCCTTCAGCTAAACCATGCATGTGGAACCCAGAGTATGATCAACCGTGTGATCGGGAGATGTGTTCAAATATGTCTCAGTTCTCGTCCCCTGGTACTCGGGCGCAACATTCCAGATGCTTTACTAACACTCTCCCGACTTGGAGAGTCAGTGCCTTTAACCTCCTGTTTGGCCCAGTTTGCAATTTCTGCGGAAGATGTACAGGAGTAGGGAGAACCAATGAGAGACTAGCTGGAGGTGTCTGGACGGGCAAATTTAACTCTCATTTCCCACCAGGAAGAGGAATTAACCAAAGGCTCAGCGTGTCGTGCCGGAACCAGATTAGGGCCTGAAGCAATCCTGCGGTGTTGCGGCCAGCTCACAAGAAAGCGAGTTGAAGAAAGGAGCTCAGGGGCACTGTAATTCACAAACCTGCAGAGTTATAAATGACAGCTATCGTCCAAAAATATACTGAAGTAAGGCTGCCAAGAGGACTTGAAAGCGGGGCAGAATTGCAGGAAACTGATTTCAGGAGGTAGACTGGAATTGCATTTAAAGCATAGGAAAAGAGGCAGAACGTCCACAATGATGCACTTGGCCAAAAAGGGCGTATGCGTTTTTTCCTGAATATATTCAGGAAAAAACGCATACGCCCTTTTTGGCCAACCAAGCAAGCTTGCAAAGGAAATCTGCACTACAATGAAGTCTCCCTTCCCCCCCGCTCAAAAGGGCCACCTGAAAAAAGTGTAAAATCCAGAAAGGCAGGACAGGCCATGGAGAACTGGGAGCCTTGTTATGCTGATGGGCGGGATGTAAATTGCCAACAGCCACTCGGGAGAGGTGTATGGTGTTTCCTGAAACATCTAAAAAACAAAGCAACAGAGCCTAGGGCACTTCCACTTATGGTCCTATAGCTTAGGGAAATTAAAATCAAAAAGACACAGCCACGCGAAAGTTTGGGACGGCTCTGTTTACAAGAACCTCATTTACAGTACAAGTTCAATATCGCAGAAAGCGAAAAATGGATAAAGAAGTTGTGGTACTTACGTACAATGCATTATCACTCAGCAATGAAATCTATGTCATCAGGCCCGTAGCAGCATAATGAGTGGATTCAGGTATGATGATTCTAACTGAAATAAGTCACACAGAAAAAGAAACATCATAAGATATCACTAATACACGGGATGTAAACTTGGCTACACAGGAACTGGATTACAAAACAGAACAGGGTCTCAAATTTAGAAAACCAACTTATGCTTGCTTAAGGGGAAAGGTGAGTTGGGGTGCTGCATAAAACCAGAGATTGAAATGAGCACAGATAAAGTTCCTTAAGCCAAATATGGAATAGACAAGAACTACTCCTTGCTCAACGAAATGGACTCAACACCCCATATTAAACGCCTAAGAATGTACCTGACTAGTAAGTATCTTAAAACCTATGGATTGCTATGTCTCTGAAAGAAAATCAAGCGTGTGTACAGGGGCATAAACGCAGCAGTGATAGGATTGGAGAGGTTCGGTGAGCAAATGAAGACCCTTTGAAGTCATATTGCATGGTACCCATTCCACGGGTCTCAACTCTCCAGGTTTAAGGGATTCTTCCTTCAGCTAAAACATGCACGTGGAACCCAGAGTATGATCAACCGTGTGATCGGGAGACGTGTTCCAATATGTCTCAGTTCTCGTCCCCTGGTACTCGGGTGCAACATTCCAGACGCTTTACTAACACTCTCCCGACTTGGAGAGTCAGTGCCTTTAACCTCCTGTTTGGCCCAGTTTGCAATTTCTGCGGAAGATGAACAGGAATAGGGAGAACCAATGAGAGACTAGCTGGAGGTGTCTGGACGGGCAAATTTAACTCTCATTTCCCACCAGGAAGAGGAATTAACCAAAGGCTCAGCGTGCCGTGCCGGAACCAGATTAGGGCCTGAAGCAATCCTGCGGTGTTGCGGCCAGCTCACAAGAAAGCGAGTTGAAGAAAGGAGTTCAGGGGCACTGTAATTCACAAACCTGCAGAGTTATAAATGACAGCTATCGTCCAAAAATATACTGAAGTAAGGCTGCCAAGAGGACTTGAAAGCGGGGCAGAATTGCAGGAAACCGATTTCAGGAGCTAGACTGGAATTGCATTTAAAGCATAGGAAAAGAGGCAGAACGTCCACAATGATGCACTTGGCCAAAAAGGGCGTATGCGTTTTTTCCTGAATATATTCAGGAAAAAACGCATACGCCCTTTTTGGCCAACCAAGCAAGCTTGCAAAGGAAATCTGCACTACAATGAAGTCTCACTTCCCTCCGGTCAAAAGGGCCATCTGAAAAAAGTGTAAAATCCAGAAAGGCAGGACAGGCCATGGAGAACTGGGAGCCTTGTTATGCTGATGGGCGGGATGTAAATTGCCAACAGCCACTAGGGAGAGGTGTATGGTGTTTCCTGAAACATCTAAAAAACAAAGCAACAGAGCCTAGGGCACTTCCACTTATGGTCCTATAGCTTAGGGAAATTAAAATCAAAAAGACACAGCCACCCCAAAGTTTGGGACGGCTCTGTTTACAAGAACCTCGTTTACGGTACAAGTTCAATAGCGCAGAAAGTGAAAAATGGATAAAGAAGTTGTGGTACTTACGTACAATGCCATATCACTCAGCAATGAAATCTATGTCATCAGGCCCGTAGCAGCATAATGAGTGGATTCAGGTATGATGATTCTAACTGAAATAAGTCACACAGAAAAAGAAACATCATAAGATATCACTAATACACGGGATGTAAACTTGGCTACACAGGAACTGGATTACAAAACAGAACAGGGTCTCAAATTTAGAAAACCAACTTATGCTTGCTTAAGGGGAAAGGTGAGTTGGGGTGCTGCATAAAACCAGAGATTGAAATGAGCACAGATAAAGTTCCTTAAGCCAAATATGGAATAGACAAGAACTACTCCTTGCTCAACGAAATGGACTCAACACCCCATATTAAACGCCTAAGAATGTACCTGACTAGTAAGTATCTTAAAACCTATGGATTGCTATGTCTCTGAAAGAAAATCAAGCGTGTGTACAGGGGCATAAACGCAGCAGTGATAGGATTGGAGAGGTTCGGTGAGCAAATGAAGACCCTTTGAAGTCATATTGCATGGTACCCATTCCACGGGTCTCAACTCTCCAGGTTTAAGGGATTCTTCCTTCAGCTAAAACATGCACGTGGAACCCAGAGTATGATCAACCGTGTGATCGGGAGACGTGTTCCAATATGTCTCAGTTCTCGTCCCCTGGTACTCGGGTGCAACATTCCAGACGCTTTACTAACACTCTCCCGACTTGGAGAGTCAGTGCCTTTAACCTCCTGTTTGGCCCAGTTTGCAATTTCTGCGGAAGATGAACAGGAATAGGGAGAACCAATGAGAGACTAGCTGGAGGTGTCTGGACGGGCAAATTTAACTCTCATTTCCCACCAGGAAGAGGAATTAACCAAAGGCTCAGCGTGCCGTGCCGGAACCAGATTAGGGCCTGAAGCAATCCTGCGGTGTTGCGGCCAGCTCACAAGAAAGCGAGTTGAAGAAAGGAGCTCAGGGGCACTGTAATTCACAAACCTGCAGAGTTATAAATGACAGCTATCGTCCAAAAATATACTGAAGTAAGGCTGCCAAGAGGACTTGAAAGCGGGGCAGAATTGCAGGAAACCGATTTCAGGAGGTAGACTGGAATTGCATTTAAAGCATAGGAAAAGAGGCAGAACGTCCACAATGATGCACTTGGCCAAAAAGGGCGTATGCGTTTTTTCCTGAATATATTCAGGAAAAAACGCATACGCCCTTTTTGGCCAACCAAGCAAGCTTGCAAAGGAAATCTGCACTACAATGAAGTCTCACTTCCCCCCGGTCAAAAGGGCCATCTGAAAAAAGTGTAAAATCCAGAAAGGCAGGACAGGCCATGGAGAACTGGGAACCTTGTTATGCTGATGGGCGGGATGTAAATTGCCAAGAGCCACTCGGGAGAGGTGTATGGTGTTTCCTGAAACATCTAAAAAACAAAGCAACAGAGCCTAGGGCACTTCCACTTATGGTCCTATAGCTTAGGGAAATTAAAATCAAAAAGACACAGCCACCCCAAAGTTTGGGACGGCTCTGTTTACAAGAACCTCGTTTACGGTACAAGTTCAATATCGCAGAAAGTGAAAAATGGATAAAGAAGTTGTGGTACTTACGTACAATGCCATATCACTCAGCAATGAAATCTATGTCATCAGGCCCGTAGCAGCATAATGAGTGGATTCAGGTATGATGATTCTAACTGAAATAAGTCACACAGAAAAAGAAACATCATAAGATATCACTAATACACGGGATGTAAACTTGGCTACACAGGAACTGGATTACAAAACAGAACAGGGTCTCAAATTTAGAAAACCAACTTATGCTTGCTTAAGGGGAAAGGTGAGTTGGGGTGCTGCATAAAACCAGAGATTGAAATGAGCACAGATAAAGTTCCTTAAGCCAAATATGGAATAGACAAGAACTACTCCTTGCTCAACGAAATGGACTCAACACCCCATATTAAACGCCTAAGAATGTACCTGACTAGTAAGTATCTTAAAACCTATGGATTGCTATGTCTCTGAAAGAAAATCAAGCGTGTGTACAGGGGCATAAACGCAGCAGTGATAGGATTGGAGAGGTTCGGTGAGCAAATGAAGACCCTTTGAAGTCATATTGCATGGTACCCATTCCACGGGTCTCAACTCTCCAGGTTTAAGGGATTCTTCCTTCAGCTAAAACATGCACGTGGAACCCAGAGTATGATCAACCGTGTGATCGGGAGACGTGTTCCAATATGTCTCAGTTCTCGTCCCCTGGTACTCGGGTGCAACATTCCAGACGCTTTACTAACACTCTCCCGACTTGGAGAGTCAGTGCCTTTAACCTCCTGTTTGGCCCAGTTTGCAATTTCTGCGGAAGATGAACAGGAATAGGGAGAACCAATGAGAGACTAGCTGGAGGTGTCTGGACGGGCAAATTTAACTCTCATTTCCCACCAGGAAGAGGAATTAACCAAAGGCTCAGCGTGCCGTGCCGGAACCAGATTAGGGCCTGAAGCAATCCTGCGGTGTTGCGGCCAGCTCACAAGAAAGCGAGTTGAAGAAAGGAGCTCAGGGGCACTGTAATTCACAAACCTGCAGAGTTATAAATGACAGCTATCGTCCAAAAATATACTGAAGTAAGGCTGCCAAGAGGACTTGAAAGCGGGGCAGAATTGCAGGAAACCGATTTCAGGAGGTAGACTGGAATTGCATTTAAAGCATAGGAAAAGAGGCAGAACGTCCACAATGATGCACTTGGCCAAAAAGGGCGTATGCGTTTTTTCCTGAATATATTCAGGAAAAAACGCATACGCCCTTTTTGGCCAACCAAGCAAGCTTGCAAAGGAAATCTGCACTACAATGAAGTCTCACTTCCCCCCGGTCAAAAGGGCCATCTGAAAAAAGTGTAAAATCCAGAAAGGCAGGACAGGCCATGGAGAACTGGGAGCCTTGTTATGCTGATGGGCGGGATGTAAATTGCCAACAGCCATTCGGGAGAGGTGTATGGTGTTTCCTGAAACATCTAAAAAACAAAGCAACAGAGCCTAGGGCACTTCCACTTATGGTCCTATAGCTTAGGGAAATTAAAATCAAAAAGACACAGCCACCCCAAAGTTTGGGACGGCTCTGTTTACAAGAACCTCGTTTACGGTACAAGTTCAATAGCGCAGAAAGTGAAAAATGGATAAAGAAGTTGTGGTACTTACGTACAATGCAATATCACTCAGCAATGAAATCTATGTCATCAGCCCCGTAGCAGCATAATGAGTGGATTCAGGTATGATGATTCTAACTGAAATAAGTCACACAGAAAAAGAAACATCATAAGATATCACTAATACACGGGATGTAAACTTGGCTACACAGGAACTGGATTACAAAACAGAACAGGGTCTCAAATTTAGAAAACCAACTTATGCTTGCTTAAGGGGAAAGGTGAGTTGGGGTGCTGCATAAAACCAGAGATTGAAATGAGCACAGATAAAGTTCCTTAAGCCAAATATGGAATAGACAAGAACTACTCCTTGCTCAACGAAATGGACTCAACACCCCATATTAAACGCCTAAGAATGTACCTGACTAGTAAGTATCTTAAAACCTATGGATTGCTATGTCTCTGAAAGAAAATCAAGCGTGTGTACAGGGGCATAAACGCAGCAGTGATAGGATTGGAGAGGTTCGGTGAGCAAATGAAGACCCTTTGAAGTCATATTGCATGGTACCCATTCCACGGGTCTCAACTCTCCAGGTTTAAGGGATTCTTCCTTCAGCTAAAACATGCACGTGGAACCCAGAGTATGATCAACCGTGTGATCGGGAGACGTGTTCCAATATGTCTCAGTTCTCGTCCCCTGGTACTCGGGTGCAACATTCCAGACGCTTTACTAACACTCTCCCGACTTGGAGAGTCAGTGCCTTTAACCTCCTGTTTGGCCCAGTTTGCAATTTCTGCGGAAGATGAACAGGAATAGGGAGAACCAATGAGAGACTAGCTGGAGGTGTCTGGACGGGCAAATTTAACTCTCATTTCCCACCAGGAAGAGGAATTAACCAAAGGCTCAGCGTGCCGTGCCGGAACCAGATTAGGGCCTGAAGCAATCCTGCGGTGTTGCGGCCAGCTCACAAGAAAGCGAGTTGAAGAAAGGAGCTCAGGGGCACTGTAATTCACAAACCTGCAGAGTTATAAATGACAGCTATCGTCCAAAAATATACTGAAGTAAGGCTGCCAAGAGGACTTGAAAGCGGGGCAGAATTGCAGGAAACCGATTTCAGGAGGTAGACTGGAATTGCATTTAAAGCATAGGAAAAGAGGCAGAACGTCCACAATGATGCACTTGGCCAAAAAGGGCGTATGCGTTTTTTCCTGAATATATTCAGGAAAAAACGCATACGCCCTTTTTGGCCAACCAAGCAAGCTTGCAAAGGAAATCTGCACTACAATGAAGTCTCACTTCCCCCCGGTCAAAAGGGCCATCTGAAAAAAGTGTAAAATCCAGAAAGGCAGGACAGGCCATGGAGAACTGGGAGCCTTGTTATGCTGATGGGCGGGATGTAAATTGCCAACAGCCACTCGGGAGAGGTGTATGGTGTTTCCTGAAACATCTAAAAAACAAAGCAACAGAGCCTAGGGCACTTCCACTTATGGTCCTATAGCTTAGGGAAATTAAAATCAAAAAGACACAGCCACCCCAAAGTTTGGGACGGCTCTGTTTACAAGAACCTCGTTTACGGTACAAGTTCAATAGCGCAGAAAGTGAAAAATGGATAAAGAAGTTGTGGTACTTACGTACAATGCAATATCACTCAGCAATGAAATCTATGTCATCAGCCCCGTAGCAGCATAATGAGTGGATTCAGGTATGATGATTCTAACTGAAATAAGTCACACAGAAAAAGAAACATCATAAGATATCACTAATACACGGGATGTAAACTTGGCTACACAGGAACTGGATTACAAAACAGAACAGGGTCTCAAATTTAGAAAACCAACTTATGCTTGCTTAAGGGGAAAGGTGAGTTGGGGTGCTGCATAAAACCAGAGATTGAAATGAGCACAGATAAAGTTCCTTAAGCCAAATATGGAATAGACAAGAACTACTCCTTGCTCAACGAAATGGACTCAACACCCCATATTAAACGCCTAAGAATGTACCTGACTAGTAAGTATCTTAAAACCTATGGATTGCTATGTCTCTGAAAGAAAATCAAGCGTGTGTACAGGGGCATAAACGCAGCAGTGATAGGATTGGAGAGGTTCGGTGAGCAAATGAAGACCCTTTGAAGTCATATTGCATGGTACCCATTCCACGGGTCTCAACTCTCCAGGTTTAAGGGATTCTTCCTTCAGCTAAAACATGCACGTGGAACCCAGAGTATGATCAACCGTGTGATCGGGAGACGTGTTCCAATATGTCTCAGTTCTCGTCCCCTGGTACTCGGGTGCAACATTCCAGACGCTTTACTAACACTCTCCCGACTTGGAGAGTCAGTGCCTTTAACCTCCTGTTTGGCCCAGTTTGCAATTTCTGCGGAAGATGAACAGGAATAGGGAGAACCAATGAGAGACTAGCTGGAGGTGTCTGGACGGGCAAATTTAACTCTCATTTCCCACCAGGAAGAGGAATTAACCAAAGGCTCAGCGTGCCGTGCCGGAACCAGATTAGGGCCTGAAGCAATCCTGCGGTGTTGCGGCCAGCTCACAAGAAAGCGAGTTGAAGAAAGGAGCTCAGGGGCACTGTAATTCACAAACCTGCAGAGTTATAAATGACAGCTATCGTCCAAAAATATACTGAAGTAAGGCTGCCAAGAGGACTTGAAAACGGGGCAGAATTGCAGGAAACCGATTTCAGGAGGTAGACTGGAATTGCATTTAAAGCATAGGAAAAGAGGCAGAACGTCCACAATGATGCACTTGGCCAAAAAGGGCGTATGCGTTTTTTCCTGAATATATTCAGGAAAAAACGCATACGCACTTTTTGGCCAACCAAGCAAGCTTGCAAAGGAAATCTGCACTACAATGAAGTCTCACTTCCCCCCGGTCAAAAGGGCCATCTGAAAAAAGTGTAAAATCCAGAAAGGCAGGACAGGCCATGGAGAACTGGGAGCCTTGTTACGCTGATGGGCGGGATGTAAATTGCCAAGAGCCACTTGGGAGAGTTGTATGGTGTTTCCTGAAACATCTAAAAAACAAAGCAACAGAGCCTAGGGCACTTCCACTTATGGTCCTATAGCTTAGGGAAATTAAAATCAAAAAGACACAGCCACCCCAAAGTTTGGGACGGCTCTGTTTACAAGAACCTCGTTTACGGTCCAAGTTCAATAGCGCAGAAAGTGAAAAATGAATAAAGAAATTGTGGTACTTACTTTCAATGCAATATCACTCAGCAATGAAATCTATGTCATCAGGCCCATAGTAGCATAATTAGTGGATTCAGGTATGATGATTCTAACTGAAATAAGTCACACAGAAAAAGAAACATCATAAGATATCACTAATACACGGGATGTAAACTTGGCTACACAGGAACTGGATTACAAAACAGAACAGGGTCTCAAATTTAGAAAACCAACTTATGCTTGCTTAAGGGGAAAGGTGAGTTGGGGTGCTGCATCAAACCAGAGATTGAAATGAGCACAGATAAAGTTCCTTAAGCCAAATATGGAATAGACAAGAACTACTCCTTGCTCAACGAAATGGACTCAACACCCCATATTAAACGCCTAAGAATGTACCTGACTAGTAAGTATCTTAAAACCTATGGATTGCTATGTCTCTGAAAGAAAATCAAGCGTGTGTACAGGGGCATAAACGCAGCAGTGATAGGATTGGAGAGGTTCGGTGAGCAAATGAAGACCCTTTGAAGTCATATTGCATGGTACCCATTCCACGGGTCTCAACTCTCCAGGTTTAAGGGATTCTGCCTTCAGCTAAAACATGCATGTGGAACCCAGAGTATGATCAACCATGTGATCGGGAGACATGTTCCAATATGTCTCACTTCTTGTCCCCTTGTACTTGGGTGCAACGTTCCAGACGCTTTACTAACACTCTCCCGACTTGGAGAGTCAGTGCCTTTAACCTCCTGTTTGGCCCAGTTTGCAATTTCTGCGGAAGATGAACAGGAATAGGGAGAACCAATGAGAGACTAGCTGGAGGTGTCTGGACGGGCAAATTTAACTCTCATTTCCCACCAGGAAGAGGAATTAACCAAAGGCTCAGCGTGCCGTGCCGGAACCAGATTAGGGCCTGAAGCAATACTGCGGTGTTGCGGCCAGCTCCCAAGAAAGCGAGTTGAAGAAAGGAGCTCAGGGGCACTGTAATTCACAAACCTGCAGAGTTATAAATGACAGCTATCATCCAAAATTATACTGAAGTAAGGCTGCCAAGAGTACTTGAAAGCGGGGCAGAATTTCAGGAAACCGATTTCAGGAGGTAGACTGGAATTGCATTTAAAGCATAGGAAAAGAGGCAGAACGTCCACAATGATGCACTTGGACAAAAAGGGCGTATGCGTTTTTTCCTGAATATATTCAGGAAAAAACGCATACGCCCTTTTTGGCCAACCAAGCAAGCTTGCAAAGGAAATCTGCACTACAATGAAGTCTCACTTCCCCCCGGTCAAAAGGGCCATCTGAAAAAAGTGTAAAATCCAGAAAGGCAGGACAGGCCATGGAGGACTGGGAGCCTTGTTATGCTAATGGGCGGGATGTAAATTGCCAACAGCCACTTGGGAGAAGTGTATGGTGTTTCCTGAAACATCTAAAAAACAAAGCAACGGAGCCTAGGGCACTTCCACTTATGGTCCTATAGCTTAGGGAAATTAAAATCAAAAAGACACAGCCACCCCAAAGTTTGGGACGGCTCTGTTTACAAGAACCTCGTTTACGGTACAAGTTCAATATCGCAGAAAGTGAAAAATGGATAAAGAAGTTGTGGTACTTACGTACAATGCAATATCACTCAGCAATGAAATCTATGTCATCAGGCCCGTAGCAGCATAATGAGTGGATTCAGGTATGATGATTCTAACTGAAATAAGTCACACAGAAAAAGAAACATCATAAGATATCACTAATACACGGGATGTAAACTTGGCTACACAGGAACTGGATTACAAAACAGAACAGGGTCTCAAATTTAGAAAACCAACTTATGCTTGCTTAAGGGGAAAGGTGAGTTGGGGTGCTGCATAAAACCAGAGATTTAAATGAACACAGATAAAGTTCCTTAAGCCAAATATGGAATAGACAAGAACTACTCCTTGCTCAACGAAATGGACTCAACACCCCATATTAAACGCCTAAGAATGTACCTGACTAGTAAGTATCTTAAAACCTATGGATTGCTATGTCTCTGAAAGAAAATCAAGCGTGTGTACAGGGGCATAAACGCAGCAGTGATAGGATTGGAGAGGTTCGGTGAGCAAATGAAGACCCTTTGAAGTCATATTGCATGGTACCCATTCCACGGGTCTCAACTCTCAAGGTTTAAGGCATTCTGCCTTCAGGTAAAACATGCACGTGGAACCCAGAGTATGATCAACCGTGTGATCGGGAAACGTGTTCCAATATGTCTCAGTTCTCGTCCCCTGGTACTCGGTTGCAACATTCCACACGCTTTACTAACACTCTCCCGACTTGGAGAGTCAGTGCCTTTAACCTCCTGTTTGGCCCATTTGCAATTTCTGAGGAAGATGAACAGGAATAGGGAGAACCAATGAGAGACTATCTGGAGGTGTCTGGACGCGCAAATTTAACTCTCATTTCCCACCAGGAAGAGGAATTAACCAAAGGCTCAGCGTGCCGTGCCGGAACCAGATTAGGGCCTGAAGCAATCCTGCGGTGTTGCGGCCAGCTCACAAGAAAGCGAGTTGAAGAAAGGAGCTCAGGGGCACTGTAATTCACAAACCTGCACAGTTATAAATGACAGCTATCGTCCAAAAATATACTGAAGTAAGGCTGCCAATGGGACTTGAAAGCGGGGCAGAATTGCAGGAAACCGATTTCAGGAGGTAGACTGGAATTGCATTTAAAGCATAGGAAAAGAGGCAGAACGTCCACAATGATGCACTTGGACAAAAAGGGCGTATGCGTTTTTTCCTGAATATATTCAGGAAAAAACGCATACGCCCTTTTTGGCCAACCAAGCAAGCTTGCAAAGGAAATCTGCACTACAATGAAGAATCACTTCCCCTCGGTCAAAAGGGCCATCTGAAAAAAGTGTAAAATCCAGAAAGGCAGGACAGGCCATGGAGAACTGGGAGCCTTGTTATTCTGATGGGCGGGATGTAAATTGCCAAGAGCCACTTGGGAGAAGTGTATGGTGTTTCCTGAAACATCTAAAAAACAAAGCAACAGAGCCTAGGGCACTTCCACTTATGGTCCTATAGCTTAGGGAAATTAAAATCAAAAAGACACAGCCACCCCAAAGTTTGGGACGGCTCTGTTTACAAGAACCTCGTTTACGGTACAAGTTCAATATCGCAGAAAGTGAAAAATGGATAAAGAAGTTGTGGTACTTACGTACAATGCAATATCACTCAGCAATGAAATCTATGTCATCAGGCCCGTAGCAGCATAATGAGTGGATTCAGGTATGATGATTCTAACTGAAATAAGTCACACAGAAAAAGAAACATCATAAGATATCACTAATACACGGGATGTAAACTTGGCTACACAGGAACTGGATTACAAAACAGAACAGGGTCTCAAATTTAGAAAACCAACTTATGCTTGCTTAAGGGGAAAGGTGAGTTGGGGTGCTGCATAAAACCAGAGATTTAAATGAACACAGATAAAGTTCCTTAAGCCAAATATGGAATAGACAAGAACTACTCCTTGCTCAACGAAATGGACTCAACACCCCATATTAAACGCCTAAGAATGTACCTGACTAGTAAGTATCTTAAAACCTATGGATTGCTATGTCTCTGAAAGAAAATCAAGCGTGTGTACAGGGGCATAAACGCAGCAGTGATAGGATTGGAGAGCTTCGGTGAGCAAATGAAGACCCTTTGAAGTCATATTGCATGGTACCCATTCCACGGGTCTCAACTCTCAAGGTTTAAGGGATTCTGCCTTCAGGTAAAACATGCACGTGGAACCCAGAGTATGATCAACCGTGTGATCGGGAGATGTGTTCCAATATGTCTCAGTTCTCGTCCCCTGGTACTCGGTTGCAACATTCCAGACGCTTTACTAACACTCTCCCGACTTGGAGAGTCAGTGCCTTTAACCTCCTGTTTGGCCCATTTGCAATTTCTGAGGAAGATGAACAGGAATAGGGAGAACCAATGAGAGACTAGCTGGAGGTGTCTGGACGCGCAAATTTAACTCTCATTTCCCACCAGGAAGAGGAATTAACCAAAGGCTCAGCGTGCCGTGCCGGAACCAGATTAGGGCCTGAAGCAATCCTGCGGTGTTGCGGCCAGCTCACAAGAAAGCGAGTTGAAGAAAGGAGCTCAGGGGCACTGTAATTCACAAACCTGCACAGTTATAAATGACAGCTATCGTCCAAAAATATACTGAAGTAAGGCTGCCAAGAGTACTTGAAAGCGGGGCAGAATTGCAGGAAACCGATTTCAGGAGGTAGACTGGAATTGCATTTAAAGCATAGGAAAAGAGGCAGAACGTCCACAATGATGCACTTGGACAAAAAGGGCGTATGCGTTTTTTCCTGAATATATTCAGGAAAAAACGCATACGCCCTTTTTGGCCAACCAAGCAAGCTTGCAAAGGAAATCTGCACTACAATGAAGTCTCACTTCCCCCCGGTCAAAAGGGCCATCTGAAAAAAGTGTAAAATCCAGAAAGGCAGGACAGGCCATGGAGAACTGGGAGCCTTGTTATGCTGATGGGCGGGATGTAAATTGCCAACAGCCACTGGGAAGAAGTGTATGGTGCTCCTGAAACATCTAAAAAACTAAGCAACGGAGCCTAGGGTACTTCCACTTATGGTCCTATAGCTTAGGGAAACTAAAATCAAAAAGACACAGCCACCCCAAAGTTTGGGACGGCTCTGTATACAAGAACCTCGTTTACGGTACAAGTTCAATATCGCAGAAAGCGAAAAATTGATAAAGAAGTTGTGGTACTTACGTACAATGCAATATCACTCAGCAATGAAATGTATGTCATCAGGCCCGTAGCAGCATAATGAGTGGATTCAGTTATGATGATTCTAACTGAAATAAGTCACACAGAAAAAGAAACATCATAAGATATCACTAATACACGGGATATAAACTTGGCTACACAGGAACTGGATTACAAAACAGAACAGGGTCTCAAATTTAGAAAACCAACTTATGCTTGCTTAAGGGGAAAGGTGAGTTGGGGTGCTGCATAAAACCAGAGATTGAAATGAGCACAGATAAAGTTCCTTAAGCCAAATATGGTATAGACAAGCGCTACTCCTTGCTCAACAAAATGGACTCAACACCCCATATTAAACGCCTAAGAATGTACCTGACTAGTAAGTATCTTAAAATCTATGGATTGCTATGTCTCCGAAAGAGAATCAAGCATGTGTACAGGGGCATAAACGCAGCAGTGATAGGATTGGAGAGGTTCGGTGAGCAAATGAAGACCCTTTGAAGTCATATTGCATGGTACCCATTCCACAGGTCTCAACTCTCCAGGTTTAAGGGATTCTTCCTTCAGCTAAAACGTGCATGTGTAACCCAGAGTATGATCAACCGTGTGATCAGCAGACGTGTTCCAATATGTCTCAGTTCTCGTCCCCTGGTACTCCGGTGCAACATTCCAGACGCTTTACTAACACTCTCCCGACTTGGAGAGTCAGTGCCTTTAACCTCCTGTTTCGCCCAGTTTGCAATTTCTGCGGAAGATGAACAGGAATAGGGAGAACCAATGATAGACTAGCTGGAGGTGTCTGGACGGGCAAATTTAACTCTCATTTCCCACCAGGAAGAGGAATTAACCAAAGGCTTAGCATGCCGTGCCGGAACCAGATTAGGGCCTGAAGCAATCCTGCGGTGTTGCGGCCAGCTCCCAAGAAAGCGAGTTGAAGAAAGGAGCTCAGGGGCACTGTAATTCACAAACCTGCAGAGTTATAAATGACAGCTATCGTCCACAAATATACTGAAGTAAGGCTGCCAAGAAGACATGAAAGCGGGGCAGAATTGCAGGAATCCGATTTCAGGAGGTAGACTGGAATTGCATTTAAAGTATAGGAAAAGAGGCAGAAGTCAACAATGATACACTTGGCCAATATATATTCAGGAAATATATTCAGAATATATTCAGGAAAAAATGCATACACACTTTTTGGCCAACCAAGCAAGCTTGCAAAGGAAATCTGCACTACAATGAAGTCTCACTTCCCCCCGGTCAAAAGGGTCATCTGAAAAAAGTGTAAAATCCAGAAAGGCAGGACAGGCCATGGAGAACTGGGAGCCTTGTTATGCTGATGGGCGGGAAGTAAATTGCCAAGAGCCACTCGGGAAAAGTGTATGGTGTTTCCTGAAACATCTAAAAAACAAAGCAACAGAGCCTAGGGCACTTCCACTTATGATCCTATAGCTTAGGGAAATTAAAATCAAAAAGACACAGCCACCCCAAAATTTGGGACTGCTCTGTTTACAAGAACCTCGTTTATGGTACAAGTTTAATATCGCAGAAAGCCAAAAACGGATAAAGAAATTGTGGTACTTACGTACAATGCAATATCACTCAACAATGAAATCTATGTCATCAGGCCCGTAGCAGCATAATGAGTGGATTCAGGTATGATGATTCTAACTGAAATAACTCACACAGAAAAAGAAACATCGTAAGATATCACTAATACACGGAATGTAAACTTGGCTACACAGGAACTGATTACAAAACACAACAGGGTCTCAAATTTAGAAAACCAACTTATGCTTGCTTAAGGGGAAAGGTGAGTTGGGGTGCTGCATAAAACCAGAGATTGAAATGAGCACAGATAATGTTCCTTAAGCCAAATATGGAATAGACAAGAGCTACTCCTTGCTCAACGAAATGGACTCAACACACCATATTAAACGCCTAAGAATGTACCTGACTAGTTAGTATCTTAAAACCTATGGATTGCTATATCTCCGAAAGAGAATCAAGCATGTGTACAGGGTCATAATTGTAGCAGTGATAGGATTGGAAAGGTTCGGTGAGCAAATGAAGACTCTTTGAAGTCATATTGCATGGTACCCATTCCACAGGTCTCAACTCTCCAGGTTTAAGGGATTCTGCCTTCAGCTAAAACATACATGTGGAACCCAGAGTATGATCAACCATGTGATCGGGAGACGTGTTCCGATATGTCTCAGTTCTCGTCCCCTGGTACTCGGGTGCAACATTCCAGACGCTTTACTAACACTCTCCCGACTTGGAGAGTCAGTGCCTTTAACCTCCTGTTTGGCCCAGTTTGCAATTTCTGCGGAAGATGAACAGGAATAGGGAGAACCAATGAGAGACTAGCTGGAGGTGTCTGGACGGGCAAATTTAACTCTCATTTCCCACCAGGAAGAGGAATTAACCAAAGGCTCAGTGTGCCGTGCCGGAACCAGATTAGGGCCTGAAGCAATCCTGCGGTGTTGCGGCCAGCTCACAAGAAAGCGAGTTGAAGAAAGGAGCTCAGGGGCACTGTAATTCACAAACCTGCAGAGTTATAAATGACAGCTATCGTCCAAAAATATACTGAAGTAAGGCTGCCAAGAGGACTTGAAAACGGGGCAGAATTGCAGGAAACCGATTTCAGGAGGTAGACTGGAATTGCATTTAAAGCATAGGAAAAGAGGCAGAACGTCCACAATGATGCACTTGGCCAAGAAGTGCATATGCGTTTTTTCCTGAATATATTCAGGAAAAAACGCATACGCCCTTTTTGGCCAACCAAGCAAGCTTGCAAAGGAAATCTGCACTACAATGAAGTCTCACTTCCCCCCGGTCAAAAGGGCCATCTGAAAAAAGTGTAAAATCCAGAAAGGCAGGACAGGCCATGGAGAACTGGGAAGCTTGTTATGCTGATGGGCGGGATGCAAATTGCCAACAGCCACTCGGAAGAAACGTATGGTGCTTCCTGAAACATCTAAAAAACATAGCAGCGGAGCCTAGGGCACTTCCACTTATGGTCCTATAGCTTAGGGAAATTAAAATCAAAAAGACACAGCCACCCCAAAGTTTGGGATGGCTCTGTTTACAAGAACCTCGTTTACGGTACAAGTTCAATATCGCAGAAAGTGAAAAATGGATAAACAAGTTGTGGTACTTACGTACAATGCAATATCACTCAGCAATGAAATCTACGTCATCAGGCCCATAGCAGCATAATGAGTGGATTCAGGTATGATGATTCTACCTGAAATAAGTCACACAGAAAAAGAAACATCATAAGATATCACTAATACACGGAATGTAAACTTGGCTACACAGGAACTGGATTACAAAACAGAACAGGGTCTCAAATTTAGAAAACCAACTTATGCTTGCTTAAGGGGAAAGGTGAGTTGGGGTGCTGCATAAAACCAGAGATTGAAATGAGCACAGATAAAGTTCCTTAAGCCAAATATGGTATAGACTAGAACTACTCCTTGCTCAACGAAATGGACACAACACCCCATATTAAACGCCTAAGAATGTACCTGACTAGTAAGTATCTTAAAACCTATGCACTGCTATGTCTCTGAAAGAAAATCAAGCGTGTGTACAGGGGAATAAACGCAGCAGTGATAGGATTGGAGAGGTTCGGTGAGCAAATGAAGACCCTTTGAAGTCATATTGCATGGTACCCATTCCACGGGTCTCAACTCTCCAGGATTAAGGGATTCTTCCTTCAGCTAAAACATGCACGTGGAACCCAGAGTATGATCAACCGTGTGATCGGGAGACGTGTTCCAATATGTCTCAGTTCTCGTCCCCTGGTACTCGGGTGCAACGTTCCAGACGCTTTACTAACACTCTCCCGACTTGGAGAGTCAGTGCCTTTAACCTCCTGTTTGGCCCAGTTTGCAATTTCTGCGGAAGATGAACAGGAATAGGGAGAACCAATGAGAGACTAGCTGGAGGTGTCTGGACAGGCAAATTTAACTCTCATTTCCCACCAGGAAGAGGAATTAACCAAAGGCTCAGCGTGCCGTGCCGGAACCAGATTAGGGCCTGAAGCAATCCTGCGGTGTTGCGGCCAGCTCACAAGAAAGCGAGTTGAAGAAAGGAGCTCAGGGGCACTGTAATTCACAAACCTGCAGAGTTATAAATGACAGGTATCGTCCAAAAATATACTGAAGTAAGGCTGCCAAGAGGACTTGAAAGCGGGGCAGAATTGCAGGAAACCGATTTCAGGAGGTAGACTGGAATTGCATTTAAAGCATAGGAAAAGAGGCAGAACGTCCACAATGATGCACTTGGCCAAAAAGAGCGTATGCGTTTTTTCCTGAATATATTCAGGAAAAAACGCATACGCCCTTTTTGGCCAACCAAGCAAGCTTGCAAAGGAAATCTGCACTACAATGAAGTCTCACTTCCCCCCGGTCAAAAGGGCCATCTGAAAAAAGTGTAAAATCCAGAAAGGCAGGACAGGCCATGGAGAACTGGGAGCCTTGTTATGCTGATGGGCGGGATGTAAATTGCCAACAGCCACTCGGGAGAGGTGTATGGTGTTTCCTGAAACATCTAAAAAACAAAGCAACAGAGCCTAGGGCACTTCCACATATGGTCCTATAGCTTAGGGAAATTAAAATCAAAAAGACACAGCCACCCCAAAGTTTGGGACGGCTCTGTTTACAAGAACCTCATTTACGGTTAAGGTTCAATATCGCAGAAAGTGAAAAATGGATAAAGAAGTTGTGGTACTTACTTTCAATGCAATATCACTCAGCAATGAAATCTATGTCATCAGGCCCGTAGCAGCATAATGAGTGGATTCAGGTATGATGATTCTAACTGAAATAAGTCACACAGAAAAAGAAACATCATAAGATATCACTAATTCACGGAATGTAAACTTGGCTACACAAGAACTGGATTACAAATCAGAACAGGGTCTCAAATTTAGAAAACCAACTTATGCTTGCTTAAGCGAAAAGGTGAGTTGGGGTGCTGCATCAAACCAGAGATTGAAATGAGCACAGATAAAGTTCCTTAAGCCAAATATGGAATAGACAAGAACTACTCCTTGCTCAACGAAATGGACTGAACATCACATATTAAACGCCTAAGAATGTACCTGACTAGTAAGTATCTTAAAACCTATGGATTGCTATGTCTCTGAAAGAAAATGAAGCATGTATACAGGGGCATAAACGCAGCAGTGATAGGATTGGAGAGGTTCAGTGAGCAAATGAAGACCCTTTGAAGTCATATTGCATGGTACCCATTCCACGGGTCTCAATTCTCCAGGTTTAAGGGATTCTTCCTTCAGCTAAAACATGCACGTGGAACCCAGAGTATGATCAACCGTGTGATTGGGAGACGTGTTCCAATATGTCTCAGATCTCGTCCCCTGGTACTTGGGTGCAATGTTCCAGACGCTTTACTAACACTCTCCCGACTTGGAGAGTCAGTGCCTTTAACCTCCTGTTTGGCCCAGTTTGCAATTTCTGCGGAAGATGAACAGGAATAGGGAGAACCAATGAAAGACTAGCTGGACGTGTCTGGACAGGCAAATTTAACTCTCATTTCCCACCAGGAAGAGGAATTAACCAAAGGCTCAGTGTGCCGTGCCAGAGCCACATCAGGGCCTGAAGCACTCATGTGGTGTTGCGGCCAGCTCACAAGAAAGCGAGTTGAAGAAAGGAGCTCAGGGGCACTGTAATTCACAAACCTGCAGACTTATAAATGACAGCTATCGTCCAAAAATATACTGAAGTAAGGCTGCCAAGAGGACTTGAAAGCGGGGCAGAATTGCAGGAAATCGATTTCAGGAGGTAGACTGGAATTGCATGTAAAGCATAGGAAAAGAGGCAGAACGTGGAGAATGATGCACTTGGCCAAAAAGGACGTATGCGTTTTTTCCTGAATATATTCAGGAAAAAACGCATACGCACTTTTTGGCCAACCAAGCAAGCTTGTAAAGGAAATCTGCACTACAATGAAGTCTCACTTCCCCCCGGTCAAAAGGGCTTTCTGAAAAAAGTGTAAAATCCAGAAAGTCAGGACAGGCCATGGAGAACTGGGAGCCTTGTTATGCTGATGGGCGGGATGTAAATTGCCAACAGCCACTTGGGAGAAGTGTATGGTGTTTCCTGAAACATCTAAAAAACAAAGCAACGGAGCCTAGGGCACTTCACTTATGGTCCTATAGCTTAGGGAAATTAAAACCAAAAAGACAGAGCCACCCCAAAGTTTGGGACGGCTCTGTTTACAAGAACCCCGTTTATGGTACAAGTTCAATATCGCAGAAACTGAAAAATGAATAAAAATTGTGGTACTTACGTACAATGCAATATCACTCAGCAATGAAATCTATGTCATCAGGCCCGTAGCAGCATAATGAGTGGATTCACGTATGATGATTCTAATTGAAATAACTCACACAGAAAAAGAAACATCATAAGATATGACTAATACACGGAATGTAAACTTGGCTACACAGGAACTGATTACAAAACAAAACAGGGTCTCAAATTTAGAAAACCAACTTATGCTTGCTTAAGGGGAAAGGTGAGTTGGGGTGCTGCATAAAACCAGAGATTGAAATGAGCACAGATAAAGTTCCTTAAGCCTAATATGGAATAGACAAGAGCTATTCCTTGCTCAACGAAATGGACTCAACACACCATATTAAACGCCTAAGAATGTACCTGACTAGTAAGTATCTTAAAACCTATGGATTGCTATGTCTCCGAAAGAGAATCAAGCGTGTGTACAGGGGCATAAATGTAGCAGTGATAGGAATGGAAAGGTTCGGTGAGCAAATGAAGACCCTTTGAAGTCATATTGCATGGTACCCATTCCACAGGTCTCAACTCTCCAGGTTTAAGGGATTCTGCCTTCAGCTAAAACATGCATGTGGAACCCAGAGTATGATCAACCGTGTGATCGGGAGACGTGTTCCGATATGTCTCAGTTCTCGTCCCCTGGTACTCGGGTGCCACATTCCAGACCCTTTACTAACACTCTCCCGACTTGGAGAGTCAGTGCCTTTAACCTCCTGTTTGGCCCAGTTTGCAATTTCTGCGGAAGATGAACAGGAATAGGGAGAACCAATGAGAGACTAGCTGGAGGTGTCTGGACGGGCAAATTTAACTCTCATTTCCCACCAGGAAGAGGAATTAACCAAAGGCTCAGCGTGCCGTGCCGGAACCAGATTAGGGCCTGAAGCAATCCTGCGGTGTTGCGGCCAGCTCACAAGAAAGCAAGTTGAAGAAAGGAGCTCAGGGGCACTGTAATTCACAAACCTGCAGAGTTATAAATGACAGCTATCGTCCAAAAATATACTGAAGTAAGGCTGCCAAGAGGACTTGAAAGCGGGGCAGAATTGCAGGAAACCGATTTCAGGAGGTAGACTGCAATTGCATTTAAAGCATAGGAAAAGAGGCAGAACGTCCACAATGATGCACTTGGCCAAAAAGGGCGTATGCGTTTTTTCCTGAATATATTCAGGAAAAAACGCATACGCCCATTTTGGCCAACCAAGCAAGCTTGCAAAGGAAATCTGCACTACAATGAAGTCTCACTTCCCCCCGGTCAAAAGGGCCTTCTGAAAAAAGTGTAAAATCCAGAAAGTCAGGACAGGCCATGGAGAACTGGGAGCCTTGTTATGCTGATGGGCGGGATGTAAATTGCCAACAGCCACTTGGGAGAAGTGTATGGTGTTTCCTGAAACATCTAAAAAAAAAGCAACAGAGCCTAGGGCACTTCCACTTATGGAACTATAGCTTAGGGAAATTAAAATCAAAAAGACACAGCCACCCCAAAGTTTGGGACGGCTCTGTTTACAAGAACCTCATTTACGGTTAAGGTTCAATATCGCAGAAACTGAAAAATGGATAAAGAAGTTGTGGTACTTACGTACAATGCAATATCACTCAGCAATGAAATCTATGTCATCAGGCCCATAGCAGCATAATGAGTGGATTCAGGTATGATGATTCTAACTGAAATAAGTCACACAGAAAAAGAAACATCATAAGATACCACTAATACACGGAATGTAAACTTGGGTACACAGGAACTGGATTACAAAACAGAACAGGGTCTCAAATTTAGAAAACCAACTTATGCTTGCTTAAGGGGAAAGGTGAGTTGGGGTGCTGCATAAAACCAGAGATTGAAATGAGCACAGATAAAGTTCCTTAAGCCAAATATGGAATAGACAAGAACTAATCCTTGCTCAACGAAATGGACTCAACACCCCATATTAAACGCCTAAGAATGTACCTGACTAGTAAGTATCTTAAAACCTATGGATTGCTATGTCTCTGAAAGGAAATCAAGCGTGTGTACAGGGGCATAAACGCAGCAGTGATAGGATTGGAGAGGTTCGGTGAGCAAATGAAGACCCTTTGAAGTCATATTGCATGGTACCCATTCCACGGGTCTCAACTCTCCAGGTTTAAGGGATTCTTCCTTCAGCTAAAACATGCACGTGGAACCCAGAGTATGATCAACCGTGTGATCGGGAGACGTGTTCCAATATGTCTCAGTTCTCGTCCCCTGGTACTCGGGTGCAACATTCCAGACGCTTTACTAACACTCTCTCGACGTGGAGAGTCAGTGCCTTTAACCTCCTGTTTGGCCCATTTGCAATTTCTGAGGAAGATGAACAGGAATAGGGAGAACCAATGAGAGACTAGGTGGAGGTGTCTGGACGGGCAAATTTAACTCTCATTTCCCACCAGGAAGAGGAATTAACCAAAGGCTCAGCGTGCCGTGCCGGAACCAGATTAGGGCCTGAAGCAATCCTGCGGTGTTGCGGCCAGCTCACAAGAAAGCGAGTTGAAGAAAGGAGCTCAGGGGCACTGTAATTCACAAACCTGCAGAGTTATAAATGACAGCTATCGTCCAAAAATATACTGAAGTAAGGCTGCCAAGAGGACTTGAAAGCGGGGCAGAATTGCAGGAAACCGATTTCAGGAGGTAGACTGGAATTGCATTTAAAGCATAGGAAAAGAGGCAGAACGTCCACAATGATGCACTTGGCCAAAAAGGGCGTATGCATTTTTTCCTGAATATATTCAGGAAAAAACGCATACGCGCTTTTCGGACAACCAGGCAAGCTTGCAAAGGAAATCTGCACTACAATGAAGTCTCACTTCCCCCCGGTCAAAAGGGTCATCTGAAAAAAGTGTAAAATCCAGAAAGGCAGGACAGGCCATGGAGAACTGGGAACCTTGTTATGCTGATGGGCGGGATGTAAATTGCCAACAGCCACTTGGGAGAAGTGTATGGTGTTTCCTGAAACATCTAAAAAACAAAGCCACAGAGCCTAGGGCACTTCCACTTATGGTCCTATAGCTTAGGGAAATTAAAATCAAAAAGACACAGCCACCCCAAAGTTTGGGACGGCTCTGTTTACAAGAACCCCGTTTATGGTACAAGTTCAATATCGCAGAAACTGAAAAATGAATAAAAATTGTGGTACTTACGTACAATGCAATATCACTCAGCAATGAAATCTATGTCATCAGGCCCGTAGCAGCATAATGAGTGGATTCAGGTATGATGATTCTAACTGAAATAACTCACACAGAAAAAGAAACATCATAAGATATCACTAATACACGGAATGTAAACTTGGCTACACAGGAACTGATTACAAAACAAAACAGGGTCTCTAATTTAGAAAACCAACATATGCTTGCTTAAGGGGAAAGGTGAGTTGGGGTGCTGCATAAAACCAGAGATTGAAATGAGCACAGATAAAGTTCCTTAAGCCAAATATGGTATAGACAAGAGCTACTCCTTGCTCAACGAAATGGACTCAACACCCCATATTAAACGCCTAAGAATGTACCTGACTAGTAAGTATCTTAAAACCTATGCACTGCTATGTCTCTGAAAGAAAATCAAGCGTGTGTACAGGGGCATAAACGCAGCAGTGATAGGATTGGAGAGGTTCGGTGAGCAAATGAAGACCCTTTGAAGTCATATTGCATGGTACCCATTCCACGGGTCTCAACTCTCCAGGTTTAAGGGATTCTGCCTTCAGCTAAAACATGCATGTGGAACCCAGAGTATGATCAACCGTGTGATCGGCAGACGTGTTCCAATATGTCTCAGTTCTCGTCCCCTGGTACTCGGTTGCAACATTCCACACGCTTTACTAACACTCTCCCGACTTGGAGAGTCAGTGCCTTTAACCTCCTGTTTGGCCCATTTGCAATTTCTGAGGAAGATGAACAGGAATAGGGAGAACCAATGAGAGACTATCTGGAGGTGTCTGGACGCGCAAATTTAACTCTCATTTCCCACCAGGAAGAGGAATTAACCAAAGGCTCAGCGTGCCGTGCCGGAACCAGATTAGGGCCTGAAGCAATCCTGCGGTGTTGCGGCCAGCTCACAAGAAAGCGAGTTGAAGAAAGGAGCTCAGGGGCACTGTAATTCACAAACCTGCACAGTTATAAATGACAGCTATCGTCCAAAAATATACTGAAGTAAGGCTGCCAATGGGACTTGAAAGCGGGGCAGAATTGCAGGAAACCGATTTCAGGAGGTAGACTGGAATTGCATTTAAAGCATAGGAAAAGAGGCAGAACGTCCACAATGATGCACTTGGACAAAAAGAGCGTATGCGTTTTTTCCTGAATATATTCAGGAAAAAACGCATACGCCCTTTTTGGCCAACCAAGCAAGCTTGCAAAGGAAATCTGCACTACAATGAAGAATCACTTCCCCCCGGTCAAAAGGGCCATCTGAAAAAAGTGTAAAATCCAGAAAGGCAGGACAGGCCATGGAGAACTGGGAGCCTTGTTATTCTGATGGGCGGGATGTAAATTGCCAAGAGCCACTTGGGAGAAGTGTATGGTGTTTCCTGAAACATCTAAAAAACAAAGCAACAGAGCCTAGGGCACTTCCACTTATGGTCCTATAGCTTAGGGAAATTAAAATCAAAAAGACACAGCCACCCCAAAGTTTGGGACGGCTCTGTTTACAAGAACCTCGTTTACGGTACAAGTTCAATATCGCAGAAAGTGAAAAATGGATAAAGAAGTTGTGGTACTTACGTACAATGCAATATCACTCAGCAATGAAATCTATGTCATCAGGCCCGTAGCAGCATAATGAGTGGATTCAGGTATGATGATTCTAACTGAAATAAGTCACACAGAAAAAGAAACATCATAAGATATCACTAATACACGGGATGTAAACTTGGCTACACAGGAACTGGATTACAAAACAGAACAGGGTCTCAAATTTAGAAAACCAACTTATGCTTGCTTAAGGGGAAAGGTGAGTTGGGGTGCTGCATAAAACCAGAGATTTAAATGAACACAGATAAAGTTCCTTAAGCCAAATATGGAATAGACAAGAACTACTCCTTGCTCAACGAAATGGACTCAACACCCCATATTAAACGCCTAAGAATGTACCTGACTAGTAAGTATCTTAAAACCTATGGATTGCTATGTCTCTGAAAGAAAATCAAGCGTGTGTACAGGGGCATAAACGCAGCAGTGATAGGATTGGAGAGCTTCGGTGAGCAAATGAAGACCCTTTGAAGTCATATTGCATGGTACCCATTCCACGGGTCTCAACTCTCAAGGTTTAAGGGATTCTGCCTTCAGGTAAAACATGCACGTGGAACCCAGAGTATGATCAACCGTGTGATCGGGAGATGTGTTCCAATATGTCTCAGTTCTCGTCCCCTGGTACTCGGTTGCAACATTCCACACGCTTTACTAACACTCTCCCGACTTGGAGAGTCAGTGCCTTTAACCTCCTGTTTGGCCCATTTGCAATTTCTGCGGAAGATGAACAGGAATAGGGAGAACCAATGAGAGACTAGCTGGAGGTGTCTGGACAGGCAAATTTAACTCTCATTTCCCACCAGGAAGAGGAATTAACCAAAGGCTCAGCGTGCCGTGCCGGAACCAGATTAGGGCCTGAAGCAATCCTGCGGTGTTGCGACCAGCTCACAAGAAAGCGAGTTGAAGAAAGGAGCTCAGGGGCACTGTAATTCACAAACCTGCACAGTTATAAATGACAGCTATCGTCCAAAAATATACTGAAGTAAGGCTGCCAAGAGGACTTGAAAGCGGGGCAGAATTGCAGGAAACCGATTTCAGGAGGTAGACTGGAATTGCATTTAAAGCATAGGAAGAGAGGCAGAACGTCGACAATGATGCACTTGGCCAAAAAGGGCGTATGCGTTTTTTCCTGAATATATTCAGGAAAAAACGCATACGCACTTTTTGGCCAACCAAGCAAGCTTGCAAAGGAAATCTGCACTACAATGAAGAATCACTTCCCCCCGGTCAAAAGGGCCATCTGAAAAAAGTGTAAAATCCAGAAAGGCAGGACAGGCCATGGAGAACTGGGAGCCTTGTTATGCTGATGGGCGGGATGTAAATTGCCAAGAGCCACTAGGGAGAGGTGTATGGTGTTTCCTGAAACATCTAAAAAACAAAGCAACAGAGCCTAGGGCACTTCCACTTATGGTCCTATAGCTTAGGGAAATTAAAATCAAAAAGACACAGCCACCCCAAAGTTTGGGACGGCTCTGTTTACAAGAACCTCGTTTACGGGACAAGTTCAATAGCGCAGAAAGTGAAAAATGAATAAAGAAATTGTGGTACTTACTTTCAATGCAATATCACTCAGAAATGAAATCTATGTCATCAGGCCCATAGTAGCATAATGAGTGGATTCAGGTATGATGATTCTAACTGAAATAAGTCACACAGAAAAAGAAACATCATAAGATATCACTAATACACAGGATGTAAACTTGGCTACACAGGAACTGGATTACAAAACACAACAGGGTCTCAAATTTAGAAAACCAACTTATGCTTGCTTAAGGGGAAAGGTGAGTTGGGGTGCTGCATAAAACCAGAGATTGAAATGAGCACAGATAAAGTTCCTTAAGCCAAATATGGAATAGACAAGAACTACTCCTTGCTCAACGAAATGGACTCAACACCCCATATTAAACGCCTAAGAATGTACCTGACTAGTAAGTATCTTAAAACCTATGGATTGCTATGTCTCTGAAAGAAAATCAAGCGTGTGTACAGGGGCATAAACGCAGCAGTGATAGGATTGGAGAGGTTCGGTGAGCAAATGAAGACCCTTTGAAGTCATATTGCATGGTACCCATTCCACGGGTCTCAACTCTCCAGGTTTAAGGGATTCTGCCTTCAGCTAAAACATGCATGTGGAACCCAGAGTATGATCAACCGTGTGATCGGGAGACATGTTCCAATATGTCTCAGTTCTTGTCACCTGGTACTTGGGTGCAACGTTCCAGACGCTTTACTAACACTCTCCCGACTTGGAGAGTCAGTGCCTTTAACCTCATGTTTGGCCCAGTTTGCAATTTCTGCGGAAGATGAACAGGAATAGGGAGAACCAATGAGAGACTAGCTGGAGGTGTCTGGACGGGCAAATTTAACTCTCATTTCCCACCAGGAAGAGGAATTAACCAAAGGCTCAGCGTGCCGTGCCGGAACCAGATTAGGGCCTGAAGCAATCCTGCGGTGTTGCGGCCAGCTCCCAAGAAAGCGAGTTGAAGAAAGGAGCTCAGGGGCACTGTAATTCACAAACCTGCAGAGTTATAAATGACAGCTATCATCCAAAATTATACTGAAGTAAGGCTGCCAAGAGTACTTGAAAGCGGGGCAGAATTGCAGGAAACCGATTTCAGGAGGTAGACTGGAATTGCATTTAAAGCATAGGAAAAGAGGCAGAACGTCCACAATGATGCACTTGGACAAAAAAGGCGTATGCGTTTTTTCCTGAATATATTCAGGAAAAAACGCATACGCCCTTTTTGGCCAACCAAGCAAGCTTGCAAAGGAAATCTGCACTACAATGAAGTCTCACTTCCCCCCGGTCAAAAGGGCCATCTGAAAAAAGTGTAAAATCCAGAAAGGCAGGACAGGCCATGGAGAACTGGGAGCCTTGTTATGCTGATGGGCGGGATGTAAATTGCCAACAGCCACTGGGAAGAAGTGTATGGTGCTCCTGAAACATCTAAAAAACTAAGCAACGGAGCCTAGGGTACTTCCACTTATGGTCCTATAGCTTAGGGAAACTAAAATCAAAAAGACACAGCCACCCCAAAGTTTGGGACGGCTCTGTATACAAGAACCTCGTTTACGGTACAAGTTCAATATCGCAGAAAGCGAAAAATTGATAAAGAAGTTGTGGTACTTACGTACAATGCAATATCACTCAGCAATGAAATGTATGTCATCAGGCCCGTAGCAGCATAATGAGTGATTCAGGTATGATGATTCTAACTGAAATAACTCACACAGAAAAAGAAACATCATAAGATATCACTAATACACGGAATGTAAACTTGGCTACACAGGAACTGGATTACAAAACAGAACAGGGTCTCAAATTTAGAAAACCAACTTATGCTTGCTTAAGGGGAAAGGTGAGTTGGGGTGCTGCATAAAACCAGAGATTGAAATGAGCACAGATAAAGTTCCTTAAGCCAAATATGGTATAGACTAGAACTACTCCTTGCTCAACGAAATGGACTCAACACCCCATATTAAACGCCTAAGAATGTACCTGACTAGTAAGTATCTTAAAACCTATGCACTGCTATGTCTCTGAAAGAAAATCAAGCGTGTGTACAGGGGCATAAACGCAGCAGTGATAGGATTGGAGAGGTTCGGTGAGCAAATGAAGACCCTTTGAAGTCATATTGCATGGTACCCATTCCACGGGTCTCAACTCTCCAGGTTTAAGGGATTCTGCCTTCAGCTAAAACATGCATGTGGAACCCAGAGTATGATCAACCGTGTGATCGGGAGACGTGTTCCAATATGTCTCAGTTCTCGTCCCCTGGTACTCGGTTGCAACATTCCACACGCTTTACTAACACTCTCCCGACTTGGAGAGTCAGTGCCTTTAACCTCCTGTTTGGCCCATTTGCAATTTCTGAGGAAGATGAACAGGAATAGGGAGAACCAATGAGAGACTATCTGGAGGTGTCTGGACGCGCAAATTTAACTCTCATTTCCCACCAGGAAGAGGAATTAACCAAAGGCTCAGCGTGCCGTACCGGAACCAGATTAGGGCCTGAAGCAATCCTGCGGTGTTGCGGCCAGCTCACAAGAAAGCGAGTTGAAGAAAGGAGCTCAGGGGCACTGTAATTCACAAACCTGCACAGTTATAAATGACAGCTATCGTCCAAAAATATACTGAAGTAAGGCTGCCAATGGGACTTGAAAGCGGGGCAGAATTGCAGGAAACCGATTTCAGGAGGTAGACTGGAATTGCATTTAAAGCATAGGAAAAGAGGCAGAACGTCCACAATGATGCACTTGGACAAAAAGGGCGTATGCGTTTTTTCCTGAATATATTCAGGAAAAAACGCATACGCCCTTTTTGGCCAACCAAGCAAGCTTGCAAAGGAAATCTGCACTACAATGAAGAATCACTTCCCCCCGGTCAAAAGGGCCATCTGAAAAAAGTGTAAAATCCAGAAAGGCAGGACAGGCCATGGAGAACTGGGAGCCTTGTTATTCTGATGGGCGGGATGTAAATTGCCAAGAGCCACTTGGGAGAAGTGTATGGTGTTTCCTGAAACATCTAAAAAACAAAGCAACAGAGCCTAGGGCACTTCCACTTATGGTCCTATAGCTTTGGGAAATTAAAATCAAAAAGACACAGCCACCCCAAAGTTTGGGCCGGCTCTGTTTACAAGAACCTCGTTTACGGTACAAGTTCAATATCGCAGAAAGTGAAAAATGGATAAAGAAGTTGTGGTACTTACGTACAATGCAATATCACTCAGCAATGAAATCTATGTCATCAGGCCCGTAGCAGCATAATGAGTGGATTCAGGTATGATGATTCTAACTGAAATAAGTCACACAGAAAAAGAAACATCATAAGATATCACTAATACACGGGATGTAAACTTGGCTACACAGGAACTGGATTACAAAACAGAACAGGGTCTCAAATTTAGAAAACCAACTTATGCTTGCTTAAGGGGAAAGGTGAGTTGGGGTGCTGCATAAAACCAGAGATTTAAATGAACACAGATAAAGTTCCTTAAGCCAAATATGGAATAGACAAGAACTACTCCTTGCTCAACGAAATGGACTCAACACCCCATATTAAACGCCTAAGAATGTACCTGACTAGTAAGTATCTTAAAACCTATGGATTGCTATGTCTCTGAAAGAAAATCAAGCGTGTGTACAGGGGCATAAACGCAGCAGTGATAGGATTGGAGAGCTTCGGTGAGCAAATGAAGACCCTTTGAAGTCATATTGCATGGTACCCATTCCACGGGTCTCAACTCTCAAGGTTTAAGGGATTCTGCCTTCAGGTAAAACATGCACGTGGAACCCAGAGTATGATCAACCGTGTGATCGGGAGATGTGTTCCAATATGTCTCAGTTCTCGTCCCCTGGTACTCGGTTGCAACATTCCACACGCTTTACTAACACTCTCCCGACTTGGAGAGTCAGTGCCTTTAACCTCCTGTTTGGCCCATTTGCAATATCTGCGGAAGATGAACAGGAATAGGGAGAACCAATGAGAGACTAGCTGGAGGTGTCTGGACGCGCAAATTTAACTCTCATTTCCCACCAGGAAGAGGAATTAACCAAAGGCTCAGCGTGCCGTGCCGGAACCAGATTAGGGCCTGAAGCAATCCTGCGGTGTTGCGGCCAGCTCACAAGAAAGCGAGTTGAAGAAAGGAGCTCAGGGGCACTGTAATTCACAAACCTGCACAGTTATAAATGACAGCTATCGTCCAAAAATATACTGAAGTAAGGCTGCCAATGGGACTTGAAAGTGGGGCAGAATTGCAGGAAACCGATTTCAGGAGGTAGACTGGAATTGCATTTAAAGCATAGGAAAAGAGGCAGAACGTCCACAATGATGCACTTGGCCAAAAAGGGCGTATGCGTTTTTTCCTGAATATATTCAGGAAAAAACGCATACGCCCTTTTTGGCCAACCAAGCAAGCTTGCAAAGGAAATCTGCACTACAATGAAGAATCACTTCCCCCCGGTCAAAAGGGCCATCTGAAAAAAGTGTAAAATCCAGAAAGGCAGGACAGGCCATGGAGAACTGGGAGCCTTGTTATGCTGATGGGCGGGATGTAAATTGCCAAGAGCCACTCGGGAGAGGTGTATGGTGTTTCCTGAAACATCTAAAAAACAAAGCAACAGAGCCTAGGGCACTTCCACTTATGGTCCTATAGCTTAGGGAAATTAAAATCAAAAAGACACAGCCACCCCAAAGTTTGGGACGGCTCTGTTTACAAGAACCTCGTTTACGGGACAAGTTCAATAGCGCAGAAAGTGAAAAATGAATAAAGAAATTGTGGTACTTACTTTCAATGCAATATCACTCAGAAATGAAATCTATGTCATCAGGCCCATAGTAGCATAATGAGTGGATTCAGGTATGATGATTCTAACTGAAATAAGTCACACAGAAAAAGAAACATCATAAGATATCACTAATACACGGGATGTAAACTTGGCTACACAGGAACTGGATTACAAAACACAACAGGGTCTCAAATTTAGAAAACCAACTTATGCTTGCTTAAGGGGAAAGGTGAGTTGGGGTGCTGCATAAAACCAGAGATTGAAATGAGCACAGATAAAGTTCCTTAAGCCAAATATGGAATAGACAAGAACTACTCCTTGCTCAACGAAATGGACTCAACACCCCATATTAAACGCCTAAGAATGTACCTGACTAGTAAGTATCTTAAAACCTATGGATTGCTATGTCTCTGAAAGAAAATCAAGCGTGTGTACAGGGGCATAAACGCAGCAGTGATAGGATTGGAGAGGTTCGGTGAGCAAATGAAGACCCTTTGAAGTCATATTGCATGGTACCCATTCCACGGGTCTCAACTCTCCAGGTTTAAGGGATTCTGCCTTCAGCTAAAACATGCATGTGGAACCCAGAGTATGATCAACCGTGTGATCGGGAGACATGTTCCAATATGTCTCAGTTCTTGTCCCCTGGTACTTGGGTGCAACGTTCCAGACGCTTTACTAACACTCTCCCGACTTGGAGAGTCAGTGCCTTTAACCTCATGTTTGGCCCAGTTTGCAATTTCTGCGGAAGATGAACAGGAATAGGGAGAACCAATGAGAGACTAGCTGGAGGTGTCTGGACGGGCAAATTTAACTCTCATTTCCCACCAGGAAGAGGAATTAACCAAAGGCTCAGCGTGCCGTGCCGGAACCAGATTAGGGCCTGAAGCAATCCTGCGGTGTTGCGGCCAGCTCCCAAGAAAGCGAGTTGAAGAAAGGAGCTCAGGGGCACTGTAATTCACAAACCTGCAGAGTTATAAATGACAGCTATCATCCAAAATTATACTGAAGTAAGGCTGCCAAGAGTACTTGAAAGCGGGGCAGAATTGCAGGAAACCGATTTCAGGAGGTAGACTGGAATTGCATTTAAAGCATAGGAAAAGAGGCAGAACGTCCACAATGATGCACTTGGACAAAAAGGGCGTATGCGTTTTTTCCTGAATATATTCAGGAAAAAACGCATACGCCCTTTTTGGCCAACCAAGCAAGCTTGCAAAGGAAATCTGCACTACAATGAAGTCTCACTTCCCCCCGGTCAAAAGGGCCATCTGAAAAAAGTGTAAAATCCAGAAAGGCAGGACAGGCCATGGAGAACTGGGAGCCTTGTTATGCTGATGGGCGGGATGTAAATTGCCAACAGCCACTGGGAAGAAGTGTATGGTGCTCCTGAAACATCTAAAAAACTAAGCAACGGAGCCTAGGGTACTTCCACTTATGGTCCTATAGCTTAGGGAAACTAAAATCAAAAAGACACAGCCACCCCAAAGTTTGGGACGGCTCTGTATACAAGAACCTCGTTTACGGTACAAGTTCAATATCGCAGAAAGCGAAAAATTGATAAAGAAGTTGTGGTACTTACGTACAATGCAATATCACTCAGCAATGAAATGTATGTCATCAGGCCCGTAGCAGCATAATGAGTGGATTCAGTTATGATGATTCTAACTGAAATAAGTCACACAGAAAAAGAAACATCATAAGATATCACTAATACACGGAATGTAAACTTGGCTACACAGGAACTGGATTACAAAACAGAACAGGGTCTCAAATTTAGAAAACCAACTTATGCTTGCTTAAGGGGAAAGGTGAGTTGGGGTGCTGCATAAAACCAGAGATTGAAATGAGCACAGATAAAGTTCCTTAAGCCAAATATGGTATAGACAAGCGCTACTCCTTGCTCAACAAAATGGACTCAACACCCCATATTAAACGCCTAAGAATGTACCTGACTAGTAAGTATCTTAAAATCTATGGATTGCTATGTCTCCGAAAGAGAATCAAGCGTGTGTACAGGGGCATAAACGCAGCAGTGATAGGATTGGAGAGGTTCGGTGAGCAAATGAAGACCCTTTGAAGTCATATTGCATGGTACCCATTCCACAGGTCTCAACTCTCCAGGTTTAAGGGATTCTTCCTTCAGCTAAAACGTGCATGTGTAACCCAGAGTATGATCAACCGTGTGATCAGCAGACGTGTTCCAATATGTCTCAGTTCTCGTCCCCTGGTACTCCGGTGCAACATTCCAGACGCTTTACTAACACTCTCCCGACTTGGAGAGTCAGTGCCTTTAACCTCCTGTTTGGCCCAGTTTGCAATTTCTGCGGAAGATGAACAGGAATAGGGAGAACCAATGAGAGACTAGCTGGAGGTGTCTGGACGGGCAAATTTAACTCTCATTTCCCACCAGGAAGAGGAATTAACCAAAGGCTTAGCATGCCGTGCCGGAACCAGATTAGGGCCTGAAGCAATCCTGCGGTGTTGCGGCCAGCTCCCAAGAAAGCGAGTTGAAGAAAGGAGCTCAGGGGCACTGTAATTCACAAACCTGCAGAGTTATAAATGACAGCTATCGTCCACAAATATACTGAAGTAAGGCTGCCAAGAAGACATGAAAGCGGGGCAGAATTGCAGGAATCCGATTTCAGGAGGTAGACTGGAATTGCATTTAAAGTATAGGAAAAGAGGCAGAACGTCAACAATGATACACTTGGCCAATATATATTCAGGAAATATATTCAGAATATATTCAGGAAAAAATGCATACACACTTTTTGGCCAACCAAGCAAGCTTGCAAAGGAAATCTGCACTACAATGAAGTCTCACTTCCCCCCGGTCAAAAGGGTCATCTGAAAAAAGTGTAAAATCCAGAAAGGCAGGACAGGCCATGGAGAACTGGGAGCCTTGTTATGCTGATGGGCGGGAAGTAAATTGCCAAGAGCCACTCGGGAAAAGTGTATGGTGTTTCCTGAAACATCTAAAAAACAAAGCAACAGAGCCTAGGGCACTTCCACTTATGGTCCTATAGCTTAGGGAAATTAAAATCAAAAAGACACAGCCACCCCAAAATTTGGGACTGCTCTGTTTACAAGAACCTCGTTTATGGTACAAGTTTAATATCGCAGAAAGCCAAAAACGGATAAAGAAATTGTAGTACTTACGTACAATGCAATATCACTCAACAATGAAATCTATGTCATCAGGCCCGTAGCAGCATAATCAGTGGATTCAGGTATGATGATTCTAACTGAAATAACTCACACAGAAAAAGAAACATCATAAGATATCACTAATACACGGAATGTAAACTTGGCTACACAGGAACTGATTACAAAACAAAACAGGGTCTCAAATTTAGAAAACCAACTTATGCTTGCTTAAGGGGAAAGGTGAGTTGGGGTGCTGCATCAAACCAGAGATTGAAATGAGCACAGATAATGTTCCTTAAGCCAAATATGGAATAGACAAGAGCTACTCCTTGCTCAACGAAATGGACTCAACACACCATATTAAACGCCTAAGAATGTACCTGACTAGTTAGTATCTTAAAACCTATGGATTGCTATGTCTCCGAAAGAGAATCAAGCATGTGTACAGGGTCATAATTGTAGCAGTGATAGGATTGGAAAGGTTCGGTGAGCAAATGAAGACTCTTTGAAGTCATATTGCATGGTACCCATTCCACAGGTCTCAACTCTCCAGGTTTAAGGGATTCTGCCTTCAGCTAAAACATACATGTGGAACCCAGAGTATGATCAACCATGTGATCGGGAGACGTGTTCCGATATGTCTCAGTTCTCGTCCCCTGGTACTCGGGTGCAACATTCCAGACGCTTTACTAACACTCTCCCGACTTGGAGAGTCAGTGCCTTTAACCTCCTGTTTGGCCCAGTTTGCAATTTCTGCGGAAGATGAACAGGAATAGGGAGAACCAATGAGAGACTAGCTGGAGGTGTCTGGACGGGCAAATTTAACTCTCATTTCCCACCAGGAAGAGGAATTAACCAAAGGCTCAGTGTGCCGTGCCGGAACCAGATTAGGGCCTGAAGCAATCCTGCGGTGTTGCGGCCAGCTCCCAAGAAAGCGAGTTGAAGAAAGGAGCTCAGGGGCACTGTAATTCACAAACCTGCAGAGTTATAAATGACAGCTATCGTCCAAAAATATACTGAAGTAAGGCTGCCAAGAGGACTTGAAAGCGGGGCAGAATTGCAGGAAACCGATTTCAGGAGGTAGACTGGAATTGCATTTAAAGCATAGGAAAAGAGGCAGAACGTCCACAATGATGCACTTGGCCAAGAAGTGCATATGCGTTTTTTCCTGAATATATTCAGGAAAAAACGCATACGCCCTTTTTGGCCAACCAAGCAAGCTTGCAAAGGAAATCTGCACTACAATGAAGTCTCACTTCCCCCCGGTCAAAAGGGCCATCTGAAAAAAGTGTAAAATCCAGAAAGGCAGGACAGGCCATGGAGAACTGGGAGCCTTGTTATGCTGATGGTCGGGATGCAAATTGCCAACAGCCACTCGGGAGAGGTGTATGGTGTTTCCTGAAACATCTAAAAAACATAGCAGCGGAGCCTAGGGCACTTCCACTTATGGTCCTATAGCTTAGGGAAATTAAAATCAAAAAGACACAGCCACCCCAAAGTTTGGGATGGCTCTGTTTACAAGAACCTCGTTTACGGTACAAGTTCAATATCGCAGAAAGTGAAAAATGGATAAACAAGTTGTGGTACTTACGTACAATGCAATATCACTCAGCAATGAAATCTACGTCATCAGGCCCATAGCAGCATAATGAGTGGATTCAGGTATGATGATTCTACCTGAAATAAGTCACACAGAAAAAGAAACATCATAAGATATCACTAATACACGGAATGTAAACTTGGCTACACAGGAACTGGATCACAAAACAGAACAGGGTCTCAAATTTAGAAAACCAACTTATGCTTGCTTAAGGGGAAAGGTGAGTTGGGGTGCTGCATCAAACCAGAGATTAAAATGAGCACAGATAAAGTTCCTTAAGCCAAATATGGAATAGACAAGAACTACTCCTTGCTCAACGAAATGGACTCAACATCCCATATTAAACGCCTAAGAATGTACCTGACTAGTAAGTATCTTAAAACCTATGGATTGCTATGTCTCTGAAAGAAAATGAAGCATGTATACATGGGCATAAACGCAGCAGTGATAGGATTGGAGAGGTTCAGTGAGCAAATGAAGACCCTTTGAAGTCATATTGCATGGTACCCATTCCACGGGTCTCAACTCTCCAGGTTTAAGGGATTCTTCCTTCAGCTAAAACATGCACGTGGAACCCAGAGTATGATCAACCGTGTGATCGGGAGACGTGTTCCGATATGTCTCAGATCTCGTCCCCTGGTACTTGGGTGCAATGTTCCAGACGCTTTACTAACACTCTCCCGACTTGGAGAGTCAGTGCCTTTAACCTCCTGTTTGGCCCAGTTTGCAATTTCTGCGGAAGATGAACAGGAATAGGGAGAACCAATGAGAGACTAGCTGGACGTGTCTGGACAGGCAAATTTAACTCTCATTTCCCACCAGGAAGAGGAATTAACCAAAGGCTCAGCGTGCCGTGCCAGAGCCACATCAGGGCCTGAAGCACTCATGTGGTGTTGCGGCCAGCTCACAAGAAAGCGAGTTGAAGAAAGGAGCTCAGGGGCACTGTAATTCACAAACCTGCAGACTTATAAATGACAGCTATCGTCCAAAAATATACTGAAGTAAGGCTGCCAAGAGGACTTGAAAGCGGGGCAGAATTGCAGGAAAGCGATTTCAGGAGGTAGACTGGAATTGCATGTAAAGCATAGGAAAAGAGGCAGAACGTGGAGAATGATGCACTTGGCCAAAAAGGACGTATGCGTTTTTTCCTGAATATATTCAGGAAAAAACGCATACGCACTTTTTGGCCAACCAAGCAAGCTTGCAAAGGAAATCTGCACTACAATGAAGTCTCACTTTCCCCCGGTCAAAAGGGCCTTCTGAAAAAAGTGTAAAATCCAGAAAGTCAGGACAGGCCATGGAGAACTGGGAGCCTTGTTATGCTGATGGGCGGGATGTAAATTGCCAAAAGCCACTTGGGAGAAGTGTATGGTGTTTCCTGAAACATCTAAAAAAAAAGCAACAGAGCCTAGGGCACTTCCACTTATGGAACTATAGCTTAGGGAAATTAAAATCAAAAAGACACAGCCACCCCAAAGTTTGGGACGGCTCTGTTTACAAGAACCCCGTTTATGGTACAAGTTCAATATCGCAGAAACTGAAAAATGAATAAAAATTGTGGTACTTACGTACAATGCAATATCACTCAGCAATGAAATCTATGTCATCAGGCCCGTAGCAGCATAATGAGTGGATTCAGGTATGATGATTCTAACTGAAATAACTCACACAGAAAAAGAAACATCATAAGATATCACTAATACACGGAATGTAAACTTGGCTACACAGGAACTGATTACAAAACAAAACAGGGTCTCTAATTTAGAAAACCAACATATGCTTGCTTAAGGGGAAAGGTGAGTTGGGGTGCTGCATAAAACCAGAGATTGAAATGAGCACAGATAAAGTTCCTTAACCCTAATATGGAATAGACAAGAGCTACTTCTTCCTCAACGAAATGGACTCAACACACCATATTAAACGCCTAAGAATGTACCTGACTAGTAAGTATCTTAAAACCTATGGATTGCTATGTCTCTGAAAGAAAATCAAGCGTATGTACAGGGGCATAAATGTAGCAGTGATAGGATTGGAAAGGTTCGGTGAGCAAATGAAGACCCTTTGAAGTCATATTGCATGGTACCCATTCCACAGGTCTCAACTCTCCAGGTTTAAGGGATTCTGCCTTCAGCTAAAACATGCATGTGGAACCCAGAGTATGATCAACCGTGTGATCGGGAGACGTGTTCCGCTATGTCTCAGTTCTTGTCCCCTGGTACTCGGGTGCAACATTCCAGACGCTTTACTAACACTCTCCCGACTTGGAGAGTCAGTGCCTTTAACCTCCTGTTTGGCCCAGTTTGCAATTTCTGCGGAAGATGAACAGGAATAGGGAGAACCAATGAGAGACTAGCTGGAGGTGTCTGGACGGGCAAATTTAACTCTCATTTCCCACCAGGAAGAGGAATTAACCAAAGGCTCAGCGTGCCGTGCCGGAACCAGATTAGGGCCTGAAGCAATCCTGCGGTGATGCGGCCAGCTCACAAGAAAGCGAGTTGAAGAAAGGAGCTCAGGGGCACTGTAATTCACAAACCTGCAGAGTTATAAATGACAGCTATCGTCCAAAAATATACTGAAGTAAGGCTGCCAAGAGGACTTGAAAGCGGGGCAGAATTGCAGGAAACCGATTTCAGGAGGTAGACTGGAATTGCATTTAAAGCATAGGAAAAGAGGCAGAACGTCCACAATGATGCACTTGGCCAAAAAGGGCGTATGCGTTTTTTCCTGAATATATTCAGGAAAAAACGCATACGCCCTTTTTGGCCAACCAAGCAAGCTTGCAAAGGAAATCTGCACTACAAAGAAGTCTCACTTCCCCCTGGTCCAAAGGGCCATCTGAAAAAAGTGTAAAATCCAGAAAGGCAGGACAGGCCATGGAGAACTGGGAGCCTTGTTATGCTGATGGGCGGGATGTAAATTGCCAACAGCCACTAGGGAGAAGTGTATGGTGCTTCCTGAAACATCTAAAAAACATAGCAGCGGAGCCTAGGGCACTTCCACTTATGGTCCTATAGCTTAGGGAAATTAAAATCAAAAAGACACAGCCACCCCAAAGTTTGGGATGGCTCTGTTTACAAGAACCTCGTTTACGGTACAAGTTCAATATCACAGGAAGTGAAAAATGGATAAAGAAGTTGTGGTACTTACGTACAATGCAATATCACTCAGCAATGAAATCTATGTCATCAGGCCCGTAGCAGCATAATGAGTGATTCAGGTATGATGATTCTAACTGAAATAACTCACACAGAAAAAGAAACATCATAAGATATCACTAATACACGGAATGTAAACTTGGCTACACAGGAACTGGATTACAAAACAGAACAGGGTCTCAAATTTAGAAAACCAACTTATGCTTGCTTAAGGGGAAAGGTGAGTTGGGGTGCTGCATAAAACCAGAGATTGAAATGAGCACAGATAAAGTTCCTTAAGCCAAATATGGTATAGACAAGAGCTACTCCTTGCTCAACGAAATGGACTCAACACCCCATATTAAACGCCTAAGAATGTACCTGACTAGTAAGTATCTTAAAACCTATGCACTGCTATGTCTCTGAAAGAAAATCAAGCGTGTGTACAGGGGCATAAACGCAGCAGTGATAGGATTGGAGAGGTTCGGTGAGCAAATGAAGACCCTTTGAAGTCATATTGCATGGTACCCATTCCACGGGTCTCAACTCTCCAGGTTTAAGGGATTCTGCCTTCAGCTAAAACATGCATGTGGAACCCAGAGTATGATCAACCGTGTGATCGGGAGACGTGTTCCAATATGTCTCAGTTCTCATCCCCTGGTACTCGGGTGCAACATTCCAGTCGCTTTACTAACACTCTCCCGACTTGGAGAGTCAGTGCCTTTAACCTCCTGTTGGCCCAGTTTGCAATTTCTGCGGAAGATGAACAGGAATAGGAGAACCAATGAGAGACTAGCTGGAGGTGTCTGGACGGGCAAATTTAACTCTCATTTCCCACCAGGAAGAGGAATTAACCAAAGGCTCAGCGTGCCGTGTCGGAACCAGATTAGGGGCTGAAGCAATCCTGCGGTGTTGCGGCCAGCTCACAAGAAAGCGAGTTGAAGAAAGGAGCTCAGGGGCACTGTAATTCACAAACCTGCAGAGATATAAATGACAGCTATCGTCCAAAAATATACTGAAGTAAGGCTGCCAAGAGGACTTGAAAGCGGGACAGAATTGCAGGAAACCGATTTCAGGAGGTAGACTGGAATTGCATTTAAAGCATAGGAAAAGAGGCAGAACGTCCACAATGATGCACTTGGCCAAAAAGAGCGTATGCATTTTTTCCTGAATATATTCAGGAAAAAACACATATGCCCTTTTTGGCCAACCAAGCAAGCTTGCAAAGGAAATCTGCACTACAATGAAGTCTCACTTCCCCCCGGTCAAAAGGGCCATCTGAAAAAAGTGTAAAATCCAGAAAGGCAGGACAGGCCATGGAGAACTAGGAGCCTTGTTATGCTGATGGGCGGGATCTAAATTGCCAACAGCCACTCGGGAGAAGTGTATGGTGCTTCCTGAAATATCTAAAAAACATAGCAGCGGAGCCTAAAGCACTTTCACTTATGGTCCTATAGCTTAGGGAAATTAAAATCAAAAAGACACAGCCACCCCAAAGTTTGGGACGGCTCTGTTTACAAGAACCTCATTTACGGTACAAGTTCAATATCGTAGAAAGTGAAAAATTGATAAAGAAGTTGTGGTACTTACGTACAATGCAATGTCACTCAGCAATGAAATCTATGTCATCAGGGCCTTAGCAGCATAATGAGTGGATTCAGGTATGATGATTCTAACTGAAATAAGTCACACAGAAAAAGAAACATCATAAGATATCACTAATACACGGAATGTAAACTTGGCTACACAGGAACTGGATTACAAAACAGAACAGGGTCTCAAATTTAGAAAACCAACTTATGCTTGCTTAAGGGGAAAGGTGAGTTGGGGTGCTGCATAAAACCAGAGATTGAAATGAGCACAGATAAATTTCCTTAAGCCAAATATGGTATAGACAAGAACTACACCTTGCTCAACGAAATGGACTCAACACCCCATATTAAACGCCTAAGAATGTACCTGACTAGTAAGTATCTTAAAACCTATGCACTGCTATGTCTCTGAAAGAAAATCAAGCATGTGTACAGGGGCATAAACGCAGCACTGATAGGATTGGAGAGGTTCGGTGAGCAAATGAAGACCCTTTGAAGTCATATTGCATGGTATCCATTCCACGGGTCTCAACTCTCCAGGTTTAAGGGATTCTGCCTTCAGCTAAAACATGCATGTGGAACCCAGAGTATGATCAACCGTGTGATCGGGAGACGTGTTCCAATATGTCTCAGTTCTCGTCCCCTGGTACTCGGGTGCAACATTCCAGATGCTTTACTAACACTCTCCCGACTTGGAGAGTCAGTGCCTTTAACCTCCTGTTTCGCCCAGTTTGCAATTTCTGCGGAAGATGAACAGGAATAGGGAGAACCAATGAGAGACTAGCTGGAGGTGTCTGAACGGGCAAATTTAACTCTCATTTCCCACCAGGAAGAGGAATTAACCAAAGGCTCAGCGTGCCGTGCCGGAACCAGATTAGGGCCTGAAGCAATCGTGCGGTGTTGCAGCCAGCTCACAAGAAAGCGAGTTGAAGAAAGGAGCTCAGGGGCACTGTAATTCACAAACCTGCAGAGTTATAAATGACAGCTATCGTCCAAAAATATACTGAAGTAAGGCTGCCAAGAGGACTTGAAAGCGGGGCAGAATTGCAGGAAACCGATTTCAGGAGGTAGACTGGAATTGCATTTAAAGCATAGGAAAAGAGGCAGAACGTCCACAATGATGCACTTGGCCAAAAAGAGCGTATGTGTTTTTTCCTGAATATATTCAGGAAAAAACGCATACGCCCTTTTTGGCCAACCAAGCAAGCTTGCAAAGGAAATCTGCACTACAATGAAGTCTCACTTCCCCCCGGTCAAAAGGGCCATCTGAAAAAAGTGTAAAATCCAGAAAGGCAGGACAGGCCATGGAGAACTGGGAGCCTTGTTATGCTGATGGGCGGGATGTAAATTGCCAACAGCCACTCGGAAGAAGTGTATGGTGCTTCCTGAAACATCTAAAAAACATAGCAGCGGAGCCTAGGGCACTTCCACTTATGGTCCTATAGCTTAGGGAAATTAAAATCAAAAAGACACAGCCACCCCAAAGTTTGGGATGGCTCTGTTTACAAGAACCTCGTTTACGGTACAAGTTCAATATCGCAGAAAGCGAAAAATTGATAAAGAAGTTGTGGTACTTACGTACAATGCAATATCACTCAGCAATGAAATCTACATCATCAGGCCCGTAGCAGCATAATGAGTGGATTCAGGTATGATGATTCTACCTGAAATAAGTCACACAGAAAAAGAAACATCATAAGATATCACTAATACACGGAATGTAAACTTGGCTACACAGGAACTGGATTACAAAACAGAACAGGGCCTCAAATTTAGAAAACCAACTTATGCTTGCTTAAGGGGAAAGGTGAGTTGGGGTGCTGCATAAAACCAGAGATTGAAATGAGCACAGATAAAGTTCCTTAAGCCAAATATGGTATAGACTAGAACTACTCCTTGCTCAACGAAATGGACTCAACACCCCATATTAAACGCCTAAGAATGTACCTGACTAGTAAGTATCTTAAAACCTATGCACTGCTATGTCTCTGAAAGAAAATCAAGCGTGTGTACAGGGGCATAAACGCAGCAGTGATAGGATTGGAGAGGTTCGGTGAGCAAATGAAGACCCTTTGAAGTCATATTGCATGGTACCCATTCCACGGGTCTCAACTCTCCAGGTTTAAGGGATTCTTCCTTCAGCTAAAACATGCATGTGGAACCCAGAGTACGATCAACCGTGTGATCGGGAGACGTGTTCCAATATGTCTCAGTTCTCGTCCCCTGGTACTCGGGTGCAACATTCCAGACGCTTTACTAACACTCTCCCGACTTGGAGAGTCAGTGCCTTTAACCTCCTGTTGGCCCAGTTTGCAATTTCTGCGGAAGATGAACAGGAATAGGGAGAACCAATGATAGACTAGCTGGAGGTGTCTGGACGCGCAAATTTAACTCTCATTTCCCACCAGGAAGAGGAATTAACCAAAGGCTCAGCGTGCCCTGCCAGAACCAGAATAGGGCCTGAAGCAATCCTGCGGTGTTGCGGCCAGCTCCCAAGAAAGCGAGTTGAAGAAAGGAGCTCATGGGCACTGTAATTCACAAACCTGCAGAGTTATAAATGACAGCTATCGTCCACAAATATACTGAAGTAAGGCTGCCAAGAAGACATGAAAGCGGGGCAGAATTGCAGGAATCCGATTTCAGGAGGTAGACTGGAATTGCATTTAAAGTATAGGAAAAGAGGCAGAACGTCCACAATGATGCAATTGGCCAATATATATTCAGGAAATATATTCAGAATATATTCAGGAAAAAATGCATACACACTTTTTGGCCAACCAAGCAAGCTTGCAAAGGAAATCTGCACTACAATGAAGTCTCACTTCCCCCCGGTCAAAAGGGTCATCTGAAAAAAGTGTAAAATCCAGAAAGGCAGGACAGGCCATGGAGAACTGGGAGCCTTGTTATGCTGATGGGTGGGAAGTAAATTGCCAAGAGCCACTCGGGAAATGTGTATGGTGTTTCCTGAAACATCTAAAAAACAAAGCAACAGAGCCTAGGGCACTTCCACTTATGGTCCTATAGCTTAGGGAAATTAAAATCAAAAAGACACAGCCACCCCAAAATTTGGGACTGCTGTGTTTACAAGAACCTCGTTTATGGTACAAGTTTAATATCGCAGAAAGCCAAAAACGGATAAAGAAATTGTGGTACTTACGTACAATGCAATATCACTCAACAATGAAATCTATGTCATCAGGCCCGTAGCAGCATAATCAGTGGATTCAGGTATGATGATTCTAACTGAAATAACTCACACAGAAAAAGAAACATCATAAGATATCACTAATACACGGAATGTAAACTTGGCTACACAGGAACTGATTACAAAACAAAACAGGGTCTCAAATTTAGAAAACCAACTTATGCTTGCTTAAGGGGAAAGGTGAGTTGGGGTGCTGCATAAAACCAGAGATTGAAATGAGCACAGATAATGTTCCTTAAGCCAAATATGGAATAGACAAGAGCTACTCCTTGCTCAACGAAATGGACTCAACACACCATATTAAACGCCTAAGAATGTACCTGACTAGTTAGTATCTTAAAACCTATGGATTGCTATGTCTCCGAAAGAGAATCAAGCATGTGTACAGGGTCATAATTGTAGCAGTGATAGGATTGGAAAGGTTCGGTGAGCAAATGAAGACTCTTTGAAGTCATATTGCATGGTACCCATTCCACAGGTCTCAACTCTCCAGGTTTAAGGGATTCTGCCTTCAGCTAAAACATACATGTGGAACCCAGAGTATGATCAACCATGTGATCGGGAGACGTGTTCTGATATGTCTCAGTTCTCGTCCCCTGGTACTCGGGTGCAACATTCCAGACGCTTTACTAACACTCTCCCGACTTGGAGAGTCAGTGCCTTTAACCTCCTGTTTGGCCCAGTTTGCAATTTCTGCGGAAGATGAACAGGAATAGGGAGAACAAATGAGAGACTAGCTGGAGGTGTCTGGACGGGCAAATTTAACTCTCATTTCCCACCAGGAAGAGGAATTAACCAAAGGCTCAGTGTGCCGTGCCGGAACCAGATTAGGGCCTGAAGCAATCCTGCGGTGTTGCGGCCAGCTCACAAGAAAGCGAGTTGAAGAAAGGAGCTCAGGGGCACTGTAATTCACAAACCTGCAGAGTTATAAATGACAGCTATCGTCCAAAAATATACTGAAGTAAGGCTGCCAAGAGGACTTGAAAGCGGGGCAGAATTGCAGGAAACCGATTTCAGGAGGTAGACTGGAATTGCATTTAAAGCATAGGAAAAGAGGCAGAACGTCCACAATGATGCACTTGGCAAAAAGGGCGTATGCGTTTTTTCCTGAATATATTCAGGAAAAAACGCATACGCCCTTTTTGGCCAACCAAGCAAGCTTGCAAAGGAAATCTGCACTACAATGAAGTCTCACTTCCCCCCGGTCAAAAGGGCCATCTGAAAAAAGTGTAAAATCCAGAAAGGCAGGACAGGCCATGGAGAACTGGGAGCCTTGTTATGCTGATGGGCGGGATGTAAATTGACAACAGCCACTCGGGAGAGGTGTATGGTGTTTCCTGAAACATCTAAAAAACAAAGCAACAGAGCCTAGGGCACTTCCACATATGGTCCTATAGCTTAGGGAGATTAAAATCAAAAAGACACAGCCACCCCAAAGTTTGGGACGGCTCTGTTTACAAAAACCTCATTTACGGTTAAGGTTCAATATCGCAGAAAGTGAAAAATGGATAAAGAAGTTGTGGTACTTACTTTCAATGCAATATCACTCAGCAATGAAATCTATGTCATCAGGCCCGTAGCAGCATAATGAGTGGATTCAGGTATGATGATTCTAACTGAAATAAGTCACACAGAAAAAGAAACATCATAAGATATCACTAATTCACGGAATGTAAACTTGGCTACACAAGAACTGGATTACAAATCAGAACAGGGTCTCAAATTTAGAAAACCAACTTATGCTTGCTTAAGCGAAAAGGTGAGTTGGGGTGCTGCATCAAACCAGAGATTGAAATGAGCACAGATAAAGTTCCTTAAGCCAAATATGGAATAGACAAGAACTACTCCTTGCTCAACGAAATGGACTGAACATCCCATATTAAACGCCTAAGAATGTACCTGACTAGTAAGTATCTTAAAACCTATGGATTGCTATGTCTCTGAAAGAAAATGAAGCATGTATACAGGGGCATAAACGAAGCAGTGATAGGATTGGAGAGGTTCAGTGAGCAAATGAAGACCCTTTGAAGTCATATTGCATGGTACCCATTCCACGGGTCTCAACTCTCCAGGTTTAAGGGATTCTTCCTTCAGCTAAAACATGCACGTGGAACCCAGAGTATGATCAACCGTGTGATCGGGAGACGTGTTCCAATATGTCTCAGTTCTCGTCCCCTGGTACTCGGGTGCAACATTCCAGACGCTTTACTAACACTCTCCCGACTTGGAGAGTCAGTGCCTTTAACCTCCTGTTTGGCCCAGTTTGCAATTTCTGCGGAAGATGAACAGGAATAGGGAGAACCAATGAGAGACTAGCTGGAGGTGTCTGGACGGGCAAATTTAACTCTCATTTCCCACCAGGAAGAGGAATTAACCAAAGGCTCAGCGTGCCGTGCCGGAACCAGATTAGGGCCTGAAGCAATCCTGCGGTGTTGCGGCCAGCTCACAAGAAAGCGAGTTGAAGAAAGGAGCTCAGGGGCACTGTAATTCACAAACCTGCAGAGTTATAAATGACAGCTATCGTCCAAAAATATACTGAAGTAAGGCTGCCAAGAGGACTTGAAAGCGGGGCAGAATTGCAGGAAACCGATTTCAGGAGGTAGACTGGAATTGCATTTAAAGCATAGGAAAAGAGGCAGAACGTCCACAATGATGCACTTGGCCAAAAAGGGCGTATGCGTTTTTTCCTGAATATATTCAGGAAAAAACGCATACGCCCTTTTTGGCCAACCAAGCAAGCTTGCAAAGGAAATCTGCACTACAATGAAGTCTCACTGCCCCCCGGTCAAAAGGGCCATCTGAAAAAAGTGTAAAATCCAGAAAGGCAGGACAGGCCATGGAGAACTGGGAGCCTAGTTATGCTGATGGGCGGGATGTAAATTGCCAGCAGCCACTCTGGAGAAGTGTATGGTGTTTCCTGAAACATCCAAAAAACAAAGCAACAGAGCCTAGGGCACTTCCACTTATTGTCCTATAGCTTAGGGAAATTAAAATCAAAAAGACACAGCCACCCCAAAGTTTGGGACGGCTCTGTTTACAAGAACCTCGTTTACCGAACAAGTTCAATATCGCAGAAAGCGAAAAATGGATAAAGAAGTTGTGGTACTTACGTACAATGCAATATCACTCAGCAATGAAATCTATGTCATCAGGCCCGTAGCAGCATAATGAGTGGATTCAGGTATGATGATTCTAACTGAAATAAGTCACACAGAAAAAGAAACATCATAAGATATCACTAATACACGGAATGTAAACTTGGCTACACAGGAACTGGATTACAAAACAGAACAGGGTCTCAAATTTAGAAAACCAACTTATGCTTGCTTAAGGGGAAAGGTGAGTTGGGGTGCTGCATAAAACCAGAGATTGAAATGAGCACAGATAAAGTTCCTTAAGCCAAATATGGAATAGACAAGAACTACTCCTTGCTCAACGAAATGGACTCAACACCCCATATTAAACGCCTAAGAATGTACCTGACTAGTAAGTATCTTAAAACCTATGGATTGCTATGTCTCTGAAAGAAAATCAAGCGTGTGTACAGGGGCATAAACGCAGCAGTGATAGGATTGGAGACGTTCCGTGAGCAAATGAAGACCCTTTGAAGTCATATTGCATGGTACCATTCCACGGGTCTCAACTCTCCAGGTTTAAGGGATTCTGCCTTCAGGTAAAACATGCACGTGGAACCCAGAGTATGATCAACCGTGTGATCGGGAGACGTGTTCCAATATGTCTCAGTTCTCGTCCCCTGGTACTCGGGTGCAACATTCCAGACGCTTTACTAACACTCTCCCGACTTGGAGAGTCAGTGCCTTTAACCTCCTGTTTGGCCCAGTTTGCAATTTCTGCGGAAGATGAACAGGAATAGGGAAAACCAATGAGAGACTAGCTGGACGTGTCTGGACAGGCAAATTTAACTCTCATTTCCCACCAGGAAGAGGAATTAACCAAAGGCTCAGTGTGCCGTGCCAGAGCCACATCAGGGCCTGAAGCACTCATGTGGTGTTGCGGCCAGCTCACAAGAAAGCGAGTTGAAGAAAGGAGCTCAGGGGCACTGTAATTCACAAACCTGCAGACTTATAAATGACAGCTATCGTCCAAAAATATACTGAAGTAAGGCTGCCAAGAGGACTTGAAAGCGGGGCAGAATTGCAGGAAATCGATTTCAGGAGGTAGACTGGAATTGCATGTAAAGCATAGGAAAAGAGGCAGAACGTGGAGAATGATGCACTTGGCCAAAAAGGGCGTATGCGTTTTTTCCTGAATATATTCAGGAAAAAACGCATACGCACTTTTTGGCCAACCAAGCAAGCTTGTAAAGGAAATCTGCACTACAATGAAGTCTCACTTCCCCCCGGTCAAAAGGGCTTTTTGAAAAAAGTGTAAAATCCAGAAAGTCAGGACAGGCCATGGAGAACTGGGAGCCTTGTTATGCTGATGGGCGGGATGTAAATTGCCAACAGCCACTTGGGAGAAGTGTATGGTGTTTCCTGAAACATCTAAAAAACAAAGCAACGGAGCCTAGGGCACTTCACTTATGGTCCTATAGCTTAGGGAAATTAAAACCAAAAAGACAGAGCCACCCCAAAGTTTGGGACGGCTCTGTTTACAAGAACCTCTTTTACGGTTAAGGTTCAATATCGCAGAAACTGAAAAATGGATAAAGAAGTTGTGGTACTTACGTACAATGCAATATCACTCAGCAATGAAATCTATGTCATCAGGCCCGTAGCAGCATAATGAGTGGATTCAGGTATGATGATTCTAACTGAAATAACTCACACAGAAAAAGAAACATCATAAGATATCACTAATACACGGAATGTAAACTTGGCTACACAGGAACTGGATTACAAAACAGAACAGGGTCTCAAATTTAGAAAACCAACTTATGCTTGCTTAAGGGGAAAGGTGAGTTGGGGTGCTACATAAAACCAGAGATTGAAATGAGCACAGATAAAGTTCCTTAAGCCAAATATGGAATAGACAAGAACTACTCCTTGCTCAACGAAATGGACTTCACACCCCATATTAAACGCCTAAGAATGTACCTGACTAATAATTATCTTAAAATCTATGGATTGCTATGTCTCTGAAAGAGAATCAAGCATGTGTACAGGGGCATAAATGCAGCAGTGATAGGATTGGAGAGGTTCGGTGAGCAAATTAAGATCCTTTGAAGTCATATTGCATGGTACCCATTCCACGGGTCTCAACTCTCTAGGTTTAAGGGATTCTGCCTTCAGCTAAATCATGCACGTGGAACCCAGAGTATGATCAACCGTGTGATCGGGAGATGTGTTCCGATATGTCTCAGTTCTCGTCCCCTGGTACTCGGGTGCAACATTCCAGACGCTTTACTAACACTCTCCCAACTTGGAGAGTCAGTGCCTTTAACCTCCTGTTTGGCCCAGATTACAATTTCTCCAGAAGATGAACAGGAATAGGGAGAACCAATGAGAGACTAGCTGGAGGTGTCTGAACGGGCAAATTTAACTCTCATTTCCCACCAGGAAGAGGAATTAACCAAAGGGTCAGCATGCCGTTCCAGAAACAGATGAGGGCCTGAAGCAATCCTGCGGTGTTGCGGCCAGCTCACAAGAAAGCGAGTTGAAGAAAGGAGCTCAGGGGCATTGTAATTCACAAACCTGCAGAGTTATAAATGACAGCTATCGTCCAAAAATATACTGAAGTAAGGCTGCCAAGAGGACTTGAAAGAGGGTCAGAATTGCAGGAAACCGATTTCAGGAGGTAGACTGGAATTGCATTTAAAGCATATGAAAAGAGGCAGAACGTCCACAATGATGCACTTGGCCAAAAAGGGCGTATGCATTTTTTCCTGAATATATTCAGGAAAAAACGCATACGCGCTTTTCGGACAACCAAGCAAGCTTGCAAAGGAAATCTGCACTACAATGAAGTCTCACTTCCCCCCGGTCAAAAGGGTCATCTGAAAAAAGTGTAAAATCCAGAAAGGCAGGACAGGCCATGGAGAACTGGGAACCTTGTTATGCTGATGGGCGGGATGTAAATTGCCAACAGCCACTTGGGAGAAGTGTATGGTGTTTCCTGAAACATCTAAAAAACAAAGCCACAGAGCCTAGGGCACTTCCACTTATGGTCCTATAGCTTAGGGAAATTAAAATCAAAAAGACACAGCCACCCCAAAGTTTGGGACGGCTCTGTTTACAAGAACCCCGTTTATGGTACAAGTTCAATATCGCAGAAATTGAAAAATGAATAAAGAAGTTGGGTACTTACGTACAATGCAATATCACTCAGCAATAAAATCTATGTTATGAGGCCCGTGGAAGCATAATGAGTGGATTCAGGTATGATGATTCTAAGTGAAATAAGTCACACAGAAAAAGAAACATCATAAGATATCACTAATACACGGAATGTAAACTTGGCTACACAGGAACTGGATTACAAAACACAACAGGGTCTCAAATGTAGAAAACCAACTTATGCTTGCTTAAGGGGGAAGGTGAGTTGGGGTGCTGCATAAACCAGAGATTGAAATGAGCACAGATAAAGTTCCTTAAGCCAAACATGGAATAGACAAGAGCTACTCCTTGCTCAACGAAATGGGCTCAACACCCCATATTAAACGCCTAAGAATGTACCTGACTAGTAAGTACATTAAAACCTATGGAATGCTATGTCTCTGAAAGAGAATCAACCATGTGTACAGGGGTATAAACGCAGCAGTGATAGGATTGGAGAGGTTCGGTGAGGAAATGAAGACCCTTTGAAGTCATATTGCATGGTACCCATTCCACAGGTCTCAATTCTCCAGGTTTAAGGGATTCTTCCTTCAGCTAAAACATGCATGTGGAACACAGAGTATGATCAACCATGTGATCGGGAGATGTGTTCCAATATGTCTCAGTTTTTGTCCCCTGGTACTCAGGTGCAAGATTCCAGACGCTTTACTAACACTCTCCCGACTTGGAGAGTCAGTGCCTTTAACCTCCTGTTTGGCCCAGTTTGCAATTTCTGCGGAAGATGAACAGGAATAGGGAGAACCAATGAGAGACTAGCTGGGCGTGTCTGGACAGGCAAATTTAACTCTCATTTCCCACCAGGAAGAGGAATTAACCAAAGGCTCAGCGTGCCATGCCAGAGCCACATCAGGACCTGAAGCACTCATGTGGTGTTGCGGCCAGCTCACAAGAAAGCGAGTTGAAGAAAGGAGCTCAGGGGCACTGTAATTCACAAACCTGCAGAGTTATAAATGACAGCTATCGTCCAAAAATATACTGAAGTAAGGCTGCCAAGAGGACTTGAAAGCGGGGCAGAATTGCAGGAAACCGATTTCTGGAGGTAGACTGGAATTGCATTTAAAGCATAGGAAAAGAGGCAGAACGTCCACAATGATGCACTTGGCCAAAAGGGGCGTATGCGTTTTTTCCTGAATATATTCAGGAAAAAACGCATACGCACTTATTGGCCAACCAAGCAAGCTTACAAAGGAAATCTGCACTACAATGAAGTCTCACTTCCCCCCGGTCAAAAGGGCCATCTGAAAAAAGTGTAAAATCCAGAAAGGCAGGACAGGCCATGGAGAACTGGGAGCCTTGTTATGCTGATGGGCGGGATGATAATTGCCAACAGCCACTCGGGAGAAGTGTATGGTGTTTCCTGAAACATCTAAAAAAAAAAGCAATGGAGCTTAGGGCACTTCCACTTATGCTCCTATAGCATATGGAAATTAAAATCAAAAAGACACCCACCCCAAAGTTTGGGACGTCTCTGTATACAAGAACCTCGTTTACGGTACAAGTTCAATATCGCAGAAAGTGAAAAATGGATAAAGAAGTTGTGGTACTTACGTAAAATGCAATATCACTCAGCAATGAAATCTATGTCATCAGGCCCGTAGCAGCATAATGAGTGGATTCAGGTATGATGATTCTACCTGAAATAAGTCACACAGGAAAAGAAACATCATAAGATATCACTAATACACGGAATGTAAACTTGGCTACACAGGAACTGGATTACAAAACAGAACAGGGTCTCAAATTTAGAAAACCAACTTATGCTTGCTTAAGGGGAAAGGTGAGTTGGGAGGCTGCATAAAACCAGAGATTGAAATGAGCACAGATAAAGTTCCTTAAGCCTAATATGGAATAGACAAGAACTACTCCTTGCTCAATGAAATGGACTCAACACCCCATATTAAACGCTTAAGAGTGTACCTGACTAGTAAGTATCTTAAAACCTATGGATTGCTATGTCTCTGAAAGAGAATCAAGCGTGTATACAGGGGCATAAACGCAGCAGTGATAGGATTGGAGATGTTCGGTGAGCAAATGAAGACCCTTTGAAGTCATATTGCATGGTACCCATTCCACGGGTCTCAACTCTCCAGGTTTAAGGGATTCTTCCTTCAGCTAAAACATGCATGTGGAACCCAGAGTATGATCAACCGTGTGATCGGGAGACGTGTTCCAATATGTCTCAGTTCTCGTCTCCTGGTACTCGGGTGCAACATTCCAGACGCTTTACTAACACTCTCCCGACTTGGAGAGACAATGCCTTTAACCTCCTGTTTTGCCCAGTTTGCAATTTCTGCGGAAGATGAACAGGAATAGGGAGAACCAATGAGAGACTAGCTGAAGGTGTCTGGACGGGCAAATTTAACTCCCATTTCCCACCAGGAAGAGGAATTAACCAAATGTTCAGCATGCCGTGCCGGAACGCAATTAGGGCCTGAAGCAATCGTGCGGTGTTGCAGCCAGCTCACAAGAAAGCGAGTTGAAGAAAGGAGCTCAGGGGCACTGTAATTCACAAACCTGCAGAGTTATAAATGACAGCTATCGTCCAAAAATATACTGAAGTAAGGCTGCCAAGAGGACTTGAAAGTGGGGCAGAATTGCAGGAAACCGATTTCAGGAGGTAGACTGGAATTGCATTTAAACATAGGAAAAGAGGCAGAACGTCCACAATGATGCACTTGGCCAAAAAGGGCGTATGCGTTTTATCCTGAATATATTCAGGAAAAAACGTATACGCCATTTTTGGCCAACCAAGCAAGCTTGCAAAGGAAATCTGCACTACAATGAAGTCTCACTTCCCCCAGGTCAAAAGGGCCTTCTGAAAAAAGTGTAAAATCCAGAAAGTCAGGACAGGCCATGGAGAACTGGGAGCCTTGTTATGCTGATGGGCGGGATGTAAATTGCCAACAGCCACTTGGGAGATGTGTATGGTGTTTCCTGAAACATCTAAAAAACAAAGCAACGGAGCCTAGGGCACTTCCACTTATGGTCTTATAGCTTAGGGAAATTAAAATCAAAAAGACAGAGCCACCCCAAAGTTTGGGACGGCTCTGTTTACAAGAACCCCGTTTATGGTACAAGTTCAATATCGCAGAAACTGAAAAATGAATAAAAATTGTGGTACTTACGTACAATGCAATATCACTCAGCAATGAAATCTATGTCATCAGGGCCATAGCAGCATAATGAGTGGATTCAGGTATGATGATTCTAACTGAAATAAGTCACACAGAAAAAGAAACATCATAAGATATCACTAATACACGGAATGTAAACTTGGCTACAGAGGAACTGGATTACAAAACAGAACAGGGTCTCAAATTTAGAAAACCAACTTATGCTTGCTTAAGGGGGAAGGTGAGTTGGGGTGCTGCATAAACCAGAGATTGAAATGAGCACAGATAAAGTTCCTTAAGCCAAAGATGGAATAGACAAGAGCTACTCCTTGCTCAACGAAATGGACTCAACACCCCATATTAAACGCCTAAGAATGTACCTGACTAGTAAGTACATTAAAACCTATGGATTGCTATGTCTCTGAAAGAGAATCAAGCATGTGTACAGGGGTATAAACGCAGCAGTGATAGGATTGGAGAGGTTCGGTGAGCAAATGAAGACCCTTTGAAGTCATATTGCATGGGACCCATTCCACGGGTCTCAATTCTCCAGGTTTAAGGGATTCTTCCTTCAGCTAAAACATGCATGTGGAACACAGAGTATGATCAACCGTGTGATCGGGAGATGTGTTCCAATATGTCTCAGTTTTTGTCCCCTGGTACTCGGGTGCAAGATTCCAGATGCTTTACTAACACTCTCCCGACTTGGAGAGTCAGTGCCTTTAATCTCCTGTTTGGCCCAGTTTGCAATTTCTGCGGAAGATGAACAGGAATAGGGAGAACCAATGAGAGACTAGCTGGACGTGTCTGGACAGGCAAATTTAACTCTCATTTCCCACCAGGAAGAGGAATTAACCAAAGGCTCAGCGTGCCGTGCCAGAGCCACATCAGGGCCTGAAGCACTCATGTGGTGTTGCGGCCAGCTCACAAGAAAGCGAGTTGAAGAAAGGAGCTCAGGGGCACTGTAATTCACAAACCTGCAGAGTTATAAATGACAGCTATCGTCCAAAAATATACTGAAGTAAGGCTGCCAAGAGGACTTGAAAGCGGGGCAGAATTGCAGGAAACCGATTTCTGGAGGCAGACTGGAATTGCATTTAAAGCATAGGAAAAGAGGCAGAACGTCCACAATGATGCACTTGGCCAAAAGGGGCGTATGCGTTTTTTCCTGAATATATTCAGGAAAAAACGCATACACACTTTTTGGCCAACCAAGCAAGCTTGCAAAGGAAATCTGCACTACAATGAAGTCTCACTTCCCCCGGTCAAGAGGGCCATCTGAAAAAAGTGTAAAATCCAGAAAGGCAGGACAGTCCATGGAGAACTGGGAGCCTTGTTATGCTGATGGGCGGGATGAAATTTGCCAACAGCCACTTGGGAGAAGTGTATGGTGTTTCCTGAAACATCTAAAAAACAAAGCAACAGAGCCTAGGGCACTTCCACTTATGGTCCTATAGATTAGGGAAATTAAAATCAAAAAGACACAGCCACCCCAAAGTTTGGGACGGCTCTGTTTACAAGAACCTCGTTTACGGTACAAGTTCAATATTGCAGAAAGCGAAAAATGGATAAAGAAGTTGTGGTACTTACGTACAATGCAATATCACTCAGCAATGAAATCTATGTCATCAGGCCCGTAGCAGCATAATGAGTGGATTCAGGTATGATGATTCTACCTGAAATAAGTCACACAGAAAAAGAAACATCATAAGATATCACTAATACACGGAATGTAAAATTGGCTACACAGGAACTGGATTACAAAACAGAACAGGGTCTCAAATTTAGAAAACCAACTTATGCTTGCTTAAGGGGAAAGGTGAGTTGGGGTGCTGCATCAAACCAGAGATTGAAATGAGCACAGATAAAGTTCCTTAAGCCAAATATGGATTAGACAAGAGCTACTCCTTGCTCAACGAAATGGACTCAACACACCATATTAAACGCCTAAGAATGTACCTGACTAGTAAGTATCTTAAAACCTATGGATTGCTATGTCTCTGAAAGAAAATCAAGCGTGTGTACAGGGGCATAAACGCAGCAGTGATAGGATTGGAGAGGTTCGGTGAGCAAATGAAGACCCTTTGAAGTCATATTGCATGGTACCCATTCCACGGGTCTCAACTCTCCAGGTTTAAGGGATTCTTCCTTCAGCTAAAACATGCACGTGGAACCCAGAGTATGATCAACCGTGTGATCGGGAGACGTGTTCCAATATGTCTCAGTTCTCGTCCCCTGGTACTCGGGTGCAACATTCCAGACGCTTTACTAACACTCTCCCGACTTGGAGAGTCAGTGCCTTTAACCTCCTGTTTGGCCCAGTTTGCAATTTCTGCGGAAGATGAACAGGAATAGGGAGAACCAATGAGAGACTAGCTGGAGGTGTCTGGACGGGCAAATTTAACTCTCATTTCCCACCAGGAAGAGGAATTAACCAAAGGCTCAGCGTGCTGTGCCAGAACCAGATTAGGGCCTGAAGCAATCCTGCGGTGTTGCGGCCAGCTCACAAGAAAGCGAGTTGAAGAAAGGAGCTCAGGGGCACTGTAATTCACAAACCTGCAGAGTTATAAATGACAGCTATCGTCCAAAAATATACTGAAGTAAGGCTGCCAAGAGGACTTGAAAGTGGGGCAGAATTGCAGGAAACCGATTTCAGGAGGTAGACTGGAATTGCATTTAAAGCATAGGAAAAGAGGCAGAACGTCCACAATGATGCACTTGGCCAAAAGGGGCATATGCATTTTTTCCTGAATATATTCAGGAAAAAACGCATACGCACTTTTTGGCCAACCAAGCAAGCTTGCAAAGGAAATCTGCACTACAATGAAGTCTCACTTCCCCCCGGTCAAAAGGGCCATCTGAAAAAAGTGTAAAATCCAGAAAGGCAGGACAGGCCATGGAGAACTGGGAGCCTTGTTATGCTGATGGGCGGGATGTAAATTGCCAAGAGCCACTGGGAAGAAGTGTATGGTGCTCCTGAAACATCTAAAAAACTAAGCAACGGAGCCTAGGGCACTTCCACTTATGGTCCTATAGCTTAGGGAAACTAAAATCAAAAAGACACAGCCACCCCAAAGTTTGGGACGGCTCTGTTTACAAGAACCTCGTTTACGGTACAAGTTCAATATCGCAGAAAGCGAAAAATTGATAAAGAAGTTGTGGTACTTACGTACAATGCAATATCACTCAGCAATGAAATCTATGTCATCAGGCCCGTAGCAGCATAATGAGTGGATTGAGGTATGATGATTCTAACTGAAATAAGTCACACAGAAAAAGAAACATCATAAGATATCACTAATACACGGAATGTAAACTTGGCTACACAGGAACTGGATTACAAAACAGAACAGGGTCTCAAATTTAGAAAACCAACTTATGCTTGCTTAAGGGGAAAGGTGTGTTGGGGTGCTGCATCAAACCAGAGATTGAAATGAGCACAGATAAAGTTCCTTAAGCCAAATATGGTATAGACAAGCGCTACTCCTTGCTCAACAAAATGGACTCAACACCCCATATTAAACGCCTAAGAATGTACCTGACTAGTAAGTATCTTAAAAGCTATGGATTGCTATGTCTCCGAAAGAGAATCAAGCGTGTGTACAGGGGCATAAACGCAGCAGTGATAGGATTGGAGAGGTTCGGTGAGCAAATGAAGACCCTTTGAAGTCATATTGCATGGTACCCATTCCACGGGTCTCAACTCTCCAGGTTTAAGGGATTCTTCCTTCAGCTAAAACGTGCATGTGGAACCCAGAGTATGATCAACCGTGTGATGAGGAGACGTATTCCAATATGTCTCAGTTCTCGTCCCATGGTACTCGGGTGCAACATTCCAGACGCTTTACTAACACTCTCCCGACTTGGAGAGTCAGTGCCTTTAACCTCCTGTTTGGCCCAGTTTGCAATTTCTGCGGAAGATGAACAGGAATAGGGAGAACCAATGATAGACCAGCTGGAGGTGTCTGGACGGGCAAATTTAACTCTCATTTCCCACCAGGAAGAGGAATTAACCAAAGGCTCAGTGTGCCGTGCCGAACCAGATTAGGGCCTGAAGCAATCCTGCGGTGTTGCGGCCAGCTCACAAGAAAGCGAGTTGAAGAAAGGAGCTCAGGGGCACTGTAATTCACAAACCTGCAGAGTTATAAATGACAGCTATCGTCCAAAAATATACTGAAGTAAGGCTGCCAAGAGGACTTGAAAGCGGGGCAGAATTGCAGGAAACCGATTTCAGGAGGTAGACTGGAATTGCATTTAAAGCATAGGAAAAGAGGCAGAACGTCCACAATGATGCACTTGGCCAAGAAGTGCATATGCGTTTTTTCCTGAATATATTCAGGAAAAAACGCATAGGCCATTTTTGGCCAACCAAGTAAGCTTGCAAAGGAAATCTGCACTACAATGAAGTCTCACTTCCCCCCGGTCAAAAGGGCCATCTGAAAAAAGTGTAAAATCCAGAAAGACAGGACAGGCCATGGAGAACTAGGAGCCTTGTTATGCTGATGGGCCGGATCAAAATTGCCAACAGCCACTCGGGAGAAGTGTATGGTGCTTCCTGAAATATCTAAAAAACATAGCAGCGGAACCTAGAGCACTTCCACTTATGGTCCTATAACTTAGGGAAATTAAAATCAAAAAGACACAGCCACCCCAAAGTTTGGGACGGCTCTGTTTACAAGAACCTCATTTACGGTACAAGTTCAATATCGTAGAAAGTGAAAAATGGATAAAGAAGTTGTGGTACTTACGTACAATGCAATATCACTCAGCAATGAAATCTATGTCTTCAGGGCCTTAGCAGCATAATGAGTGGATTCAGGTATGATGATTCTAACTGAAATAAGTCACACAGAAAAAGAAACATCATAAGATATCACTAATACACGGAATGTAAACTTGGCTACACAGGAACTGGATTACAAAACAGAACAGGGTCTCAAATTTAGAAAACCAACTTATGCTTGCTTAAGGGGAAAGGTGAGTTGGGGTGCTGCATAAAACCAGAGATTGAAATGAGCACAGATAAAGTTCCTTAAGCCAAATATGGTATAGACAAGAACTACTCCTTGCTCAACGAAATGGACTCAACACCCCATATTAAACGCCTAAGAATGTACCTGACTAGTAAGTATCTTAAAACCTATGCACTGCTATGTCTCTGAAAGAAAATCAAGCATGTGTACAGGGGCATAAACGCAGCAGTGATAGGATTGGAGAGGTTCGGTGAGCAAATGAAGACCCTTTGAAGTCATATTGCATGGTACCCATTCCACGGGTCTCAACTCTCCAGGTTTAAGGGATTCTGCCTTCAGGTAAAACATGCACGTGGAACCCAGAGTATGATCAACCGTGTGATCGGGAGACATGTTCCAATATGTCTCAGTTCTCGTCCCCTGGTACTCGGGTGCAACATTCAAGACGCTTTACTAACACTCTCCCGACTTGGAGAGTCAGTGCCTTTAACCTCCTGTTTGGCCCATTTGCAATTTCTGAGGAAGATGAACAGGAATAGGGAGAACCAATGAGATTCTAGGTGGAGGTGTCTGGACGGGCAAATTTAACTCTCATTTCCCACCAGGAAGAGGAATTAACCAAAAGCTCAGCGTGCCGTGCCGGAACCAGATTAGGGCCTGAAGCAATCCTGCGGTGTTGTGGCCAGCTCACAAGAAAGAGAGTTGAAGAAAGGAGCTCAGAGGAACTGTAATTCACAAACCTGCAGAGTTATAAATGACAGCTATCGTCCAAAAATATACTGAAGTAAGGCTGCCAAGAGGACTTGAAAGTGGGGCAGAATTGCAGGAAACCGATTTCAGGAGGTAGACTGGAATTGCATTTAAAGCATAGGAAAAGAGGCAGAACGTCCACAATGATGCACTTGGCCAAAAAGGGCGTATGCGTTTTTTCCTGAATATATTCAGGAAAAAACGCATACGCCCTTTTTGGCCAACCAAGCAAGCTTGCAAAGGAAATCTGCACTACAATGAAGTCTCACTTCCCCCCGGTCAAAAGGGCCATCTGAAAAAAGTGTAAAATCCAGAAAGGCAGGACAGGCCATGGAGAACTGGGAGCCTTGTTATGCTGATGGTCGGGATGTAAATTGCCAACAGCCACTCGGGAGAGGTGTATGGTGTTTCCTGAAACATCTAAAAAACAAAGCAACAGAGCCTAGGGCACTTCCACTTATGGTCCTATAGCTTAGGGAAATTAAAATCAAAAAGACACAGCCACCCCAAAGTTTGGGACGGCTCTGTTTACAAGAACCTCGTTTACGGTACAAGTTCAATATCGCAGAAAGTGAAAAATGGATAAAGAAGTTGTGGTACTTACGTACAATGCAATATCACTCAGCAATGAAATCTATGTCATCAGGCCCGTAGCAGCATAATGAGTGGATTCAGGTATGATGATTCTAACTGAAATAAGTCACACAGAAAAAGAAACATCATAAGATATCACTAATACACGGGATGTAAACTTGGCTACACAGGAACTGGATTACAAAACAGAACAGGGTCTCAAATTTAGAAAACCAACTTATGCTTGCTTAAGGGGAAAGGTGAGTTGGGGTGCTGCATCAAACCAGAGATTGAAATGAGCACAGATAAAGTTCCTTAAGCCAAATATGGATTAGACAAGAGCTACTCCTTGCTCAACGAAATGGACTCAACACACCATATTAAACGCCTAAGAATGTAGCTGACTAGTAAGTATCTTAAAACCTATGGATTGCTATGTCTCTGAAAGAAAATCAAGCGTGTGTACAGGGGCATAAACGCAGCAGTGATAGGATTGGAGAGGTTCGGTGAGCAAATGAAGACCCTTTGAAGTCATATTGCATGGTACCCATTCCACGGGTCTCAACTCTCCAGGTTTAAGGGATTCTTCCTTCAGCTAAAACATGCACGTGGAACCCAGAGTATGATCAACCGTGTGATCGGGAGACGTGTTCCTATATGTCTCAGTTCTCGTCCCCTGGTACTCGGGTGCAACATTCCAGACGCTTTACTAACACTCTCCCGACTTGGAGAGTCAGTGCCTTTAACCTCCTGTTTGGCCCAGTTTGCAATTTCTGCGGAAGATGAACAGGAATAGGGAGAACCAATGAGAGACTAGCTGGAGGTGTCTGGACGGGCAAATTTAACTCTCATTTCCCACCAGGAAGAGGAATTAACCAAAGGCTCAGCGTGCCGTGTCGGAACCAGATTAGGGCCTCAAGCAATCCTGCGGTGTTGCGGCCAGCTCACAAGAAAGCGAGTTGAAGAAAGGAGCTCAGGGGCACTGTAATTCACAAACCTGCAGAGTTATAAATGACAGCTATCGTCCAAAAATATACTGAAGTAAGGCTGCCAAGAGGACTTGAAAGTGGGGCAGAATTGCAGGAAACCGATTTCAGGAGGTAGACTGGAATTGCATTTAAAGCATAGGAAAAGAGGCAGAACGTCCACAATGATGCACTTGGCCAAAAAGGGCGTATGCGTTTTTTCCTGAATATATTCAGGTAAAAACGCATACGCCCTTTTTGGCCAACCAAGCAAGCTTGCAAAGGAAATCTGCACTACAATGAAGTCTCACTTCCCCCCGGTCAAAAGGGCCATCTGAAAAAAGTGTAAAATCCAGAAAGGCAGGACAGGCCATGGAGAACTGGGAGCCTTGTTATGCTGATGGGCGGGATGTAAATTGCCAAGAGCCACTAGGGAGAGGTGTATGGTGTTTCCTGAAACATCTAAAAAACAAAGCAACAGAGCCTAGGGCACTTCCACTTATGGTCCTATAGCTTAGGGAAATTAAAATCAAAAAGACACAGCCACCCCAAAGTTTGGGACGGCTCTGTTTACAAGAACCTCGTTTAAGGTACAAGTTCAATATCGCAGAAAGTGAAAAATGGATAAAGAAGTTGTGGTACTTACGTACAATGCAATATCACTCAGCAATGAAATCTATGTCATCAGGCCCGTAGCAGCATAATGAGTGGATTCAGGTATGATGATTCTAACTGAAATAAGTCACACAGAAAAAGAAACATCATAAGATATCACTAATACATGGGATGTAAACTTGGCTACACAGGAACTGGTTTACAAAACAGAACAGGGTCTCAAATTTAGAAAACCAACTTATGCTTGCTTAAGGGGAAAGGTGATTTGGGGTGCTGCATAAAACCAGAGATTGAAATGAGCACAGATAAAGTTCCTGAAGCCAAATATAGAATAGACAAGAACTACTCCTTGCTCAACGAAATGGACTCAACACCCCATATTAAAGGCCTAAGAATGTACCTGACTAGTAAGTATCTTAAAACCTATGGATTGCTATGTCTCTGAAAGAAAATCAAGCATGTGTACAGGGGCATAAACGCAGCAGTGATAGGATTGGAGAGGTTCGGTGAGCAAATGAAGACCCTTTGAAGTCATATTGCATGGTACCCATTCCACGGGTCTCAACTCTCCAGGTTTAAGGGATTCTTCCTTCAGCTAAAACATGCACGTGGAACCCAGAGTATGATCAACCGTGTGATCGGGAGACGTGTTCCAATATGTCTCAGTTGTCGTCCCCTGGTACTCGGGTGCAACATTCCAGACACTTTACTAACACTCTCCCGACTTGGAGAGTCAGTGCCTTTAACCTCCTGTTTGGCCCAGTTTGCAATTTCTGCGGAAGATAAACAGGAATAGGGAGAACCAATGAGAGACTAGCTGGAGGTGTCTGGAAGGGCAAATTTAACTCTCAATTCCCACCAGGAAGAGAAATTAACCAAAGGCTCAGCGTGCTGTGCCGGAACCAAATTAGGGCCTGAAGCAATCCTGCGGTGTTGTGGCCAGCTCACAAGAAAGAGAGTTGAAGAAAGGAGCTCAGAGGAACTGTAATTCACAAACCTGCAGAGTTATAAATGACAGCTATCGTCCAAAAATATACTGAAGTAAGGCTGCCAAGAGGACTTGAAAGTGGGGCAGAATTGCAGGAAACCGATTTCAGGAGGTAGACTGGAATTGCATTTAAAGCATAGGAAAAGAGGCAGAACGTCCACAATGATGCACTTGGCCAAAAAGGGCGTATGCATTTTTTCCTGAATATATTCAGGAAAAAACGCATACGCCCTTTTTGGCCAACCAAGCAAGCTTGCAAAGGAAATCTGCACTACAATGAAGTCTCACTTCCCCCCGGTCAAAAGGGCCATCTGAAAAAAGTGTAAAATCCAGAAAGGCAGGACAGGCCATGGAGAACTGGGAGCCTTGTTATGCTGATGGGCGGGATGTAAATTGCCAACAGCCACAAGGGAGAGGTGTATGGTGTTTCCTGAAACATCTAAAAAACAAAGCAACAGAGCCTAGGGCACTTCCACTTATGGTCCTATAGCTTAGGGAAATTAAAATCAAAAAGACACAGCCACCCCAAAGTTTGGGACGGCTCTGTTTACAAGAACCTCGTTTACGGTACAAGTTCAATATCGCAGAAAGTGAAAAATGGATAAAGAAGTTGTGGTACTTACGTACAATGCAATATCACTCAGCAATGAAATCTATGTCATCAGGCCCGTAGCAGCATAATGAGTGGATTCAGGTATGATGATTCTAACTGAAATAAGTCACACAGAAAAAGAAACATCATAAGATATCACTAATACACGGGATGTAAACTTGGCTACACAGGAACTGGATTACAAAACAGAACAGGGTCTCAAATTTAGAAAACCAACTTATGCTTGCTTAAGGGGAAAGGTGAGTTGGGGTGCTGCATCAAACCAGAGATTGAAATGAGCACAGATAAAGTTCCTTAAGCCAAATATGGATTAGACAAGAGCTACTCCTTGCTCAACGAAATGGACTCAACACACCATATTAAACGCCTAAGAATGTACCTGACTAGTAAGTATCTTAAAACCTATGGATTGCTATGTCTCTGAAAGAAAATCAAGCGTGTGTACAGGGGCATAAACGCAGCAGTGATAGGATTGGAGAGGTTCGGTGAGCAAATGAAGACCCTTTGAAGTCATATTGCATGGTACCCATTCCACGGGTCTCAACTCTCCACGTTTAAGGGATTCTTCCTTCAGCTAAAACATGCATGTGAAACCCAGAGTATGATCAACTGTGTGATCGGGAGACGTGTTCAAATATGTCTCAGTTTTCGTCCCCTGGTACTCGGGTGCAACATTCCAGACACTTTAATAACACTCTCCCAACTTGGAGAGTCAGTGCCTTTAACCTCCTGTTTGGCCCAGTTTGCAATTTCTGCGGAAGATAAACAGGAATAGGGAGAACCAATGAGAGACTAGCTGGAGGTGTGTGGAAGGGCAAATTTAACTCTCAATTCCCACCAGGAAGAGGAATTAACCAAAGGCACAGCGTGCCGTGCCGGAACCAGATTAGGGCCTCAAGCAATCCTGCGGTGTTGCGGCCAGCTCACAAGAAAGCGAGTTGAAGAAAGGAGCTCAGGGGCACTGTAATTCACAAACCTGCAGTGTTATAAATGACAGCTATCGTCCAAAAATATACTGAAGTAAGGCTGCCAAGAGGACTTGAAAGCGGGGCAGAATTGCAGGAAACCGATTTCTGGAGGTAGACTGGAATTGCATTTAAAGCATAGGAAAAGAGGCAGAACGTCCACAATGATGCACTTGGCCAAAAGGGGCGTATGCCTTTTTTCCTGAATATATTCAGGAAAAAACGCATACGCCCCTTTTGGCCAACCAAGCAAGCTTGCAAAGGAAATCTGCACTACAATGAAGTCTCACTTCCCCCCAGTCAAAAGGGCCATCTGAAAAAAGTGTAAAATCCAGAAAGGCAGGACAGGCCATGGAGAACTGGGAGCCTTGTTATGCTGATGGGCGGGATGATAATTGCCAACAGCCACTCGGGAGAAGTGTATGGTGTTTCCTGAAACATCTAAAAAAAAAAGCAATGGAGCTTAGGGCACTTCCACTTATGGTCCTATAGCATATGGAAATTAAAATCAAAAAGACACCCACCCCAAAGTTTGGGACGTCTCTGAATACAAGAACCTCGTTTACGGTACAAGTTCAATATCGCAAAAAGCGAAAAATGGATAAAGAAGTTGTGGTACTTACGTACAATGCAATATCACTCAGCAATGATATCTATGACTTCAGGCCCATAGCAGCATAAAGAGTGGATTCAGGTATGAAGATTCCTACTGAAATAAGTCACACAGGAAAAGAAACATCATAAGATATCACTAATACACGGAATGTAAACTTGGCTACACAGGAACTGAATTACAAAACAGAACAGGGTCTCAAATTTAGAAAACAAACTTATGCTTGCTTAAGGGGAAAGATGAGTTGGGGTGCTCCCTAAAACCAGAGATTGAAATGAGCACAGATAAAGTTCCTTAAGCCAAATATGGAATAGACAAGACCTACTCCTTGCTCAACGAAATGGACTCAACACCCCATATTAAACGCCTAAGAATGTACCTGACTAGTAAGTATCTTAAAAGCTATGGAGTGCTATGTCTCCGAAAGAGAATCAAGCGTGTGTACAGGGGCATAAACGTAGCAGTGATAGGATTGGAGAGGTTCGGTGAGCAAATGAAGACCCTTTGAAGTCATATTGCATGGTACCCATTCCACGGGTCTCAACTCTCCAGGTTTAAGGGATTCTTCCTTCAGCTAAAACATGCATGTGAAACCCAGAGTATGATCAACTGTGTGATCGGGAGACGTGTTCAAATATGTCTCAGTTTTCGTCCCCTGGTACTCGGGTGCAACATTCCAGACACTTTACTAACACTCTCCCAACTTGGAGAGTCAGTGCCTTTAACCTCCTGTTTGGCCCAGTTTGGAATTTCTTCGGAAGATAAACAGGAATAGGGAGAACCAATGAGAGACTAGCTGGAGGTGCCTGGAAGGGCAAATTTAACTCTCAATTCCCACCAGGAAGAGGAATTAACCAAAGGTTCAGCATGCTGTGCCGGAACCAAATTAGGGCCTGAAGCAATCCTGCGGTGTTGTGGCCAGCTCACAAGAAAGCGAGTTGAAGAAAGTAGCTCAGGGGCACTGTAATTCACAAACATGCAGAGTTATAAATGACAGCTATCGTCCAAAAATATACTGAAGTAAGGCTGCCAAGAGTACTTGAAAGCGGGGCAGAATTGCAGGAAACCGATTTCTGGAGGTAGACTGGAATTGCATTTAAAGCATAGGAAAAGAGGCAGAACGTCCACAATGATGCACTTGGACAAAAAGGGCGTATGCGTTTTTTCCTGAATATATTCAGGAAAAAACGCATACGCCCTTTTTGGCCAACCAAGCAAGCTTGCAAAGGAAATCTGCACTACAATGAAGTCTCACTTCCCCCCAGTCAAAAGGGCCATGTGAAAAAAGTGTAAAATCCAGAAAGGCAGGACAGGCCATGGAGAACTGGGAGCCTTGTTATGCTGATGGGCGGGATGTAAATTGCCAACAGCCACTCGGGAGAGGTGTATGGTGTTTCCTGAAACATCTAAAAAAAAAGCAACAGAGCCTAGGGCACTTCCACTTATGGAACTATAGCTTAGGGAAATTAAAATCAAAAAGACACAGCCACCCCAAAGTTTGGGACGGCTCTGTTTACAAGAACCTCATTTACGGTTAAGGTTCAATATCGCAGAAAGTGAAAAATGGATAAAGAAGTTGTGGTACTTACGTACAATGCAATATCACTCAGCAATGAAATCTATGTCATCAGGCCCGTAGCAGCATAATGAGTGGATTCAGGTATGATGATTCTAACTGAAATAAGTCACACAGAAAAAGAAACATCATAAGATATCACTAATACACGGGATGTAAAATTGGCTACACAGGAACTGGATTACAAAACAGAACAGGGTCTCAAATTTAGAAAACCAACTTATGCTTGCTTAAGGGGAAAGGTGAGTTGGGGTGCTGCATAAAGCCAGAGATTGAAATGAGCACAGATAAAGTTCCTTAAGCCAAATATGGAATAGACAAGAACTACTCCTTGCTCAACGAAATGGACTCAACACCCCATATTAAACGCCTAAGAATGTTCCTGACTAATAAGTATCTTAAAATCTATGGATTGCTATGTCTCTGAAAGAGAATCAAGCATGTGTACAGGGGCATAAATGCAGCAGTGATAGGATTGGAGAGGTTCGGTGAGCAAATGAAGATCCTTTGAAGTCATATTGCATGGTACCCATTCCACGGGTCTCAACTCTCTAGGTTTAAGGGATTCTGCCTTCAGCTAAAACATGTACGTGGAACCCAGAGTATGATCAACCGTGTGATCGGGAGATGTGTTCCAATATGTCTCAGTTCTCGTCCCCTGGTACTCGGGTGCAACATTCCAGATCTTTACTAACACTCTCCCAACTTGGAGAGTCAGTGCCTTTAACCTCCTGTTTGGCCCAGTTTACAATTTCTCCAGAAGATGAACAGGAATAGGGAGAACCAATGAGAGACTAGCTGGACGTGTCTGAACGGGCAAATTTAACTCTCATTTCCCACCAGGAAGAGGAATTAACCAAAGGGTCAGCATGCCGTGCCAGAAACAGATGAGGGCCTGAAGCAATCCTGCGGTGTTGCGGCCAGCTCACAAGAAAGCGAGTTGAAGAAAGGAGCTCAGGGGCATTGTAATTCACAAACCTGCAGAGTTATAAATGACAGCTATCGTCCAAAAATATACTGAAGTAAGGCTGCCAAGAGGACTTGAAAGAGGGTCAGAATTGCAGGAAACCGATTTCAGGAGGTAGACTGGAATTGCATTTAAAGCATATGAAAAGAGGCAGAACGTCCACAATGATGCACTTGGCAAAAAGGGCGTATGCATTTTTTCATGAATATATTCAGGAAAAAACGCATAAGCGCTTTTCGGACAACCAAGCAAGCTTGCAAAGGAAATCTGCACTACAATGAAGTCTCACTTCCCCCCGGTCAAAAGGGTCATCTGAAAAAAGTGTAAAATCCAGAAAGGCAGGACAGGCCATGGAGAACTGGGAACCTTGTTATGCTGATGGGCGGGATGTAAATTGCCAACAGCCACTTGGGAGAAGTGTATGGTGTTTCCTGAAACATCTAAAAAACAAAGCCACAGAGCCTAGGGCACTTCCACTTATGGTCCTATAGCTTAGGGAAATTAAAATCAAAAAGACACAGCCACCCCAAAGTTTGGGACGGCTCTGTTTACAAGAACCCCGTTTATGGTACAAGTTCAATATCGCAGAAATTGAAAAATGAATAAAGAAGTTGGGTACTTACGTACAATGCAATATCACTCAGCAATAAAATCTGTGTTATGAGGCCCGTGGAAGCATAATGAGTGGATTCAGGTATGATGATTCTAAGTGAAATAAGTCACACAGAAAAAGAAACATCATAAGATATCACTAATACACGGAATGTAAACTTGGCTACACAGGAACTGGATTACAAAACAGAACAGGGTCTCAAATTTAGAAAACCAACTTATGCTTGCTTAAGGGGAAAGGTGAGTTGGGAGGCTGCATAAAACCAGAGATTGAAATGAGCACAGATAAAGTTCCTTAAGCCTAATATGGAATAGACAAGAGCTACTCCTTGCTCAATGAAATGGACTCAACACCCCATATTAAACGCCTAAGAGTGTACCTGACTAGTAAGTATCTTAAAACCTATGGATCGCTATGTCTCTGAAAGAGAATCAAGCGTGTGTACAGGGGCATAAACGCAGCAGTGATAGGATTGGAGATGTTCGGTGAGCAAATGAAGACCCTTTGAAGTCATATTGCATGGTACCCATTCCACGGGTCTCAACTCTCCAGGTTTAAGGGATTCTTCCTTCAGCTAAAACATGCATGTGGAACCCAGAGTATGATCAACCGTGTGATCAGGAGACGTGTTCCAATATGTCTCAGTTCTCGTCCCCTGGTACTCGGGTGCAACATTCCAGACGCTTTACTAACAAACACTCTCCCGACTTGGAGAGTCAGTGCCTTTAACCTCCTGTTTGGCCCAGTATGCAATTTCTGCGGAAGATGAACAGGAATAGGGAGAATCAATGAGAGACTAGCTGGAGGTGTCTGGACGGGCAAATTTAACTCTCATTTCCCACCAGGAAGAGGAATTAACCAAAGGCTCAGCGTGCCGTGCCGCAACCAGATTAGGGCCTGAAGCAATCCTGAGGTGTTGCGGCCAGCTCACAAGAAAGCGAGTTGAAGAAAGGAGCTCAGGGGCACTGAAATTCACAAACCTGCAGAGTTATAAATGACAGCTATCGTCCAAAAATATACTGAAGTAAGGTTGCCAAGAGGACTTGAAAGCAGGGCAGAATTGCAGGAAACCGATTTCAGGAGGTAGACTGGAATTGCATTTAAAGCATAGGAAAAGAGGCAGAACGTCCACAATGATGCACTTGGCCAAAAACGGCGTATGCGTTTTTTCCTGAATGTATTCAGGAAAAAAACGCATACGCCCTTTTTGGCCAACCAAGCAAGCTTGCAAAGGAAATCTGCACTACAATGAAGTCTCACTTCTCCCCGGTCAAAAGGGCCATCTGAAAAAAGTGTAAAATCCAGAAAGGCAGGACAGGCCATGGAGAACTGGGAGCCTTGTTATGCTGATGGGCGGGATGTGAATTGCCAACAGCCACTTGGGAGAAGTGTATGGTGCTTCCTGAAACATCTAAGAAACATAGCAGCGGAGCCTAGGGCACTTCCACTTATGGTCCTATAGCTTAGGGAAATTAAAATCAAAAAGACACAGCCACCCCAAAGTTTGGGACGGCTCTGTTTACAAGAACCCCGTTTATGGTACAAGTTCAATATCGCAGAAACTGAAAAATGAATAAAAATTGTGGTACTTACGTACAATGCAATATCACTCAGCAATGAAATCTATGTCATCAGGCCCGTAGCAGCATAATCAGTGGATTCAGGTATGATGATTCTAACTGAAATAACTCACACAGAAAAAGAAACATCATAAGATATCACTAATACATGGAATGTAAACTTGGCTACACAGGAACTGATTACAAAACAAAACAGTGTCTCAAATTTAGAAAACCAACTTATGCTTGCTTAAGGGGAAAGGTGAGTTGGGGTGCTGCATAAAACCAGAGATTGAAATGAGCACAGATAAAGTTCCTTAAGCTAAATATGGAATAGACAAGAGCTGCTCCTTGCTCAACGAAATGGACTCAACACACCATATTAAACGCCTAAGAATGTACCTGACTAGTAAGTATCTTAAAACCTATGGATTGCTATGTCTCCGAAAGAGAATCAAGCATGTGTACAGGGTCATAAATGTAGCAGTGATAGGATTGGAAAGGTTCGGTGAGCAAATGAAGACCCTTTGAAGTCATATTGCATGGTACCCACTCCACAGGTCTCAACTCTCCAGGTTTAAGGGATTCTGCCTTCAGCTAAAACATGCATGTGGAACCCAGAGTATGATCAACCGTGTGATCGGGAGACGTGTTCCAATATGTCTCAGTTCTCGTTCCCTGGTACTCGGGTGCAACATTCCAGACGCTTTACTAACACTCTCCCGACTTGGAGAGTCAGTGCCTTTAACCTCCTGTTTGGCCCAGTTTGCAATTTCTGCGGAAGATGAACAGGAATAGGAGAACCAATGAGAGACTAGCTGGAGGTGTCTGGACGGGCAAATTTAACTCTCATTTCCCACCAGGAAGAGGAATTAACCAAAGGCTCACCGTGCCGTGCCGGAACCAGATTAGGGCCTGAAGCAATACTGCGGTGTTGCGGCCAGCTCCCAAGAAAGCGAGTTGAAGAAAGGAGCTCAGGGGCACTGTAATTCACAAACCTGCAGAGTTATAAATGACAGCTATCATCCAAAAATATACTGAAGTAAGGCTGCCAAGAGTACTTGAAAGCGGGGCAGAATTGCAGGAAACCGATTTCAGGAGGTAGACTGGAATTGCATTTAAAGCATAGGAAAAGAGGCAGAACGTCCACAATGATGCACTTGGACAAAAAGGGCGTATGCGTTTTTTCCTGAATATATTCAGGAAAAAACGCATACGCCCTTTTTGGCCAACCAAGCAAGCTTGCAAAGGAAATCTGCACTACAATGAAGTCTCACTTCCCCAAGGTCAAAAGGGCCATCTGAAAAAAGTGTAAAATCCAGAAAGGCAGGACAGGCCATGGAGAACTGGGAGCCTTGTTATGCTGATGGGCGGGATGTAAATTGCCAACAGCCACTCGGGAGAGGTGTATGGTGTTTCCTGAAACATCTAAAAAAAAAGCAACAGAGCCTAGGGCACTTCCACTTATGGAACTATAGCTTAGGGAAATTAAAATCAAAAAGACACAGCCACCCCAAAGTTTGGGACGGCTCTGTTTACAAGAACCTCATTTACGGTTAAGGTTCAATATCGCAGAAAGTGAAAAATGGATAAAGAAGTTGTGGTACTTACGTACAATGCAATATCACTCAGCAATGAAATCTATGTCATCAGGCCCGTAGCAGCATAATGAGTGGATTCAGGTATGATGATTCTACCTGAAATAAGTCACACAGAAAAAGAAACATCATAAGATATCACTAATACACGGAATGTAAAATTGGCTACACAGGAACTGGATTACAAAACAGAACAGAGTCTCAAATTTAGAAAACCAACTTATGCTTGCTTAAGGGGAAAGGTGAGTTGGGGTGCTGCATAAAACCAGAGATTGAAATGAGCACAGATAAAGTTCCTTAAGCCAAATATGGAATAGACAAGAACTACTCCTTGCTCAACGAAATAGACTCAACACCCCATATTAAACGCCTAAGAATGTACCTGACTAATAAGTATCTTAAAATCTATGGATTGCTATGTCTCTGAAAGAGAATCAAGCATGTGTACAGGGGCATAAATGCAGCAGTGATAGGATTGGAGAGGTTCGGTGAGCAAATGAAGATCCTTTGAAGTCATATTGCATGGTACCCATTCCACGGGTCTCAACTCTCTAGGTTTAAGGGATTCTGCCTTCAGCTAAATCATGCACGTGGAACCCAGAGTATGATCAACCGTGTGATCGGGAGATGTGTTCCAATATGTCTCAGTTCTCGTCCCCTGGTACTCGGGTGCAACATTCCAGACGCTTTACTAACACTCTCCCAACTTGGAGAGTCAGTGCCTTTAACCTCCTGTTTGGCCCAGTTTACAATTTCTCCAGAAGATGAACAGGAATAGGGAGAACCAATGAGAGACTAGCTGGAGGTGTCTGAACGGGCAAATTTAACTCTCATTTCCCACCAGGAAGAGGAATTAACCAAAGGGTCAGCATGCCGTGCCAGAAAGAGATGAGGGCCTGAAGCAATCCTGCGGTGTTGCGGCCAGCTCACAAGAAAGCGAGTTGAAGAAAGGAGCTCAGGGGCATTGTAATTCACAAACCTGCAGAGTTATAAATGACAGCTATCGTCCAAAAATATACTGAAGTAAGGCTGCCAAGAGGACTTGAAAGAGGGTCAGAATTGCAGGAAACCGATTTCAGGAGGTAGACTGGAATTGCATTTAAAGCATATGAAAAGAGGCAGAACGTCCACAATGATGCACTTGGCCAAAAAGGGCGTATGCATTTTTTCCTGAATATATTCAGGAAAAAACGCATACGTGCTTTTCGGACAACCAAGCAAGCTTGCAAAGGAAATCTGCACTACAATGAAGTCTCACTTCCCCACGGTCAAAAGGGTCATCTGAAAAAAGTGTAAAATCCAGAAAGGCAGGACAGGCCATGGAGAACTGGGAACCTTGTTATGCTGATGGGCGGGATGTAAATTGCCAACAGCCACTTGGGAGAAGTGTATGGTGTTTCCTGAAACATCTAAAAAACAAAGCCACAGAGCCTAGGGCACTTGCACTTATGGTCCTATAGCATATGGAAATTAAAATCAAAAAGACACCCACCCCAAAGTTTGGGACGTCTCTGTATACAAGAACCTCGTTTACGGTACAAGTTCAATATCGCAGAAAGTGAAAAATGGATAAAGAAGTTGTGGTACTTACGTAAAATTCAATATCACTCAGCAATGAAATCTATGTCATCAGGCCCGTAGCAGCATAATGAGTGGATTCAGGTATGATGATTCTACCTGAAATAAGTCACACAGGAAAAGAAACATCATAAGATATCACTAATACACGGGATGTAAACTTGGCTACACAGGAACTGGATTACAAAACAGAACAGGGTCTCAAATTTAGAAAACCAACTTATGCTTGCTTAAGGGGAAAGGTGAGTTGGGGTGCTGCATAAAACCAGAGATTGAAATGAACACAGATAAAGTTCCTTAAGCCAAATATAGAATAGACAAGAACTACTCCTTGCTCAACGAAATGGACTCAACACCCCATATTAAACGCCTAAGAATGTACCTGACTAGTAAGTATCTTAAAACCTATGGATGGCTATGTCTCTGAAAGAAAATCAAGCGTGTGTACAGGGGCATAAACGCAGCAGTGATAGGATTGGAGAGGTTCGGTGAGCAAATGAAGACCCTTTGAAGTCATATTGCATGGTACCCATTCCACGGGTCTCAATTCTCCAGGTTTAAGGGATTCTTCCTTCAGCTAAAACATGCATGTGGAACGCAGAGTATGATCAACCGTGTGATCGGGAGATGTGTTCCAATATGTCTCAGTTTTTGTCCCCTGGTACTCAGGTGCAAGATTCCAGATGCTTTACTAACACTCTCCTGACTTGGAGAGTCAGTGCCTTTAACCTCCTGTTTGGCCCAGTTTGCAATTTCTGCGGAAGATGAACAGGAATAGGGAGAACCAATGAGAGACTAGCTGGACGTGTCTGGACAGGCAAATTTAACTCTCATTTCCCACCAGGAAGAGGAATTAACCAAAGGCTCAGCGTGCCGTGCCAGAGCCACATCAGGGCCTGAAGCACTCATGTGGTGTTGCGGCCAGCTCACAAGAAAGCGAGTTGAAGAAAGGAGCTCAGGGGCACTGTAATTCACAAACCTGCAGAGTTATAAATGACAGCTATCGTCCAAAAATATACTGAAGTAAGGCTGCCAAGAGGACTTGAAAGCGGGGCAGAATTGCAGGAAACCGATTTCTGGAGGCAGACTGGAATTGCATTTAAAGCATAGGAAAAGAGGCAGAACGTCCACAATGATGCACTTGGCCAAAAGGGGCGTATGCATTTTTTTCTGAATATATTCAGGAAAAAACGCATACGCACTTTTTGGCCAACCAAGCAAGCTTGCAAAGGAAATCTGCACTACAATGAAGTCTCACTTCCCCCCGGTCAAAAGGGCCATCTGAAAAAAGTGTAAAATCCAGAAAGGCAGGACAGTCCATGGAGAACTGGGAGCCTTGTTATGCTGATGGGCGGGATGTAAATTGCCAACAGCCACTCGGGAGAAGTGTATGGTGTTTCCTGAAACATCTAAAAAACAAAGCAATGGAGCTTAGGGCACTTCCACTTATGGTCCTATAGCATATGGAAATTAAAATCAAAAAGACACCCACCCCAAAGTTTGGGACGTCTCTGTATACAAGAACCTCGTTTACGGCACAAGTTCAATATCACAAAAAGCGAAAAATGGATAAAGAAGTTGTGGTACTTACGTACAATGCAATATCACTCAGCAATGATATCTATGACTTCAGGCCCATAGCAGCATAAAGAGTGGATTCAGGTATGAAGATTCCTAGTGAAATAAGTCACACAGAAAAAGAAACATCATAAGATATCACTAATACACGGAATGTAAACTTGGCTACACAGGAACTGAATTACAAACAGAACAGGGTCTCAAATTTAGAAAACCAACTTATGCTTGCTTAAGGGGAAAGGTGAGTTGGGGTGCTGCATCAAACCAGAGATTGAAATGAGCACAGATAAAGTTCCTTAAGCCAAATATGGAATAGACAAGAACTACTCCTTGCTCAACGAAATGGACTCAACACCCCATATTAAACGCCTAAGAATGTACCTGACTAGTAAGTATCTTAAAACCTATGGATTGCTATGTCTCTGAAAGAAAATCAAGCGTGTGTACAGGGGCATAAACGCAGCAGTGATAGGATTGGAGAGGTTCGGTGAGCAAATGAAGACCCTTTGAAGTCATATTGCATGGTACCCATTCCACGGGTCTCAACTCTCCAGGTTTAAGGGATTCTTCCTTCAGCTAAAACATGCACGTGGAACCCAGAGTATGATCAACCGTGTGATCGGGAGACGTGTTCCAATATGTCTCAGTTCTCGTCCCCTGGTACTCGGGTGCAACATTCCAGACGCTTTACTAACACTCTCCCGACTTGGAGAGTCAGTGCCTTTAACCTCCTGTTTGGCCCAGTTTGCAATTTCTGCGGAAGATGAACAGGAATAGGGAGAACCAATGAGCGACTAGCTGGAGGTGTCTGGACGGGCAAATTTAACTCTCATTTCCCACCAGGAAGAGGAATTAACCAAAGGCTCAGCGTGCCGTGCCGGAACCAGATTAGGGCCTGAAGCAATCCTGCGGTGTTGCGGCCAGCTCACAAGAAAGCGAGTTGAAGAAAGGAGCTCAGGGGCACTGTAATTCACAAACCTGCAGAGTTATAAATGACAGCTATCGTCCAAAAATATACTGAAGTAAGGCTGCCAAGAGGACTTGAAAGCGGGGCAGAATTGCAGGAAACCGATTTCAGGAGGTAGACTGGAATTGCATTTAAAGCATAGGAAAAGAGGCAGAACGTCCACAATGATGCACTTGGCAAAAAGGGCGTATGCGTTTTTTCCTGAATATATTCAGGAAAAAACGCATACGCCCTTTTTGGCCAACCAAGCAAGCTTGCAAAGGAAATCTGCACTACAATGAAGTCTCACTTCCCCCCGGTCAAAAGGGCCATCTGAAAAAAGTGTAAAATCCAGAAAGGCAGGACAGGCCATGGAGAACTGGAAGCCTTGTTATGCTGATGGGTGGGATGTAAATTGCCAACAGCCACTCGGGAGAGGTGTATGGTGTTTCCTGAAACATCTAAAAAACAAAGCAACAGAGCCTAGGGCACTTCAACTTATGGTCCTATAGCTTAGGGAAATTAAAATCAAAAAGACACAGCCACCCCAAAGTTTGGGACGGCTCTGTTTACAAGAACCTCATTTCGGTTAAGGTTCAATATCACAGAAAGTGAAAAATGGATAAAGAAGTTGTGGTACTTACTTTCAATGCAATATCACTCAGCAATGAAATCTATGTCATCAGGCCCGTAGCAGCATAATGAGTGGATTCAGGTATGATGATTCTAACTGAAATAAGTCACACAGAAAAAGAAACATCATAAGATATCACTAATACACAGGATGTAAACTTGGCTACACAGGAACTGGATTACAAAACAGAACAGGGTCTCAAATTTAGAAAACCAACTTATGCTTGCTTAAGGGGAAAGGTGAGTTGGGGTGCTGCATAAAAGCAGAGATTGAAATGAGCTCAGATAAAGTTCCTTAAGCCAAATATGGAATAGACAAGAACTACTCCTTGCTCAACGAAATGGACTCAACACCCCATATTAAAGGCCTAAGAATGTACCTGACTAGTAAGTATCTTAAAACCTATGGATTGCTATGTCTCTGAAAGAAAATCAAGCGTGTGTACAGGGGCATAAACGCAGCAGTGATAGGATTGGAGAGGTTCGGTGAGCAAATGAAGACCCTTTGAAGTCATATTGCATGGTACCCATTCCACGGGTCTCAACTCTCCAGGTTTAAGGGATTCTTCCTTCAGCTAAAACATGCACGTGGAACCCAGAGTATGATCAACCGTGTGATCGGGAGACGTGTTCCAATATGTCTCAGTTCTCGTCCCCTGGTACTCGGGTGCAACATTCCAAACGCTTTACTAACACTCTCCCGACTTGGAGAGTCAGTGCCTTTAACCTCCTGTTTGGCCCAGTTTGCAATTTCTGCGGAAGATGAACAGGAATAGGGAGAACCAATGAGCGACTAGCTGGAGGTGTCTGGACGGGCAAATTTAACTCTCATTTCCCACCAGGAAGAGGAATTAACCAAAGGCTCAGCGTGCCGTGCCGGAACCAGATTAGGGCCTGAAGCAATCCTGCGGTGTTGCGGCCAGCTCACAAGAAAGCGAGTTGAAGAAAGGAGCTCAGGGGCACTGTAATTCACAAACCTGCAGAGTTATAAATGACAGCTATCGTCCAAAAATATACTGAAGTAAGGCTGCCAAGAGGACTTGAAAGCGGGGCAGAATTGCAGGAAACCGATTTCAGGAGGTAGACTGGAATTGCATTTAAAGCATAGGAAAAGAGGCAGAACGTCCACAATGATGCACTTGGCCAAAAGGGCGTATGCGTTTTTTCCTGAATATATTCAGGAAAAAACGCATACGCCCTTTTTGGCCAACCAAGCAAGCTTGCAAAGGAAATCTGCACTACAATGAAGTCTCACTTCCCCCCGGTCAAAAGGGCCATCTGAAAAAAGTGTAAAATCCAGAAAGGCAGGACAGGCCATGGAGAACTGGAAGCCTTGTTATGCTGATGGGTGGGATGTAAATTGCCAACAGCCACTCGGGAGAGGTGTATGGTGTTTCCTGAAACATCTAAAAAACAAAGCAACAGAGCCTAGGGCACTTCAACTTATGGTCCTATAGCTTAGGGAAATTAAAATCAAAAAGACACAGCCACCCCAAAGTTTGGGACGGCTCTGTTTACAAGAACCTCATTTCGGTTAAGGTTCAATATCACAGAAAGTGAAAAATGGATAAAGAAGTTGTGGTACTTACTTTCAATGCAATATCACTCAGCAATGAAATCTATGTCATCAGGACCGTAGCAGCATAATGAGTGGATTCAGGTATGATGATTCTAACTGAAATAAGTCACACAGAAAAAGAAACAACATAAGATATCACTAATTCACGGAATGTAAACTTGGCTACACAGGAACTGGATTACAAATCAGAACAGGGTCTCAAATTTAGAAAACCAACTTATGCTTGCTTAAGCAAAAAGCTGAGTTGGGGTGCTGCATCAAACCAGAGATTGAAATGAGCACAGATAAAGTTCCTTAAGCCAAATATGGAATAGACAAGAACTACTCCTTGCTCAACGAAATGGACTCAACATCCCATATTAAACGCCTAAGAATGTACCTGACTAGTAAGTATCTTAAAACCTATGGATTGCTATGTCTCTGAAAGAAAATGAAGCATGTATACAGGGGCATAAACGCAGCAGTGATAGGATTGGAGAGGTTCAGTGAGCAAATGAAGACCCTTTGAAGTCATATTGCATGGTACCCATTCCACGGGTCTCAACTCTCTAGGTTTAAGGGATTCTGCCTTCAGCTAAAACATGCACGTGGAACCCAGAGTATGATCAACCGTGTGATCGGGAGATGTGTTCCAATATGTCTCAGTTCTCGTCCCCTGGTACTCGGGTGCAACATTCCAGACGCTTTACTAACACTCTCCCAACTTGGAGAGTCAGTGCCTTTAACCTCCTGTTTGGCCCAGTTTACAATTTCTCCAGAAGATGAACAGGAATAGGGAGAACCAATGAGAGACTAGCTGGAGGTGTCTGAACGGGCAAATTTAACTCTCATTTCCCACCAGGAAGAGGAATTAACCAAAGGGTCAGCATGCCGTGCCAGAAACAGATGAGGGCCTGAAGCAATCCTGCGGTGTTGCGGCCAGCTCACAAGAAAGCGAGTTGAAGAAAGGAGCTCAGGGGCATTGTAATTCACAAACCTGCAGAGTTATAAATGACAGCTATCGTCCAAAAATATACTGAAGTAAGGCTGCCAAGAGGACTTGAAAGAGGGTCAGAATTGCAGGAAACCGATTTCAGGAGGTAGACTGGAATTGCATTTAAAGCATATGAAAAGAGGCAGAACGTCCACAATGATGCACTTGGCCAAAAAGGGGGTATGCATTTTTTCCTGAATATATTCAGGAAAAAACGCATACACGCTTTTCGGACAACCAAGCAAGCTTGCAAAGGAAATCTGCACTACAATGAAGTCTCACTTCCCCCCGGTCAAAAGGTTCATCTGAAAAAAGTGTAAAATCCAGAAAGGCAGGACAGGCCATGGAGAACTGGGAACCTTGTTATGCTGATGGGCGGGATGTAAATTGCCAACAGCCACTTGGGAGAAGTGTATGGTGTTTCCTGAAACATCTAAAAAACAAAGCCACAGAGCCTAGGGCACTTCCACTTATGGTCCTATAGCTTAGGGAAATTAAAATCAAAAAGACACAGCCACCCCAAAGTTTGGGACGGCTCTGTTTACAAGAACCCCGTTTATGGTACAAGTTCAATATCGCAGAAATTGAAAAATGAATAAAGAAGTTGGGTACTTACGTACAATGCAATATCACTCAGCAATAAAATCTATGTTATGAGGCCCGTGGAAGCATAATGAGTGGATTCAGGTATGATGATTTTAAGTGAAATAAGTCACACAGAAAACGAAACATCATAAGATATCACTAATACACGGAATGTAAACTTGGCTACACAGGAACTGGATTACAAAACACAACAGGGTCTCAAATGTAGAAAACCAACTTATGCTTGCTTAAGGGGGAAGGTGAGTTGGGGTGCTGCATAAACCAGAGATTGAAATGAGCACAGATAAATTTCCTTAAGCCAAACATGGAACAGACAAGAGCTACTCCTTGCTCAACGAAATGGACTCAACACCCCATATTAAACGCCTAAGAATGTACCTGACTAGTAAGTATCTTAAAACCTATGGATTGCTATGTCTCTGAAAGAGAATCAAGCGTGTGTACAGGGGCATAAACGCAGCAGTGATAGGATTGGAGATGTTCGGTGAGCAAATGAAGACCCTTTGAAGTCATATTGCATGGTACCCATTCCACGGGTCTCAACTCTCCAGGTTTAAGGGATTCTTCCTTCAGCTAAAACATGCATGTGGAACCCAGAGTATGATCAACCGTGTGATCGGGAGACGTGTTCCAATATGTCTCAGTTCTCGTCCCCTGGTACTCGGGTGCAACATTCCAGACGCATTACTAACACTCTCCCGACATGGAGAGTCAGTGCCTTTAACCTCCTGTTTGGCCCAGTATGCAATTTCTGCGGAAGATGAACAGGAATAGGGAGAATCAATGAGAGACTAGCTGGAGGTGTCTGGACGGGCAAATTTAACTCTCATTTCCCACCAGGAAGAGGAATTAACCAAAGGCTCAGCGTGCCATGCCGCAACCAGATTAGGGCCTGAAGCAATCCTGCGGTGTTGCGGCCAGCTCACAAGAAAGCGAGTTGAAGAAAGTAGCTCAGGGGCACTGAAATTCACAAACCTGCAGAGTTATAAATGACAGCTATCGTCCAAAAATATACTGAAGTAAGGTTGCCAAGAGGACTTGAAAGCAGGGCAGAATTGCAGGAAACCGATTTCAGGAGGTAGACTGGAATTGCATTTAAAGCATAGGAAAAGAGGCAGAACGTCCACAATGATGCACTTGGCCAAAAAGTGCGTATGCGTTTTTTCCTGCATGTATTCAGGAAAAAACGCATACGCCCTTTTTGGCCAACCAAGCAAGCTTGCAAAGGAAATCTGCACTACAATGAAGTCTCACTTCCCCCCGGTCAAAAGGGCCATCTGAAAAAAGTGTAAAATCCAGAAAGGCAGGACAGGCCATGGAGAACTGGGAGCCTTGTTATGCTGATGGGCGGGATGTGAATTGCCAACAGCCACTTGGGAGAAGTGTATGGTGCTTCCTGAAACATCTAAGAAACATAGCAGCGGAGCCTAGGGCACTTCCACTTATGGTCCTATAGCTTAGGGAAATTAAAATCAAAAAGACACAGCCACCCCAAAGTTTGGGACGGCTCTGTTTACAAGAACCCCGTTTATGGTACAAGTTCAATATCGCAGAAACTGAAAAATGAATAAAAATTGTGGTACTTACGTACAATGCAATATCAGTCAGCAATGAAATCTATGTCATCAGGCCCGTAGCAGCATAATGAGTGGATTCAGGTATGATGATTCTAACTGAAATAACACACACAGAAAAAGAAACATCATAAGATATCACTAATACATGGAATGTAAACTTGGCTACACAGGAACTGATTACAAAACAAAACAGGGTCTCAAATTTAGAAAACCAACTTATGCTTGCTTAAGGGGAAAGGTGAGTTGGGGTGCTGCATAAAACCAGAGATTGAAATGAGCACAGATAAAGTTCCTTAAGCTAAATATGGAATAGACAAGAGCTGCTCCTTGCTCAACGAAATGGACTCAACACACCATATTAAACGCCAAGAATGTACCTGACTAGTAAGTATCTTAAAACCTATGGATTGCTATGTCTCCGAAAGAGAATCAAGCATGTGTACAGGGTCATAAATGTAGCAGTGATAGGATTGGAAATGTTCGGTGAGCAAATGAAGACCCTTTGAAGTCATATTGCATGGTACCCATTCCACAGGTCTCAACTCTCCAGGTTTAAGGGATTCTGCCTTCAGCTAAAACATGCATGTGGAACCCAGAGTCTGATCAACCGTGTGATCGGGAGACGTGTTCCGATATGTCTCAGTTCTCGTTCCCTGGTACTCGGGTGCAACATTCCAGACGCTTTACTAACACTCTCCCGACTTTTAGAGTCAGTGCCTTTAACCTCCTGTTTGGCCCAGTTTGCAATTTCTGCGGAAGATGAACAGGAATAGGAGAACCAATGAGAGACTAGCTGGAGGTGTCTGGACGGGCAAATTTAACTCTCATTTCCCACCAGGAAGAGGAATTAACCAAAGGCTCAGCGTGCCGTGCCGGAACCAGATTAGGGCCTGAAGCAATCCTGCGGTGTTGCGGCCAGCTCACAAGAAAGCGAGTTGATAAATGACAGCTATCGTCCAAAAATATACTGAAGTAAGGCTGCCAAGAGGACTTGAAAGCGGGGCAGAGTTGCAGGAAACCGATTTCAAGAGGTAGACTGGAATTGCATTTAAAGCATAGGAAAAGAGGCAGAACGTCCACAATGATGCACTTGGCCAAAAAGGGCGTATGCGTTTTTTCCTGAATATATTCGGGAAAAAAAGCATACGCCCTTTTTGACCAACCAAGCAAGCTTGCAAAGGAAATCTGCACTACAATGAAGTCTCACTTCCCCCCGGACAAAAGGGCCATCTGAAAAAAGTGTAAAATCCAGAAAGGCAGGACAGGCCATGGAGAACTGGGAGCCTTTTTATGCTGATGGGAGGGATGTAAATTGCCAACAGCCACTGGGGAGAAGTGTATGGTGTTTCCTGAAACATCTAAAAAACAAAGCAACAGAGCCTAGGGCACTTCCACTTATGGTCCTATAGCTTAGGGAAATTAAAATCAAAAAGACACAGCCACCCCAAAGTTTGGGACGGCTCTGTTTACAAGAACCTCGTTTACGGTACAAGTTCAATATCGCAGAAAGTGAAAAATGGATAAAGAAGTTGTGGTACTTACGTACAATGCAATATCACTCAGCAATGAAATCTATATCATCAGGCCCGTAGCAGCATAATGAGTGGATTCAGGTATGATGATTCTAACTGAAATATGTCACACAGAAAAAGAAACATCATAAGATATCACTAATACACGGAATGTAAACTTGGCTACAGAGGAACTGGATTACAAAACAGAACAGGGTCTCAAATTTAGAAAACCAACTTATGCTTGCTTAAGGGGAAAGGTGAGTTGGGGTGCTGCATCAAACCAGAGATTGAAATGAGCACAGATAAAGTTCCTTAAGCCAAATAAGGTATAGACAAGCGCTACTCCTTGCTCAACGAAATGGACTCAACACCCCATATTAAACGCCTAAGAATGTACCTGACTAGTAAGTATCTTAAAAGCTATGGATTGCTATGTCTCCGAAAGAGAATCAAGCGTGTGTACAGGGGCATAAACGCAGCAGTGATAGGATTGGAGAGGTTCGGTGAGCAAATGAAGACCCTTTGAAGTCATATTGCATGGTACCTATTCCACGGGTCTCAACTCTCCAGGTTTAAGGGATTCTTCCTTCAGCTAAAACGTGCATGTGGAAACCAGAGTATGATCAACCGTGTGATCGGGAGACGTGTTCCAATATGTCTCAGTTCTCGTCCCCTGGTACTCGGGTGCAACATTCCAGACGCTTTACTAACACTCTCCCGACTTGGAGAGTCAGTGCCTTTAACCTCCTGTTTGGCCCAGTTTGCAATTTCTGCGGAAGATGAACAGGAATAGGGAGAACCAATGATAGACTAGCTGGAGGTGTCTGGACGGGCAAATTTAACTCTCATTTCCCACCAGGAAGAGGAATTAACCAAAGGCTTAGCATGCCGTGCCGGAACCAGATTAGGGCCTGAAGGAATCCTGCGGTGTTGCGGCCAGCTCCCAAGAAAGCGAGTTGAAGAAAGGAGCTCAGGGGCACTGTAATTCACAAACCTGCAGAGTTATAAATGACAGCTATCGTCCACAAATATACTGAAGTAAGGCTGCCAAGAAGACATGAAAGCGGGGCAGAATTGCAGGAATCCGATTTCAGGAGGTAGACTGGAATTGCATTTAAAGTATAGGAAAAGAGGCAGAACGTCAACAATGATACACTTGGCCAATATATATTCAGGAAATATATTCAGAATATATTCAGGAAAAAACGCATACACCCTTTTTGGCCAACCAAGCAAGCTTGCAAAGGAAATCTGCACTACAATGAAGTGTCACTTCCCCCCGGTCAAAAGGGCCATCTGAAAAAAGTGTAAAATCCAGAAAGGCAGGAAAGGCCATGGAGAACTGGGAGCCTTGTTATGCTGATGGGCGGGATGTAAATTGCCAAGAGGCACTGGGAAGAAGTGTATGGTGCTCCTGAAACATCTAAAAAACTAAGCAACGGAGCCTAGGGCACTTCCACTTATGGTCCTATACCTTAGGGAAACTAAAATCAAAAAGACACAGCCACCCCAAAGTTTGGGACGGCTCTGTTTACAAGAACCTCGTTTACGGTACAAGTTCAATATCGCAGAAAGCGAAAAATGGATAAAGAAGTTGTGGTACTTACGTACAATGCAATATCACTCAACAATGAAATCTATGTCATCAGGCCCATAGCAGCATAATGAGTGGATTCAGGTATGATGATTCTAACTGAAATAAGTCACACAGAAAAAGAAACATCATAAGATATCACTAATACACGGAATGTAAACTTGGCTACACAGGAACTGGATTACAAAACAGAACAGGGTCTCAAATTTAGAAAACCAACTTATGCTTGCTTAAGGGGAAAGGTGAGTTGTGGTGCTGCATCAAACCAGAGATTGAAATGAGCACAGATAAAGTTCCTTAAGCCAAATGTGGTATAGACAAGCGCTACTCCTTGCTCAACGAAATGGACTCAACACCCCATATTAAACGCCTAAGAATGTACCTGACTAGTAAGTATCTTAAAAGCTATGGATTGCTATGTCTCCGAAAGAGAATCAAGCGTGTGTACAGGGGCATAAACGCAGCAGTGATAGGATTGGAGAGGTTCGGTGAGCAAATGAAGACCCTTTGAAGTCATATTGCATGGTACCCATTCCACGGGTCTCAACTCTCCAGGTTTAAGGGATTCTTCCTTCAGCTAAAACGTGCATGTGGAACCCAGAGTATGATCAACCGTGTGATCGGGAGACGTGTTCCAATATGTCTCAGTTCTCGTCCCCTGGTACTCGGGTGCAACATTCCAGACGCTTTACTAACACTCTCCCGACTTGGAGAGTCAGTGCCTTTAACCTCCTGTTTCGCCCAGTTTGCTATTTCTGCGGAAGATGAACAGGAATAGGGAGAACCAATGAGAGACTAGCTGGAGGTGTCTGGACGGGCAAATTTAACTCTCATTTCCCACCAGGAAGAGGAATTAACCAAAGGCTCAGCGTGCCGTGCCAGAACCAGATTAGGGCCTGAAGCAATCCTGCGGTGTTGCGGCCAGCTCCCAAGAAAGCGAGTTGAAGAAAGGAGCTCAGGGGAACTGTAATTCACAAACCTGCAGAGTTATAAATGACAGCTATCGTCCAAAAATATACTGAAGTAAGGCTGCCAAGAGGACTTGAAAGCGGGCCAGAATTGCAGGAAACCGATTTCAGGAGGTAGACTGGAATTTCATTTAAAGCATATGAAAAGAGGCAGAACGTCCACAATGATGCACTTGGCCAAAAAGGGGATATGCATTTTCTCCTGAATATATTCAGGAAAAAACGCACACGCCCTTTTTGGACAACCAACCAAGCTTGCAAAGGAAATCTGCACTAAAATGAAGTCTCACTTCCCCCCGGTCAAAAGGGTCATCTGAAATAAGTGTAAAATCCAGAAAGGCAGGACAGGCCATGGAGAACTGGGAGCATTGTTATGCTGATGGGCGGGATGTAAATTGCCAAGAGCCACTGGGAAGAAGTGTATGGTGCTCCTGACACATCTAAAAAACAAAGCAACGGAGCCTAGGGCACTTCCACTTATGGTCCTATAGCTTAGGGAAACTAAAATCAAAAAGACACAGCCACCCCTAAGTTTGGGAGGGCTCTGTTTACAAGAACCTCGTTTACGGTACAAGTTCAATATCGCAGAAAGTGAAAAATGGATAAAGAAGTTGTGGTACTTACGTACAATGCAATATCACTCAGCAATGAAATCTATATCATCAGGCCCGTAGCAGCATAATGAGTGGATTCAGGTATGATGATTCTAACTGAAATATGTCACACAGAAAAAGAAACATCATAAGATATCACTAATACACGGAATGTAAACTTGGCTACACAGGAACTGGATTACAAAACAGAACAGGGTCTCAAATTTAGAAAACCAACTTATGCTTGCTTAAGGGGAAAAATGAGTTGGGGTGCTGCATCAAACCAGAGATTGAAATGAGCACAGATAAAGTTCCTTAAGCCAAATATGGAATAGACAAGCACTACTCCTTGCTCAACGAAATGGACTCAACACCCCATATTAAACGCCTAAGAATGTACCTGACTAGTAAGTATCTTAAAACCTATGGATTGCTATGTCTCTGAAAGAGAATCAAGCGTGTGTACAGGGGCATAAATGCAGCAGTGATAGGATTGGAGAGGTTCGGTGAGCAAATGAAGACCCTTTGAAGTCATATTGCATGGTACCCATTCCACAGGTATCAATTCTCCAGGTTTAAGGGATTCTTCCTTCAGCTAAAACATGCATGTGGAGCCCAGAGTATGATCAACCGTGTGATCGGGAGACGTGTTCCAATATGTCTCAGTTCTCGTCCCCTGGTACTCGGGTGCAACATTCAAGACGCTTTACTAACACTCTCCCGACTTGGAGAGTCAGTGCCTTTAACCTCCTGTTTGGCCCAGTTTGCAATTTCTGCGGAAGATGAACAGGAATAGGGAGAACCAATAAGAGACTATCTGGAGGTTTCTGGACGGGCAAATTTAACTCTCATTTCCCACCAGGAAGAGGAATTAACCAAAGGCTCAGCGTGCCGTGCCAGAACCAGATTAGGGCCTGAAGCAATCCTGCGGTGTTGCGGCCAGCTCACAATAAAGCGAGTTGAAGAAAGGAGCTCAGGGGCACTGTAATTCACAAACCTGCAGAGTTATAAATGACAGCTATCGTCCAAAAATATACTGAAGTAAGGCTGCCAAGAGGACTTGAAAGCGGGGCAGAATTGCAGGAAACCGATTTCAGGAGGTAGACTGGAATTGCATTTAAAGCATAGGAAAAGAGGCAGAACGTCCACAATGATGCACTTGGCCAAAAAGGGGATATGCATTTTCTCCTGAATATATTCAGGAAAAAACGCACACGCCCTTTTTGGACAACCAACCAAGCTTGCAAAGGAAATCTGCACTAAAATGAAGTCTCACTTCCCCCCGGTCAAAAGGGCCATCTGAAATAAGTGTAAAATCCAGAAAGGCAGGAAAGGCCATGGAGAACTGGGAGCATTGTTATGCTGATGGGCGGGATGTAAATTGCCAAAAGCCACTGAGAAGAAGTGTATGGTGCTCCTGAAACATCTAAAAAACAAAGCAACGGAGCCTAGGGCACTTCCACTTATGGTCCTATAGCTTAGGGAAACTAAAATCAAAAAGACACAGCCACCCCAAAGTTTGGGACGGCTCTGTTTACAAGAACCTCGTTTACGGTACAAGTTCAATATCGCAGAAAGTGAAAAATGGATAAAGAAGTTGTGGTACTTACGTACAATGCAATATCACTCAGCAATGAAATCTATATCATCAGGCCCGTAGCAGCATAATGAGTGGATTCAGGTATGATGATTCTAACTGAAATATGTCACACAGAAAAAGAAACATCATAAGATATCACTAATACACGGAATGTAAACTTGGCTACACAGGAACTGGATTACAAAACAGAACAGGGTCTCAAATTTAGAAAACCAACTTATGCTTGCTTAAGGGGAAAAATGAGTTGGGGTGCTGCATCAAACCAGAGATTGAAATGAGCACAGATAAAGTTCCTTAAGCCAAATATGAAATAGACAAGCACTACTCCTTGCTCAACGAAATGGACTCAACACCCCATATTAAACGCCTAAGAATGTACCTGACTAGTAAGTATCTTAAAACCTATGGATTGCTATGTCTCTGAAAGAGAATCAAGCGTGTGTACAGGGGCATAAACGCAGCAGTGATAGGATTGGAGAGGTTCGGTGAGCAAATGAAGACCCTTTGAAGTCATATTGCATGGTACCCATTCCACGGGTATCAATTCTCCAGGTTTAAGGGATTCTTCCTTCAGCTAAAACATGCATGTGGAGCCCAGAGTATGATCAACCGTGTGATCGGGAGACGTGTTCCAATATGTCTCAGTTCTCGTCCCCTGGTACTCGGGTGCAACATTCAAGACGCTTTACTAACACTCTCCCGACTTGGAGAGTCAGTGCCTTTAACCTCCTGTTTGGCCCAGTTTGGAATTTCTGCGGAAGATGAACAGGAATAGGGAGAACCAATGAGAGACTAGCTGGAGGTGTCTGGACGGGCAAATTTAACTCTCATTTCCCACCAGGAAGAGGAATTAACCAAAGGCTCAGCGTGCGGTGCCAGAACCAGATTAGGGCCTAAAGCAATCCTGCGGTATTGCGGCCAGCTTACAAGAAAACGAGTTGAAGAAAGAAGCTCAGGGGCACTGGAATTCACAAACCTGCAGAGTTATAAATGACAGCTATCGTCCAAAAATATACTGAAGTAAGGCTGCCAAGAGGACTTGAAAGTGGGGCAGAATTGCAGGAAACCGATTTCAGCAGGTAGACTGGAATTGCATTTAAAGCATAGGAAGAGAGGCAGAACGTCGACAATGATGCACTTGGCCAAAAAGGGCGTATGCGTTTTTTCCTGAATATATTCAGGAAAAAACGCATACGCCCTTTTTGGCCAACCCGTCCAGCTTGCAAAGGAAATCTGCACTACAATGAAGTCTCACTTCCCCCCGTCAAAAGGGCCATCTGAAAAAAGTGTAAAATCCAGAAAGGCAGGACAGGCCATGGAGAACTGGGAGCCTTGTTATGCTGATGGGCGGCATGTAAATTGCCAACAGCCACTCCGGAGAAGTGTATGGTGTTTCCTGAAACATCTAAAAAACAAAGCAACAGAGCCTAGGGCACTTCCACTTATGGTCCTATGGCTTAGGGAAATTAAAATCAAAAAGACACAGCCACCGCAAAAGTTTGGGTCGGCTCTATTTACAAGAACCTCGTTTATGGTACAAGTTCATATCACAGAAAGTGAAAAATGGATAAAGATGTTGTTGTACTTACGTACAATGCAATATCACTCAGCAATGACATCTATGTCATCAGGCCCGTAGCAGCATAATGAGTGGATTTAGGTATGATGATTCTAACTGAAATAAGTCACACAGAAAAAGAAACATGATAAGATATCACTAATACACGGAATGTGAACTTGGCTACACATGAACTGAATTACAAAACAGAACAGGGTCTCAAGTTTAGAAAACCAACTTATGCTTGCTTAAGGGGGAAGGTGAGTTGGGGTGCTGCATAAAACCAGAGTTTGACTTTAGCACAGATACTGTTCCATAAGCCAAATATGTAATAGACAAGACCTACCCCTTGCTCAACAAAATGGACTCAACAATGATGTATCACCTCACAGCTGATAGAATGGGCATCATCAGAAATTCTACAAACAAAAAATGCTGGAAAGGGTGTGGAGAAAAGGAACCCTCTTCCACTATTGTTGGGAATATAAATTGATACAGTCACTGGAGAACAATATGGAGTTCTTAAGAAACTAACAATAGAATTACCATATGATACAGCAATCCCAGTACTGGACATATACCCAGACAAAACCATAAATCAAAAAGAGACATTCACCGCAATGTTCATTGCATCACTATTTACAATATCGAGGTAATGGAAGCAACCTAAATGCCCACAGACAGACGAATGCATAAAGCTGTGGTACATATATAAAATGGAATATTACTAAGCCATGAAAAGGAATGAAATTGGGTCATTTGTAGAGACGTCGATGGATCTAGAGACTGTCATACAGAGTGAAGTAAGTCAGAAAGAGAAAAACAAATCTTGTATATTCATGCATATATGTGGAACCTAGCAAAACCGTACAGATTAACCATTTTGCAAGGCATAAATAGAGCAACAGATGTAGACAACAAATGTATGGACAACAATGGGGGAAAGCTGTTGGGGGGGTGGTGGTGGGAGGAGTTGAGAGACTGGGATTGGCATGTATACATTTATATGTATAAAATAGATAACCAATAAGAACCTGCTGTATAAAAATATAAAATAAAATTCAAAATTGAAAAGAAATAAAATTTAAAAAATAAAACGGAAAAAACAATTATTCCCTTCACATACATGTATTTATATGAATAAATTATTTCCATGCTTATATCTGTAAATACAAAAAAGAGGAATAAAATCTACCTTGAACCAAAAATGAAAAAGAGAAAAAAAAAACACAGAACCCACCAGTTCCACAGAGGAAAACCGTATCAGGGCACTTGCTCCAGTTGTAAACAATTCTGAAGTTGGTCAGTGGTGGGGAATCGTCTCCCATTCAGCCAGCAGCCCCCACGCAACAAGCGTCCTCATTGCAAAGCTGGGGCACTGTGCCAAGGCATCTGTGAGTAAACGTGAGCTGAGCCCCAGGCCAGTTGCTGCTGAACTATTCCCACCCATCCCAGATAAAACACCTGAATATATACAAGGACTTGAAAGCCTAGAGGAAGGGCCATAGAGCCACACGAGTGACAGCATGCCGGCCGACTTGGTGCCTGCAGGCCAGCCAGGATGGTCCTGGCCCTGGGTGCTCTTCTGGAAGATTTCCATTTCCCTGCCTGAGATACCCGTCCTGTCCCTGCCCCCACTGCTTTTTTCCTTCCTCACCTCTGCCCAGGGAGAAATTCCAGCAGCAGGTATGGGTGACACATCCTCTTCTTTAGCGGGTGGCAGCCTGGCAACTGCTGCAGAAAGTCCAGCAGAGCCCCACTCACACTGGGCCACCCACAAAGCCGTGGCCTCTCACTCCCTCCCACCAGCCCAGCCCCGAGACTGCTGACAGGGCAGAGAAAATGGCGTCGGGCATGGCTGCATGGGCTCTTGCTGCCTGGAGTGGTATTTATATTGATCTCAACCCAGGCACACCTGGGGAGGGCTGGCCGGCACGGTAAGGCTGCCCAGCTCAGCCAATCATCACCCCTCAGGGGCTCACAGTTGCAGAAAATGGAACTTGCTGAACCGGCCAGGTCCAAGGAACAGGTGTGGGCTCCTGAGAGTCAGGATAGACAAGGGGCTGCAGCTTTGGCTTGTTTTCTAATCATTTTATCTGGCCCATGAGTGGGAGACAACTTCAAGAAAACCCTCTCCTAATGAGAGGAACCCAGGAGTCAGGGAGAGGAGGGGTGGGTGGTGGTTGGAGACAGAGGCCTGGTGCCCTGGGTGCAGTGGAAGTCTCTGGAAGACCAGGTGGAGGGAGGCCGCACAGAGTGATGCCCAGGGTCACAGACCTGTCGCGGCTGCTGTTTGTTAGTTCAAGTCCTGCTCTGAGGTGCTCTGTGTCAGCTCTGAGCGACAGGTGAGCTGGGGGTGCTCTGCAATGAGGGCTATGTGCACGGTTCCTGTGTGCCCAGCCCTGCCACGGTACCTGCAAGGGTAGCTCTGTATCCTGGGAGGGGCCTGACCACGAGAGCCCCGTGGGCTTGGGTGGGGGGGTGGGGTACCTGCCCAGGTGAGCTCCATATTCTGGGATTGGTCTGACCACGAGAGCCCCATGGGCTGCTGGGGACCTGGTAAAGGATGTCAGGACAGTCAGTGAAGCCACCGAGGATATACCTCCAGTTGCTCCTAATTCCTACACCCTGCTGGTCATTCTACCAACCACCAGGACATGGTATTCTGTATTAGTCTTCAATGATGCCTTCTTTTGTATTCCATTAGTCCCAGAGTCACAAGAAATTTTGGCTTGTGAGTGGCAGGACTCAACATACAACTAAAACAATACTTCCGGGCCGTCTTGCCCCAAGGGTGCAAAAATTCCCACACTATCTTTGGGGAAACCTTAGCTAAAGACCTAAAAGTTCTACCTCTGGAAAAGGAAACCCTCCTTCAATACGCAGACGACATTCTGATCACCAGCCCTACTAAGGAGGCCTCTGAACTACCAAGCCAATAAAGGATAGAAGTTGTCCAAGAAAAAGCTCAAATATCACAGACTGCAGTGACCTGCCTGGGCTTCATTCTCACAGAAGGTCGGAGAAGCCCATCCCAGGAAAGGGAAGAAACCATTTTCGGCCTTACCCCTTTCTAAAACTAGAAGACAGCTTAGGGGTTCCTGGGGAGGCCAGGGTTTGCTGCTTCTGGATCCCTAACTACAGTCTACTAGCTGGGCCTCTATATGAAACACTGAAAGGAAAAGATGATGATCCTTTTGAATAGAATCCAGAAGTGGCCTTTCAAGAATGGAAAGAGCAGTCAATTCAGACCCTTGCCCTGGAACTCCCTAATTTAGCTAAACCCTTTGACCTTTACATTCCCGGTGAAAGGCGAATCGCCATTGGAGAATTAGTGCAAAAACTGGGACCACTTGAAATGGAACAATGCAAGAATGCCATCCAGGTAGGATAAACTACGGTCACCAAGGGGCTTGGCCCACTGCCGCATCTGGCCAAGATACTGGCGGTATCTAAAAACCTGGAAATCAGCAGCCCAAAAGGCCTCCTCCCTCCTAAGGGAAAAGGACCCCACGTGGTGATCCTAACCACCAACCATGCCCTGAAGTTGCAGGGTTTGCTCCGTGGGCACACCAACCTCGAGTGAGGAGGCCCTCCAACTCCAACATCCAGAGAGATAACCGGGGGCAACAGGGCACCATGACGACTCGTGTGAACATCACTTGACCTGGAGTTTCTCTCATAAAACAACAAGAGTGTGTCCCAAAAGAGTAGACTACTGCTTGCAGGACTTACTGCACCCAGAGGGGAGCTAGTAATCTTGGCGGGGGAACCGTATATCACACTGTCACCATAGAAAAGCCTACAGACACCGTGATGATGGTGGCCAATAAGACTGGCTGGACTCCTGTTTACTTCAAAAGGCTGTTGACTCAGTGGCCATCATGGTCCTTGATCACCACTGACCCTGGACTGCCTGGGAGTTGTGCGGGCAGGGCTCTGACACCTGGTGCTGTTTGTACGTTAATTCAGGGGCCTAATTGAAGAAAGCACAGACTACTGTTCAGAGCATCTAGGCTGGCAGAAACGGTCAGCCTAAGGTGGCCGAACAAATGTGGGGCGGGGTGAAACCGGCCCCCACAGCGTCTCTGCACATCTCTTTCCTGGACCCTTAAAGGTCATTAGAATCTATAACGCTTCCAATGCTGGTGCTCAGGTGGACGAGCAGGGAGGCAGGGGGCCTGGGGACAATCAACGTCACCTGGAGGCTGCTGGGGAGAAGCTCTGACCCTCGCCCCTTGGTATGAGGGCTCCCAACTCAGCACTCAGCAGTTACAGAAGAAGGGTCTGCACCCTCAGCACTCCAAGAATGAGGAACGGGACAAAAGGCAGAGGAGGGGTTTGTCCCCAGCAAAGCCCATTAAAAATCCCTGGGAGATAAAAATAGAATCTGGGCAATAAAGTCAAGTCTAACCTTTTTTATCCTTTGTGCTTTGTCTAATTTCATGTGCTCCTAGGGTCCCGCATGCAGAGGTTCCACACCCGGCACTTCAGACCAGATTTCCTAGTGCAGAATGGCTGGGTCGACACCTCAGCTCCTGGGGCCCAGTGCAGACTCCGCGATATAGAGCCTGAGCTGCAGCCAACCCGGCCCTCGAGAGCTCCGCCCCCTCCCTCCCACTGACTCTGACAGGATCTCTACACAGCAGCCCAGCCCACAGCCCACGGGGTAGTGCATGCTCTCACCTCTCCATTCTCTGATCAAAATATAAAGTTTCCTTTGCTTGTGAACCAAACTCAGTCTCGATCTGTTGGCCCCAATGACACTGCACAGGGGGACACTTGTTGGGGTCCACTCTGGAGGATCAGTAACAGAAATTGAGACTATTGTAACCTCAATGAACAGATGTGTGAGCCAAACTGTAGTTAACATAGAACAGTGTATAAGGCTCGGGTAAAATAAGATGTTTCTAACGATTCCATTGGCTATTTCCATCACTTTATTATAAGCAAGTTCAGTGAAAAGGTTTGTCTTATTTGTCAGGTCAATATTAGAGAAACGAAGTGATTTCTTTCCAAGGATGTACATCTAATAATCTTGGTTAAAGCTTCAATCTTGTTTTAAATGCTTTTCCATTGAAAATGATACCTCTCTTTCAGCTCCCCCATTTCTGAGAAGTATAAAATCTTATAATTTATTATTACCAAAGGGGAAAGGTGGGAGGAGGGATAAATTAACAGTTTGGGATTAACACATACACACTGCTATGTATAAAATAGATCATCAACAAGGAACTACTGTATAGCACAGGGAACTACACTCAACATTTTGCAATAACCTATAAGGGGAAATAATCTGAAAAAGAATAGATATTTTTATTGACATCATCTATCAATGACAGTTAAAGTGTAACCTAGGGGAAGCTGGTGGTGAGTGCTTCTGACCCTGAAGACTTCAATCATCTAAAGTTTGGACTCTGCCTACTTCCCAAGGCCCTTAATGAACATATGTGTAGCCGTAGCTTAAAAAATTCCCCAGTTTGGGTTTCGGGGAGACACTGATTTTGAAAAAGCCCTGGTGTTCTCCTTACATGAATGGGACTCTTCCTACTGCTAAAACATGTCTGTCACACCCAGAGGATGGTATACCGTCTGATTGGGAAGAGTTTGGAAAAGGCATCTCATCTCCTCATCTCCTGGTGCTCGGGTTCACCCATCCAGCGTCTTTACTAACAGTCTCCCCACTTGGAGATGGCAGCACTGTCAACATCCTGTTGCGTACAGTTTGGAATTTGTCCAGAGGATGAAGCGGAAGGATGAGGAACAATGAGAGACAAGTCCTAGGTGTTCAGACAGGCACATGTCACTCTAATTTCCAATCAGGAAGACGAATTGACCAAAGGCTAGGGTTGCCCATGGAAACAGTATAGGGCTTGAGGAAATCCCGCTGCTTTGTGGCCAGTTCCCATAAACACAAGTTGAACAATGGAACTCAGGGACAGTAAAATTCACGAAACTGCAGAGTTGAAAATATCCATCACTGAAAAATGTCTTGAGGAAAGTCAGAGAAAGGGACTTGTAAGCAAGGGAGAATGGCAGGAAAGGGATTTGAGGAGGTAGAAAGGACTCGCCATTAAGCACAAGAAAAGGGGCTGAACATTGCCAACATTGCAGTTGGCCAAAAAGGGTGTATGCGTTTTTTTCTGTATATATTCAAGAAAAGGGCATACACTTTTTTAGCCAACCAAACAGGTGGGCACTGGAAATCAATACTACAAAAGATATCACTTCGCATCAGTCAGAAGAGCCATCCTCATAAAGCGTAAACAACAGAAATGCAGGACAGGGCAAGGAGAAGAGGGAGCCCTGTGAGACTTATAGTGGAAATGTATATTGCCAACGGCCATTCTGGAGAAGTGTATTGTGTTTACTAAAGCATCTAAAAAATGAGCTACAGAGCATAGGGCACTTGCACTCATGGGCGTATATCTTGGGAAAAACAAAAATCGAGAGGACACAGGCACCCCAATGTTTACCCCCTCTCTGTTTAAAAGATCCTCGACTAGGATATAACTTAAATGTCTCTGGAGGGAAAAAATGGATAGACATGTGGTACTTAGGTAGAGTGGAATATTATTCAGCCTGGAAATCTATGAAATATGGCCAGTTGTAACAACTCCGGAGGAGTTACGTATGATCATTCTAAGTGACATAATTCAAAAAGAAAAAGACACATATCATAAGATATCACTTAAAGGTGGAATCCAAAATGGCTACACATGAAATAAATTACAAAACAAAAACATAGTCAAATATGTAGAAAACACGCATAAGGCTGCTAAACGGGAAAGGTGGGGAGGGGTGAGGCATCATCCAGGAGGTTGAAATTAGCAAAGATACCATTCCAAATACCAAACTGATAATCAACAAGGCCTACACGGTAGCTAAAAGAACTGCACTCAGCACACTCAAGTCACCGGAAAAGAATATATACGACTGGTAAGAATCTGAAAAAGAATTTATTGATGTCTCTCCATACGTGGATCAAGTGGATGTACAGCAGCAAGAAACAGAGCTTTGAAAATCAGCTGTAACCAATATAGTAATAAATTGAAAAAAATAAATGACAGAGAGAAAACCTCTTACAACTTTTCCTCAGGGCCGGTGATGCAACATGGATTGAACACATCTAGACCCACAGCAGGATGAGACATAAGGCTGGAAACTGTTTGCACTAAGAGAAATGTGAGGTTGGGTGAGGAAATGCACACCCTTTAAAGTAATACTACCTGGTACCCATTCAATGGGTCCCAAATCTGCAGGTTCAAGGGATCTTCCTACAGCTAAAACATGCATGGAAAACCCAGAGGACTGTACACCATGTGATCGGGAGATGTGTCTAAAATGCAGCTCATTTATCCTCTCCTGGTGCTCCTGTTCACCATTCCAGCCACGTTACTTAGAATCTCCCCACTTGGAGAATCAGCACATTTCAACTTCTGTTTCACACATTTTGCAAATTGTGAGGAGGATGAACGGGAAGAGGGGGAACCAATGAGAGAATAGTTGTAGGGGTTTGGACGGGCACATATCACTCTAATTTCCCATTAAGAATAAGAATTGAAAAAAGGCTCAGCCCGCCTCGCCGGAGCCAAAATAGGGCCTAAAGCAATCCTGCGGGTTTGAGGTCAGCTCACAAAAGAGCAACTTAAAAAATGGAGCTCAGGGTCACTGCAATTCACAAACCTGCAGAGTTATAAATGAAAACTAACGTCCAAAAATATGTTGAGGTAAGGCAAAGAAGAGGATCTGAATGCAAGACAGAATTGCAAGAAACAGATTTCAAGAGATAGATTGGACTCGTCTTTAAAGCACATAAAAAGCGGCAGAATTTCGACAATGATGCAGTTGGCCCAAAAGGGCGTATGCGTTTTTTCCTGATTATATCCAGGAAAAAACGCATGCGCACTTTATGGGCAACGAAGCAAGCAAGCAATGCAAATGTGCACAACAAAGAAGTCTCATTTCCCACCGGTCAAAAGGGCCATCCTAAACAATTGTAAAAACCAGAAATGTAGGACAGGCCATGGAGAACAGGGAGCCTTTATACGCTGATGGGCAGTGTGTGAACTGCCGAGAGCCACTCTGGAGAAGTGTATGGTGGTTCCTAAATCATCTAAAAAACAGAGCTACAGAGCATAGGACACTTCCAATCATGGGAGTATATCTAGGGAAGTCTAAAAATCAACAAGACACAAGCACACCACAGTTTAGGGCTACTCTGTTTACAAGAACCTCAACTTCAGTACACCTTAAATATCCCAGGAAAGAGAAAAATGGATAAAGAAAATGTGGTACTTATGTACAATGGAATATCTCTTCACCATGAAATCAATGTAATAAGGCTAGTAGAAGGATAAAGAGTGGATTTAGGTCCGATAATACTACTTGAAATAAGTCAAACAGAAAAAGAAACATATCATAAGATATCACTTATAGAGGGAGGGTAAATATGGCTGCACAAGAAATGAATTACAGAACAGAACAGTGTCTCACATTTAGAAAACACACTTATGTCAGCTTAAGGGGAAAGGAGAGGTGGGGTGATGCATAAAACCAGAGTTTAAAATTAGCACAGATACCGTTCAATAAACCAAATAGGTATTAGACAAGATCTACACCTTGCTCAATGAACTGGCCTCAACACACCCTATACACCGCAGAGAAATATATCTGAGTAATAAGAATCTTAAAACCCATGTATTGATATATCTCCATAAGGGAATCAAGTGTGTGCAGAGCAGCACAAACACAGCAGTGAAAGTGAGCTAAACCCCATTATAGAAATAAATTTTAAAAACAAAACGCAGAAACAATGAAAGAGAGAAAAATTCTTACAAAATTCGCTCAGGGGCTGTGATGCAACCTGGATTGACCACATATAAACCCACAGCTGGATAAGACATAAGGCTGGACACTTGGGGCTGAGAGGATTGGTGAGCTTTGGTGAGCAACTGCCAAAAGTTTAATGCAATACTTCATGCTACTCATTCCAGGGTCCCAACACTCCAGGTTGAAGGGAATCTTCCTACAGCTAAACCATGCCTGGGAAACTGAGCGACTGGTATACCATATGATCGGGAAAGGTTTCTAAAACGCACCTCATTTTTCCTCTCCTGGGGCTCCGGATCGACATTCCAGCCACTTTACTAACAATATCCCCACATGGAGAGTCAATGCCTTTAAGTTCTGGTATCACACAGTCTGCAGTTAGTGCGGAGGATGAATGGGAATAGGGGAAACCAGTGAGAAACTAGCTGTAGCGGTTTCAATGGGCATATGTCACTCTAATTTCACATCAGTAAGAAGAATAAAACAAAGGCACAGCAAGGTGCTCCAGAAGAAGAATAGGGCCTGAAGGAATCATGTGGTTATGAGGCAAGACCACAAAAATAAGAGCTGAAAAATGGAGCTAAGGGTCACTGCAATTCAAAAACATGCAGAGTTATAAAGGCCAACTATTTTCAAAAAATATATTGAGGTAAGGCTATGAAAAGGCATTGAAAGCAAGGCAGAATTGCAGGAAACCGATTTCAGGAGGTAGACTGGAATTGCATTTAAAGCATAGGAAAAGACGCAGAACGTCCACAATGATGCACTTGGCCAAAAAGGGCGTATGCGTTTTTTCCTGAATATATTCAGGAAAAAACGCATACGCCCTTTTTGGCCAACCAAGCAAGCTTGCAAAGGAAATCTGCACTACAATGAAGTCTCACTTCCCCCCGGTCAAAAGGGCCATCTGAAAAAAGTGTAAAATCCAGAAAGGCAGGACAGGCCATGGAGAACTGGGAGCCTTGTTATGCTGATGGGCGGGATGTAAATTGCCAAGAGCCACTTGGAAGAAGTGTATGGTGCTTCCTGAAAATTCTAAAAAACAAAGCAGCGGAGCCTAGGGCACTTCCACTTATGGTCCTATAGCTTAGGGAAATTAAAATCAAAAAGACACAGCCACCCCAAAGTTTGGGACGGCTCTGTTTACAAGAACCTCGTTTACGGTACAAGTTCAATATCGCAGAAAGTGAAAAATGGATAAAGAAGTTGTGGTACTTACGTACAATGCAATATCACTCAGCAATGAAATCTATGTCATCAGGCCCGTAGCAGCATAATGAGTGGATTCAGGTATGATGATTCTAACTGAAATAAGTCACACAGAAAAAGAAACATCATAAGATATCACTAATACACGGGATGTAAACTTGGCTACACAGGAACTGGATTACAAAACAGAACAGGGTCTCAAATTTAGAAAACCAACTTATGCTTGCTTAAGGGGAAAGGTGAGTTGGGGTGCTGCATAAAACCAGAGATTGAAATGAGCACAGATAAAGTTCCTTAAGCCAAATATGGAATAGACAAGAACTACTCCTTGCTCAACGAAATGGACTCAACACCCCATATTAAACGCCTAAGAATGTACCTGACTAGTAAGTATCTTAAAACCTATGGATTGCTATGTCTCTGAAAGAAAATCAAGCGTGTGTACAGGGGCATAAACGCAGCAGTGATAGGATTGGAGAGGTTCGGTGAGCAAATGAAGACCCTTTGAAGTTATATTGCATGGTACCCATTCCACGGGTCTCAACTCTCCAGGTTTAAGGAATTCTTCCTTCAGCTAAAACATGCACTTGGAACCCAGAGTATGATCAACCGTGTGATCGGGAGACGTGTTCCAATATGTCTCAGTTCTCGTCCCCTGGTACTCGGGTGCAACATTCCAGACGCTTTACTAACACTCTCCCGACGTGGAGAGTCAGTGCCTTTAACCTCCTGTTTGGCCCATTTGCAATTTCTGAGGAAGATGAACAGGAATAGGGAGAACCAATGAGAGACTAGCTGGAGGTGTCTGGACGGGCAAATTTAACTCTCATTTCCCACCAGGAAGAGGAATTAACCAAAGGCTCAGCGTGCCATGCCGGAACCAGATTAGGGCCTGAAGCAATCCTGCGGTGTTGCGGCCAGCTCACAAGAAAGCGAGTTGAAGAAAGGAGCTCAGGGGCACTGTAATTCACAAACCTGCAGAGTTATAAATGACAGCTATCGTCCAAAAATATACTGAAGTAAGGCTGCCAAGAGGACTTGAAAGCGGGGCAGAATTGCAGGAAACCGATTTCAGGAGGTAGACTGGAATTGCATTTAAAGCATAGGAAAAGAGGCAGAACGTCCACAATGATGCACTTGGTAAAAAGGGCGTATGCGTTTTTTCCTGAATATATTCAGGAAAAAACGCATACGCCCTTTTTGGCCAACCAAGCAAGCTTGCAAAGGAAATCTGCACTACAATGAAGTCTCACTTCCCCCCGGTCAAAAGGGCCATCTGAAAAAAGTGTAAAATCCAGAAAGGCAGGACAGGCCATGGAGAACTGGGAGCCTTGTTATGCTGATGGGCGGGATGTAAATTGCCAAGAGCCACTTGGAAGAAGTGTATGGTGCTTCCTGAAAATTCTAAAAAACAAAGCAGCGGAGCCTAGGGCACTTCCACTTATGGTCCTATAGCTTAGGGAAATTAAAATCAAAAAGACACAGCCACCCCAAAGTTTGGGACGGCTCTGTTTACAAGAACCTCGTTTACGGTACAAGTTCAATATCGCAGAAAGTGAAAAATGGATAAAGAAGTTGTGGTACTTACGTACAATGCAATATCACTCAGCAATGAAATCTATGTCATCAGGCCCGTAGCAGCATAATGAGTGGATTCAGGTATGATGATTCTAACTGAAATAAGTCACACAGAAAAAGAAACATCATAAGATATCACTAATACACGGGATGTAAACTTGGCTACACAGGAACTGGATTACAAAACAGAACAGGGTCTCAAATTTAGAAAACCAACTTATGCTTGCTTAAGGGGAAAGGTGAGTTGGGGTGCTGCATAAAACCAGAGATTGAAATGAGCACAGATAAAGTTCCTTAAGCCAAATATGGAATAGACAAGAACTACTCCTTGCTCAACGAAATGGACTCAACACCCCATATTAAACGCCTAAGAATGTACCTGACTAGTAAGTATCTTAAAACCTATGGATTGCTATGTCTCTGAAAGAAAATCAAGCGTGTGTACAGGGGCATAAACGCAGCAGTGATAGGATTGGAGAGGTTCGGTGAGCAAATGAAGACCCTTTGAAGTTATATTGCATGGTACCCATTCCACGGGTCTCAACTCTCCAGGTTTAAGGAATTCTTCCTTCAGCTAAAACATGCACTTGGAACCCAGAGTATGATCAACCGTGTGATCGGGAGACGTGTTCCAATATGTCTCAGTTCTCGTCCCCTGGTACTCGGGTGCAACATTCCAGACGCTTTACTAACACTCTCCCGACGTGGAGAGTCAGTGCCTTTAACCTCCTGTTTGGCCCATTTGCAATTTCTGAGGAAGATGAACAGGAATAGGGAGAACCAATGAGAGACTAGCTGGAGGTGTCTGGACGGGCAAATTTAACTCTCATTTCCCACCAGGAAGAGGAATTAACCAAAGGCTCAGCGTGCCATGCCGGAACCAGATTAGGGCCTGAAGCAATCCTGCGGTGTTGCGGCCAGCTCACAAGAAAGCGAGTTGAAGAAAGGAGCTCAGGGGCACTGTAATTCACAAACCTGCAGAGTTATAAATGACAGCTATCGTCCAAAAATATACTGAAGTAAGGCTGCCAAGAGGACTTGAAAGCGGGGCAGAATTGCAGGAAACCGATTTCAGGAGGTAGACTGGAATTGCATTTAAAGCATAGGAAAAGAGGCAGAACGTCCACAATGATGCACTTGGTAAAAAGGGCGTATGCGTTTTTTCCTGAATATATTCAGGAAAAAACGCATACGCACTTTTTGGCCAACCAAGCAAGCTTGTAAAGGAAATCTGCACTACAATGAAGTCTCACTTCCCCCCGGTCAAAAGGGCCATCTGAAAAAAGTGTAAAATCCAGAAAGGCAGGACAGGCCATGGAGAACTGGGAGCCTTGTTATGCTGATGGGCGGGATGTAAATTGCCAACAGCCACTCGGGAGAGGTGTATGGTGTTTCCTGAAACATCTAAAAAACAAAGCAACAGAGCCTAGGGCACTTCCACTTATGGTCCTATAGCTTAGGGAAATTAAAATCAAAAAGACACAGCCACCCCAAAGTTTTGGACGGCTCTGTTTACAAGAACCTCGTTTACGGTACAAGTTCAATATCGCAGAAAGTGAAAAATGGATAAAGAAGTTGTGGTACTTACGTACAATGCAATATCACTCAGCAATGAAATCTATGTCATCAGGCCCGTAGCAGCATAATGAGTGGATTCAGGTATGATGATTCTAACTGAAATAAGTCACACAGAAAAAGAAACATCATAAGATATCACTAATACACGGGATGTAAACTTGGCTACACAGGAACTGGATTACAAAACAGAACAGGGTCTCAAATTTAGAAAACCAACTTATGCTTGCTTAAGGGGAAAGGTGAGTTGGGGTGCTGCATCAAACCAGAGATTGAAATGAGCACAGATAAAGTTCCTTAAGCCAAATATGGAATAGACAAGAACTACTCCTTGCTCAACGAAATGGACTCAACACCCCATATTAAACGCCTAAGAATGTACCTGACTAGTAAGTATCTTAAAACCTATGAATTGCTATGTCTCTGAAAGAAAATCAAGCGTGTGTACAGGGGCATAAACGCAGCAGTGATAGGATTGGAGACGTTCGGTGAGCAAATGAAGACCCTTTGAAGTCATATTGCAAGGTACCCATTCCATGGGTCTCAACTCTCCAGGTTTAAGGAATTCTGCCTTCAGGTAAAACATGCACGTGGAACCCAGAGTATGATCAACCGTGTGATCGGGAGACGTGTTCGAATATGTCTCAGTTCTCGTCCCCTGGTACTCGGGTGCAACATTCCACACGCTTTACTAACACTCTCCCGACTTGGAGAGTCAGTGCCTTTAACCTCCTGTTTGGCCCATTTGCAATTTCTGAGGAAGATGAACAGGAATAGGGAGAACCAATGAGAGACTAAGTGGAGGTGTCTGGACGGGCAAATTTAACTCTCATTTCCCACCAGGAAGAGGAATTAACCAAAGGCTCAGCGTGCCGTGCCGGAACCAGATTAGGGCCTGAAGCAATCCTGCGGTGTTGCGGCCAGCTCACAAGAAAGCGAGTTGAAGAAAGGAGCTCAGGGGCACTGTAATTCACAAACCTGCAGAGTTATAAATTACAGCTATCGTCCAAAAATATACTGAAGTAAGGCTGCCAAGAGGACTTGAAAGCGGGGCAGAATTGCAGGAAACCGATTTCAGGAGGTAGACTGGAATTGCATTTAAAGCATAGGAAAAGAGGCAGAACGTCCACAATGATGCACTTGGCCAAAAAGGGCGTATGCATTTTTTCCTGAATATATTCAGGAAAAAACGCATACGCCCTTTTTGGCCAACCAAGCAAGCTTGCACAGGAAATCTGCACTACAATGAAGTCTCACTTCCCCCCGGTCAAAAGGGCCATCTGAAAAAGTGTAAAATCCAGAAAGGCAGGACAGGCCATGGAGAACTGGGAGCCTTGTTATGCTGATGGGCGGGATGTCAATTGCCAAGAGCCACTCGGGAGAGGTGTATGGTGTTTCCTGAAACATCTAAAAAACAAAGCAACAGAGCCTAGAGCACTTCCACTTATGGTCCTATAGCTTAGGGAAATTAAAATCAAAAAGACACAGCCACCCCAAAGTTTGGGACAGCTCTGTTTACAAGAACCTCGTTTACGGTACAAGTTCAATATCGCAGAAAGTGAAAAATGGATAAAGAATTTGTGGTACTGACGTACAATGCAATATCACTCAGCAATGAAATCTATGTCATCAGGCCCGTAGCAGCATAATGAGTGGATTCAGGTATGATGATTCTAACTGAAATAAGTCACACAGAAAAAGAAACATCATAAGATATCACTAATACACGGGATGTAAACTTGGCTACACAGGAACTGGATTACAAAACAGAACAGGGTCTCAAATTTAGAAAACCAACTTATGCTTGCTTAAGGGGAAAGGTGAGTTGGGGTGCTGCATAAAACCAGAGATTGAAATGAGCACAGATAAAGTTCCTTAAGCCAAATATGGAATAGACAAGAACTACTCCTTGCTCAACGAAATGGACTCAACACCCCATATTAAACGCCTAAGAATGTACCTGACTAGTAAGTATCTTAAAACCTATGCACTGCTATGTCTCTGAAAGAAAATCAAGCGTGGGTACAGGGGCATAAATGCAGCAGTGATAGGATTGGAGAGGTTCGGTGAGCAAATGAAGACCCTTTGAAGTCATATTGCATGGTACCCATTCCACGGGTCTCAACTCTCCAGGTTTAAGGGATTCTTCCTTCAGCTAAAACATGCACGTGGAACCCAGAGTATGATCAACCGTGTGATCGGGAGACGTGTTCCAATATGTCTCAGTTCTCGTCCCCTGGTACTCGGGTGCAACATTCCAGACGCTTTACTAACACTCTCCCGACTTGGAGAGTCAGTGCCTTTAACCTCCTGTTTGGCCCAGTTTGCAATTTCTGCGGAAGATGAACAGGAATAGGGAGAACCAATGAGAGACTAGCTGGAGGTGTCTGGACGGGCAAATTTAACTCTCATTTCCCACCAGGAAGAGGAATTAACCAAAGGCTCAGCGTGCCGTGCCGGAACCAGATTAGGGCCTGAAGCAATCCTGCGGTGTTGCGGCCAGCTCACAAGAAAGCGAGTTGAAGAAAGGAGCTCAGGGGCACTGTAATTCACAAACCTGCAGAGTTATAAATGACAGCTATCGTCCAAAAATATACTGAAGTAAGGCTGCCAAGAGGACTTGAAAGCGGGGCAGAATTGCAGGAAACCGATTTCAGGAGGTAGACTGGAATTGCATTTAAAGCATAGGAAAAGAGGCAGAACGTCCACAATGATGCACTTGGCCAAAAAGGGCGTATGCGTTTTTTCCTGAATATATTCAGGAAAAAACGCATACGCCCTTTTTGGCCAACCAAGCAAGCTTGCAAAGGAAATCTGCACTACAATGAAGTCTCACTTCCCCCCAGTCAAAAGGGCCATCTGAAAAAAGTGTAAAATCCAGAAAGGCAGGACAGGCCATGGAGAACTGGGAGCCTTGTTATGCTGATGGGCGGGATGTAAATTGCCAACAGCCACTCGGGAGAGGTGTATGGTGTTTCCTGAAACATCTAAAAAACAAAGCAACAGAGCCTAGGGCACTTCCACTTATGGTCCTATAGCTTAGGGAAATTAAAATCAAAAAGACACAGCCACCGCAAAGTTTCGGCCGGCTCTGTTTACAAGAACCTCGTTTACGGTACAAGTTCAATAGCGCAGAAAGTGAAAAATGGATAAAGAAGTTCTGGTACTTACGTACAATGCAATATCACTCAGCAATGAAATCTATGTCATCAGGCCCGTAGCAGCATAATGAGTGGATTCAGGTATGATGATTCTAACTGAAATAAGTCACACAGAAAAAGAAACATCATAAGATATCACTAATACACGGGATGTAAACTTGGCTACACAGGAACTGGATTACAAAACAGAACAGGGTCTCAAATTTAGAAAACCAACTTATGCTTGCTTAAGGGGAAAGGTGAGTTGGGGTGCTGCATAAAACCAGAGATTGAAATGAGCACAGATAAAGTTCCTTAAGCCAAATATGGAATAGACAAGAACTACTCCTTGCTCAACGAAATGGACTCAACACCCCATATTAAACGCCTAAGAATGTACCTGACTAGTAAGTATCTTAAAACCTATGGATTGCTATGTCTCTGAAAGAAAATCAAGCGTGTGTACAGGGGCATAAACGCAGCAGTGATAGGATTGGAGACGTTCGGTGAGCAAATGAAGACCCTTTGAAGTCATATTGCAAGGTACCCATTCCATGGGTCTCAACTCTCCAGGTTTAAGGAATTCTGCCTTCAGGTAAAACATGCACGTGGAACCCAGAGTATGATCAACCGTGTGATCGGGAGACGTGTTCGAATATGTCTCAGTTCTCGTCCCCTGGTACTCGGGTGCAACATTCCACACGCTTTACTAACACTCTCCCGACGTGGAGAGTCAGTGCCTTTAACCTCCTGTTTGGCCCATTTGCAATTTCTGAGGAAGATGAACAGGAATAGGGAGAACCAATGAGAGACTAAGTGGAGGTGTCTGGACGGGCAAATTTAACTCTCATTTCCCACCAGGAAGAGGAATTAACCAAAGGCTCAGCGTGCCGTGCCGGAACCAGATTAGGGCCTGAAGCAATCCTGCGGTGTTGCGGCCAGCTCACAAGAAAGCGAGTTGAAGAAAGGAGCTCAGGGGCACTGTAATTCACAAACCTGCAGAGTTATAAATTACAGCTATCGTCCAAAAATATACTGAAGTAAGGCTGCCAAGAGGACTTGAAAGCGGGGCAGAATTGCAGGAAACCGATTTCAGGAGGTAGACTGGAATTGCATTTAAAGCATAGGAAAAGAGGCAGAACGTCCACAATGATGCACTTGGCCAAAAAGGGCGTATGCATTTTTTCCTGAATATATTCAGGAAAAAACGCATACGCCCTTTTTGGCCAACCAAGCAAGCTTGCACAGGAAATCTGCACTACAATGAAGTCTCACTTCCCCCCGGTCAAAAGGGCCATCTGAAAAAGTGTAAAATCCAGAAAGGCAGGACAGGCCATGGAGAACTGGGAGCCTTGTTATGCTGATGGGCGGGATGTCAATTGCCAAGAGCCACTCGGGAGAGGTGTATGGTGTTTCCTGAAACATCTAAAAAACAAAGCAACAGAGCCTAGAGCACTTCCACTTATGGTCCTATAGCTTAGGGAAATTAAAATCAAAAAGACACAGCCACCCCAAAGTTTGGGACAGCTCTGTTTACAAGAACCTCGTTTACGGTACAAGTTCAATATCGCAGAAAGTGAAAAATGGATAAAGAATTTGTGGTACTGACGTACAATGCAATATCACTCAGCAATGAAATCTATGTCATCAGGCCCGTAGCAGCATAATGAGTGGATTCAGGTATGATGATTCTAACTGAAATAAGTCACACAGAAAAAGAAACATCATAAGATATCACTAATACACGGGATGTAAACTTGGCTACACAGGAACTGGATTACAAAACAGAACAGGGTCTCAAATTTAGAAAACCAACTTATGCTTGCTTAAGGGGAAAGGTGAGTTGGGGTGCTGCATAAAACCAGAGATTGAAATGAGCACAGATAAAGTTCCTTAAGCCAAATATGGAATAGACAAGAACTACTCCTTGCTCAACGAAATGGACTCAACACCCCATATTAAACGCCTAAGAATGTACCTGACTAGTAAGTATCTTAAAACCTATGCACTGCTATGTCTCTGAAAGAAAATCAAGCGTGGGTACAGGGGCATAAATGCAGCAGTGATAGGATTGGAGAGGTTCGGTGAGCAAATGAAGACCCTTTGAAGTCATATTGCATGGTACCCATTCCACGGGTCTCAACTCTCCAGGTTTAAGGGATTCTTCCTTCAGCTAAAACATGCACGTGGAACCCAGAGTATGATCAACCGTGTGATCGGGAGACGTGTTCCAATATGTCTCAGTTCTCGTCCCCTGGTACTCGGGTGCAACATTCCAGACGCTTTACTAACACTCTCCCGACTTGGAGAGTCAGTGCCTTTAACCTCCTGTTTGGCCCAGTTTGCAATTTCTGCGGAAGATGAACAGGAATAGGGAGAACCAATGAGAGACTAGCTGGAGGTGTCTGGACGGGCAAATTTAACTCTCATTTCCCACCAGGAAGAGGAATTAACCAAAGGCTCAGCGTGCCGTGCCGGAACCAGATTAGGGCCTGAAGCAATCCTGCGGTGTTGCGGCCAGCTCACAAGAAAGCGAGTTGAAGAAAGGAGCTCAGGGGCACTGTAATTCACAAACCTGCAGAGTTATAAATGACAGCTATCGTCCAAAAATATACTGAAGTAAGGCTGCCAAGAGGACTTGAAAGCGGGGCAGAATTGCAGGAAACCGATTTCAGGAGGTAGACTGGAATTGCATTTAAAGCATAGGAAAAGAGGCAGAACGTCCACAATGATGCACTTGGCCAAAAAGGGCGTATGCGTTTTTTCCTGAATATATTCAGGAAAAAACGCATACGCCCTTTTTGGCCAACCAAGCAAGCTTGCAAAGGAAATCTGCACTACAATGAAGTCTCACTTCCCCCCGGTCAAAAGGGCCATCTGAAAAAAGTGTAAAATCCAGAAAGGCAGGACAGGCCATGGAGAACTGGGAGCCTTGTTATGCTGATGGGCGGGATGTAAATTGCCAACAGCCACTCGGGAGAGGTGTATGGTGTTTCCTGAAACATCTAAAAAACAAAGCAACAGAGCCTAGGGCACTTCCACTTATGGTCCTATAGCTTAGGGAAATTAAAATCAAAAAGACACAGCCACCGCAAAGTTTCGGCCGGCTCTGTTTACAAGAACCTCGTTTACGGTACAAGTTCAATAGCGCAGAAAGTGAAAAATGGATAAAGAAGTTCTGGTACTTACGTACAATGCAATATCACTCAGCAATGAAATCTATGTCATCAGGCCCGTAGCAGCATAATGAGTGGATTCAGGTATGATGATTCTAACTGAAATAAGTCACACAGAAAAAGAAACATCATAAGATATCACTAATACACGGGATGTAAACTTGGCTACACAGGAACTGGATTACAAAACAGAACAGGGTCTCAAATTTAGAAAACCAACTTATGCTTGCTTAAGGGGAAAGGTGAGTTGGGGTGCTGCATAAAACCAGAGATTGAAATGAGCACAGATAAAGTTCCTTAAGCCAAATATGGAATAGACAAGAACTACTCCTTGCTCAACGAAATGGACTCAACACCCCATATTAAACGCCTAAGAATGTACCTGACTAGTAAGTATCTTAAAACCTATGGATTGCTATGTCTCTGAAAGAAAATCAAGCGTGTGTACAGGGGCATAAACGCAGCAGTGATAGGATTGGAGAGGTTCGGTGAGCAAATGAAGACCCTTTGAAGTCATATTGCATGGTACCCATTCCACGGGTCTCAACTCTCCAGGTTTAAGGGATTCTTCCTTCAGCTAAAACATGCACGTGGAACCCAGAGTATGATCAACCGTGTGATCGGGAGACGTGTTCCAATATGTCTCAGTTCTCGTCCCCTGGTACTCGGGTGCAACATTCCAGACGCTTTACTAACACTCTCCCGACTTGGAGAGTCAGTGCCTTTAACCTCCTGTTTGGCCCAGTTTGCAATTTCTGCGGAAGATGAACAGGAATAGGGAGAACCAATGATAGACTAGCTGGAGGTGTCTGGACGGGCAAATTTAACTCTCATTTCCCACCAGGAAGAGGAATTAACCAAAGGCTCAGAGTGCCGTGCCGGAACCAGATTAGGGCCTGAAGCAATCCTGCGGTGTTGCGGCCAGCTCACAAGAAAGCGAGTTGAAGAAAGGAGCTCAGGGGCACTGTAATTCACAAACCTGCAGAGTTATAAATGACAGCTATCGTCCAAAAATATACTGAAGTAAGGCTGCCAAGAGGACTTGAAAGCGGGGCAGAATTGCAGGAAACCGATTTCAGGAGGTAGACTGGAATTGCATTTAAAGCATAGGAAAAGAGGCAGAACGTCCACAATGATGCGCTTGACCAAAAAGTGCGTATGCGTTTTTTCCTGAATATATTCAGGAAAAAACGCATACGCCCTTTTTGGCCAACAAAGCAAGCTTGCAAAGGAAATCTGCACTACAATGAAGTCTCACTTCCCACCGGTCAAAAGGGCCATCTGAAAAAAGTGTAAAATCCAGAAAGGCAGGACAGGCCATGGAGAACTGGGAGCCTTGTTATGCTGATGGGCGGGATGTAAATTGCCAACAGCCACTCGGGAGAGGTGTATGGTGTTTCCTGAAACATCTAAAAAACAAAGCAACAGAGCCTAGGGCACTTCCACTTATGGTCCTATAGCTTAGGTAAAGTAAAATCAAAAAGACACAGCCACCCCAAAGTTTGGGCCGGCTCTGTTTACAAGAACCTCGTTTACGGTACAAGTTCAATAGCGCAGAAAGTGAAAAATGGATAAAGAAGTTGTGGTACTTACGTACAATGCAATATCACTCAGCAATGAAATCTATGTCATCAGGCCCGTAGCAGCATAATGAGTGGATTCAGGTATGATGATTCTAACTGAAATAAGTCACACAGAAAAAGAAACATCATAAGATATCACTAATACACGGGATGTAAACTTGGCTACACAGGAACTGGATTACAAAACAGAACAGGGTCTCAAATTTAGAAAACCAACTTATGCTTGCTTAAGGGGAAAGGTGAGTTGGGGTGCTGCATAAAACCAGAGATTGAAATGAACACAGATAAAGTTCCTTAAGCCAAATATGGAATAGACAAGAACTACTCCTTGCTCAACGAAATGGACTCAACACCCCATATTAAACGCCTAAGAATGTACCTGACTAGTAAGTATCTTAAAACCTATGGATTGCTATGTCTCTGAAAGAAAATCAAGCGTGTGTACAGGGGCATAAACGCAGCAGTGATAGGATTGGAGAGGTTCTGTGAGCAAATGAAGACCCTTTGAAGTCATATTGCATGGTACCCATTCCACGGGTCTCAACTCTCCAGGTTTAAGGGATTCTTCCTTCAGCTAAAACATGCACGTGGAACCCAGAGTATGATCAACCGTGTGATCGGGAGACGTGTTCCAATATGTCTCAGTTCTCGTCCCCTGGTACTCGGGTGCAACATTCCAGACGCTTTACTAACACTCTCCCGACTTGGAGAGTCAGTGCCTTTAACCTCCTGTTTGGCCCAGTTTGCAATTTCTGCGGAAGATGAACAGGAATAGGGAGAACCAATGAGAGACTAGCTGGAGGTGTCTGGACGGGCGAATTTAACTCTCATTTCCCACCAGGAAGAGGAATTAACCAAAGGCTCAGCGTGCCGTGCCGGAACCAGATTAGGGCCTGAAGCAATCCTGCGGTGTTGCGGCCAGCTCACAAGAAAGCGAGTTGAAGAAAGGAGCTCAGGGGCACTGTAATTCACAAACCTGCAGAGTTATAAATGACAGCTATCGTCCAAAAATATACTGAAGTAAGGCTGCCAAGAGGACTTGAAAGCGGGGCAGAATTGCAGGAAACCGATTTCAGGAGGTAGACTGGAATTGCATTTAAAGCATAGGAAAAGAGGCAGAACGTCCACAATGATGCACTTGGCCAAAAAGGGCGTATGCGTTTTTTCCTGAATATATTCAGGAAAAAATGCATACGCCCTTTTTGGCCAACCAAGCAAGCTTGCAAAGGAAATCTGCACTACAATGAAGTCTCACTTCCCCCCGGTCAAAAGGGCCATCTGAAAAAAGTGTAAAATCCAGAAAGGCAGGACAGGCCATGGAGAACTGGGAGCCTTGTTATGCTGATGGGCGGGATGTAAATTGCCAACAGCCACTCGGGAGAGGTGTATGGTGTTTCCTGAAACATCTAAAAAACAAAGCAACAGAGCCTAGGGCACTTCCACTTATGGTCCTATAGCTTAGGGAAATTAAAATCAAAAAGACACAGCCACCCCAAAGTTTGGGACGGCTCTGTTTACAAGAACCTCGTTTACGGTACAAGTTCAATAGCGCAGAAAGTGAAAAATGGATAAAGAAGTTGTGGTACTTACGTACAATGCAATATCACTCAGCAATGAAATCTATGTCATCAGGCCTGTAGCAGCATAATGAGTGGATTCAGGTATGATGATTCTAACTGAAATAAGTCACACAGAAAAAGAAACATCATAAGATATCACTAATACACGGAATGTAAACTTGGCTACACAGGAACTGTATTACAAAACAGAACAGGGTCTCAAATTTAGAAAACCAACTTATGCTTGCTTAAGGGGAAAGGTGAGTTGGGGTGCTGCATAAAACCAGAGATTGAAATGAGCACAGATAAAGTTCCTTAAGCCAAATATGGAATAGACAAGAACTACTCCTTGCTCAACGAAATGGACTCAACACCCCATATTAAACGCCTAAGAATGTACCTGACTAGTAAGTATCTTAAAACCTATGGATTGCTATGTCTCTGAAAGAAAATCAAGCGTGTGTACAGGGGAATAAACGCAGCAGTGATAGGATTGGAGAGGTTCGGTGAGCAAATGAAGACCCTTTGAAGTCATATTGCATGGTACCCATTCCACGGGTCTCAACTCTCCAGGTTTAAGGAATTCTTCCTTCAGCTAAAACATGCACGTGGAACCCAGAGTATGATCAACCGTGTGATCGGGAGACGTGTTCCAATATGTCTCAGTTCTCGTTCCCTGGTACTCGGGTGCAACATTCCAGACGCTTTACTAACACTCTCCCGACGTGGAGAGTCAGTGCCTTTAACCTCCTGTTTGGCCCATTTGCAATTTCTGAGGAAGATGAACAGGAATAGGGAGAACCAATGAGAGACTATGTGGAGGTGTCTGGACGGGCAAATTTAACTCTCATTTCCCACCAGGAAGAGGAATTAACCAAAGGCTCAGCGTGCCATGCCGGAACCAGATTAGGGACTGAAGCAATCCTGCGGTGTTGCGGCCAGCTCACAAGAAAGCGAGTTGAAGAAAGGAGCTCAGGGGCACTGTAATTCACAAACCTGCAGAGTTATAAATGACAGCTATCGTCCAAAAATATACTGAAGTAAGGCTGTCAAGAGGACTTGAAAGCGGGGCAGAATTGCAGGAAACCGATTTCAGGAGGTAGACTGGAATTGCATTTAAAGCATAGGAAAAGAGACAGAACGTCCACAATGATGCACTTGGTAAAAAGGGCGTATGCGTTTTTTCCTGAATATATTCAGGAAAAAACGCATACGCCCTTTTTGGCCAACCAAACAAGCTTGCAAAGGAAATCTGCACTACAATGAAGTCTCACTTCCCCCCGGTCAAAAGGGCCATCTGAAAAAAGTGTAAAATCCAGAAAGGCAGGACAGGCCATGGAGAACTGGGAGCCTTGTTATGCTGATGGGCGGGATGTAAATTGCCAAGAGCCACTCCGGAGAGGTGTATGGTGTTTCCTGAAACATCTAAAAAACAAAGCAACAGAGCCTAGGGCACTTCCACTTATGGTCCTATAGCTTAGGGAAATTAAAATCAAAAAGACACAGCCACCCCAAAGTTTGGGACGGCTCTGTTTACAAGAACCTCGTTTACGGTACAAGTTCAATATCGCAGAAAGTGAAAAATGGATAAAGAAGTTCTGGTACTTACGTACAATGCAATATCACTCAGCAATGAAATCTATGTCATCAGGCCCGTAGCAGCATAATGAGTGGATTCAGGTATGATGATTCTAACTGAAATAAGTCACACAGAAAAAGAAACATCATAAGATATCACTAATACACGGGATGTAAACTTGGCTACACAGGAACTGGATTACAAAACAGAACAGGGTCTCAAATTTAGAAAACCAACTTATGCTTGCTTAAGGGGAAAGGTGAGTTGAGGTGCTGCATCAAACCAGAGATTGAAATGAGCACAGATAAAGTTCCTTAAGCCAAATATGGAATAGACAAGAACTACTCCTTGCTCTACGAAATGGACTCAACACCCCATATTAAACGCCTAAGAATGTACCTGACTAGTAAGTATCTTAAAACCTATGGATTGCTATGTCTCTGAAAGAAAATCAAGCATGTGTACAGGGGCATAAACGCAGCAGTGATAGGATTGGAGACGTTCGGTGAGCAAATGAAGACCCTTTGAAGTCATATTGCATGGTACCCATTCCACGGGTCTCAACTCTCCAGGTTTAAGGGATTCTGCCTTCAGGTAAAACATGCACGTGGAACCCAGAGTATGATCAACCGTGTGATCGGGAGACGTGTTCCAATATGTCTCAGTTCTCGTCCCCTGGTACTCGGGTGCAACATTCCACACGCTTTACTAACACTCTCCCGACTTGGAGAGTCAGTGCCTTTAACCTCCTGTTTGGCCCATTTGCAATTTCTGAGGAAGATGAACAGGAATAGGGAGAACCAATGAGAGACTAGGTGGAGGTGTCTGGACGGGCAAATTTAACTCTCATTTCCCACCAGGAAGAGGAATTAACCAAAGGCTCAGCGTGCCATGCCGGAACCAGATTAGGGCCTGAAGCAATCCTGCGGTGTTGCGGCCAGCTCACAAGAAAGCGAGTTGAAGAAAGGAGCTCAGGGGCACTGTAATTCACAAACCTGCAGAGTTATAAATGACAGCTATCGTCCAAAAATATACTGAAGTAAGGCTGCCAAGAGGACTTGAAAGCGGGGCAGAATTGCAGGAAACCGATTTCAGGAGGTAGACTGGAATTGCATTTAAAGCATAGGAAAAGAGGCAGAACGTCCACAATGATGCACTTGGCCAAAAAGGGCGTATGCGTTTTTTCCTGAATATATTCAGGAAAAAACGCATACGCCCTTTTTGGCCAACCAAGCAAGCTTGCAAAGGAAATCTGCACTACAATGAAGTCTCACTTCCCCCCGGTCAAAAGGGCCATCTGAAAAAAGTGTAAAATCCAGAAAGGCAGGACAGGCCATGGAGAACTGGGAGCCTTGTTATGCTGATGGGCGGGATGTAAATTGCCAACAGCCACTCGGGAGAGGTGTATGGTGTTTCCTGAAACATCTAAAAAACAAAGCAACAGAGCCTAGGGCACTTCCACTTATGGTCCTATAGCTTAGGGAAATTAAAATCAAAAAGACACAGCCACCCCAAAGTTTGGGACGGCTCTGTTTACAAGAACCTTGTTTACGGTACAAGTTCAATATCGCAGAAAGTGAAAAATGGATAAAGAAGTTGTGGTACTTACGTACAATGCAATATCACTCAGCAATGAAATCTATGTCATCAGGCCCGTAGCAGCATAATGAGTGGATTCAGGTATGATGATTCTAACTGAAATAAGTCACACAGAAAAAGAAACATCATAAGATATCACTAATACACGGGATGTAAACTTGGCTACACAGGAACTGGATTACAAAACAGAACAGGGTCTCAAATTTAGAAAACCAACTTATGCTTGCTTAAGGGGAAAGGTGAGTTGGGGTGCTGCATCAAACCAAAGATTGAAATGAGCACAGATAAAGTTCCTTAAGCCAAATATGGAATAGACAAGAACTACTCCTTGCTCAACGAAATGGACTCAACACCCCATATTAAACGCCTAAGAATGTACCTGACTAGTAAGTATCTTAAAACCTATGGATTGCTATGTCTCTGAAAGAAAATCAAGCGTGTGTACAGGGGCATAAACGCAGCAGTGATAGGATTGGAGAGGTTCGGTGAGCAAATGAAGACCCTTTGAAGTCATATTGCATGGTACCCATTCCACGGGTCTCAACTCTCCAGGTTTAAGGGATTCTTCCTTCAGCTAAAACATGCACGTGGAACCCAGAGTATGATCAACCGTGTGATCGGGAGACGTGTTCCAATATGTCTCAGTTCTCGTCCCCTGGTACTCGGGTGCAACATTCCAGACGCTTTACTAACACTCTCCCGACTTGGAGAGTCAGTGCCTTTAACCTCCTGTTTGGCCCAGTTTGCAATTTCTGCGGAAGATGAACAGGAATAGGGAGAACCAATGAGAGACTAGCTGGAGGTGTCTGGACGGGCAAATTTAACTCTCATTTCCCACCAGGAAGAGGAATTAACCAAAGGCTCAGCGTGCCGTGCCGGAACCAGATTAGGGCCTGAAGCAATCCTGCGGTGTTGCGGCCAGCTCACAAGAAAGCGAGTTGAAGAAAGGAGCTCAGGGGCACTGTAATTCACAAACCTGCAGAGTTATAAATGACAGCTATCGTCCAAAAATATACTGAAGTAAGGCTGCCAAGAGGACTTGAAAGCGGGGCAGAATTGCAGGAAACCGATTTCAGGAGGTAGACTGGAATTGCATTTAAAGCATAGGAAAAGAGGCAGAACGTCCACAATGATGCGCTTGACCAAAAAGGGCGTATGCGTTTTTTCCTGAATATATTCAGGAAAAAACGCATACGCCCTTTTTGGCCAACAAAGCAAGCTTGCAAAGGAAATCTGCACTACAATGAAGTCTCACTTCCCACCGGTCAAAAGGGCCATCTGAAAAAAGTGTAAAATCCAGAAAGGCAGGACAGGCCATGGAGAACTGGGAGCCTTGTTATGCTGATGGGCGGGATGTAAATTGCCAACAGCCACTCGGGAGAGGTGTATGGTGTTTCCTGAAACATCTAAAAAACAAAGCAACAGAGCCTAGGGCACTTCCACTTATGGTCCTATAGCTTAGGGAAAGTAAAATCAAAAAGACACAGCCACCCCAAAGTTTGGGCCGGCTCTGTTTACAAGAACCTCGTTTACGGTACAAGTTCAATAGCGCAGAAAGTGAAAAATGGATAAAGAAGTTGTGGTACTTACGTACAATGCAATATCACTCAGCAATGAAATCTATGTCATCAGGCCCGTAGCAGCATAATGAGTGGATTCAGGTATGATGATTCTAACTGAAATAAGTCACACAGAAAAAGAAACATCATAAGATATCACTAATACACGGGATGTAAACTTGGCTACACAGGAACTGGATTACAAAACAGAACAGGGTCTCAAATTTAGAAAACCAACTTATGCTTGCTTAAGGGGAAAGGTGAGTTGGGGTGCTGCATAAAACCAGAGATTGAAATGAACACAGATAAAGTTCCTTAAGCCAAATATGGAATAGACAAGAACTACTCCTTGCTCAACGAAATGGACTCAACACCCCATATTAAACGCCTAAGAATGTACCTGACTAGTAAGTATCTTAAAACCTATGGATTGCTATGTCTCTGAAAGAAAATCAAGCGTGTGTACAGGGGCATAAACGCAGCAGTGATAGGATTGGAGAGGTTCTGTGAGCAAATGAAGACCCTTTGAAGTCATATTGCATGGTACCCATTCCACGGGTCTCAACTCTCCAGGTTTAAGGGATTCTTCCTTCAGCTAAAACATGCACGTGGAACCCAGAGTATGATCAACCGTGTGATCGGGAGACGTGTTCCAATATGTCTCAGTTCTCGTCCCCTGGTACTCGGGTGCAACATTCCAGACGCTTTACTAACACTCTCCCGACTTGGAGAGTCAGTGCCTTTAACCTCCTGTTTGGCCCATTTTGCAATTTCTGCGGAAGATGAACAGGAATAGGGAGAACCAATGAGAGACTAGCTGGAGGTGTCTGGACGGGCGAATTTAACTCTCATTTCCCACCAGGAAGAGGAATTAACCAAAGGCTCAGCGTGCCGTGCCGGAACCAGATTAGGGCCTGAAGCAATCCTGCGGTGTTGCGGCCAGCTCACAAGAAAGCGAGTTGAAGAAAGGAGCTCAGGGGCACTGTAATTCACAAACCTGCAGAGTTATAAATGACAGCTATCGTCCAAAAATATACTGAAGTAAGGCTGCCAAGAGGACTTGAAAGCGGGGCAGAATTGCAGGAAACCGATTTCAGGAGGTAGACTGGAATTGCATTTAAAGCATAGGAAAAGAGGCAGAACGTCCACAATGATGCACTTGGCCAAAAAGGGCGTATGCGTTTTTTCCTGAATATATTCAGGAAAAAATGCATACGCCCTTTTTGGCCAACCAAGCAAGCTTGCAAAGGAAATCTGCACTACAATGAAGTCTCACTTCCCCCCGGTCAAAAGGGCCATCTGAAAAAAGTGTAAAATCCAGAAAGGCAGGACAGGCCATGGAGAACTGGGAGCCTTGTTATGCTGATGGGCGGGATGTAAATTGCCAACAGCCACTCGGGAGAGGTGTATGGTGTTTCCTGAAACATCTAAAAAACAAAGCAACAGAGCCTAGGGCACTTCCACTTATGGTCCTATAGCTTAGGGAAATTAAAATCAAAAAGACACAGCCACCCCAAAGTTTGGGACGGCTCTGTTTACAAGAACCTCGTTTACGGTACAAGTTCAATAGCGCAGAAAGTGAAAAATGGATAAAGAAGTTGTGGTACTTACGTACAATGCAATATCACTCAGCAATGAAATCTATGTCATCAGGCCTGTAGCAGCATAATGAGTGGATTCAGGTATGATGATTCTAACTGAAATAAGTCACACAGAAAAAGAAACATCATAAGATATCACTAATACACGGAATGTAAACTTGGCTACACAGGAACTGTATTACAAAACAGAACAGGGTCTCAAATTTAGAAAACCAACTTATGCTTGCTTAAGGGGAAAGGTGAGTTGGGGTGCTGCATAAAACCAGAGATTGAAATGAGCACAGATAAAGTTCCTTAAGCCAAATATGGAATAGACAAGAACTACTCCTTGCTCAACGAAATGGACTCAACACCCCATATTAAACGCCTAAGAATGTACCTGACTAGTAAGTATCTTAAAACCTATGGATTGCTATGTCTCTGAAAGAAAATCAAGCGTGTGTACAGGGGAATAAACGCAGCAGTGATAGGATTGGAGAGGTTCGGTGAGCAAATGAAGACCCTTTGAAGTCATATTGCATGGTACCCATTCCACGGGTCTCAACTCTCCAGGTTTAAGGAATTCTTCCTTCAGCTAAAACATGCACGTGGAACCCAGAGTATGATCAACCGTGTGATCGGGAGACGTGTTCCAATATGTCTCAGTTCTCGTTCCCTGGTACTCGGGTGCAACATTCCAGACGCTTTACTAACACTCTCCCGACGTGGAGAGTCAGTGCCTTTAACCTCCTGTTTGGCCCATTTGCAATTTCTGAGGAAGATGAACAGGAATAGGGAGAACCAATGAGAGACTATGTGGAGGTGTCTGGACGGGCAAATTTAACTCTCATTTCCCACCAGGAAGAGGAATTAACCAAAGGCTCAGCGTGCCATGCCGGAACCAGATTAGGGACTGAAGCAATCCTGCGGTGTTGCGGCCAGCTCACAAGAAAGCGAGTTGAAGAAAGGAGCTCAGGGGCACTGTAATTCACAAACCTGCAGAGTTATAAATGACAGCTATCGTCCAAAAATATACTGAAGTAAGGCTGTCAAGAGGACTTGAAAGCGGGGCAGAATTGCAGGAAACCGATTTCAGGAGGTAGACTGGAATTGCATTTAAAGCATAGGAAAAGAGACAGAACGTCCACAATGATGCACTTGGTAAAAAGGGCGTATGCGTTTTTTCCTGAATATATTCAGGAAAAAACGCATACGCCCTTTTTGGCCAACCAAACAAGCTTGCAAAGGAAATCTGCACTACAATGAAGTCTCACTTCCCCCCGGTCAAAAGGGCCATCTGAAAAAAGTGTAAAATCCAGAAAGGCAGGACAGGCCATGGAGAACTGGGAGCCTTGTTATGCTGATGGGCGGGATGTAAATTGCCAAGAGCCACTCCGGAGAGGTGTATGGTGTTTCCTGAAACATCTAAAAAACAAAGCAACAGAGCCTAGGGCACTTCCACTTATGGTCCTATAGCTTAGGGAAATTAAAATCAAAAAGACACAGCCACCCCAAAGTTTGGGACGGCTCTGTTTACAAGAACCTCGTTTACGGTACAAGTTCAATATCGCAGAAAGTGAAAAATGGATAAAGAAGTTCTGGTACTTACGTACAATGCAATATCACTCAGCAATGAAATCTATGTCATCAGGCCCGTAGCAGCATAATGAGTGGATTCAGGTATGATGATTCTAACTGAAATAAGTCACACAGAAAAAGAAACATCATAAGATATCACTAATACACGGGATGTAAACTTGGCTACACAGGAACTGGATTACAAAACAGAACAGGGTCTCAAATTTAGAAAACCAACTTATGCTTGCTTAAGGGGAAAGGTGAGTTGAGGTGCTGCATCAAACCAGAGATTGAAATGAGCACAGATAAAGTTCCTTAAGCCAAATATGGAATAGACAAGAACTACTCCTTGCTCTACGAAATGGACTCAACACCCCATATTAAACGCCTAAGAATGTACCTGACTAGTAAGTATCTTAAAACCTATGGATTGCTATGTCTCTGAAAGAAAATCAAGCATGTGTACAGGGGCATAAACGCAGCAGTGATAGGATTGGAGACGTTCGGTGAGCAAATGAAGACCCTTTGAAGTCATATTGCATGGTACCCATTCCACGGGTCTCAACTCTCCAGGTTTAAGGGATTCTGCCTTCAGGTAAAACATGCACGTGGAACCCAGAGTATGATCAACCGTGTGATCGGGAGACGTGTTCCAATATGTCTCAGTTCTCGTCCCCTGGTACTCGGGTGCAACATTCCACACGCTTTACTAACACTCTCCCGACTTGGAGAGTCAGTGCCTTTAACCTCCTGTTTGGCCCATTTGCAATTTCTGAGGAAGATGAACAGGAATAGGGAGAACCAATGAGAGACTAGGTGGAGGTGTCTGGACGGGCAAATTTAACTCTCATTTCCCACCAGGAAGAGGAATTAACCAAAGGCTCAGCGTGCCATGCCGGAACCAGATTAGGGCCTGAAGCAATCCTGCGGTGTTGCGGCCAGCTCACAAGAAAGCGAGTTGAAGAAAGGAGCTCAGGGGCACTGTAATTCACAAACCTGCAGAGTTATAAATGACAGCTATCGTCCAAAAATATACTGAAGTAAGGCTGCCAAGAGGACTTGAAAGCGGGGCAGAATTGCAGGAAACCGATTTCAGGAGGTAGACTGGAATTGCATTTAAAGCATAGGAAAAGAGGCAGAACGTCCACAATGATGCACTTGGCCAAAAAGGGCGTATGCGTTTTTTCCTGAATATATTCAGGAAAAAACGCATACGCCCTTTTTGGCCAACCAAGCAAGCTTGCAAAGGAAATCTGCACTACAATGAAGTCTCACTTCCCCCCGGTCAAAAGGGCCATCTGAAAAAAGTGTAAAATCCAGAAAGGCAGGACAGGCCATGGAGAACTGGGAGCCTTGTTATGCTGATGGGCGGGATGTAAATTGCCAACAGCCACTCGGGAGAGGTGTATGGTGTTTCCTGAAACATCTAAAAAACAAAGCAACAGAGCCTAGGGCACTTCCACTTATGGTCCTATAGCTTAGGGAAATTAAAATCAAAAAGACACAGCCACCCCAAAGTTTGGGACGGCTCTGTTTACAAGAACCTTGTTTACGGTACAAGTTCAATATCGCAGAAAGTGAAAAATGGATAAAGAAGTTGTGGTACTTACGTACAATGCAATATCACTCAGCAATGAAATCTATGTCATCAGGCCCGTAGCAGCATAATGAGTGGATTCAGGTATGATGATTCTAACTGAAATAAGTCACACAGAAAAAGAAACATCATAAGATATCACTAATACACGGGATGTAAACTTGGCTACACAGGAACTGGATTACAAAACAGAACAGGGTCTCAAATTTAGAAAACCAACTTATGCTTGCTTAAGGGGAAAGGTGAGTTGGGGTGCTGCATCAAACCAAAGATTGAAATGAGCACAGATAAAGTTCCTTAAGCCAAATATGGAATAGACAAGAACTACTCCTTGCTCAACGAAATGGACTCAACACCCCATATTAAACGCCTAAGAATGTACCTGACTAGTAAGTATCTTAAAACCTATGGATTGCTATGTCTCTGAAAGAAAATCAAGCGTGTGTACAGGGGCATAAACGCAGCAGTGATAGGATTGGAGAGGTTCGGTGAGCAAATGAAGACCCTTTGAAGTCATATTGCATGGTACCCATTCCACGGGTCTCAACTCTCCAGGTTTAAGGGATTCTTCCTTCAGCTAAAACATGCACGTGGAACCCAGAGTATGATCAACCGTGTGATCGGGAGACGTGTTCCAATATGTCTCAGTTCTCGTCCCCTGGTACTCGGGTGCAACATTCCAGACGCTTTACTAACACTCTCCCGACTTGGAGAGTCAGTGCCTTTAACCTCCTGTTTGGCCCAGTTTGCAATTTCTGCGGAAGATGAACAGGAATAGGGAGAACCAATGAGAGACTAGCTGGAGGTGTCTGGACGGGCAAATTTAACTCTCATTTCCCACCAGGAAGAGGAATTAACCAAAGGCTCAGCGTGCCGTGCCGGAACCAGATTAGGGCCTGAAGCAATCCTGCGGTGTTGCGGCCAGCTCACAAGAAAGCGAGTTGAAGAAAGGAGCTCAGGGGCACTGTAATTCACAAACCTGCAGAGTTATAAATGACAGCTATCGTCCAAAAATATACTGAAGTAAGGCTGCCAAGAGGACTTGAAAGCGGGGCAGAATTGCAGGAAACCGATTTCAGGAGGTAGACTGGAATTGCATTTAAAGCATAGGAAAAGAGGCAGAACGTCCACAATGATGCGCTTGACCAAAAAGGGCGTATGCGTTTTTTCCTGAATATATTCAGGAAAAAACGCATACGCCCTTTTTGGCCAACAAAGCAAGCTTGCAAAGGAAATCTGCACTACAATGAAGTCTCACTTCCCACCGGTCAAAAGGGCCATCTGAAAAAAGTGTAAAATCCAGAAAGGCAGGACAGGCCATGGAGAACTGGGAGCCTTGTTATGCTGATGGGCGGGATGTAAATTGCCAACAGCCACTCGGGAGAGGTGTATGGTGTTTCCTGAAACATCTAAAAAACAAAGCAACAGAGCCTAGGGCACTTCCACTTATGGTCCTATAGCTTAGGGAAAGTAAAATCAAAAAGACACAGCCACCCCAAAGTTTGGGCCGGCTCTGTTTACAAGAACCTCGTTTACGGTACAAGTTCAATAGCGCAGAAAGTGAAAAATGGATAAAGAAGTTGTGGTACTTACGTACAATGCAATATCACTCAGCAATGAAATCTATGTCATCAGGCCCGTAGCAGCATAATGAGTGGATTCAGGTATGATGATTCTAACTGAAATAAGTCACACAGAAAAAGAAACATCATAAGATATCACTAATACACGGGATGTAAACTTGGCTACACAGGAACTGGATTACAAAACAGAACAGGGTCTCAAATTTAGAAAACCAACTTATGCTTGCTTAAGGGGAAAGGTGAGTTGGGGTGCTGCATAAAACCAGAGATTGAAATGAACACAGATAAAGTTCCTTAAGCCAAATATGGAATAGACAAGAACTACTCCTTGCTCAACGAAATGGACTCAACACCCCATATTAAACGCCTAAGAATGTACCTGACTAGTAAGTATCTTAAAACCTATGGATTGCTATGTCTCTGAAAGAAAATCAAGCGTGTGTACAGGGGCATAAACGCAGCAGTGATAGGATTGGAGAGGTTCTGTGAGCAAATGAAGACCCTTTGAAGTCATATTGCATGGTACCCATTCCACGGGTCTCAACTCTCCAGGTTTAAGGGATTCTTCCTTCAGCTAAAACATGCACGTGGAACCCAGAGTATGATCAACCGTGTGATCGGGAGACGTGTTCCAATATGTCTCAGTTCTCGTCCCCTGGTACTCGGGTGCAACATTCCAGACGCTTTACTAACACTCTCCCGACTTGGAGAGTCAGTGCCTTTAACCTCCTGTTTGGCCCATTTTGCAATTTCTGCGGAAGATGAACAGGAATAGGGAGAACCAATGAGAGACTAGCTGGAGGTGTCTGGACGGGCGAATTTAACTCTCATTTCCCACCAGGAAGAGGAATTAACCAAAGGCTCAGCGTGCCGTGCCGGAACCAGATTAGGGCCTGAAGCAATCCTGCGGTGTTGCGGCCAGCTCACAAGAAAGCGAGTTGAAGAAAGGAGCTCAGGGGCACTGTAATTCACAAACCTGCAGAGTTATAAATGACAGCTATCGTCCAAAAATATACTGAAGTAAGGCTGCCAAGAGGACTTGAAAGCGGGGCAGAATTGCAGGAAACCGATTTCAGGAGGTAGACTGGAATTGCATTTAAAGCATAGGAAAAGAGGCAGAACGTCCACAATGATGCACTTGGCCAAAAAGGGCGTATGCGTTTTTTCCTGAATATATTCAGGAAAAAATGCATACGCCCTTTTTGGCCAACCAAGCAAGCTTGCAAAGGAAATCTGCACTACAATGAAGTCTCACTTCCCCCCGGTCAAAAGGGCCATCTGAAAAAAGTGTAAAATCCAGAAAGGCAGGACAGGCCATGGAGAACTGGGAGCCTTGTTATGCTGATGGGCGGGATGTAAATTGCCAACAGCCACTCGGGAGAGGTGTATGGTGTTTCCTGAAACATCTAAAAAACAAAGCAACAGAGCCTAGGGCACATCCACTTATGGTCCTATAGCTTAGGGAAATTAAAATCAAAAAGACACAGCCACCCCAAAGTTTGGGACGGCTCTGTTTACAAGAACCTCGTTTACGGTACAAGTTCAATAGCGCAGAAAGTGAAAAATGGATAAAGAAGTTGTGGTACTTACGTACAATGCAATATCACTCAGCAATGAAATCTATGTCATCAGGCCCGTAGCAGCATAATGAGTGGATTCAGGTATGATGATTCTAACTGAAATAAGTCACACAGAAAAAGAAACATCATAAGATATCACTAATACACGGAATGTAAACTTGGCTACACAGGAACTGTATTACAAAACAGAACAGGGTCTCAAATTTAGAAAACCAACTTATGCTTGCTTAAGGGGAAAGGTGAGTTGGGGTGCTGCATAAAACCAGAGATTGAAATGAGCACAGATAAAGTTCCTTAAGCCAAATATGGAATAGACAAGAACTACTCCTTGCTCAACGAAATGGACTCAACACCCCATATTAAACGCCTAAGAATGTACCTGACTAGTAAGTATCTTAAAACCTATGGATTGCTATGTCTCTGAAAGAAAATCAAGCGTGTGTACAGGGGAATAAACGCAGCAGTGATAGGATTGGAGAGGTTCGGTGAGCAAATGAAGACCCTTTGAAGTCATATTGCATGGTACCCATTCCACGGGTCTCAACTCTCCAGGTTTAAGGAATTCTTCCTTCAGCTAAAACATGCACGTGGAACCCAGAGTATGATCAACCGTGTGATCGGGAGACGTGTTCCAATATGTCTCAGTTCTCGTTCCCTGGTACTCGGGTGCAACATTCCAGACGCTTTACTAACACTCTCCCGACGTGGAGAGTCAGTGCCTTTAACCTCCTGTTTGGCCCATTTGCAATTTCTGAGGAAGATGAACAGGAATAGGGAGAACCAATGAGAGACTATGTGGAGGTGTCTGGACGGGCAAATTTAACTCTCATTTCCCACCAGGAAGAGGAATTAACCAAAGGCTCAGCGTGCCATGCCGGAACCAGATTAGGGACTGAAGCAATCCTGCGGTGTTGCGGCCAGCTCACAAGAAAGCGAGTTGAAGAAAGGAGCTCAGGGGCACTGTAATTCACAAACCTGCAGAGTTATAAATGACAGCTATCGTCCAAAAATATACTGAAGTAAGGCTGTCAAGAGGACTTGAAAGCGGGGCAGAATTGCAGGAAACCGATTTCAGGAGGTAGACTGGAATTGCATTTAAAGCATAGGAAAAGAGGCAGAACGTCCACAATGATGCACTTGGTAAAAAGGGCGTATGCGTTTTTTCCTGAATATATTCAGGAAAAAACGCATACGCCCTTTTTGGCCAACCAAACAAGCTTGCAAAGGAAATCTGCACTACAATGAAGTCTCACTTCCCCCCGGTCAAAAGGGCCATCTGAAAAAAGTGTAAAATCCAGAAAGGCAGGACAGGCCATGGAGAACTGGGAGCCTTGTTATGCTGATGGGCGGGATGTAAATTGCCAACAGCCACTCGGGAGAGGTGTATGGTGTTTCCTGAAACATCTAAAAAACAAAGCAACAGAGCCTAGGGCACTTCCACTTATGGTCCTATAGCTTAGGGAAATTAAAATCAAAAAGACACAGCCACCCCAAAGTTTGGGACGGCTCTGTTTACAAGAACCTCGTTTACGGTACAAGTTCAATATCGCAGAAAGTGAAAAATGGATAACGAAGTTCTGGTACTTACGTACAATGCAATATCACTCAGCAATGAAATCTATGTCATCAGGCCCGTAGCAGCATAATGAGTGGATTCAGGTATGATGATTCTAACTGAAATAAGTCACACAGAAAAAGAAACATCATAAGATATCACTAATACACGGGATGTAAACTTGGCTACACAGGAACTGGATTACAAAACAGAACAGGGTCTCAAATTTAGAAAACCAACTTATGCTTGCTTAAGGGGAAAGGTGAGTTGAGGTGCTGCATCAAACCAGAGATTGAAATGAGCACAGATAAAGTTCCTTAAGCCAAATATGGAATAGACAAGAACTACTCCTTGCTCAACGAAATGGACTCAACACCCCATATTAAACGCCTAAGAATGTACCTGACTAGTAAGTATCTTAAAACCTATGGATTGCTATGTCTCTGAAAGAAAATCAAGCATGTGTACAGGGGCATAAACGCAGCAGTGATAGGATTGGAGACGTTCGGTGAGCAAATGAAGACCCTTTGAAGTCATATTGCATGGTACCCATTCCACGGGTCTCAACTCTCCAGGTTTAAGGGATTCTGCCTTCAGGTAAAACATGCACGTGGAACCCAGAGTATGATCAACCGTGTGATCGGGAGACGTGTTCCAATATGTCTCAGTTCTCGTCCCCTGGTACTCGGGTGCAACATTCCACACGCTTTACTAACACTCTCCCGACTTGGAGAGTCAGTGCCTTTAACCTCCTGTTTGGCCCATTTGCAATTTCTGAGGAAGATGAACAGGAATAGGGAGAACCAATGAGAGACTAGGTGGAGGTGTCTGGACGGGCAAATTTAACTCTCATTTCCCACCAGGAAGAGGAATTAACCAAAGGCTCAGCGTGCCATGCCGGAACCAGTTTAGGGCCTGAAGCAATCCTGTGGTGTTGCGGCCAGCTCACAAGAAAGCGAGTTGAAGAAAGGAGCTCAGGGGCACTGTAATTCACAAACCTGCAGAGTTATAAATGACAGCTATCGTCCAAAAATATACTGAAGTAAGGCTGCCAAGAGGACTTGAAAGCGGGGCAGAATTGCAGGAAACCGATTTCAGGAGGTAGACTGGAATTGCATTTAAAGCATAGGAAAAGAGGCAGAACGTCCACAATGATGCGCTTGACCAAAAAGGGCGTATGCGTTTTTTCCTGAATATATTCAGGAAAAAACGCATACGCCCTTTTTGGCCAACCAAGCAAGCTTGCAAAGGAAATCTGCACTACAATGAAGTCTCACTTCCCCCCGGTCAAAAGGGCCATCTGAAAAAAGTGTAAAATCCAGAAAGGCAGGACAGGCCATGGAGAACTGGGAGCCTTGTTATGCTGATGGGCGGGATGTAAATTGCCAACAGCCACTCGGGAGAGGTGTATGGTGTTTCCTGAAACATCTAAAAAACAAAGCAACAGAGCCTAGGGCACTTCCACTTATGGTCCTATAGCTTAGGGAAATTAAAATCAAAAAGACACAGCCACCCCAAAGTTTGGGACGGCTCTGTTTACAAGAACCTCGTTTACGGTACAAGTTCAATATCGCAGAAAGTGAAAAATGGATAAAGAAGTTCTGGTACTTACGTACAATGCAATATCACTCAGCAATGAAATCTATGTCATCAGGCCCGTAGCAGCATAATGAGTGGATTCAGGTATGATGATTCTAACTGAAATAAGTCACACAGAAAAAGAAACATCATAAGATATCACTAATACACGGGATGTAAACTTGGCTACACAGGAACTGGATTACAAAACAGAACAGGGTCTCAAATTTAGAAAACCAACTTATGCTTGCTTAAGGGGAAAGGTGAGTTGAGGTGCTGCATCAAACCAGAGATTGAAATGAGCACAGATAAAGTTCCTTAAGCCAAATATGGAATAGACAAGAACTACTCCTTGCTCAACGAAATGGACTCAACACCCCATATTAAACGCCTAAGAATGTACCTGACTAGTAAGTATCTTAAAACCTATGGATTGCTATGTCTCTGAAAGAAAATCAAGCATGTGTACAGGGGCATAAATGCAGCAGTGATAGGATTGGAGACGTTCGGTGAGCAAATGAAGACCCTTTGAAGTCATATTGCATGGTACCCATTCCACGGGTCTCAACTCTCCAGGTTTAAGGAATTCTTCCTTCAGCTAAAACATGCACGTGGAACCCAGAGTATGATCAACCGTGTGATCGGGAGACGTGTTCCAATATGTCTCAGTTCTCGTTCCCTGGTACTCGGGTGCAACATTCCAGACGCTTTACTAACACTCTCCCGACGTGGAGAGTCAGTTCCTTTAACCTCCTGTTTGGCCCATTTGCAATTTCTGAGGAAGATGAACAGGAATAGGGAGAACCAATGAGAGACTATGTGGAGGTGTCTGGACGGGCAAATTTAACTCTCATTTCCCACCAGGAAGAGGAATTAACCAAAGGCTCAGCGTGCCATGCCGGAACCAGATTAGGGACTGAAGCAATCCTGCGGTGTTGCGGCCAGCTCACAAGAAAGCGAGTTGAAGAAAGGAGCTCAGGGGCACTGTAATTCACAAACCTGCAGAGTTATAAATGACAGCTATCGTCCAAAAATATACTGAAGTAAGGCTGTCAAGAGGACTTGAAAGCGGGGCAGAATTGCAGGAAACCGATTTCAGGAGGTAGACTGGAATTGCATTTAAAGCATAGGAAAAGAGGCAGAACGTCCACAATGATGCACTTGGTAAAAAGGGCGTATGCGTTTTTTCCTGAATATATTCAGGAAAAAACGCATACGCCCTTTTTGGCCAACCAAACAAGCTTGCAAAGGAAATCTGCACTACAATGAAGTCTCACTTCCCCCCGGTCAAAAGGGCCATCTGAAAAAAGTGTAAAATCCAGAAAGGCAGGACAGGCCATGGAGAACTGGGAGCCTTGTTATGCTGATGGGCGGGATGTAAATTGCCAACAGCCACTCGGGAGAGGTGTATGGTGTTTCCTGAAACATCTAAAAAACAAAGCAACAGAGCCTAGGGCACTTCCACTTATGGTCCTATAGCTTAGGGAAATTAAAATCAAAAAGACACAGCCACCCCAAAGTTTGGGACGGCTCTGTTTACAAGAACCTCGTTTACGGTACAAGTTCAATATCGCAGAAAGTGAAAAATGGATAAAGAAGTTCTGGTACTTACGTACAATGCAATATCACTCAGCAATGAAATCTATGTCATCAGGCCCGTAGCAGCATAATGAGTGGATTCAGGTATGATGATTCTAACTGAAATAAGTCACACAGAAAAAGAAACATCATAAGATATCACTAATACACGGGATGTAAACTTGGCTACACAGGAACTGGATTACAAAACAGAACAGGGTCTCAAATTTAGAAAACCAACTTATGCTTGCTTAAGGGGAAAGGTGAGTTGAGGTGCTGCATCAAACCAGAGATTGAAATGAGCACAGATAAAGTTCCTTAAGCCAAATATGGAATAGACAAGAACTACTCCTTGCTCAACGAAATGGACTCAACACCCCATATTAAACGCCTAAGAATGTACCTGACTAGTAAGTATCTTAAAACCTATGGATTGCTATGTCTCTGAAAGAAAATCAAGCATGTGTACAGGGGCATAAACGCAGCAGTGATAGGATTGGAGACGTTCGGTGAGCAAATGAAGACCCTTTGAAGTCATATTGCATGGTACCCATTCCACGGGTCTCAACTCTCCAGGTTTAAGGGATTCTGCCTTCAGGTAAAACATGCACGTGGAACCCAGAGTATGATCAACCGTGTGATCGGGAGACGTGTTCCAATATGTCTCAGTTCTCGTCCCCTGGTACTCGGGTGCAACATTCCACACGCTTTACTAACACTCTCCCGACTTGGAGAGTCAGTGCCTTTAACCTCCTGTTTGGCCCATTTGCAATTTCTGAGGAAGATGAACAGGAATAGGGAGAACCAATGAGAGACTAGGTGGAGGTGTCTGGACGGGCAAATTTAACTCTCATTTCCCACCAGGAAGAGGAATTAACCAAAGGCTCAGCGTGCAATGCCGGAACCAGATTAGGGCCTGAAGCAATCTTGCGGTGTTGCGGCCAGCTCACAAGAAAGCGAGTTGAAGAAAGGAGCTCAGGGGCACTGTAATTCACAAACCTGCAGAGTTATAAATGACAGCTATCGTCCAAAAATATACTGAAGTAAGGCTGCCAAGAGGACTTGAAAGCGGGGCAGAATTGCAGGAAACCGATTTCAGGAGGTAGACTGGAATTGCATTTAAAGCATAGGAAAAGAGGCAGAACGTCCACAATGATGCGCTTGACCAAAAAGGGCGTATGCGTTTTTTCCTGAATATATTCAGGAAAAAACGCATACGCCCTTTTTGGCCAACCAAGCAAGCTTGCAAAGGAAATCTGCACTACAATGAAGTCTCACTTCCCCCCGGTCAAAAGGGCCATCTGAAAAAAGTGTAAAATCCAGAAAGGCAGGACAGGCCATGGAGAACTGGGAGCCTTGTTATGCTGATGGGCGGGATGTCAATTGCCAACAGCCACTCGGGAGAGGTGTATGGTGTTTCCTGAAACATCTAAAAAACAAAGCAACAGAGCCTAGGGCACTTCCACTTATGGTCCTATAGCTTAGGGAAATTAAAATCAAAAAGACACAGCCACCCCAAAGTTTGGGACGGCTCTGTTTACAAGAACCTCGTTTACGGTACAAGTTCAATAGCGCAGAAAGTGAAAAATGGATAAAGAAGTTGTGGTACTTACGTACAATGCAATATCACTCAGCAATGAAATCTATGTCATCAGGCCCGTAGCAGCATAATGAGTGGATTCAGGTATGATGATTCTAACTGAAATAAGTCACACAGAAAAAGAAATATCATAAGATATCGCTAATACACGGGATGTAAACTTGGCTACACAGGAACTGGATTACAAAACAGAACAGGGTCTCAAATTTAGAAAACCAACTTATGCTTGCTTAAGGGGAAAGGTGAGTTGGGGTGCTGCATAAAACCAGAGATTGAAATGAACACAGATAAAGTTCCTTAAGCCAAATATAGAATAGACAAGAACTACTCCTTGCTCAACGAAATGGACTCAACACCCCATATTAAACGCCTAAGAATGTACCTGACTAGTAAGTATCTTAAAACCTATGGATTGCTATGTCTCTGAAAGAAAATCAAGCGTGTGTACAGGGGCATAAACGCAGCAGTGATAGGATTGGAGAGGTTCGGTGAGCAAAAGAAGACCCTTTGAAGTCATATTGCATGGTACCCATTCCACGGGTCTCAACTCTCCAGGTTTAAGGGATTCTTCCTTCAGCTAAAACATGCACGTGGAACCCAGAGTATGATCAACCGTGTGATCGGGAGACGTGTTCCAATATGTCTCAGTTCTCGTCCCCTGGTACTCGGGTGCAACATTCCAGACGCTTTACTAACACTCTCCTGACTTGGAGAGTCAGTGCCTTTAACCTCCTGTTTGGCCCAGTTTGCAATTTCTGCGGAAGATGAACAGGAATAGGGAGAACCAATGAGAGACTAGCTGGAGGTGTCTGGACGGGCAAATTTAACTCTCATTTCCCACCAGGAAGAGGAATTAACCAAAGGCTCAGCGTGCCGTGCCGGAACCAGATTAGGGCCTGAAGCAATCCTGCGGTGTTGCGGCCAGCTCACAAGAAAGCGAGTTGAAGAAAGGAGCTCAGGGGCACTGTAATTCACAAACCTGCAGAGTTATAAATGACAGCTATCGTCCAAAAATATACTGAAGTAAGGCTGCCTAGAGGACTTGAAAGCAGGGCAGAATTGCAGGAAACCGTTTTCAGGAGGTAGACTGGAATTGCATTTAAAGCATAGGAAAAGAGGCAGAACGTCCACAATGATGCACTTGGCCAAAAAGGGCGTATGCGTTTTTTCCTCAGGAAAAAACGCATACGCCCTTTTTGGCCAACCAAGCAAGCTTGCAAAGGAAATCTGCACTACAATGAAGTCTCACTTCCCCCCGGTCAAAAGGGCCATCTGAAAAAAGTGTAAAATCCAGAAAGGCAGGACAGGCCATGGAGAACTGGGAGCCTTGTTATGCTGATGGGCGGGATGTAAATTGCCAACAGCCACTCGGGAGAGGTGTATGGTGTTTCCTGAAACATCTAAAAAACAAAGCAACAGAGCCTAGGGCACTTCCACTTATGGTCCTATAGCTTAGGGAAATTAAAATCAAAAAGACACAGCCACCCCAAAGTTTGGGACGGCTCTGTTTACAAGAACCTCGTTTACGGTACAAGTTCAATAGCGCAGAAAGTGAAAAATGGATAAAGAAGTTGTGGTACTTACGTACAATGCAATATCACTCAGCAATGAAATCTATGTCATCAGGCCCGTAGCAGCATAATGAGTGGATTCAGGTATGATGATTCTAACTGAAATAAGTCACACAGAAAAAGAAATATCATAAGATATCGCTAATACACGGGATGTAAACTTGGCTACACAGGAACTGGATTACAAAACAGAACAGGGTCTCAAATTTAGAAAACCAACTTATGCTTGCTTAAGGGGAAAGGTGAGTTGGGGTGCTGCATAAACCAGAGATTGAAATGAACACAGATAAAGTTCCTTAAGCCAAATATAGAATAGACAAGAACTACTCCTTGCTCAACGAAATGGACTCAACACCCCATATTAAACGCCTAAGAATGTACCTGACTAGTAAGTATCTTAAAACCTATGGATTGCTATGTCTCTGAAAGAAAATCAAGCGTGTGTACAGGGGCATAAACGCAGCAGTGATAGGATTGGAGAGGTTCGGTGAGCAAATGAAGACCCTTTGAAGTCATATTGCATGGTACCCATTCCACGGGTCTCAACTCTCCAGGTTTAAGGGATTCTTCCTTCAGCTAAAACATGCACGTGGAACCCAGAGTATGATCAACCGTGTGATCGGGAGACGTGTTCCAATATGTCTCAGTTCTCGTCCCCTGGTACTCGGGTGCAACATTCCAGACGCTTTACTAACACTCTCCCGACTTGGAGAGTCAGTGCCTTTAACCTCCTGTTTGGCCCAGTTTGCAATTTCTGCGGAAGATGAACAGGAATAGGGAGAACCAATGAGAGACTAGCTGGAGGTGTCTGGACGGGCAAATTTAACTCTCATTTCCCACCAGGAAGAGGAATTAACCAAAGGCTCAGCGTGTCCTGCCGGAAACAGATTAGGGCCTGAAGCAATCCTGCGGTGTTGCGGCCAGCTCACAAAAAAGCGAGTTGAAGAAAGGAGCTCAGGGGCACTGTAATTCACAAACCTGCAGAGTTATAAATGACAGCTATCGTCCAAAAATATACTGAAGTAAGGCTGCCAAGAGGACTTGAAAGCGGGGCAGAATTGCAGGAAACCGATTTCAGGAGGTAGACTGGAATTGCATTTAAAGCATAGGAAAAGAGGCAGAACGTCCACAATGATGCACTTGGCCAAAAAGGGCATATGCGTTTTTTCCTGAATATATTCAGGAAAAAACGCATACGCCCTTTTTGGCCAACCAAGCAAGCTTGCAAAGGAAATCTGCACTACAATGAAGTCTCACTTCCCCCCGGTCAAAAGGGCCATCTGAAAAAAGTGTAAAATCCAGAAAGGCAGGACAGGCCATGGAGAACTGGGAGCCTTGTTATGCTGATGGGCGGGATGTAAATTGCCAACAGCCACTCGGGAGAGGTGTATGGTGTTTCCTGAAACATCTAAAAAACAAAGCAACAGAGCCTAGGGCACTTCCACTTATGGTCCTATAGCTTAGGGAAATTAAAATCAAAAAGACACAGCCACCCCAAAGTTTGGGACGGCTCTGTTTACAAGAACCTCGTTTACGGTACAAGTTCAATAGCGCAGAAAGTGAAAAATGGATAAAGAAGTTGTGGTACTTACGTACAATGCAATATCACTCAGCAATGAAATCTATGTCATCAGGCCCGTAGCAGCATAATGAGTGGATTCAGGTATGATGATTCTAACTGAAATAAGTCACACAGAAAAAGAAATATCATAAGATATCGCTAATACACGGGATGTAAACTTGGCTACACAGGAACTGGATTACAAAACAGAACAGGGTCTCAAATTTAGAAAACCAACTTATGCTTGCTTAAGGGGAAAGGTGAGTTGGGGTGCTGCATAAAACCAGAGATTGAAATGAACACAGATAAAGTTCCTTAAGCCAAATATAGAATAGACAAGAACTACTCCTTGCTCAACGAAATGGACTCAACACCCCATATTAAACGCCTAAGAATGTACCTGACTAGTAAGTATCTTAAAACCTATGGATTGCTATGTCTCTGAAAGAAAATCAAGCGTGTGTACAGGGGCATAAACGCAGCAGTGATAGGATTGGAGAGGTTCGGTGAGCAAAAGAAGACCCTTTGAAGTCATATTGCATGGTACCCATTCCACGGGTCTCAACTCTCCAGGTTTAAGGGATTCTTCCTTCAGCTAAAACATGCACGTGGAACCCAGAGTATGATCAACCGTGTGATCGGGAGACGTGTTCCAATATGTCTCAGTTCTCGTCCCCTGGTACTCGGGTGCAACATTCCAGACGCTTTACTAACACTCTCCTGACTTGGAGAGTCAGTGCCTTTAACCTCCTGTTTGGCCCAGTTTGCAATTTCTGCGGAAGATGAACAGGAATAGGGAGAACCAATGAGAGACTAGCTGGAGGTGTCTGGACGGGCAAATTTAACTCTCATTTCCCACCAGGAAGAGGAATTAACCAAAGGCTCAGCGTGCCGTGCCGGAACCAGATTAGGGCCTGAAGCAATCCTGCGGTGTTGCGGCCAGCTCACAAGAAAGCGAGTTGAAGAAAGGAGCTCAGGGGCACTGTAATTCACAAACCTGCAGAGTTATAAATGACAGCTATCGTCCAAAAATATACTGAAGTAAGGCTGCCTAGAGGACTTGAAAGCAGGGCAGAATTGCAGGAAACCGTTTTCAGGAGGTAGACTGGAATTGCATTTAAAGCATAGGAAAAGAGGCAGAACGTCCACAATGATGCACTTGGCCAAAAAGGGCGTATGCGTTTTTTCCTCAGGAAAAAACGCATACGCCCTTTTTGGCCAACCAAGCAAGCTTGCAAAGGAAATCTGCACTACAATGAAGTCTCACTTCCCCCCGGTCAAAAGGGCCATCTGAAAAAAGTGTAAAATCCAGAAAGGCAGGACAGGCCATGGAGAACTGGGAGCCTTGTTATGCTGATGGGCGGGATGTAAATTGCCAACAGCCACTCGGGAGAGGTGTATGGTGTTTCCTGAAACATCTAAAAAACAAAGCAACAGAGCCTAGGGCACTTCCACTTATGGTCCTATAGCTTAGGGAAATTAAAATCAAAAAGACACAGCCACCCCAAAGTTTGGGACGGCTCTGTTTACAAGAACCTCGTTTACGGTACAAGTTCAATATCGCAGAAAGTGAAAAATGGATAAAGAAGTTGTGGTACTTACGTACAATGCAATATCACTCAGCAATGAAATCTATGTCATCAGGCCCGTAGCAGCATAATGAGTGGATTCAGGTATGATGATTCTAACTGAAATAAGTCACACAGAAAAAGAAATATCATAAGATATCGCTAATACACGGGATGTAAACTTGGCTACACAGGAACTGGATTACAAAACAGAACAGGGTCTCAAATTTAGAAAACCAACTTATGCTTGCTTAAGGGGAAAGGTGAGTTGGGGTGCTGCATAAACCAGAGATTGAAATGAACACAGATAAAGTTCCTTAAGCCAAATATAGAATAGACAAGAACTACTCCTTGCTCAACGAAATGGACTCAACACCCCATATTAAACGCCTAAGAATGTACCTGACTAGTAAGTATCTTAAAACCTATGGATTGCTATGTCTCTGAAAGAAAATCAAGCGTGTGTACAGGGGCATAAACGCAGCAGTGATAGGATTGGAGAGGTTCGGTGAGCAAATGAAGACCCTTTGAAGTCATATTGCATGGTACCCATTCCACGGGTCTCAACTCTCCAGGTTTAAGGAATTCTTCCTTCAGCTAAAACATGCACGTGGAACCCAGAGTATGATCAACCGTGTGATCGGGAGACGTGTTCCAATATGTCTCAGTTCTCGTTCCCTGGTACTCGGGTGCAACATTCCAGACGCTTTACTAACACTCTCCCGACGTGGAGAGTCAGTGCCTTTAACCTCCTGTTTGGCCCATTTGCAATTTCTGAGGAAGATGAACAGGAATAGGGAGAACCAATGAGAGACTAGGTGGAGGTGTCTGGACGGGCAAATTTAACTCTCATTTCCCACCAGGAAGAGGAATTAACCAAAGGCTCAGCGTGCCATGCCGGAACCAGATTAGGGACTGAAGCAATCCTGCGGTGTTGCGGCCAGCTCACAAGAAAGCGAGTTGAAGAAAGGAGCTCAGGGTCACTGTAATTCACAAACCTGCAGAGTTATAAATGACAGCTATCGTCCAAAAATATACTGAAGTAAGGCTGTCAAGAGGACTTGAAAGCGGGGCAGAATTGCAGGAAACCGATTTCAGGAGGTAGACTGGAATTGCATTTAAAGCATAGGAAAAGAGGCAGAACGTCCACAATGATGCACTTGGTAAAAAGGGCGTATGCGTTTTTTCCTGAATATATTCAGGAAAAAACGCATACGCCCTTTTTGGCCAACCAAGCAAGCTTGCAAAGGAAATCTGCACTACAATGAAGTCTCAATTCCCCCCGGTCAAAAGGGCCATCTGAAAAAAGTGTAAAATCCAGAAAGGCAGGACAGGCCATGGAGAACTGGGAGCCTTGTTATGCTGATGGGCGGGATGTCAATTGCCAACAGCCACTCGGGAGAGGTGTATGGTGTTTCCTGAAACATCTAAAAAACAAAGCAACAGAGCCTAGGGCACTTCCACTTATGGTCCTATAGCTTAGGGAAATTAAAATCAAAAAGACACAACCACCCCAAAGTTTGGGATGGCTCTGTTTACAAGAACCTCGTTTACGGTACAAGTTCAATATCACAGAAAGTGAAAAATGGATAAAGAAGTTGTGGTACTTACGTACAATGCAATATCACTCAGCAATGAAATCTATGTCATCAGGCCCGTAGCAGCATAATGAGTGGATTCAGGTATGATGATTCTAACTGAAATAAGTCACACAGAAAAAGAAACATCATAAGATATCACTAATACACGGGATGTAAACTTGGCTACACAGGAACTGGATTACAAAACAGAACAGGGTCTCAAATTTAGAAAACCAACTTATGCTTGCTTAAGGGGAAAGGTGAGTTGGGGTGCTGCATCAAACCAGAGATTGAAATGAGCACAGATAAAGTTCCTTAAGCCAAATATGGAATAGACAAGAACTACTCCTTGCTCAACGAAATGGACTCAACACCCCATATTAAACGCCTAAGAATGTACCTGACTAGTAAGTATCTTAAAACCTATGGATTGCTATGTCTCTGAAAGAAAATCAAGCGTGTGTACAGGGGCATAAACGCAGCAGTGATAGGATTGGAGAGGTTCGGTGAGCAAATGAAAACCCTTTGAAGTCATATTGCATGGTACCCATTCCACGGGTCTCAACTCTCCAGGTTTAAGGGATTCTTCCTTCAGCTAAAACATGCACGTGGAACCCAGAGTATGATCAACCGTGTGATCGGGAGACGTGTTCCAATATGTCTCAGTTCTCGTCCCCTGGTACTCGGGTGCAACATTCCAGACGCTTTACTAACACTCTCCCGACTTGGAGAGTCAGTGCCTTTAACCTCCTGTTTGGCCCAGTTTGCAATTTCTGCGGAAGATGAACAGGAATAGGGAGAACCAATGAGAGACTAGCTGGAGGTGTCTGGACGGGCAAATTTAACTCTCATTTCCCACCAGGAAGAGGAATTAACCAAAGGCTCAGCGTGCCGTGCCGGAACCAGATTAGGGCCTGAAGCAATCCTGCGGTGTTGCGGCCAGCTCACAAGAAAGCGAGTTGAAGAAAGGAGCTCAGGGGCACTGTAATTCACAAACCTGCAGAGTTATAAATGACAGCTATCGTCCAAAAATATACTGAAGTAAGGCTGCCAAGAGGACTTGAAAGCGGGGCAGAATTGCAGGAAACCGATTTCAGGAGGTAGACTGGAATTGCATTTAAAGCATAGGAAAAGAGGCAGAACGTCCACAATGATGCACTTGGCCAAAAAGGGCGTATGCGTTTTTTCCTGAATATATTCAGGAAAAAACGCATACGCCCTTTTTGGCCAACCAAGCAAGCTTGCAAAGGAAATCTGCACTACAATGAAGTCTCACTTCCCCCCGGTCAAAAGGGCCATCTGAAAAAAGTGTAAAATCCAGAAAGGCAGGACAGGCCATGGAGAACTGGGAGCCTTGTTATGCTGATGGGCGGGATGTAAATTGCCAACAGCCACTCGGGAGAGGTGTATGGTGTTTCCTGAAACATCTAAAAAACAAAGCAACAGAGCCTAAGGCACTTCCACTTATGGTCCTATAGCTTAGGGAAATTAAAATCAAAAAGACACAGCCACCCCAAAGATTGGGACGGCTCTGTTTACAAGAACCTCGTTTACGGTACAAGTTCAATATCGCAGAAAGTGAAAAATGGATAAAGAAGTTGTGGTACTTACGTACAATGCAATATCACTCAGCAATGAAATCTATGTCATCAGGCCCGTAGCAGCATAATGAGTGGATTCAGGTATGATGATTCTAACTGAAATAAGTCACACAGAAAAAGAAACATCATAAGATATCGCTAATACACGGGATGTAAACTTGGCTACACAGGAACTGGATTACAAAACAGAACAGGGTCTCAAATTTAGAAAACCAACTTATGCTTGCTTAAGGGGAAAGGTGAGTTGGGGTGCTGCATAAAACCAGAGATTGAAATGAACACAGATAAAGTTCCTTAAGCCAAATATGGAATAGACAAGAACTACTCCTTGCTCAACGAAATGGACTCAACACCCCATATTAAACGCCTAAGAATGTACCTGACTAGTAAGTATCTTAAAACCTATGGATTGCTATGTCTCTGAAAGAAAATCAAGCGTGTGTACAGGGGCATAAACGCAGCAGTGATAGGATTGGAGAGGTTCGGTGAGCAAATGAAGACCCTTTGAAGTCATATTGCATGGTACCCATTCCACGGGTCTCAACTCTCCAGGTTTAAGGGATTCTTCCTTCAGCTAAAACATGCACGTGGAACCCAGAGTATGATCAACCGTGTGATCGGGAGACGTGTTCCAATATGTCTCAGTTCTCGTCCCCTGGTACTCGGGTGCAACATTCCAGACGCTTTACTAACACTCTCCCGACTTGGAGAGTCAGTGCCTTTAACCTCCTGTTTGGCCCAGTTTGCAATTTCTGCGGAAGATGAACAGGAATAGGGAGAACCAATGAGAGACTAGCTGGAGGTGTCTGGACGGGCAAATTTAACTCTCATTTCCCACCAGGAAGAGGAATTAACCAAAGGCTCAGCGTGCCGTGCCGGAACCAGATTAGGGCCTGAAGCAATCCTGCGGTGTTGCGGCCAGCTCACAAGAAAGCGAGTTGAAGAAAGGAGCTCAGGGGCACTGTAATTCACAAACCTGCAGAGTTATAAATGACAGCTATCGTCCAAAAATATACTGAAGTAAGGCTGCCTAGAGGACTTGAAAGCGGGGCAGAATTGCAGGAAACCGATTTCAGGAGGTAGACTGGAATTGCATTTAAAGCATAGGAAAAGAGGCAGAACGTCCACAATGATGCACTTGGCCAAAAAGGGCGTATGCATTTTTTCCTGAATATATTCAGGAAAAAACGCATACGCCCTTTTTGGCCAACCAAGCAAGCTTGCAAAGGAAATCTGCACTACAATGAAGTCTCACTTCCCCCCGGTCAAAAGGGCCATCTGAAAAAAGTGTAAAATCCAGAAAGGCAGGACAGGCCATGGAGAACTGGGAGCCTTGTTATGCTGATGGGCGGGATGTCAATTGCCAACAGCCACTCGGGAGAGGTGTATGGTGTTTCCTGAAACATCTAAAAAACAAAGCAACAGAGCCTAGGGCACTTCCACTTATGGTCCTATAGCTTAGGGAAATTAAAATCAAAAAGACAAAGCCACCCCAAAGTTTGGGACGGCTCTGTTTACAAGAACCTCGTTTACGGTACAAGTTCAATATCGCAGAAAGTGAAAAATGGATAAAGAAGTTGTGGTACTTACGTACAATGCAATATCACTCAGCAATGAAATCTATGTCATCAGGCCCGTAGCAGCATAATGAGTGGATTCAGGTATGATGATTCTAACTGAAATAAGTCACACAGAAAAAGAAACATCATAAGATATCGCTAATACACGGGATGTAAACTTGGCTACACAGGAACTGGATTACAAAACAGAACAGGGTCTCAAATTTAGAAAACCAACTTATGCTTGCTTAAGGGGAAAGGTGAGTTGGGGTGCTGCATAAAACCAGAGATTGAAATGAGCACAGATAAAGTTCCTTAAGCCAAATATGGAATAGACAAGAACTACTCCTTGCTCAACGAAATGGACTCAACACCCCATATTAAACGCCTAAGAATGTACCTGACTAGTAAGTATCTTAAAACCTATGGATTGCTATGTCTCTGAAAGAAAATCAAGCGTGTGTACAGGGGCATAAACGCAGCAGTGATAGGATTGGAGAGGTTCGGTGAGCAAATGAAGACCCTTTGAAGTCATATTGCATGGTACCCATTCCACGGGTCTCAACTCTCCAGGTTTAAGGGATTCTTCCTTCAGCTAAAACATGCACGTGGAACCCAGAGTATGATCAACCGTGTGATCGGGAGACGTGTTCCAATATGTCTCAGTTCTCGTCCCCTGGTACTCGGGTGCAACATTCCAGACGCTTTACTAACACTCTCCCGACTTGGAGAGTCAGTGCCTTTAACCTCCTGTTTGGCCCAGTTTGCAATTTCTGCGGAAGATGAACAGGAATAGGGAGAACCAATGAGAGACTAGCTGGAGGTGTCTGGACGGGCAAATTTAACTCTCATTTCTCACCAGGAAGAGGAATTAACCAAAGGGTCTTCATGCCGTGCCAGAAACAGATGAGGGCCTGAAGCAATCCTGCGGTGTTGCGGCCAGCTCACAAGAAAGCGAGTTGAAGAAAGGAGCTAAGGGGCACTGTAATTCACAAACCTGCAGAGTTATAAATGACAGCTATCGTCCAAAAATATACTGAAGTAAGGCTGCCAAGAGGACTTGAAAGCGGGACAGAATTGCAGGAAACCGATTTCAGGAGGTAGACTGGAATTGCATTTAAAGCATAGGAAAAGAGGCAGAACGTCCACAATGATGCACTTGGCCAAAAAGGGCGTATGCGTTTTTTCCTGAATATATTCAGGAAAAAACACATACGCCCTTTTCGGCCAACCAAGCAAGCTTGCAAAGGAAATCTGCACTACAATGAAGTCTCACTTCCCCCCGGTCAAAAGGGCCATCTGAAAAAAGTGTAAAATCCAGAAAGGCAGGACAGGCCATGGAGAACTGGGAGCCTTGTTATGCTGATGGGCGGGATGTCAATTGCCAAGAGCCACTCGGGAGAGGTGTATGGTGTTTCCTGAAACATCTAAAAAACAAAGCAACAGAGCCTAGGGCACTTCCACTTATGGTCCTATAGCTTAGGGAAATTAAAATCAAAAAGACACAGCCACCCCAAAGATTGGGACGGCTCTGTTTACAAGAACCTCGTTTACGGTACAATTTCAATAGCGCAGAAAGTGAAAAATGGATAAAGAAGTTGTGGTACTTACGTACAATGCAATATCACTCAGCAATGAAATCTATGTCATCAGGCCCGTAGCAGCATAATGAGTGGATTCAGGTATGATGATTCTAACTGAAATAAGTCACACAGAAAAAGAAACATCATAAGATATCACTAATACACGGGATGTAAACTTGGCTACACAGGAACTGGATTACAAAACAGAACAGGGTCTCAAATTTAGAAAACCAACTTATGCTTGCTTAAGGGGAAAGGTGAGTTGGGGTGCTGCATCAAACCAGAGATTGAAATGAGCACAGATAAAGTTCCTTAAGCCAAATATGGAATAGACAAGAACTACTCCTTGCTCAACGAAATGGACTCAACACCCCATATTAAACGCCTAAGAATGTACCTGACTGGTAAGTATCTTAAAACCTATGGATTGCTATGTCGCTGAAAGAAAATCAAGCGTGTGTACAGGGGCATAAACGCAGCAGTGATAGGATTGGAGACGTTCGGTGAGCAAATGAAGACCCTTTGAAGTCATATTGCATGGTACCCATTCCACGGGTCTCAACTCTCCAGGTTTAAGGGATTCTTCCTTCAGCTAAAACATGCACGTGGAACCCAGAGTATGATCAACCGTGTGATCGGGAGACGTGTTCCAATATGTCTCAGTTCTCGTCCCCTGGTACTCGGGTGCAACATTCCAGACGCTTTACTAACACTCTCCCGACTTGGAGAGTCAGTGCCTTTAACCTCCTGTTTGGCCCAGTTTGCAATTTCTGCGGAAGATGAACAGGAATAGGGAGAACCAATGAGAGACTAGCTGGAGGTGTCTGGACGGGCAAATTTAACTCTCATTTCCCACCAGGAAGAGGAATTAACCAAAGGCTCAGCGTGCCGAGCCGGAACCAGATTAGGGCCTGAAGCAATCCTGCGGTGTTGCGGCCAGCTCACAAGAAAGCGAGTTGAAGAAAGGAGCTCAGGGGCACTGTAATTCACAAACCTGCAGAGTTATAAATGACAGCTATCGTCCAAAAATATACTGAAGTAAGGCTGCCAAGAGGACTTGAAAGCGGGGCAGAATTGCAGGAAACCGATTTCAGGAGGTAGACTGGAATTGCATTTAAAGCATAGGAAAAGAGGCAGAACGTCCACAATGATGCACTTGGACAAAAAGGGCGTATGCGTTTTTTCCTGAATATATTCAGGAAAAAACGCATACGCCCTTTTTGGCCAACCAAGCAAGCTTGCAAAGGAAATCTGCACTACAATGAAGTCTCACTTCCCCCCGGTCAAAAGGGCCATCTGAAAAAAGTGTAAAATCCAGAAAGGCAGGACAGGCCATGGAGAACTGGGAGCCTTGTTATGCTGATGGGCGGGATGTAAATTGCCAACAGCCACTCGGGAGAGGTGTATGGTGTTTCCTGAAACATCTAAAAAACAAAGCAACAGAGCCTAGGGCACTTCCACTTATGGTCCTATAGCTTAGGGAAATTAAAATCAAAAAGACACAGCCACCCCAAAGTTTGGGACAGCTCTGTTTACAAGAACCTCGTTTACGGTACAAGTTCAATATCGCAGAAAGTGAAAAATGGATAAAGAAGTTGTGGTACTTACGTACAATGCAATATCACTCAGCAATGAAATCTATGTCATCAGGCCCGTAGCAGCATAATTAGTGGATTCAGGTATGATGATTCTAACTGAAATAAGTCACACAGAAAAAGAAACATCATAAGATATCACTAATACACGGAATGTAAACTTGGCTACACAGGAACTGGATTACAAAACAGAACAGGGTCTCAAATTTAGAAAACCAACTTATGCTTGCTTAAGGGGAAAGGTGAGTTGGGGTGCTGCATCAAACCAGAGATTGAAATGAGCACAGATAAAGTTCCTTAAGCCAAATATGGAATAGACAAGAACTACTCCTTGATCAACGAAATGGACTCAACACCCCATATTAAACGCCTAAGAATGTACCTGACTAGTAAGTATCTTAAAACCAATGGATTGCTATGTCGCTGAAAGAAAATCAAGCGTGTGTACAGGGGCATAAACGCAGCAGTGATAGGATTGGAGAGGTTCGGTGAGCAAATGAAGACCCTTTGAAGTCATATTGCATGGTACCCATTCCACGGGTCTCAACTCTCCAGGGTTAAGGGATTCTGCCTTCAGCTAAAACATGCACGTGGAACCCAGAGTATGATCAACCGTGTGATCGGGAGACGTGTTCCAATATGTCTCAGTTCTCGTCCCCTGGTACTCGGGTGCAACATTCCAGACGCTTTACTAACACTCTCCCGACTTGGAGAGTCAGTGCCTTTAACCTCCTGTTTGGCCCAGTTTGCAATTTCTGCGGAAGATGAACAGGAATAGGGAGAACCAATGAGAGACTAGCTGGAGGTGTCTGGACGGGCAAATTTAACTCTCATTTCCCACCAGGAAGAGGAATTAACCAAAGGCTCAGCGTGCCGTGCCGGAACCAGATTAGGGCCTGAAGCAATCCTGCGGTGTTGCGGCCAGCTCACAAGAAAGCGAGTTGAAGAAAGGAGCTCAGGGGCACTGTAATTCACAAACCTGCAGAGTTATAAATGACAGCTATCGTCCAAAAATATACTGAAGTAAGGCTGCCAAGAGGACTTGAAAGCGGGGCAGAATTGCAGGAAACCGATTTCAGGAGGTAGACTGGAATTGCATTTAAAGCATAGGAAAAGAGGCAGAACGTCCACAATGATGCACTTGGCCAAAAAGGGCGTATGCGTTTTTTCCTGAATATATTCAGGAAAAAACGCATACGCCCTTTTTGGCCAACCAAGCAAGCTTGCAAAGGAAATCTGCACTACAATGAAATCTCACTTCCCCCTGGTCAAAAGGGCCATCTGAAAAAAGTGTAAAATCCAGAAAGGCAGGACAGGCCATGGAGAACTGGGAGCCTTGTTATGCTGATGGACGGGATGTAAATTGCCAACAGCCACTCGGGAGAGGTGTATGGTGTTTCCTGAAACATCTAAAAAACAAAGCAACAGAGCCTAGGGCACTTCCACTTATGGTCCTATAGCTTAGGGAAATTAAAATCAAAAAGACACAGCCACCCCAAAGTTTGGGACGGCTCTGTTTACAAGAACCTCGTTTACGGTACAAGTTCAATATCGCAGAAAGTGAAAAATGGATAAAGAAGTTCTGGTACTTACGTACAATGCAATATCACTCAGCAATGAAATCTATGTCATCAGGCCCGTAGCAGCATAATGAGTGGATTCAGGTATGATGATTCTAACTGAAATAAGTCAAACAGAAAAAGAAACATCATAAGATATCACTAATACACGGGATGTAAACTTGGCTACACAGGAGCTGGATTACAAAACAGAACAGGGTCTCAAATTTAGAAAACCAACTTATGCTTGCTTAAGGGGAAAGGTGAGTTGGGGTGCTGCATAAAACCAGAGATTGAAATGAGCACAGATAAAGTTCCTTAAGCCAAATATAGAATAGACAAGAACTACTCGTTGCTCAACGAAATGGACTCAACACCCCATATTAAACGCCTAAGAATGTACCTGACTAGTAAGTATCTTAAAACCTATGGATTGCTATGTCTCTGAAAGAAAATCAAGCGTGTGTACAGGGGCACAAACGCAGCAGTGATAGGATTGGAGAGGGTCGGTGAGCAAATGAAGACCCTTTGAAGTCATATTGCATGGTACCCATTCCACGGGTCTCAACTCTCCAGGTTTAAGGGATTCTTCCTTCAGCTAAAACATGCACGTGGAACCCAGAGTATGATCACCCGTGTGATCAGGAGACATGTTCCAATATGTCTCAGTTCTCGTCCCCTGGTACTCGGGTACAACATTCCAGACGCTTTACTAACACTCTCCCGACGTGGAGAGTCAGTGCCTTTAACCTCCTGTTTGGCCCAGTTTGCAATTTCTGCGGAAGATGAACAGGAATAGGGAGAAACAATGAGAGACTAGCTGGAGGTGTCTGGACGGGCAAATTTAACTCTTATTTCCCACCAGGAAGAGGAATTAACCAAAGGCTCAGCGTGCCGTGCCGGAACCAGATTAGGGCCTGAAGCAATCCTGCGGTGTTGCGGCCAGCTCACAAGAAAGCGAGTTGAAGAAAGGAGCTCAGGGGCACTGTAATTCACAAACCTGCAGAGTTATAAATGACAGCTATCGTCCAAAAATATACTGAAGTAAGGCTGCCAAGAGGACTTGAAAGCGGGGCAGAATTGCAGGAAACCGATTTCAGGAGGTAGACTGGAATTGCATTTAAAGCATAGGAAAAGAGGCAGAACGTCCACAATGATGCACTTGGACAAAAAGGGCGTATGCGTTTTTTCCTGAATATATTCAGGAAAAAACGCATACGCCCTTTTTGGCCAACCAAGCAAGCTTGCAAAGGAAATCTGCACTACAATGAAGTCTCACTTCCCCCCGGTCAAAAGGGCCATCTGAAAAAAGTAAAATCCAGAAAGGCAGGACAGGCCATGGAGAACTGGGAGCCTTGTTATGCTGATGGGCGGGATGTAAATTGCCAAGAGCCACTCCGGAGAGGTGTATGGTGTTTCCTGAAACATCTAAAAAACAAAGCAACAGAGCCTAGGGCACTTCCACTTATGGTCCTATAGCTTAGGGAAATTAAAATCAAAAAGACACAGCCACCCCAAAGTTTGGGACGGCTCTGTTTACAATAACCTCGTTTACGGTACAAGTTCAATATCGCAGAAAGTGAAAAATGGATAAAGAAGTTGTGGTACTTACGTACAATGCAATATCACTCAGCAATGAAATCTATGTCATCAGGCCCGTAGCAGCATAATGAGTGGATTCAGGTATGATGATTCTAACTGAAATAAGTCACACAGAAAAAGAAACATCATAAGATATCACTAATACACGGGATGTAAACTTGGCTACACAGGAACTGGATTACAAAACAGAACAGGGTCTCAAATTTAGAAAACCAACTTATGCTTGCTTAAGGGGAAAGGTGAGTTGGGGTGCTGCATAAAACCAGAGATTGAAATGAGCACAGATAAAGTTCCTTAAGCCAAATATGGAATAGACAAGAACTACTCCTTGCTCAACGAAATGGACTCAACACCCCATATTAAACGCCTAAGAATGTACCTGACTAGTAAGTATCTTAAAACCTATGGATTGCTATGTCTCTGAAAGAAAATCAAGCGTGTGTACAGGGGCACAAACGCAGCAGTGATAGGATTGGAGAGGTTCGGTGAGCAAATGAAGACCCTTTGAAGTCATATTGCATGGTACCCATTCCACGGGTCTCAACTCTCCAGGTTTAAGGGATTCTTCCTTCAGCTAAAACATGCACATGGAACCCAGAGTATGATCAACCGTGTGATCGGGAGACGTGTTCCAATATGTCTCAGTTCTCGTCCCCTGGTACTCGGGTGCAACATTCCAGACGCTTTACTAACACTCTCCCGACTTGGAGAGTCAGTGCCTTTAACCTGTTTGGCCCAGTTTGCAATTTCTGCGGAAGATGAACAGGAATAGGGAGAACCAATGAGAGACTAGCTGGAGGTGTCTGGACGGGCAAATTTAACTCTCATTTCCCACCAGGAAGAGGAATTAACCAAAGGCTCAGCGTGCCATGCCGGAACCAGATTAGGGCCTGAAGCAATCCTGCGGTGTTGCGGCCAGCTCACAAGAAAGCGAGTTGAAGAAAGGAGCTCAGGGGCACTGTAATTCACAAACCTGCAGAGTTATAAATGACAGCTATCGTCCAAAAATATACTGAAGTAAGGCTGCCAAGAGGACTTGAAAGCGGGGCAGAATTGCAGGAAACCGATTTCAGGAGGTAGACTGGAATTGCATTTAAAGCATAGGAAAAGAGGCAGAACGTCCACAATGATGCACTTGGCCAAAAAGGGCGTATGCGTATTTTCGTGCAGGAAAAAACGCATACGCCCTTTTTGGCCAACCAAGCAAGCTTGCAAAGGAAATCTGCACTACAATGAAGTCTCACTTCCCGCCAGTCAAAGGGGCCATCTGAAAAAAGTGTAAAATCAAGAAAGGCAGGACAGGCCATGGAGAACTGGGAGCCTTGTTATGCTGATGGGCGGGATGTAAATTGCCAACAGCCACTCGGGAGAGGTGTATGGTGTTTCCTGAAACATCTAAAAAACAAAGCAACAGAGCCTAGGGCACTTCCACTTATGGTCCTATAGCTTAGGGAAATTAAAATCAAAAAGACACAGCCACCCCAAAGTTTGGGACAGCTCTGTTTACAAGAACCTCGTTTACGGTACAAGTTCAATATCGCAGAAAGTGAAAAATGGATAAAGAAGTTGTGGTACTTACGTACAATGCAATATCACTCAGCAATGAAATCTATGTCATCAGGCCCGTAGCAGCATAATGAGTGGATTCAGGTATGATGATTCTAACTGAAATAAGTCACACAGAAAAAGAAACATCATAAGATATCACTAATACACGGGATGTAAACTTGGCTACACAGGAACTGGATTACAAAACAGAACAGGGTCTCAAATTTAGAAAACCAACTTATGCTTGCTTAAGGGGAAAGGTGAGTTGGGGTGCTGCATCAAACCAGAGATTGAAATGAGCACAGATAAAGTTCCTTAAGCCAAATATGGAATAGACAAGAACTACTCCTTGCTCAACGAAATGGACTCAACACCCCATATTAAACGCCTAAGAATGTACCTGACTAGTAAGTATCTTAAAACCTATGGATTGCTATGTCTCTGAAAGAAAATCAAGCGTGTGTACAGGGGCATAAACGCAGCAGTGATAGGATTGGAGAGGTTCGGTGAGCAAATGAAGACCCTTTGAAGTCATATTGCATGGTACCCATTCCACGGGTCTCAACTCTCCAGGTTTAAGGGATTCTGCCTTCAGGTAAAACATGCACGTGGAACCCAGAGTATGATCAACCTTGTGATCGGGAGACGTGTTCCAATATGTCTCAGTTCTCGTCCCCTGGTACTTGGGTGCAACATTCCAGACGCTTTACTAACACTCTCCCGACTTGGAGAGTCAGTGCCTTTAACCTCCTGTTTGGCCCAGTTTGCAATTTCTGCGGAAGATGAACAGGAATAGGGAGAACCAATGAGAGACTAGCTGGAGGTGTCTGGACGGGCAAATTTAACTCTCATTTCCCACCAGGAAGAGGAATTAACCAAAGGCTCAGCGTGCCGAGCCGGAACCAGATTAGGGCCTGAAGCAATCCTGCGGTGTTGCGGCCAGCTCACAAGAAAGCGAGTTGAAGAAAGGAGCTCAGGGGCACTGTAATTCACAAACCTGCAGAGTTATAAATGACAGCTATCGTCCAAAAATATACTGAAGTAAGGCTGCCAAGAGGACTTGAAAGCGGGGCAGAATTGCAGGAAACCGATTTCAGGAGGTAGACTGGAATTGCATTTAAAGCATAGGAAAAGAGGCAGAACGTCCACAATGATGCACTTGGACAAAAAGGGCGTATGCGTTTTTTCCTGAATATATTCAGGAAAAAACGCATACGCCCTTTTTGGCCAACCAAGCAAGCTTGCAAAGGAAATCTGCACTACAATGAAGTCTCACTTCCCCCCGGTCAAAAGGGCCATCTGAAAAAAGTGTAAAATCCAGAAAGGCAGGACAGGCCATGGAGAACTGGGAGCCTTGTTATGCTGATGGGCGGGATGTAAATTGCCAACAGCCACTCGGGAGAGGTGTATGGTGTTTCCTGAAACATCTAAAAAACAAAGCAACAGAGCCTAGGGCACTTCCACTTATGGTCCTATAGCTTAGGGAAATTAAAATCAAAAAGACACAGCCACCCCAAAGTTTGGGACGGCTCTGTTTACAAGAACCTCGTTTACGGTACAAGTTCAATAGCGCAGAAAGTGAAAAATGGATAAAGAAGTTGTGGTACTTACGTACAATGCAATATCACTCAGCAATGAAATCTATGTCATCAGGCCCGTAGCAGCATAATGAGTGGATTCAGGTATGATGATTCTAACTGAAATAAGTCACACAGAAAAAGAAACATCATAAGATATCACTAATACACGGAATGTAAACTTGGCTACACAGGAACTAGATTACAAAACAGAACAGGGTCTCAAATTTAGAAAACCAACTTATGCTTGCTTAAGGGGAAAGGTGAGTTGGGGTGCTGCATAAAACCAGAGATTGAAATGAGCACAGATAAAGTTCCTTAAGCCAAATATGGAATAGACAAGAACTACTCCTTGCTCAACGAAATGGACTCAACACCCCATATTAAACGCCTAAGAATGTACCTGACTGGTAAGTATCTTAAAACCTATGGATTGCTATGTCACTGAAAGAAAATCAAGCGTGTGTACAGGGGCATAAACGCAGCAGTGATAGGATTGGAGACGTTCGGTGAGCAAATGAAGACCCTTTGAAGTCATATTGCATGGTACCCATTCCACGGGTCTCAATTCTCCAGGTTTAAGGGATTCTGCCTTCAGGTAAAACATGCACGTGGAACCCAGAGTATGATCAACTGTGTGATCGGGAGACGTGTTCCAATATGTCTCAGTTCTCGTCCCCTGGTACTCGGGTGCAACATTCCAGACGCTTTACTAACACTCTCCCGACTTGGAGAGTCAGTGCCTTTAACCTCCTGTTTGGCCCAGTTTGCAATTTCTGCGGAAGATGAACAGGAATAGGGAGAACCAATGAGAGACTAGCTGGAGGTGTCTGGACGGGCAAATTTAACTCTCATTTCCCACCAGGAAGAGGAATTAACCAAAGGCTCAGCGTGCCGAGCCGGAACCAGATTAGGGCCTGAAGCAATCCTGCGGTGTTGCGGCCAGCTCACAAGAAAGCGAGTTGAAGAAAGGAGCTCAGGGGCACTGTAATTCACAAACCTGCAGAGTTATAAATGACAGCTATCGTCCAAAAATATACTGAAGTAAGGCTGCCAAGAGGACTTGAAAGCAGGGCAGAATTGCAGGAAACCGATTTCAGGAGGTAGACTGGAATTGCATTTAAAGCATAGGAAAAGAGGCAGAACGTCCACAATGATGCACTTGGCCAAAAAGGGCGTATGCGTTTTTTCCTGAATATATTCAGGAAAAAACGCATACGCCCTTTTTGGCCAACCAAGCAAGCTTGCAAAGGAAATCTGCACTACAATGAAGTCTCACTTCCCCCCGGTCAAAAGGGCCATCTGAAAAAAGTGTAAAATCCAGAAAGGCAGGACAGGCCATGGAGAACTGGGAGCCTTGTTATGCTGATGGGCGGGATGTAAATTGCCAACAGCCACTCGGGAGAGGTGTATGGTGTTTCCTGAAACATCTAAAAAACAAAGCAACAGAGCCTAGGGCACTTCCACTTATGGTCCTATAGCTTAGGGAAATTAAAATCAAAAAGACACAGCCACCCCAAAGTTTGGGACGGCTCTGTTTACAAGAACCTCGTTTACGGTACAAGTTCAATAGCGCAGAAAGTGAAAAATGGATAAAGAAGTTGTGGTACTTACGTACAATGCAATATCACTCAGCAATGAAATCTATGTCATCAGGCCCGTAGCAGCATAATGAGTGGATTCAGGTATGATGATTCTAACTGAAATAAGTCACACAGAAAAAGAAACATCATAAGATATCACTAATACACGGAATGTAAACTTGGCTACACAGGAACTGGATTACAAAACAGAACAGGGTCTCAAATTTAGAAAACCAACTTATGCTTGCTTAAGGAGAAAGGTGAGTTGGGGTGCTGCATCAAACCAGAGATTGAAATGAGCACAGATAAAGTTCCTTAAGCCAAATATGGAATAGACAAGAACTACTCCTTGCTCAACGAAATGGACTCAACACCCCATATTAAACGCCTAAGAATGTACCTGACTAGTAAGTATCTTAAAACCTATGGATTGCTATGTCACTGAAAGAAAATCAAGCGTGTGTACAGGGGCATAAACGCAGCAGTGATAGGATTGGAGACGTTCGGTGAGCAAATGAAGACCCTTTGAAGTCATATTGCATGGTACCCATTCCACGGGTCTCAACTCTCCAGGTTTAAGGGATTCTGCCTTCAGGTAAAACATGCACGTGGAACCCAGAGTATGATCAACCGTGTGATCGGGAGACGTGTTCCAATATGTCTCAGTTCTCGTCCCCTGGTACTCGGGTGCAACATTCCAGACGCTTTACTAACACTCTCCCGACTTGGAGAGTCAGTGCCTTTAACCTCCTGTTTGGCCCAGTTTGCAATTTCTGCGGAAGATGAACAGGAATAGGGAGAACCAATGAGAGACTAGCTGGAGGTGTCTGGACGGGCAAATTTAACTCTCATTTCCCACCAGGAAGAGGAATTAACCAAAGGCTCAGCGTGCCGTGCCAGAACCAGATTAGGGCCTGAAGCAATCCTGCGGTGTTGCGGCCAGCTCACAAGAAAGCGAGTTGAAGAAAGGAGCTCAGGGGCACTGTAATTCACAAACCTGCAGAGTTATAAATGACAGCTATCGTCCAAAAATATACTGAAGTAAGGCTGCCAAGAGGACTTGAAAGCGGGGCAGAATTGCAGGAAACCGATTTCAGGAGGTAGACTGGAATTGCATTTAAAGCATAGGAAAAGAGGCAGAACGTCCACAATGATGCACTTGGCCAAAAAGGGCGTATGCGTTTTTTCCTGAATATATTCAGGAAAAAACGCATACGCCCTTTTTGGCCAACCAAGCAAGCTTGCAAAGGAAATCTGCACTACAATGAAGTCTCACTTCCCCCCGGTCAAAAGGGCCATCTGAAAAAAGTGTAAAATCCAGAAAGGCAGGACAGGCCATGGAGAACTGGGAGCCTTGTTATGCTGATGGGCGGGATGTAAATTGCCAACAGCCACTCGGGAGAGGTGTATGGTGTTTCCTGAAACATCTAAAAAACAAAGCAACAGAGCCTAGGGCACTTCCACTTATGGTCCTATAGCTTAGGGAAATTAAAATCAAAAAGACACAGCCACCCCAAAGTTTGGGACGGCTCTGTTTACAAGAACCTCGTTTACGGTACAAGTTCAATAGCGCAGAAAGTGAAAAATGGATAAAGAAGTTGTGGTACTTACGTACAATGCAATATCACTCAGCAATGAAATCTATGTCATCAGGCCCATAGCAGCATAATGAGTGGATTCAGGTATGATGATTCTAACTGAAATAAGTCACACAGAAAAAGAAACATCATAAGATATCACTAATACACGGGATGTAAACTTGGCTACACAGGAACTGGATTACAAAACAGAACAGGGTCTCAAATTTAGAAAACCAACTTATGCTTGCTTAAGGGGAAAGGTGAGTTGGGGTGCTGCATAAAACCAGAGATTGAAATGAGCACAGATAAAGTTCCTTAAGCCAAATATGGAATAGACAAGAACTACTCCTTGCTCAACGAAATGGACTCAACACCCCATATTAAACGCCTAAGAATGTACCTGACTAGTAAGTATCTTAAAACCTATGGATTGCTATGTCGCTGAAAGAAAATCAAGCGTGTGTACAGGGGCATAAACGCAGCAGTGATAGGATTGGAGACGTTCGGTGAGCAAATGAAGACCCTTTGAAGTCATATTGCATGGTACCCATTCCACGGGTCTCAACTCTCCAGGTTTAAGGGATTCTGCCTTCAGGTAAAACATGCACGTGGAACCCAGAGTATGATCAACCGTGTGATCGGGAGACGTGTTCCAATATGTCTCAGTTCTCGTCCCCTGGTACTCGGGTGCAACATTCCAGACGCTTTACTAACACTCTCCCGACTTGGAGAGTCAGTGCCTTTAACCTCCTGTTTGGCCCAGTTTGCAATTTCTGCGGAAGATGAACAGGAATAGGGAGAACCAATGAGAGACTAGCTGGAGGTGTCTGGACGGGCAAATTTAACTCTCATTTCCCACCAGGAAGAGGAATTAACCAAAGGCTCAGCGTGCCGTGCCGGAACCAGATTAGGGCCTGAAGCAATCCTGCGGTGTTGCGGCCAGCTCACAAGAAAGCGAGTTGAAGAAAGGAGCTCAGGGGCACTGTAATTCACAAACCTGCAGAGTTATAAATGACAGCTATCGTCCAAAAATATACTGAAGTAAGGCTGCCAAGAGGACTTGAAAGCGGGGCAGAATTGCAGGAAACCGATTTCAGGAGGTAGACTGGAATTGCATTTAAAGCATAGGAAAAGAGGCAGAACGTCCACAATGATGCACTTGGCCAAAAAGGGCGTATGCATATTTTCGTGCAGGAAAAAACGCATACGCCCTTTTTGGCCAACCAAGCAAGCTTGCAAAGGAAATCTGCACTACAATGAAGTCTCACTTCCCGCCAGTCAAAGGGGCCATCTGAAAAAACTGTAAAATCAAGAAAGGCAGGACAGGCCATGGAGAACTGGGAGCCTTGTTATGCTGATGTGCGGGATGTAAATTGCCAACAGCCACTCAGGAGAGGTGTATGGTGTTTCCTGAAACATCTAAAAAACAAAGCAACAGAGCCTAGGGCACTTCCACTTATGGTCCTATAGCTTAGGGAAATTAAAATCAAAAAGACACAGCCACCCCAAAGTTTGGGACAGCTCTGTTTACAAGAACCTCGTTTACGGTACAAGTTCAATATCGCAGAAAGTGAAAAATGGATAAAGAAGTTGTGGTACTTACGTACAATGCAATATCACTCAGCAATGAAATCTATGTCATCAGGCCCGTAGCAGCATAATGAGTGGATTCAGGTATGATGATTCTAACTGAAATAAGTCACACAGAAAAAGAAACATCATAAGATATCACTAATACACGGAATGTAAACTTGGCTACACAGGAACTGGATTACAAAACAGAACAGGGTCTCAAATTTAGAAAACCAACTTATGCTTGCTTAAGGGGAAAGGTGAGTTGGGGTGCTGCATCAAACCAGAGATTGAAATGAGCACAGATAAAGTTCCTTAAGCCAAATATGGAATAGACAAGAACTACTCCTTGCTCAACGAAATGGACTCAACACCCCATATTAAACGCCTAAGAATGTCCCTGACTAGTAGTATCTTAAAACCTATGGATTGCTATGTCTCTGAAAGAAAATCAAGCGTGTGTACAGGGGCATAAACGCAGCAGTGATAGGATTGGAGAGGTTCGGTGAGCAAATGAAGACCCTTTGAAGTCATATTGCATGGTACCCATTCCACGGGTCTCAACTCTCCAGGTTTAAGGGATTCTTCCTTCAGCTAAAACATGCACGTGGAACCCAGAGTATGATCAACCGTGTGATCGGGAGACGTGTTCCAATATGTCTCAGTTCTCGTCCCCTGGTACTCGGGTGCAACATTCCAGACGCTTTACTAACACTCTCCCGACTTGGAGAGTCAGTGCCTTTAACCTCCTGTTTGGCCCAGTTTGCAATTTCTGCGGAAGATGAACAGGAATAGGGAGAACCAATGAGAGACTAGCTGGAGGTGTCTGGACGGGCAAATTTAACTCTCATTTCCCACCAGGAAGAGGAATTAACCAAAGGCTCAGCGTGCCGAGCCGGAACCAGATTAGGGCCTGAAGCAATCCTGCGGTGTTGCGGCCAGCTCACAAGAAAGCGAGTTGAAGAAAGGAGCTCAGGGGCACTGTAATTCACAAACCTGCAGAGTTATAAATGACAGCTATCGTCCAAAAATATACTGAAGTAAGGCTGCCAAGAGGACTTGAAAGCGGGGCAGAATTGCAGGAAACCGATTTCAGGAGGTAGACTGGAATTGCATTTAAAGCATAGGAAAAGAGGCAGAACGTCCACAATGATGCACTTGGACAAAAAGGGCGTATGCGTTTTTTCCTGAATATATTCAGGAAAAAACGCATACGCCCTTTTTGGCCAACCAAGCAAGCTTGCAAAGGAAATCTGCACTACAATGAAGTCTCACTTCCCCCCGGTCAAAAGGGCCATCTGAAAAAAGTGTAAAATCCAGAAAGGCAGGACAGGCCATGGAGAACTGGGAGCCTTGTTATGCTGATGGGCGGGATGTAAATTGCCAAGAGCCACTCCGGAGAGGTGTATGGTGTTTCCTGAAACATCTAAAAAACAAAGCAACAGAGCCTAGGGCACTTCCACTTATGGTCCTATAGCTTAGGGAAATTAAAATCAAAAAGACACAGCCACCCCAAAGTTTGGGACGGCTCTGTTTACAAGAACCTCGTTTACGGTACAAGTTCAATATCGCAGAAAGTGAAAAATGGATAAAGAAGTTGTGGTACTTACGTACAATGCAATATCACTCAGCAATGAAATCTATGTCATCAGGCCCGTAGCAGCATAATGAGTGGATTCAGGTATGATGATTCTAACTGAAATAAGTCACACAGAAAAAGAAACATCATAAGATATCACTAATACACGGGATGTAAACTTGGCTACACAGGAACTGGATTACAAAACAGAACAGGGTCTCAAATTTAGAAAACCAACTTATGCTTGCTTAAGGGGAAAGGTGAGTTGGGGTGCTGCATAAAACCAGAGATTTAAATGAACACAGATAAAGTTCCTTAAGCCAAATATAGAATAGACAAGAACTACTCCTTGCTCAACGAAATGGACTCAACACCCCATATTAAACGCCTAAGAATGTACCTGACTAGTAAGTATCTTAAAACCTATGGATTGCTATGTCGCTGAAAGAAAATCAAGCGTGTGTACAGGGGCATAAACGCAGCAGTGATAGGATTGGAGAGGTTCGGTGAGCAAATGAAGACCCTTTGAAGTCATATTGCATGGTACCCATTCCACGGGTCTCAACTCTCCAGGTTTAAGGGATTCTTCCTTCAGCTAAAACATGCACGTGGAACCCAGAGTATGATCAACCGTGTGATCGGGAGACGTGTTCCAATATGTCTCAGTTCTCGTCCCCTGGTACTCGGGTGCAACATTCCAGACGCTTTACTAACACTCTCCCGACTTGGAGAGTCAGTGCCTTTAACCTCCTGTTTGGCCCAGTTTGCAATTTCTGCGGAAGATGAACAGGAATAGGGAGAACCAATGAGAGACTAGCTGGAGGTGTCTGGACGGGCAAATTTAACTCTCATTTCCCACCAGGAAGAGGAATTAACCAAAGGCTCAGCGTGCCGAGCCGGAACCAGATTAGGGCCTGAAGCAATCCTGCGGTGTTGCGGCCAGCTCACAAGAAAGCGAGTTGAAGAAAGGAGCTCAGGGGCACTGTAATTCACAAACCTGCAGAGTTATAAATGACAGCTATCGTCCAAAAATATACTGAAGTAAGGCTGCCAAGAGGACTTGAAAGCGGGGCAGAATTGCAGGAAACCGATTTCAGGAGGTAGACTGGAATTGCATTTAAAGCATAGGAAAAGAGGCAGAACGTCCACAATGATGCACTTGGACAAAAAGGGCGTATGCGTTTTTTCCTGAATATATTCAGGAAAAAACGCATACGCCCTTTTTGGCCAACCAAGCAAGCTTGCAAAGGAAATCTGCACTACAATGAAGTCTCACTTCCCCCCGGTCAAAAGGGCCATCTGAAAAAAGTGTAAAATCCAGAAAGGCAGGACAGGCCATGGAGAACTGGGAGCCTTGTTATGCTGATGGGCGGGATGTAAATTGCCAAGAGCCACTCCGGAGAGGTGTATGGTGTTTCCTGAAACATCTAAAAAACAAAGCAACAGAGCCTAGGGCACTTCCACTTATGGTCCTATAGCTTAGGGAAATTAAAATCAAAAAGACACAGCCACCCCAAAGTTTGGGACGGCTCTGTTTACAAGAACCTCGTTTACGGTACAAGTTCAATATCGCAGAAAGTGAAAAATGGATAAAGAAGTTGTGGTACTTACGTACAATGCAATATCACTCAGCAATGAAATCTATGTCATCAGGCCCGTAGCAGCATAATGAGTGGATTCAGGTATGATGATTCTAACTGAAATAAGTCACACAGAAAAAGAAACATCATAAGATATCACTAATACACGGGATGTAAACTTGGCTACACAGGAACTGGATTACAAAACAGAACAGGGTCTCAAATTTAGAAAACCAACTTATGCTTGCTTAAGGGGAAAGGTGAGTTGGGGTGCTGCATAAAACCAGAGATTTAAATGAACACAGATAAAGTTCCTTAAGCCAAATATAGAATAGACAAGAACTACTCCTTGCTCAACGAAATGGACTCAACACCCCATATTAAACGCCTAAGAATGTACCTGACTAGTAAGTATCTTAAAACCTATGGATTGCTATGTCGCTGAAAGAAAATCAAGCGTGTGTACAGGGGCATAAACGCAGCAGTGATAGGATTGGAGAGGTTCGGTGAGCAAATTAAGACCCTTTGAAGTCATATTGCATGGTACCCATTCCACGGGTCTCAACTCTCCAGGTTTAAGGGATTCTTCCTTCAGCTAAAACATGCACGTGGAACCCAGAGTATGATCAACCGTGTGATCGGGAGACGTGTTCCAATATGTCTCAGTTCTCGTCCCCTGGTACTCGGGTGCAACATTCCAGACGCTTTACTAACACTCTCCCGACTTGGAGAGTCAGTGCCTTTAACCTCCTGTTTGGCCCAGTTTGCAATTTCTGCGGAAGATGAACAGGAATAGGGAGAACCAATGAGAGACTAGCTGGAGGTGTCTGGACGGGCAAATTTAACTCTCATTTCCCACCAGGAAGAGGAATTAACCAAAGGCTCAGCCTGCCGAGCCGGAACCAGATTAGGGCCTGAAGCAATCCTACGGTGTTGCGGCCAGCTCACAAGAAAGCGAGTTGAAGAAAGGAGCTCAGGGGCACTGTAATTCACAAACCTGCAGAGTTATAAATGACAGCTATCGTCCAAAAATATACTGAAGTAAGGCTGCCAAGAGGACTTGAAAGCGGGGCAGAATTGCAGGAAACCGATTTCAGGAGGTAGACTGGAATTGCATTTAAAGCATAGGAAAAGAGGCAGAACGTCCACAATGATGCACTTGGACAAAAAGGGCGTATGCGTTTTTTCCTGAATATATTCAGGAAAAAACGCATACGCCCTTTTTGGCCAACCAAGCAAGCTTGCAAAGGAAATCTGCACTACAATGAAGTCTCACTTCCCCCCCGGTCAAAAGGGCCATCTGAAAAAAGTGTAAAATCCAGAAAGGCAGGACAGGCCATGGAGAACTGGGAGCCTTGTTATGCTGATGGGCGGGATGTAAATTGCCAACAGCCACTCGGGAGAGGTGTATGGTGTTTCCTGAAACATCTAAAAAACAAAGCAACAGAGCCTAGGGCACTTCCACTTATGGTCCTATAGCTTAGGGAAATTAAAATCAAAAAGACACAGCCACCCCAAAGTTTGGGATGGCTCTGTTTACAAGAACCTCGTTTACGGTACAAGTTCAATAGCGCAGAAAGTGAAAAATGGATAAAGAAGTTGTGGTACTTACGTACAATGCAATATCACTCAGCAATGAAATCTATGTCATCAGGCCCATAGCAGCATAATGAGTGGATTCAGGTATGATGATTCTAACTGAAATAAGTCACACAGAAAAAGAAACATCATAAGATATCACTAATACACGGAATGTAAACTTGGCTACACAGGAACTGGATTACAAAACAGAACAGGGTCTCAAATTTAGAAAACCAACTTATGCTTGCTTAAGGGGAAAGGTGAGTTGGGGTGCTGCATCAAACCAGAGATTGAAATGAGCACAGATAAAGTTCCTTAAGCCAAATATGGAATAGACAAGAACTACTCCTTGCTCAACGAAATGGACTCAACACCCCATATTAAACGCCTAAGAATGTACCTGACTAGTAAGTATCTTAAAACCTATGGATTGCTATGTCGCTGAAAGAAAATCAAGCGTGTGTACAGGGGCATAAACGCAGCAGTGATAGGATTGGAGACGTTCGGTGAGCAAATGAAGACCCTTTGAAGTCATATTGCATGGTACCCATTCCACGGGTCTCAACTCTCCAGGTTTAAGGGATTCTGCCTTCAGGTAAAACATGCACGTGGAACCCAGAGTATGATCAACCGTGTGATCGGGAGACGTGTTCCAATATGTCTCAGTTCTCGTCCCCTGGTACTCGGGTGCAACATTCCAGAAGCTTTACTAACACTCTCCCGACTTGGAGAGTCAGTGCCTTTAACCTCCTGTTTGGCCCAGTTTGCAATTTCTGCGGAAGATGAACAGGAATAGGGAGAACCAATGAGAGACTAGCTGGAGGTGTCTGGACGGGCAAATTTAACTCTCATTTCCCACCAGGAAGAGGAATTAACCAAAGGCTCAGCGTGCCGTGCCGGAACCAGATTAGGGCCTGAAGCAATCCTGCGGTGTTGCGGCCAGCTCACAAGAAAGCGAGTTGAAGAAAGGAGCTCAGGGGCACTGTAATTCACAAACCTGCAGAGTTATAAATGACAGCTATCGTCCAAAAATATACTGAAGTAAGGCTGCCAAGAGGACTTGAAAGCGGGGCAGAATTGCAGGAAACCGATTTCAGGAGGTAGACTGGAATTGCAATTAAAGCATAGGAAAAGAGGCAGAACGTCCACAATGATGCACTTGGCCAAAAAGGGCGTATGCGTATTTTCGTGCAGGAAAAAACGCATACGCCCTTTTTGGCCAACCAAGCAAGCTTGCAAAGGAAATCTGCACTACAATGAAGTCTCACTTCCCCCCGGTCAAAAGGGCCATCTGAAAAAAGTGTAAAATCCAGAAAGGCAGGACAGGCCATGGAGAACTGGGAGCCTTGTTATGCTGATGGGCGGGATGTAAATTGCCAACAGCCACTCGGGAGAGGTGTATGGTGTTTCCTGAAACATCTAAAAAACAAAGCAACAGAGCCTAGGGCACTTCCACTTATGGTCCTATAGCTTAGGGAAATTAAAATCAAAAAGACACAGCCACCCCAAATTTGGGACGGCTCTGTTTACAAGAACCTCGTTTACGGTACAAGTTCAATAGCGCAGAAAGTGAAAAATGGATAAAGAAGTTGTGGTACTTACGTACAATGCAATATCACTCAGCAATGAAATCTATGTCATCAGGCCCGTAGCAGCATAATGAGTGGATTCAGGTATGATGATTCTAACTGAAATAAGTCACACAGAAAAAGAAACATCATAAGATATCACTAATACACGGAATGTAAACTTGGCTACACAGGAACTGGATTACAAAACAGAACAGGGTCTCAAATTTAGAAAACCAACTTATGCTTGCTTAAGGGGAAAGGTGAGTTGGGGTGCTGCATCAAACCAGAGATTGAAATGAGCACAGATAAAGTTCCTTAAGCCAAATATGGAATAGACAAGAACTACTCCTTGCTCAACGAAATGGACTCAACACCCCATATTAAACGCCTAAGAATGTACCTGACTAGTAAGTATCTTAAAACCTATGGATTGCTATGTCGCTGAAAGAAAATCAAGCGTGTGTACAGGGGCATAAACGCAGCAGTGATAGGATTGGAGACGTTCGGTGAGCAAATGAAGACCCTTTGAAGTCATATTGCATGGTACCCATTCCACGGGTCTCAACTCTCCAGGTTTAAGGGATTCTGCCTTCAGGTAAAACATGCACGTGGAACCCAGAGTATGATCAACCGTGTGATCGGGAGACGTGTTCCAATATGTCTCAGTTCTCGTCCCCTGGTACTCGGGTGCAACATTCCAGACGCTTTACTAACACTCTCCCGACTTGGAGAGTCAGTGCCTTTAACCTCCTGTTTGGCCCAGTTTGCAATTTCTGCGGAAGATGAACAGGAATAGGGAGAACCAATGAGAGACTAGCTGGAGGTGTCTGGACGGGCAAATTTAACTCTCATTTCCCACCAGGAAGAGGAATTAACCAAAGGCTCAGCGTGCCGTGCCGGAACCAGATTAGGGCCTGAAGCAATCCTGCGGTGTTGCGGCCAGCTCACAAGAAAGCGAGTTGAAGAAAGGAGCTCAGGGGCACTGTAATTCACAAACCTGCAGAGTTATAAATGACAGCTATCGTCCAAAAATATACTGAAGTAAGGCTGCCAAGAGGACTTGAAAGCGGGGCAGAATTGCAGGAAACCGATTTCAGGAGGTAGACTGGAATTGCATTTAAAGCATAGGAAAAGAGGCAGAACGTCCACAATGATGCACTTGGCCAAAAAGGGCGTATGCGTATTTTCGTGCAGGAAAAAACGCATACGCCCTTTTTGGCCAACCAAGCAAGCTTGCAAAGGAAATCTGCACTACAATGAAGTCTCACTTCCCGCCAGTCAAAGGGGCCATCTGAAAAAACTGTAAAATCAAGAAAGGCAGGACAGGCCATGGAGAACTGGGAGCCTTGTTATGCTGATGTGCGGGATGTAAATTGCCAACAGCCACTCGGGAGAGGTGTATGGTGTTTCCTGAAACATCTAAAAAACAAAGCAACAGAGCCTAGGGCACTTCCACTTATGGTCCTATAGCTTAGGGAAATTAAAATCAAAAAGACACAGCCACCCCAAAGTTTGGGACAGCTCTGTTTACAAGAACCTCGTTTACGGTACAAGTTCAATATCGCAGAAAGTGAAAAATGGATAAAGAAGTTGTGGTACTTACGTACAATGCAATATCACTCAGCAATGAAATCTATGTCATCAGGCCCGTAGCAGCATAATGAGTGGATTCAGGTATGATGATTCTAACTGAAATAAGTCACACAGAAAAAGAAACATCATAAGATATCACTAATACACGGAATGTAAACTTGGCTACACAGGAACTGGATTACAAAACAGAACAGGGTCTCAAATTTAGAAAACCAACTTATGCTTGCTTAAGGGGAAAGATGAGTTGGGGTGCTGCATCAAACCAGAGATTGAAATGAGCACAGATAAAGTTCCTTAAGCCAAATATGGAATAGACAAGAACTACTCCTTGCTCAACGAAATGGACTCAACACCCCATATTAAACGCCTAAGAATGTCCCTGACTAGTAGTATCTTAAAACCTATGGATTGCTATGTCTCTGAAAGAAAATCAAGCGTGTGTACAGGGGCATAAACGCAGCAGTGATAGGATTGGAGAGGTTCGGTGAGCAAATGAAGACCCTTTGAAGTCATATTGCATGGTACCCATTCCACGGGTCTCAACTCTCAAGGTTTAAGGGATTCTGCCTTCAGCTAAAACATGCACGTGGAACCCAGAGTATGATCAACCGTGTGATCGGGAGACGTGTTCCAATATGTCTCAGTTCTCGTCCCCTGGTACTCGGGTGCAACATTCCAGACGCTTTACTAACACTCTCCCGACTTGGAGAGTCAGTGCCTTTAACCTCCTGTTTGGCCCAGTTTGCAATTTCTGCGGAAGATGAACAGGAATAGGGAGAACCAATGAGAGACTAGCTGGAGGTGTCTGGACGGGCAAATTTAACTCTCATTTCCCACCAGGAAGAGGAATTAACCAAAGGCTCAGCGTGCCGAGCCGGAACCAGATTAGGGCCTGAAGCAATCCTGCGGTGTTGCGGCCAGCTCACAAGAAAGCGAGTTGAAGAAAGGAGCTCAGGGGCACTGTAATTCACAAACCTGCAGAGTTATAAATGACAGCTATCGTCCAAAAATATACTGAAGTAAGGCTGCCAAGAGGACTTGAAAGCGGGGCAGAATTGCAGGAAACCGATTTCAGGAGGTAGACTGGAATTGCATTTAAAGCATAGGAAAAGAGGCAGAACGTCCACAATGATGCACTTGGACAAAAAGGGCGTATGCGTTTTTTCCTGAATATATTCAGGAAAAAACGCATACGCCCTTTTTGGCCAACCAAGCAAGCTTGCAAAGGAAATCTGCACTACAATGAAGTCTCACTTCCCCCCGGTCAAAAGGGCCATCTGAAAAAAGTGTAAAATCCAGAAAGGCAGGACAGGCCATGGAGAACTGGGAGCCTTGTTATGCTGATGGGCGGGATGTAAATTGCCAAGAGCCACTCCGGAGAGGTGTATGGTGTTTCCTGAAACATCTAAAAAACAAAGCAACAGAGCCTAGGGCACTTCCACTTATGGTCCTATAGGTTAGGGAAATTAAAATCAAAAAGACACAGCCACCCCAAAGTTTGGGACGGCTCCGTTTACAAGAACCTCGTTTACGGTACAAGTTCAATATCGCAGAAAGTGAAAAATGGATAAAGAAGTTGTGGTACTTACGTACAATGCAATATCACTCAGCAATGAAATCTATGTCATCAGGCCCGTAGCAGCATAATGAGTGGATTCAGGTATGATGATTCTAAGTGAAATAAGTCACACAGAAAAAGAAACATCATAAGATATCACTAATACACGGGATGTAAACTTGGCTACACAGGAACTGGATTACAAAACAGAACAGGGTCTCAAATTTAGAAAACCAACTTATGCTTGCTTAAGGGGAAAGGTGAGTTGGGGTGCTGCATAAAACCAGAGATTGAAATGAGCACAGATAAAGTTCCTTAAGCCAAATATGGAATAGACAAGAACTACTCCTTGCTCAACGAAATGGACTCAACACCCCATATTAAACGCCTAAGAATGTACCTGACTAGTAAGTATCTTAAAACCTATGGATTGCTATGTCGCTGAAAGAAAATCAAGCGTGTGTACAGGGGCATAAACGCAGCAGTGATAGGATTGGAGACGTTCGGTGAGCAAATGAAGACCCTTTGAAGTCATATTGCATGGTACCCATTCCACGGGTCTCAACTCTCCAGGTTTAAGGGATTCTTCCTTCAGCTAAAACATGCACGTGGAACCCAGAGTATGATCAACCGTGTGATCGGGAGACGTGTTCCAATATGTCTCAGTTCTCGTCCCCTGGTACTCGGGTGCAACATTCCAGACGCTTTACTAACACTCTCCCGACTTGGAGAGTCAGTGCCTTTAACCTCCTGTTTGGCCCAGTTTGCAATTTCTGCGGAAGATGAACAGGAATAGGGAGAACCAATGAGAGACTAGCTGGAGGTGTCTGGACGGGCAAATTTAACTCTCATTTCCCACCAGGAAGAGGAATTAACCAAAGGCTCAGCGTGCCGTGCCGGAACCAGATTAGGGCCTGAAGCAATCCTGCGGTGTTGCGGCCAGCTCACAAGAAAGCGAGTTGAAGAAAGGAGCTCAGGGGCACTGTAATTCACAAACCTGCAGAGTTATAAATGACAGCTATCGTCCAAAAATATACTGAAGTAAGGCTGCCAAGAGGACTTGAAAGCGGGGCAGAATTGCAGGAAACCGATTTCAGGAGGTAGACTGGAATTGCATTTAAAGCATAGGAAAAGAGGCAGAACGTCCACAATGATGCACTTGGCCAAAAAGGGCGTATGCGTATTTTCGTGCAGGAAAAAACGCATACGCCCTTTTTGGCCAACCAAGCAAGCTTGCAAAGGAAATCTGCACTACAATGAAGTCTCACTTCCCGCCAGTCAAAGGGGCCATCTGAAAAAAGTGTAAAATCAAGAAAGGCAGGACAGGCCATGAAGAACTGGGAGCCTTGTTATGCTGATGGGCGGGATGTAAATTGCCAACAGCCACTCGGGAGAGGTGTATGGTGTTTCCTGAAACATCTAAAAAACAAAGCAACAGAGCCTAGGGCACTTCCACTTATGGTCCTATAGCTTAGGGAAATTAAAATCAAAAAGACACAGCCACCCCAAAGTTTGGGACGGCTCTGTTTACAAGAACCTCGTTTACGGTACAAGTTCAATAGCGCAGAAAGTGAAAAATGGATAAAGAAGTTGTGGTACTTACGTACAATGCAATATCACTCAGCAATGAAATCTATGTCATCAGGCCCGTAGCAGCATAATGAGTGGATTCAGGTATGATGATTCTAACTGAAATAAGTCACACAGAAAAAGAAACATCATAAGATATCACTAATACACGGGATGTAAACTTGGCTACACAGGAACTGGATTACAAAACAGAACAGGGTCTCAAATTTAGAAAACCAACTTATGCTTGCTTAAGGGGAAAGGTGAGTTGGGGTGCTGCATCAAACCAGAGATTGAAATGAGCACAGATAAAGTTCCTTAAGCCAAATATGGAATAGACAAGAACTACTCCTTGCTCAACGAAATGGACTCAACACCCCATATTAAACGCCTAAGAATGTACCTGACTAGTAAGTATCTTAAAACCTATGGATTGCTATGTCTCTGAAAGAAAATCAAGCGTGTGTACAGGGGCATAAACACAGCAGTGATAGGATTGGAGAGGTTCGGTGAGCAAATGAAGACCCTTTGAAGTCATATTGCATGGTACCCATTCCACGGGTCTCAACTCTCCAGGTTTAAGGGATTCTTCCTTCAGCTAAAACATGCACGTGGAACCCAGAGTATGATCAACCGTGTGATCGGGAGACGTGTTCAAATATGTCTCAGTTCTCGTCCCCTGGTACTCGGGTGCAACATTCCAGACGCTTTACTAACACTCTCCCGACTTGGAGAGTCAGTGCCTTTAACCTCCTGTTTGGCCCAGTTTGCAATTTCTGCGGAAGATGAACAGGAATAGGGAGAACCAATGAGAGACTAGCTGGAGGTGTCTGGACGGGCAAATTTAACTCTCATTTCCCACCAGGAAGAGGAATTAACCAAAGGCTCAGCGTGCCGAGCCGGAACCAGATTAGGGCCTGAAGCAATCCTGCGGTGTTGCGGCCAGCTCACAAGAAAGCGAGTTGAAGAAAGGAGCTCAGGGGCACTGTAATTCACAAACCTGCAGAGTTATAAATGACAGCTATCGTCCAAAAATATACTGAAGTAAGGCTGCCAAGAGGACTTGAAAGCGGGGCAGAATTGCAGGAAACCGATTTCAGGAGGTAGACTGGAATTGCATTTAAAGCATAGGAAAAGAGGCAGAACGTCCACAATGATGCACTTGGACAAAAAGGGCGTATGCGTTTTTTCCTGAATATATTCAGGAAAAAACGTATACGCCCTTTTTGGACAACCAAGCAAGCTTGCAAAGGAAATCTGCACTACAATGAAGTCTCACTTCCCCCCGGTCAAAAGGGCCATCTGAAAAAAGTGTAAAATCCAGAAAGGCAGGACAGGCCATGGAGAACTGGGAGCCTTGTTATGCTGATGGGCGGGATGTAAATTGCCAACAGCCACTCGGGAGAGGTGTATGGTGTTTCCTGAAACATCTAAAAAACAAAGCAACAGAGCCTAGGGCACTTCCACTTATGGTCCTATAGCTTAGGGAAATTAAAATCAAAAAGACACAGCCACCCCAAAGTTTGGGACGGCTCTGTTTACAAGAACCTCGTTTACGGTACAAGTTCAATAGCGCAGAAAGTGAAAAATGGATAAAGAAGTTGTGGTACTTACGTACAATGCAATATCACTCAGCAATGAAATCTATGTCATCAGGCCCGTAGCAGCATAATGAGTGGATTCAGGTATGATGATTCTAACTGAAATAAGTCACACAGAAAAAGAAACATCATAAGATATCACTAATACACGGAATGTAAACTTGGCTACACAGGAACTGGATTACAAAACAGAACAGGGTCTCAAATTTAGAAAACCAACTTATGCTTGCTTAAGGGGAAAGGTGAGTTGGGGTGCTGCATCAAACCAGAGATTGAAATGAGCACAGATAAAGTTCCTTAAGCCAAATATGGAATAGACAAGAACTACTCCTTGCTCAACGAAATGGACTCAACACCCCATATTAAACGCCTAAGAATGTACCTGACTAGTAAGTATCTTAAAACCTATGGATTGCTATGTCGCTGAAAGAAAATCAAGCGTGTGTACAGGGGCATAAACGCAGCAGTGATAGGATTGGAGACGTTCGGTGAGCAAATGAAGACCCTTTGAAGTCATATTGCATGGTACCCATTCCACGGGTCTCAACTCTCCAGGTTTAAGGGATTCTGCCTTCAGGTAAAACATGCACGTGGAACCCAGAGTATGATCAACCGTGTGATCGGGAGACGTGTTCCAATATGTCTCAGTTCTCGTCCCCTGGTACTCGGGTGCAACATTCCAGACGCTTTACTAACACTCTCCCGACTTGGAGAGTCAGTGCCTTTAACCTCCTGTTTGGCCCAGTTTGCAATTTCTGCGGAAGATGAACAGGAATAGGGAGAACCAATGAGAGACTAGCTGGAGGTGTCTGGACGGGCAAATTTAACTCTCATTTCCCACCAGGAAGAGGAATTAACCAAAGGCTCAGCGTGCCGTGCCGGAACCAGATTAGGGCCTGAAGCAATCCTGCGGTGTTGCGGCCAGCTCACAAGAAAGCGAGTTGAAGAAAGGAGCTCAGGGGCACTGTAATTCACAAACCTGCAGAGTTATAAATGACAGCTATCGTCCAAAAATATACTGAAGTAAGGCTGCCAAGAGGACTTGAAAGCGGGGCAGAATTGCAGGAAACCGATTTCAGGAGGTAGACTGGAATTGCATTTAAAGCATAGGAAAAGAGGCAGAACGTCCACAATGATGCACTTGGCCAAAAAGGGCGTATGCATATTTTCGTGCAGGAAAAAACGCATACGCCCTTTTTGGCCAACCAAGCAAGCTTGCAAAGGAAATCTGCACTACAATGAAGTCTCACTTCCCGCCAGTCAAAGGGGCCATCTGTAAAAACTGTAAAATCAAGAAAGGCAGGACAGGCCATGGAGAACTGGGAGCCTTGTTATGCTGATGTGCGGGATGTAAATTGCCAACAGCCACTCGGGAGAGGTGTATGGTGTTTCCTGAAACATCTAAAAAACAAAGCAACAGAGCCTAGGGCACTTCCACTTATGGTCCTATAGCTTAGGGAAATTAAAATCAAAAAGACACAGCCACCCCAAAGTTTGGGACAGCTCTGTTTACAAGAACCTCGTTTACGGTACAAGTTCAATATCGCAGAAAGTGAAAAATGGATAAAGAAGTTGTGGTACTTACGTACAATGCAATATCACTCAGCAATGAAATCTATGTCATCAGGCCCGTAGCAGCATAATGAGTGGATTCAGGTATGATGATTCTAACTGAAATAAGTCACACAGAAAAAGAAACATCATAAGATATCACTAATACACGGAATGTAAACTTGGCTACACAGGAACTGGATTACAAAACAGAACAGGGTCTCAAATTTAGAAAACCAACTTATGCTTGCTTAAGGGGAAAGGTGAGTTGGGGTGCTGCATCAAACCAGAGATTGAAATGAGCACAGATAAAGTTCCTTAAGCCAAATATGGAATAGACAAGAACTACTCCTTGCTCAACGAAATGGACTCAACACCCCATATTAAACGCCTAAGAATGTCCCTGACTAGTAGTATCTTAAAACCTATGGATTGCTATGTCTCTGAAAGAAAATCAAGCGTGTGTACAGGGGCATAAACGCAGCAGTGATAGGATTGGAGAGGTTCGGTGAGCAAATGAAGACCCTTTGAAGTCATATTGCATGGTACCCATTCCACGGGTCTCAACTCTCCAGGTTTAAGGGATTCTTCCTTCAGCTAAAACATGCACGTGGAACCCAGAGTATGATCAACCGTGTGATCGGGAGACGTGTTCCAATATGTCTCAGTTCTCGTCCCCTGGTACTCGGGTGCAACATTCCAGACGCTTTACTAACACTCTCCCGACTTGGAGAGTCAGTGCCTTTAACCTCCTGTTTGGCCCAGTTTGCAATTTCTGCGGAAGATGAACAGGAATAGGGAGAACCAATGAGAGACTAGCTGGAGGTGTCTGGACGGGCAAATTTAACTCTCATTTCCCACCAGGAAGAGGAATTAACCAAAGGCTCAGCGTGCCGAGCCGGAACCAGATTAGGGCCTGAAGCAATCCTGCGGTGTTGCGGCCAGCTCACAAGAAAGCGAGTTGAAGAAAGGAGCTCAGGGGCACTGTAATTCACAAACCTGCAGAGTTATAAATGACAGCTATCGTCCAAAAATATACTGAAGTAAGGCTGCCAAGAGGACTTGAAAGCGGGGCAGAATTGCAGGAAACCGATTTCAGGAGGTAGACTGGAATTGCATTTAAAGCATAGGAAAAGAGGCAGAACGTCCACAATGATGCACTTGGACAAAAAGGGCGTATGCGTTTTTTCCTGAATATATTCAGGAAAAAACGCATACGCCCTTTTTGGCCAACCAAGCAAGCTTGCAAAGGAAATCTGCACTACAATGAAGTCTCACTTCCCCCCGGTCAAAAGGGCCATCTGAAAAAAGTGTAAAATCCAGAAAGGCAGGACAGGCCATGGAGAACTGGGAGCCTTGTTATGCTGATGGGCGGGATGTAAATTGCCAAGAGCCACTCCGGAGAGGTGTATGGTGTTTCCTGAAACATCTAAAAAACAAAGCAACAGAGCCTAGGGCACTTCCACTTATGGTCCTATAGCTTAGGGAAATTAAAATCAAAAAGACACAGCCACCCCAAAGTTTGGGACGGCTCTGTTTACAAGAACCTCGTTTACGGTACAAGTTCAATATCGCAGAAAGTGAAAAATGGATAAAGAAGTTGTGGTACTTACGTACAATGCAATATCACTCAGCAATGAAATCTATGTCATCAGGCCCGTAGCAGCATAATGAGTGGATTCAGGTATGATGATTCTAACTGAAATAAGTCACACAGAAAAAGAAACATCATAAGATATCACTAATACACGGGATGTAAACTTGGCTACACAGGAACTGGATTACAAAACAGAACAGGGTCTCAAATTTAGAAAACCAACTTATGCTTGCTTAAGGGGAAAGGTGAGTTGGGGTGCTGCATAAAACCAGAGATTTAAATGAACACAGATAAAGTTCCTTAAGCCAAATATAGAATAGACAAGAACTACTCCTTGCTCAACGAAATGGACTCAACACCCCATATTAAACGCCTAAGAATGTACCTGACTAGTAAGTATCTTAAAACCTATGGATTGCTATGTCGCTGAAAGAAAATCAAGCGTGTGTACAGGGGCATAAACGCAGCAGTGATAGGATTGGAGAGGTTCGGTGAGCAAATGAAGACCCTTTGAAGTCATATTGCATGGTACCCATTCCACGGGTCTCAACTCTCCAGGTTTAAGGGATTCTTCCTTCAGCTAAAACATGCACGTGGAACCCAGAGTATGATCAACCGTGTGATCGGGAGACGTGTTCCAATATGTCTCAGTTCTCGTCCCCTGGTACTCGGGTGCAACATTCCAGACGCTTTACTAACACTCTCCCGACTTGGAGAGTCAGTGCCTTTAACCTCCTGTTTGGCCCAGTTTGCAATTTCTGCGGAAGATGAACAGGAATAGGGAGAACCAATGAGAGACTAGCTGGAGGTGTCTGGACGGGCAAATTTAACTCTCATTTCCCACCAGGAAGAGGAATTAACCAAAGGCTCAGCGTGCCGTGCCGGAACCAGATTAGGGCCTGAAGCAATCCTGCGGTGTTGCGGCCAGCTCACAAGAAAGCGAGTTGAAGAAAGGAGCTCAGGGGCACTGTAATTCACAAACCTGCAGAGTTATAAATGACAGCTATCGTCCAAAAATATACTGAAGTAAGGCTGCCAAGAGGACTTGAAAGCGGGGCAGAATTGCAGGAAACCGATTTCAGGAGGTAGACTGGAATTGCATTTAAAGCATAGGAAAAGAGGCAGAACGTCCACAATGATGCACTTGGCCAAAAAGGGCGTATGCGTATTTTCGTGCAGGAAAAAACGCATACGCCCTTTTTGGCCAACCAAGGAAGCTTGCAAAGGAAATCTGCACTACAATGAAGTCTCACTTCCCGCCAGTCAAAGGGGCCATCTGAAAAAAGTGTAAAATCAAGAAAGGCAGGACAGGCCATGAAGAACTGGGAGCCTTGTTATGCTGATGGGCGGGATGTAAATTGCCAACAGCCACTCGGGAGAGGTGTATGGTGTTTCCTGAAACATCTAAAAAACAAAGCAACAGAGCCTAGGGCACTTCCACTTATGGTCCTATAGCTTAGGGAAATTAAAATCAAAAAGACACAGCCACCCCAAAGTTTGGGACGGCTCTGTTTACAAGAACCTCGTTTACGGTACAAGTTCAATAGCGCAGAAAGTGAAAAATGGATAAAGAAGTTGTGGTACTTACGTACAATGCAATATCACTCAGCAATGAAATCTATGTCATCAGGCCCGTAGCAGCATAATGAGTGGATTCAGGTATGATGATTCTAACTGAAATAAGTCACACAGAAAAAGAAACATCATAAGATATCACTAATACACGGGATGTAAACTTGGCTACACAGGAACTGGATTACAAAACAGAACAGGGTCTCAAATTTAGAAAACCAACTTATGCTTGCTTAAGGGGAAAGGTGAGTTGGGGTGCTGCATAAAACCAGAGATTGAAATGAGCACAGATAAAGTTCCTTAAGCCAAATATGGAATAGACAAGAACTACTCCTTGCTCAACGAAATGGACTCAACACCCCATATTAAACGCCTAAGAATGTACCTGACTAGTAAGTATCTTAAAACCTATGGATTGCTATGTCTCTGAAAGAAAATCAAGCGTGTGTACAGGGGCATAAACGCAGCAGTGATAGGATTGGAGAGGTTCGGTGAGCAAATGAAGACCCTTTGAAGTCATATTGCATGGTACCCATTCCACGGGTCTCAACTCTCCAGGTTTAAGGGATTCTTCCTTCAGCTAAAACATGCACGTGGAACCCAGAGTATGATCAACCGTGTGATCGGGAGACGTGTTCCAATATGTCTCAGTTCTCGTCCCCTGGTACTCGGGTGCAACATTCCAGACGCTTTACTAACACTCTCCCGACTTGGAGAGTCAGTGCCTTTAACCTCCTGTTTGGCCCAGTTTGCAATTTCTGCGGAAGATGAACAGGAATAGGGAGAACCAATGAGAGACTAGCTGGAGGTGTCTGGACGGGCAAATTTAACTCTCATTTCCCACCAGGAAGAGGAATTAACCAAAGGCTCAGCGTGCCGAGCCGGAACCAGATTAGGGCCTGAAGCAATCCTGCGGTGTTGCGGCCAGCTCACAAGAAAGCGAGTTGAAGAAAGGAGCTCAGGGGCACTGTAATTCACAAACCTGCAGAGTTATAAATGACAGCTATCGTCCAAAAATATACTGAAGTAAGGCTGCCAAGAGGACTTGAAAGCGGGGCAGAATTGCAGGAAACCGATTTCAGGAGGTAGACTGGAATTGCATTTAAAGCATAGGAAAAGAGGCAGAACGTCCACAATGATGCACTTGGACAAAAAGGGCGTATGCGTTTTTTCCTGAATATATTCAGGAAAAAACGCATACGCCCTTTTTGGCCAACCAAGCAAGCTTGCAAAGGAAATCTGCACTACAATGAAGTCTCACTTCCCCCCGGTCAAAAGGGCCATCTGAAAAAAGTGTAAAATCCAGAAAGGCAGGACAGGCCATGGAGAACTGGGAGCCTTGTTATGCTGATGGGCGGGATGTAAATTGCCAACAGCCACTCGGGAGAGGTGTATGGTGTTTCCTGAAACATCTAAAAAACAAAGCAACAGAGCCTAGGGCACTTCCACTTATGGTCCTATAGCTTAGGGAAATTAAAATCAAAAAGACACAGCCACCCCAAAGTTTGGGACGGCTCTGTTTACAAGAACCTCGTTTACGGTACAAGTTCAATAGCGCAGAAAGTGAAAAATGGATAAAGAAGTTGTGGTACTTACGTACAATGCAATATCACTCAGCAATGAAATCTATGTCATCAGGCCCGTAGCAGCATAATGAGTGGATTCAGGTATGATGATTCTAACTGAAATAAGTCACACAGAAAAAGAAACATCATAAGATATCACTAATACACGGAATGTAAACTTGGCTACACAGGAACTGGATTACAAAACAGAACAGGGTCTCAAATTTAGAAAACCAACTTATGCTTGCTTAAGGGGAAAGGTGAGTTGGGGTGCTGCATCAAACCAGAGATTGAAATGAGCACAGATAAAGTTCCTTAAGCCAAATATGGAATAGACAAGAACTACTCCTTGCTCAACGAAATGGACTCAACACCCCATATTAAACGCCTAAGAATGTACCTGACTAGTAAGTATCTTAAAACCTATGGATTGCTATGTCGCTGAAAGAAAATCAAGCATGTGTACAGGGGCATAAACGCAGCAGTGATAGGATTGGAGACGTTCGGTGAGCAAATGAAGACCCTTTGAAGTCATATTGCATGGTACCCATTCCACGGGTCTCAACTCTCCAGGTTTAAGGGATTCTTCCTTCAGCTAAAACATGCACGTGGAACCCAGAGTATGATCAACCGTGTGATCGGGAGACGTGTTCCAATATGTCTCAGTTCTCGTCCCCTGGTACTCGGGTGCAACATTCCAGACGCTTTACTAACACTCTCCCGACTTGGAGAGTCAGTGCCTTTAACCTCCTGTTTGGCCCAGTTTGCAATTTCTGCGGAAGATGAACAGGAATAGGGAGAACCAATGAGAGACTAGCTGGAGGTGTCTGGACGGGCAAATTTAACTCTCATTTCCCACCAGGAAGAGGAATTAACCAAAGGCTCAGCGTGCCGTGCCGGAACCAGATTAGGGCCTGAAGCAATCCTGCGGTGTTGCAGCCAGCTCACAAGAAAGCGAGTTGAAGAAAGGAGCTCAGGGGCACTGTAATTCACAAACCTGCAGAGTTATAAATGACAGCTATCGTCCAAAAATATACTGAAGTAAGGCTGCCAAGAGGACTTGAAAGCGGGGCAGAATTGCAGGAAACCGATTTCAGGAGGTAGACTGGAATTGCATTTAAAGCATAGGAAAAGAGGCAGAACGTCCACAATGATGCACTTGGCCAAAAAGGGCGTATGCGTATTTTCGTGCAGGAAAAAACGCATACGCCCTTTTTGGCCAACCAAGGAAGCTTGCAAAGGAAATCTGCACTACAATGAAGTCTCACTTCCCGCCAGTCAAAGGGGCCATCTGAAAAAAGTGTAAAATCAAGAAAGGCAGGACAGGCCATGAAGAACTGGGAGCCTTGTTATGCTGATGGGCGGGATGTAAATTGCCAACAGCCACTCGGGAGAGGTGTATGGTGTTTCCTGAAACATCTAAAAAACAAAGCAACAGAGCCTAGGGCACTTCCACTTATGGTCCTATAGCTTAGGGAAATTAAAATCAAAAAGACACAGCCACCCCAAAGTTTGGGACGGCTCTGTTTACAAGAACCTCGTTTACGGTACAAGTTCAATAGCGCAGAAAGTGAAAAATGGATAAAGAAGTTGTGGTACTTACGTACAATGCAATATCACTCAGCAATGAAATCTATGTCATCAGGCCCGTAGCAGCATAATGAGTGGATTCAGGTATGATGATTCTAACTGAAATAAGTCACACAGAAAAAGAAACATCATAAGATATCACTAATACACGGGATGTAAACTTGGCTACACAGGAACTGGATTACAAAACAGAACAGGGTCTCAAATTTAGAAAACCAACTTATGCTTGCTTAAGGGGAAAGGTGAGTTGGGGTGCTGCATAAAACCAGAGATTGAAATGAGCACAGATAAAGTTCCTTAAGCCAAATATGGAATAGACAAGAACTACTCCTTGCTCAACGAAATGGACTCAACACCCCATATTAAACGCCTAAGAATGTACCTGACTAGTAAGTATCTTAAAACCTATGGATTGCTATGTCTCTGAAAGAAAATCAAGCGTGTGTACAGGGGCATAAACGCAGCAGTGATAGGATTGGAGAGGTTCGGTGAGCAAATGAAGACCCTTTGAAGTCATATTGCATGGTACCCATTCCACGGGTCTCAACTCTCCAGGTTTAAGGGATTCTTCCTTCAGCTAAAACATGCACGTGGAACCCAGAGTATGATCAACCGTGTGATCGGGAGACGTGTTCCAATATGTCTCAGTTCTCGTCCCCTGGTACTCGGGTGCAACATTCCAGACGCTTTACTAACACTCTCCCGACTTGGAGAGTCAGTGCCTTTAACCTCCTGTTTGGCCCAGTTTGCAATTTCTGCGGAAGATGAACAGGAATAGGGAGAACCAATGAGAGACTAGCTGGAGGTGTCTGGACGGGCAAATTTAACTCTCATTTCCCACCAGGAAGAGGAATTAACCAAAGGCTCAGCGTGCCGAGCCGGAACCAGATTAGGGCCTGAAGCAATCCTGCGGTGTTGCGGCCAGCTCACAAGAAAGCGAGTTGAAGAAAGGAGCTCAGGGGCACTGTAATTCACAAACCTGCAGAGTTATAAATGACAGCTATCGTCCAAAAATATACTGAAGTAAGGCTGCCAAGAGGACTTGAAAGCGGGGCAGAATTGCAGGAAACCGATTTCAGGAGGTAGACTGGAATTGCATTTAAAGCATAGGAAAAGAGGCAGAACGTCCACAATGATGCACTTGGACAAAAAGGGCGTATGCGTTTTTTCCTGAATATATTCAGGAAAAAACGCATACACCCTTTTTGGCCAACCAAGCAAGCTTGCAAAGGAAATCTGCACTACAATGAAGTCTCACTTCCCCCCGGTCAAAAGGGCCATCTGAAAAAAGTGTAAAATCCAGAAAGGCAGGACAGGCCATGGAGAACTGGGAGCCTTGTTATGCTGATGGGCGGGATGTAAATTGCCAACAGCCACTCGGGAGAGGTGTATGGTGTTTCCTGAAACATCTAAAAAACAAAGCAACAGAGCCTAGGGCACTTCCACTTATGGTCCTATAGCTTAGGGAAATTAAAATCAAAAAGACACAGCCACCCCAAAGTTTGGGACGGCTCTGTTTACAAGAACCTCGTTTACGGTACAAGTTCAATAGCGCAGAAAGTGAAAAATGGATAAAGAAGTTGTGGTACTTACGTACAATGCAATATCACTCAGCAATGAAATCTATGTCATCAGGCCCGTAGCAGCATAATGAGTGGATTCAGGTATGATGATTCTAACTGAAATAAGTCACACAGAAAAAGAAACATCATAAGATATCACTAATACACGGAATGTAAACTTGGCTACACAGGAACTGGATTACAAAACAGAACAGGGTCTCAAATTTAGAAAACCAACTTATGCTTGCTTAAGGGGAAAGGTGAGTTGGGGTGCTGCATCAAACCAGAGATTGAAATGAGCACAGATAAAGTTCCTTAAGCCAAATATGGAATAGACAAGAACTACTCCTTGCTCAACGAAATGGACTCAACACCCCATATTAAACGCCTAAGAATGTACCTGACTAGTAAGTATCTTAAAACCTATGGATTGCTATGTCGCTGAAAGAAAATCAAGCATGTGTACAGGGGCATAAACGCAGCAGTGATAGGATTGGAGACGTTCGGTGAGCAAATGAAGACCCTTTGAAGTCATATTGCATGGTACCCATTCCACGGGTCTCAACTCTCCAGGTTTAAGGGATTCTTCCTTCAGCTAAAACATGCACGTGGAACCCAGAGTATGATCAACCGTGTGATCGGGAGACGTGTTCCAATATGTCTCAGTTCTCATCCCCTGGTACTCGGGTGCAACATTCCAGACGCTTTACTAACACTCTCCCGACTTGGAGAGTCAGTGCCTTTAACCTCCTGTTTGGCCCAGTTTGCAATTTCTGCGGAAGATGAACAGGAATAGGGAGAACCAATGAGAGACTAGCTGGAGGTGTCTGGACGGGCAAATTTAACTCTCATTTCCCACCAGGAAGAGGAATTAACCAAAGGCTCAGCGTGCCGAGCCGGAACCAGATTAGGGCCTGAAGCAATCCTGCGGTGTTGCGGCCAGCTCACAAGAAAGCGAGTTGAAGAAAGGAGCTCAGGGGCACTGTAATTCACAAACCTGCAGAGTTATAAATGACAGCTATCGTCCAAAAATATACTGAAGTAAGGCTGCCAAGAGGACTTGAAAGCGGGGCAGAATTGCAGGAAACCGATTTCAGGAGGTAGACTGGAATTGCATTTAAAGCATAGGAAAAGAGGCAGAACGTCCACAATGATGCACTTGGACAAAAAGGGCGTATGCGTTTTTTCCTGAATATATTCAGGAAAAAACGCATACGCCCTTTTTGGCCAACCAAGCAAGCTTGCAAAGGAAATCTGCACTACAATGAAGTCTCACTTCCCCCCGGTCAAAAGGGCCATCTGAAAAAAGTGTAAAATCCAGAAAGGCAGGACAGGCCATGGAGAACTGGGAGCCTTGTTATGCTGATGGGCGGGATGTAAATTGCCAACAGCCACTCGGGAGAGGTGTATGGTGTTTCCTGAAACATCTAAAAAACAAAGCAACAGAGCCTAGGGCACTTCCACTTATGGTCCTATAGCTTAGGGAAATTAAAATCAAAAAGACACAGCCACCCCAAAGTTTGGGACGGCTCTGTTTACAAGAACCTCGTTTACGGTACAAGTTCAATAGCGCAGAAAGTGAAAAATGGATAAAGAAGTTGTGGTACTTACGTACAATGCAATATCACTCAGCAATGAAATCTATGTCATCAGGCCCGTAGCAGCATAATGAGTGGATTCAGGTATGATGATTCTAACTGAAATAAGTCACACAGAAAAAGAAACATCATAAGATATCACTAATACACGGAATGTAAACTTGGCTACACAGGAACTGGATTACAAAACAGAACAGGGTCTCAAATTTAGAAAACCAACTTATGCTTGCTTAAGGGGAAAGGTGAGTTGGGGTGCTGCATCAAACCAGAGATTGAAATGAGCACAGATAAAGTTCCTTAAGCCAAATATGGAATAGACAAGAACTACTCCTTGCTCAACGAAATGGACTCAACACCCCATATTAAACGCCTAAGAATGTACCTGACTAGTAAGTATCTTAAAACCTATGGATTGCTATGTCGCTGAAAGAAAATCAAGCATGTGTACAGGGGCATAAACGCAGCAGTGATAGGATTGGAGACGTTCGGTGAGCAAATGAAGACCCTTTGAAGTCATATTGCATGGTACCCATTCCACGGGTCTCAACTCTCCAGGTTTAAGGGATTCTTCCTTCAGCTAAAACATGCACGTGGAACCCAGAGTATGATCAACCGTGTGATCGGGAGACGTGTTCCAATATGTCTCAGTTCTCATCCCCTGGTACTCGGGTGCAACATTCCAGACGCTTTACTAACACTCTCCCGACTTGGAGAGTCAGTGCCTTTAACCTCCTGTTTGGCCCAGTTTGCAATTTCTGCGGAAGATGAACAGGAATAGGGAGAACCAATGAGAGACTAGCTGGAGGTGTCTGGACGGGCAAATTTAACTCTCATTTCCCACCAGGAAGAGGAATTAACCAAAGGCTCAGCGTGCCGAGCCGGAACCAGATTAGGGCCTGAAGCAATCCTGCGGTGTTGCGGCCAGCTCACAAGAAAGCGAGTTGAAGAAAGGAGCTCAGGGGCACTGTAATTCACAAACCTGCAGAGTTATAAATGACAGCTATCGTCCAAAAATATACTGAAGTAAGGCTGCCAAGAGGACTTGAAAGCGGGGCAGAATTGCAGGAAACCGATTTCAGGAGGTAGACTGGAATTGCATTTAAAGCATAGGAAAAGAGGCAGAACGTCCACAATGATGCACTTGGACAAAAAGGGCGTATGCGTTTTTTCCTGAATATATTCAGGAAAAAACGCATACGCCCTTTTTGGCCAACCAAGCAAGCTTGCAAAGGAAATCTGCACTACAATGAAGTCTCACTTCCCCCCGGTCAAAAGGGCCATCTGAAAAAAGTGTAAAATCCAGAAAGGCAGGACAGGCCATGGAGAACTGGGAGCCTTGTTATGCTGATGGGCGGGATGTAAATTGCCAACAGCCACTCGGGAGAGGTGTATGGTGTTTCCTGAAACATCTAAAAAACAAAGCAACAGAGCCTAGGGCACTTCCACTTATGGTCCTATAGCTTAGGGAAATTAAAATCAAAAAGACACAGCCACCCCAAAGTTTGGGACGGCTCTGTTTACAAGAACCTCGTTTACGGTACAAGTTCAATAGCGCAGAAAGTGAAAAATGGATAAAGAAGTTGTGGTACTTACGTACAATGCAATATCACTCAGCAATGAAATCTATGTCATCAGGCCCGTAGCAGCATAATGAGTGGATTCAGGTATGATGATTCTAACTGAAATAAGTCACACAGAAAAAGAAACATCATAAGATATCACTAATACACGGAATGTAAACTTGGCTACACAGGAACTGGATTACAAAACAGAACAGGGTCTCAAATTTAGAAAACCAACTTATGCTTGCTTAAGGGGAAAGGTGAGTTGGGGTGCTGCATCAAACCAGAGATTGAAATGAGCACAGATAAAGTTCCTTAAGCCAAATATGGAATAGACAAGAACTACTCCTTGCTCAACGAAATGGACTCAACACCCCATATTAAACGCCTAAGAATGTACCTGACTAGTAAGTATCTTAAAACCTATGGATTGCTATGTCGCTGAAAGAAAATCAAGCGTGTGTACAGGGGCATAAACGCAGCAGTGATAGGATTGGAGAGGTTCGGTGAGCAAATGAAGACCCTTTGAAGTCATATTGCATGGTACCCATTCCACGGGTCTCAACTCTCCAGGTTTAAGGGATTCTGCCTTCAGGTAAAACATGCACGTGGAACCCAGAGTATGATCAACCGTGTGATCGGGAGACGTGTTCCAATATGTCTCAGTTCTCGTCCCCTGGTACTCGGGTGCAACATTCCAGACGCTTTACTAACACTCTCCCGACTTGGAGAGTCAGTGCCTTTAACCTCCTGTTTGGCCCAGTTTGCAATTTCTGCGGAAGATGAACAGGAATAGGGAGAACCAATGAGAGACTAGCTGGAGGTGTCTGGACGGGCAAATTTAACTCTCATTTCCCACCAGGAAGAGGAATTAACCAAAGGCTCAGCGTGCCGTGCCGGAACCAGATGAGGGCCTGAAGCAATCCTGCGGTGTTGCGGCCAGCTCACAAGAAAGCGAGTTGAAGAAAGGAGCTCAGGGGCACTGTAATTCACAAACCTGCAGAGTTATAAATGACAGCTATCGTCCAAAAATATACTGAAGTAAGGCTGCCAAGAGGACTTGAAAGCGGGGCAGAATTGCAGGAAACCGATTTCAGGAGGTAGACTGGAATTGCATTTAAAGCATAGGAAAAGAGGCAGAACGTCCACAATGATGCACTTGGCCAAAAAGGGCGTATGCGTATTTTCGTGCAGGAAAAAACGCATACGCCCTTTTTGGCCAACCAAGCAAGCTTGCAAAGGAAATCTGCACTACAATGAAGTCTCACTTCCCGCCAGTCAAAGGGGCCATCTGAAAAAAGTGTAAAATCAAGAAAGGCAGGACAGGCCATGAAGAACTGGGAGCCTTGTTATGCTGATGGGCGGGATGTAAATTGCCAACAGCCACTCGGGAGAGGTGTATGGTGTTTCCTGAAACATCTAAAAAACAAAGCAACAGAGCCTAGGGCACTTCCACTTATGGTCCTATAGCTTAGGGAAATTAAAATCAAAAAGACACAGCCACCCCAAAGTTTGGGACGGCTCTGTTTACAAGAACCTCGTTTACGGTACAAGTTCAATAGCGCAGAAAGTGAAAAATGGATAAAGAAGTTGTGGTACTTACGTACAATGCAATATCACTCAGCAATGAAATCTATGTCATCAGGCCCGTAGCAGCATAATGAGTGGATTCAGGTATGATGATTCTAACTGAAATAAGTCACACAGAAAAAGAAACATCATAAGATATCACTAATACACGGGATGTAAACTTGGCTACACAGGAACTGGATTACAAAACAGAACAGGGTCTCAAATTTAGAAAACCAACTTATGCTTGCTTAAGGGGAAAGGTGAGTTGGGGTGCTGCATCAAACCAGAGATTGAAATGAGCACAGATAAAGTTCCTTAAGCCAAATATGGAATAGACAAGAACTACTCCTTGCTCAACGAAATGGACTCAACACCCCATATTAAACGCCTAAGAATGTCCCTGACTAGTAGTATCTTAAAACCTATGGATTGCTATGTCTCTGAAAGAAAATCAAGCGTGTGTACAGGGGCATAAACGCAGCAGTGATAGGATTGGAGAGGTTCGGTGAGCAAATGAAGACCCTTTGAAGTCATATTGCATGGTACCCATTCCACGGGTCTGAACTCTCCAGGTTTAAGGGATTCTTCCTTCAGCTAAAACATGCACGTGGAACCCAGAGTATGATCAACCGTGTGATCGGGAGACGTGTTCCAATATGTCTCAGTTCTCGTCCCCTGGTACTCGGGTGCAACATTCCAGACGCTTTACTAACACTCTCCCGACTTGGAGAGTCAGTGCCTTTAACCTCCTGTTTGGCCCATTTTGCAATTTCTGCGGAAGATGAACAGGAATAGGGAGAACCAATGAGAGACTAGCTGGAGGTGTCTGGACGGGCAAATTTAACTCTCATTTCCCACCAGGAAGAGGAATTAACCAAAGGCTCAGCGTGCCGAGCCGGAACCAGATTAGGGCCTGAAGCAATCCTGCGGTGTTGCGGCCAGCTCACAAGAAAGCGAGTTGAAGAAAGGAGCTCAGGGGCACTGTAATTCACAAACCTGCAGAGTTATAAATGACAGCTATCGTCCAAAAATATACTGAAGTAAGGCTGCCAAGAGGACTTGAAAGCGGGGCAGAATTGCAGGAAACCGATTTCAGGAGGTAGACTGGAATTGCATTTAAAGCATAGGAAAAGAGGCAGAACGTCCACAATGATGCACTTGGACAAAAAGGGCGTATGCGTTTTTTCCTGAATATATTCAGGAAAAAACGCATACGCCCTTTTTGGCCAACCAAGCAAGCTTGCAAAGGAAATCTGCACTACAATGAAGTCTCACTTCCCCCCGGTCAAAAGGGCCATCTGAAAAAAGTGTAAAATCCAGAAAGGCAGGACAGGCCATGGAGAACTGGGAGCCTTGTTATGCTGATGGGCGGGATGTAAATTGCCAACAGCCACTCGGGAGAGGTGTATGGTGTTTCCTGAAACATCTAAAAAACAAAGCAACAGAGCCTAGGGCACTTCCACTTATGGTCCTATAGCTTAGGGAAATTAAAATCAAAAAGACACAGCCACCCCAAAGTTTGGGACGGCTCTGTTTACAAGAACCTCGTTTACGGTACAAGTTCAATAGCGCAGAAAGTGAAAAATGGATAAAGAAGTTGTGGTACTTACGTACAATGCAATATCACTCAGCAATGAAATCTATGTCATCAGGCCCATAGCAGCATAATGAGTGGATTCAGGTATGATGATTCTAACTGAAATAAGTCACACAGAAAAAGAAACATCATAAGATATCACTAATACACGGAATGTAAACTTGGCTACACAGGAACTGGATTACAAAACAGAACAGGGTCTCAAATTTAGAAAACCAACTTATGCTTGCTTAAGGGGAAAGGTGAGTTGGGGTGCTGCATAAAACCAGAGATTGAAATGAGCACAGATAAAGTTCCTTAAGCCAAATATGGAATAGACAAGAACTACTCCTTGCTCAACGAAATGGACTCAACACCCCATATTAAACGCCTAAGAATGTACCTGACTAGTAAGTATCTTAAAACCTATGGATTGCTATGTCGCTGAAAGAAAATCAAGCGTGTGTACAGGGGCATAAACGCAGCAGTGATAGGATTGGAGACGTTCGGTGAGCAAATGAAGACCCTTTGAAGTCATATTGCATGGTACCCATTCCACGGGTCTCAACTCTCCAGGTTTAAGGGATTCTGCCTTCAGGTAAAACATGCACGTGGAACCCAGAGTATGATCAACCGTGTGATCGGGAGACGTGTTCCAATATGTCTCAGTTCTCGTCCCCTGGTACTCGGGTGCAACATTCCAGACGCTTTACTAACACTCTCCCGACTTGGAGAGTCAGTGCCTTTAACCTCCTGTTTGGCCCAGTTTGCAATTTCTGCGGAAGATGAACAGGAATAGGGAGAACCAATGAGAGACTAGCTGGAGGTGTCTGGACGGGCAAATTTAACTCTCATTTCCCACCAGGAAGAGGAATTAACCAAAGGCTCAGCGTGCCGTGCCGGAACCAGATTAGGGCCTGAAGCAATCCTGCGGTGTTGCGGCCAGCTCACAAGAAAGCGAGTTGAAGAAAGGAGCTCAGGGGCACTGTAATTCACAAACCTGCAGAGTTATAAATGACAGCTATCGTCCAAAAATATACTGAAGTAAGGCTGCCAAGAGGACTTGAAAGCGGGGCAGAATTGCAGGAAACCGATTTCAGGAGGTAGACTGGAATTGCATTTAAAGCATAGGAAAAGAGGCAGAACGTCCACAATGATGCACTTGGACAAAAAGGGCGTATGCGTATTTTCGTGCAGGAAAAAACGCATACGCCCTTTTTGGCCAACCAAGCAAGCTTGCAAAGGAAATCTGCACTACAATGAAGTCTCACTTCCCGCCAGTCAAAGGGGCCATCTGAAAAAACTGTAAAATCAAGAAAGGCAGGACAGGCCATGGAGAACTGGGAGCCTTGTTATGCTGATGTGCGGGATGTAAATTGCCAACAGCCACTCGGGAGAGGTGTATGGTGTTTCCTGAAACATCTAAAAAACAAAGCAACAGAGCCTAGGGCACTTCCACTTATGGTCCTATAGCTTAGGGAAATTAAAATCAAAAAGACACAGCCACCCCAAAGTTTGGGACAGCTCTGTTTACAAGAACCTCGTTTACGGTACAAGTTCAATAGCGCAGAAAGTGAAAAATGGATAAAGAAGTTGTGGTACTTACGTACAATGCAATATCACTCAGCAATGAAATCTATGTCATCAGGCCCGTAGCAGCATAATGAGTGGATTCAGGTATGATGATTCTAACTGAAATAAGTCACACAGAAAAAGAAACATCATAAGATATCACTAATACACGGGATGTAAACTTGGCTACACAGGAACTGGATTACAAAACAGAACAGGGTCTCAAATTTAGAAAACCAACTTATGCTTGCTTAAGGGGAAAGGTGAGTTGGGGTGCTGCATCAAACCAGAGATTGAAATGAGCACAGATAAAGTTCCTTAAGCCAAATATGGAATAGACAAGAACTACTCCTTGCTCAACGAAATGGACTCAACACCCCATATTAAACGCCTAAGAATGTCCCTGACTAGTAGTATCTTAAAACCTATGGATTGCTATGTCTCTGAAAGAAAATCAAGCGTGTGTACAGGGGCATAAACGCAGCAGTGATAGGATTGGAGAGGTTCGGTGAGCAAATGAAGACCCTTTGAAGTCATATTGCATGGTACCCATTCCACGGGTCTGAACTCTCCAGGTTTAAGGGATTCTTCCTTCAGCTAAAACATGCACGTGGAACCCAGAGTATGATCAACCGTGTGATCGGGAGACGTGTTCCAATATGTCTCAGTTCTCGTCCCCTGGTACTCGGGTGCAACATTCCAGACGCTTTACTAACACTCTCCCGACTTGGAGAGTCAGTGCCTTTAACCTCCTGTTTGGCCCATTTTGCAATTTCTGCGGAAGATGAACAGGAATAGGGAGAACCAATGAGAGACTAGCTGGAGGTGTCTGGACGGGCAAATTTAACTCTCATTTCCCACCAGGAAGAGGAATTAACCAAAGGCTCAGCGTGCCGAGCCGGAACCAGATTAGGGCCTGAAGCAATCCTGCGGTGTTGCGGCCAGCTCACAAGAAAGCGAGTTGAAGAAAGGAGCTCAGGGGCACTGTAATTCACAAACCTGCAGAGTTATAAATGACAGCTATCGTCCAAAAATATACTGAAGTAAGGCTGCCAAGAGGACTTGAAAGCGGGGCAGAATTGCAGGAAACCGATTTCAGGAGGTAGACTGGAATTGCATTTAAAGCATAGGAAAAGAGGCAGAACGTCCACAATGATGCACTTGGACAAAAAGGGCGTATGCGTTTTTTCCTGAATATATTCAGGAAAAAACGCATACGCCCTTTTTGGCCAACCAAGCAAGCTTGCAAAGGAAATCTGCACTACAATGAAGTCTCACTTCCCCCCGGTCAAAAGGGCCATCTGAAAAAAGTGTAAAATCCAGAAAGGCAGGACAGGCCATGGAGAACTGGGAGCCTTGTTATGCTGATGGGCGGGATGTAAATTGCCAACAGCCACTCAGGAGAGGTGTATGGTGTTTCCTGAAACATCTAAAAAACAAAGCAACAGAGCCTAGGGCACTTCCACTTATGGTCCTATAGCTTAGGGAAATTAAAATCAAAAAGACACAGCCACCCCAAAGTTTGGGACGGCTCTGTTTACAAGAACCTCGTTTACGGTACAAGTTCAATAGCGCAGAAAGTGAAAAATGGATAAAGAAGTTGTGGTACTTACGTACAATGCAATATCACTCAGCAATGAAATCTATGTCATCAGGCCCATAGCAGCATAATGAGTGGATTCAGGTATGATGATTCTAACTGAAATAAGTCACACAGAAAAAGAAACATCATAAGATATCACTAATACACGGAATGTAAACTTGGCTACACAGGAACTGGATTACAAAACAGAACAGGGTCTCAAATTTAGAAAACCAACTTATGCTTGCTTAAGGGGAAAGGTGAGTTGGGGTGCTGCATAAAACCAGAGATTGAAATGAGCACAGATAAAGTTCCTTAAGCCAAATATGGAATAGACAAGAACTACTCCTTGCTCAACGAAATGGACTCAACACCCCATATTAAACGCCTAAGAATGTACCTGACTAGTAAGTATCTTAAAACCTATGGATTGCTATGTCGCTGAAAGAAAATCAAGCGTGTGTACAGGGGCATAAACGCAGCAGTGATAGGATTGGAGACGTTCGGTGAGCAAATGAAGACCCTTTGAAGTCATATTGCATGGTACCCATTCCACGGGTCTCAACTCTCCAGGTTTAAGGGATTCTGCCTTCAGGTAAAACATGCACGTGGAACCCAGAGTATGATCAACCGTGTGATCGGGAGACGTGTTCCAATATGTCTCAGTTCTCGTCCCCTGGTACTCGGGTGCAACATTCCAGACGCTTTACTAACACTCTCCCGACTTGGAGAGTCAGTGCCTTTAACCTCCTGTTTGGCCCAGTTTGCAATTTCTGCGGAAGATGAACAGGAATAGGGAGAACCAATGAGAGACTAGCTGGAGGTGTCTGGACGGGCAAATTTAACTCTCATTTCCCACCAGGAAGAGGAATTAACCAAAGGCTCAGCGTGCCGTGCCGGAACCAGATTAGGGCCTGAAGCAATCCTGCGGTGTTGCGGCCAGCTCACAAGAAAGCGAGTTGAAGAAAGGAGCTCAGGGGCACTGTAATTCACAAACCTGCAGAGTTATAAATGACAGCTATCGTCCAAAAATATACTGAAGTAAGGCTGCCAAGAGGACTTGAAAGCGGGGCAGAATTGCAGGAAACCGATTTCAGGAGGTAGACTGGAATTGCATTTAAAGCATAGGAAAAGAGGCAGAACGTCCACAATGATGCACTTGGACAAAAAGGGCGTATGCGTATTTTCGTGCAGGAAAAAACGCATACGCCCTTTTTGGCCAACCAAGCAAGCTTGCAAAGGAAATCTGCACTACAATGAAGTCTCACTTCCCGCCAGTCAAAGGGGCCATCTGAAAAAACTGTAAAATCAAGAAAGGCAGGACAGGCCATGGAGAACTGGGAGCCTTGTTATGCTGATGTGCGGGATGTAAATTGCCAACAGCCACTCGGGAGAGGTGTATGGTGTTTCCTGAAACATCTAAAAAACAAAGCAACAGAGCCTAGGGCACTTCCACTTATGGTCCTATAGCTTAGGGAAATTAAAATCAAAAAGACACAGCCACCCCAAAGTTTGGGACAGCTCTGTTTACAAGAACCTCGTTTACGGTACAAGTTCAATAGCGCAGAAAGTGAAAAATGGATAAAGAAGTTGTGGTACTTACGTACAATGCAATATCACTCAGCAATGAAATCTATGTCATCAGGCCCGTAGCAGCATAATGAGTGGATTCAGGTATGATGATTCTAACTGAAATAAGTCACACAGAAAAAGAAACATCATAAGATATCACTAATACACGGAATGTAAACTTGGCTACACAGGAACTGGATTACAAAACAGAACAGGGTCTCAAATTTAGAAAACCAACTTATGCTTGCTTAAGGGGAAAGGTGAGTTGGGGTGCTGCATCAAACCAGAGATTGAAATGAGCACAGATAAAGTTCCTTAAGCCAAATATGGAATAGACAAGAACTACTCCTTGCTCAACGAAATGGACTCAACACCCCATATTAAACGCCTAAGAATGTCCCTGACTAGTAGTATCTTAAAACCTATGGATTGCTATGTCTCTGAAAGAAAATCAAGCGTGTGTACAGGGGCATAAACGCAGCAGTGATAGGATTGGAGAGGTTCGGTGAGCAAATGAAGACCCTTTGAAGTCATATTGCATGGTACCCATTCCACGTGTCTCAACTCTCCAGGTTTAAGGGATTCTTCCTTCAGCTAAAACATGCACGTGGAACCCAGAGTATGATCAACCGTGTGATCGGGAGACGTGTTCCAATATGTCTCAGTTCTCGTCCCCTGGTACTCGGGTGCAACATTCCAGACGCTTTACTAACACTCTCCCGACTTGGAGAGTCAGTGCCTTTAACCTCCTGTTTGGCCCAGTTTGCAATTTCTGCGGAAGATGAACAGGAATAGGGAGAACCAATGAGAGACTAGCTGGAGGTGTCTGGACGGGCAAATTTAACTCTCATTTCCCACCAGGAAGAGGAATTAACCAAAGGCTCAGCGTGCCGAGCCGGAACCAGATTAGGGCCTGAAGCAATCCTGCGGTGTTGCGGCCAGCTCACAAGAAAGCGAGTTGAAGAAAGGAGCTCAGGGGCACTGTAATTCACAAACCTGCAGAGTTATAAATGACAGCTATCGTCCAAAAATATACTGAAGTAAGGCTGCCAAGAGGACTTGAAAGCGGGGCAGAATTGCAGGAAACCGATTTCAGGAGGTAGACTGGAATTGCATTTAAAGCATAGGAAAAGAGGCAGAACGTCCACAATGATGCACTTGGCCAAAAAGGGCGTATGCGTTTTTTCCTGAATATATTCAGGAAAAAACGCATACGCCCTTTTTGGCCAACCAAGCAAGCTTGCAAAGGAAATCTGCACTACAATGAAGTCTCACTTCCCCCCGGTCAAAAGGGCCATCTGAAAAAAGTGTAAAATCCAGAAAGGCAGGACAGGCCATGGAGAACTGGGAGCCTTGTTATGCTGATGGGCGGGATGTAAATTGCCAAGAGCCACTCCGGAGAGGTGTATGGTGTTTCCTGAAACATCTAAAAAACAAAGCAACAGAGCCTAGCGCACTTCCACTTATGGTCCTATAGCTTAGGGAAATTAAAATCAAAAAGACACAGCCACCCCAAAGTTTGGGACGGCTCTGTTTACAAGAACCTCGTTTACGGTACAAGTTCAATATCGCAGAAAGTGAAAAATGGATAAAGAAGTTGTGGTACTTACGTACAATGCAATATCACTCAGCAATGAAATCTATGTCATCAGGCCCGTAGCAGCATAATGAGTGGATTCAGGTATGATGATTCTAACTGAAATAAGTCACACAGAAAAAGAAACATCATAAGATATCACTAATACACGGGATGTAAACTTGGCTACACAGGAACTGGATTACAAAACAGAACAGGGTCTCAAATTTAGAAAACCAACTTATGCTTGCTTAAGGGGAAAGGTGAGTTGGGGTGCTGCATAAAACCAGAGATTTAAATGAACACAGATAAAGTTCCTTAAGCCAAATATAGAATAGACAAGAACTACTCCTTGCTCAACGAAATGGACTCAACACCCCATATTAAACGCCTAAGAATGTACCTGACTAGTAAGTATCTTAAAACCTATGGATTGCTATGTCGCTGAAAGAAAATCAAGCGTGTGTACAGGGGCATAAACGCAGCAGTGATAGGATTGGAGACGTTCGGTGAGCAAATGAAGACCCTTTGAAGTCATATTGCATGGTACCCATTCCACGGGTCTCAACTCTCCAGGTTTAAGGGATTCTTCCTTCAGCTAAAACATGCACGTGGAACCCAGAGTATGATCAACCGTGTGATCGGGAGACGTGTTCCAATATGTCTCAGTTCTCGTCCCCTGGTACTCGGGTGCAACATTCCAGACGCTTTACTAACACTCTCCCGACTTGGAGAGTCAGTGCCTTTAACCTCCTGTTTGGCCCAGTTTGCAATTTCTGCGGAAGATGAACAGGAATAGGGAGAACCAATGAGAGACTAGCTGGAGGTGTCTGGACGGGCAAATTTAACTCTCATTTCCCACCAGGAAGAGGAATTAACCAAAGGCTCAGCGTGCCGTGCCGGAACCAGATTAGGGCCTGAAGCAATCCTGCGGTGTTGCGGCCAGCTCACAAGAAAGCGAGTTGAAGAAAGGAGCTCAGGGGCACTGTAATTCACAAACCTGCAGAGTTATAAATGACAGCTATCGTCCAAAAATATACTGAAGTAAGGCTGCCAAGAGGACTTGAAAGCGGGGCAGAATTGCAGGAAACCGATTTCAGGAGGTAGACTGGAATTGCATTTAAAGCATAGGAAAAGAGGCAGAACGTCCACAATGATGCACTTGGCCAAAAAGGGCGTATGCGTATTTTCGTGCAGGAAAAAACGCATACGCCCTTTTTGGCCAACCAAGCAAGCTTGCAAAGGAAATCTGCACTACAATGAAGTCTCACTTCCCGCCAGTCAAAGGGGCCATCTGAAAAAAGTGTAAAATCAAGAAAGGCAGGACAGGCCATGAAGAACTGGGAGCCTTGTTATGCTGATGGGCGGGATGTAAATTGCCAACAGCCACTCGGGAGAGGTGTATGGTGTTTCCTGAAACATCTAAAAAACAAAGCAACAGAGCCTAGCGCACTTCCACTTATGGTCCTATAGCTTAGGGAAATTAAAATCAAAAAGACACAGCCACCCCAAAGTTTGGGACGGCTCTGTTTACAAGAACCTCGTTTACGGTACAAGTTCAATAGCGCAGAAAGTGAAAAATGGATAAAGAAGTTGTGGTACTTACGTACAATGCAATATCACTCAGCAATGAAATCTATGTCATCAGGCCCGTAGCAGCATAATGAGTGGATTCAGGTATGATGATTCTAACTGAAATAAGTCACACAGAAAAAGAAACATCATAAGATATCACTAATACACGGGATGTAAACTTGGCTACACAGGAACTGGATTACAAAACAGAACAGGGTCTCAAATTTAGAAAACCAACTTATGCTTGCTTAAGGGGAAAGGTGAGTTGGGGTGCTGCATCAAACCAGAGATTGAAATGAGCACAGATAAAGTTCCTTAAGCCAAATATGGAATAGACAAGAACTACTCCTTGCTCAACGAAATGGACTCAACACCCCATATTAAACGCCTAAGAATGTACCTGACTAGTAAGTATCTTAAAACCTATGGATTGCTATGTCTCTGAAAGAAAATCAAGCGTGTGTACAGGGGCATAAACGCAGCAGTGATAGGATTGGAGAGGTTCGGTGAGCAAATGAAGACCCTTTGAAGTCATATTGCATGGTACCCATTCCACGGGTCTCAACTCTCCAGGTTTAAGGGATTCTTCCTTCAGCTAAAACATGCACGTGGAACCCAGAGTATGATCAACCGTGTGATCGGGAGACGTGTTCCAATATGTCTCAGTTCTCGTCCCCTGGTACTCGGGTGCAACATTCCAGACGCTTTACTAACACTCTCCCGACTTGGAGAGTCAGTGCCTTTAACCTCCTGTTTGGCCCAGTTTGCAATTTCTGCGGAAGATGAACAGGAATAGGGAGAACCAATGAGAGACTAGCTGGAGGTGTCTGGACGGGCAAATTTAACTCTCATTTCCCACCAGGAAGAGGAATTAACCAAAGGCTCAGCGTGCCGAGCCGGAACCAGATTAGGGCCTGAAGCAATCCTGCGGTGTTGCGGCCAGCTCACAAGAAAGCGAGTTGAAGAAAGGAGCTCAGGGGCACTGTAATTCACAAACCTGCAGAGTTATAAATGACAGCTATCGTCCAAAAATATACTGAAGTAAGGCTGCCAAGAGGACTTGAAAGCGGGGCAGAATTGCAGGAAACCGATTTCAGGAGGTAGACTGGAATTGCATTTAAAGCATAGGAAAAGAGGCAGAACGTCCACAATGATGCACTTGGACAAAAAGGGCGTATGCGTTTTTTCCTGAATATATTCAGGAAAAAACGCATACGCCCTTTTTGGCCAACCAAGCAAGCTTGCAAAGGAAATCTGCACTACAATGAAGTCTCACTTCCCCCCAGTCAAAAGGGCCATCTGAAAAAAGTGTAAAATCCAGAAAGGCAGGACAGGCCATGGAGAACTGGGAGCCTTGTTATGCTGATGGGCGGGATGTAAATTGCCAACAGCCACTCGGGAGAGGTGTATGGTGTTTCCTGAAACATCTAAAAAACAAAGCAACAGAGCCTAGGGCACTTCCACTTATGGTCCTATAGCTTAGGGAAATTAAAATCAAAAAGACACAGCCACCCCAAAGTTTGGGACGGCTCTGTTTACAAGAACCTCGTTTACGGTACAAGTTCAATAGCGCAGAAAGTGAAAAATGGATAAAGAAGTTGTGGTACTTACGTACAATGCAATATCACTCAGCAATGAAATCTATGTCATCAGGCCCGTAGCAGCATAATGAGTGGATTCAGGTATGATGATTCTAACTGAAATAAGTCACACAGAAAAAGAAACATCATAAGATATCACTAATACACGGAATGTAAACTTGGCTACACAGGAACTGGATTACAAAACAGAACAGGGTCTCAAATTTAGAAAACCAACTTATGCTTGCTTAAGGGGAAAGGTGAGTTGGGGTGCTGCATCAAACCAGAGATTGAAATGAGCACAGATAAAGTTCCTTAAGCCAAATATGGAATAGACAAGAACTACTCCTTGCTCAACGAAATGGACTCAACACCCCATATTAAACGCCTAAGAATGTACCTGACTAGTAAGTATCTTAAAACCTATGGATTGCTATGTCGCTGAAAGAAAATCAAGCGTGTGTACAGGGGCATAAACGCAGCAGTGATAGGATTGGAGACGTTCGGTGAGCAAATGAAGACCCTTTGAAGTCATATTGCATGGTACCCATTCCACGGGTCTCAACTCTCCAGGTTTAAGGGATTCTGCCTTCAGGTAAAACATGCACGTGGAACCCAGAGTATGATCAACCGTGTGATCGGGAGACGTGTTCCAATATGTCTCAGTTCTCGTCCCCTGGTACTCGGGTGCAACATTCCAGACGCTTTACTAACACTCTCCCGACTTGGAGAGTCAGTGCCTTTAACCTCCTGTTTGGCCCAGTTTGCAATTTCTGCGGAAGATGAACAGGAATAGGGAGAACCAATGAGAGACTAGCTGGAGGTGTCTGGACGGGCAAATTTAACTCTCATTTCCCACCAGGAAGAGGAATTAACCAAAGGCTCAGCGTGCCGTGCCGGAACCAGATTAGGGCCTGAAGCAATCCTGCGGTGTTGCGGCCAGCTCACAAGAAAGCGAGTTGAAGAAAGGAGCTCAGGGGCACTGTAATTCACAAACCTGCAGAGTTATAAATGACAGCTATCGTCCAAAAATATACTGAAGTAAGGCTGCCAAGAGGACTTGAAAGCGGGGCAGAATTGCAGGAAACCGATTTCAGGAGGTAGACTGGAATTGCATTTAAAGCATAGGAAAAGAGGCAGAACGTCCACAATGATGCACTTGGCCAAAAAGGGCGTATGCGTATTTTCGTGCAGGAAAAAACGCATACGCCCTTTTTGGCCAACCAAGCAAGCTTGCAAAGGAAATCTGCACTACAATGAAGTCTCACTTCCCGCCAGTCAAAGGGGCCATCTGAAAAAACTGTAAAATCAAGAAAGGCAGGACAGGCCATGGAGAACTGGGAGCCTTGTTATGCTGATGTGCGGGATGTAAATTGCCAACAGCCACTCGGGAGAGGTGTATGGTGTTTCCTGAAACATCTAAAAAACAAAGCAACAGAGCCTAGGGCACTTCCACTTATGGTCCTATAGCTTAGGGAAATTAAAATCAAAAAGACACAGCCACCCCAAAGTTTGGGACAGCTCTGTTTACAAGAACCTCGTTTACGGTACAAGTTCAATATCGCAGAAAGTGAAAAATGGATAAAGAAGTTGTGGTACTTACGTACAATGCAATATCACTCAGCAATGAAATCTATGTCATCAGGCCCGTAGCAGCATAATGAGTGGATTCAGGTATGATGATTCTAACTGAAATAAGTCACACAGAAAAAGAAACATCATAAGATATCACTAATACACGGAATGTAAACTTGGCTACACAGGAACTGGATTACAAAACAGAACAGGGTCTCAAATTTAGAAAACCAACTTATGCTTGCTTAAGGGGAAAGGTGAGTTGGGGTGCTGCATCAAACCAGAGATTGAAATGAGCACAGATAAAGTTCCTTAAGCGAAATATGGAATAGACAAGAACTACTCCTTGCTCAACGAAATGGACTCAACACCCCATATTAAACGCCTAAGAATGTCCCTGACTAGTAGTATCTTAAAACCTATGGATTGCTATGTCTCTGAAAGAAAATCAAGCGTGTGTACAGGGGCATAAACGCAGCAGTGATAGGATTGGAGAGGTTCGGTGAGCAAATGAAGACCCTTTGAAGTCATATTGCATGGTACCCATTCCACGGGTCTCAACTCTCCAGGTTTAAGGGATTCTTCCTTCAGCTAAAACATGCACGTGGAACCCAGAGTATGATCAACCGTGTGATCGGGAGACGTGTTCCAATATGTCTCAGTTCTCGTCCCCTGGTACTCGGGTGCAACATTCCAGACGCTTTACTAACACTCTCCCGACTTGGAGAGTCAGTGCCTTTAACCTCCTGTTTGGCCCAGTTTGCAATTTCTGCGGAAGATGAACAGGAATAGGGAGAACCAATGAGAGACTAGCTGGAGGTGTCTGGACGGGCAAATTTAACTCTCATTTCCCACCAGGAAGAGGAATTAACCAAAGGCTCAGCGTGCCGAGCCGGAACCAGATTAGGGCCTGAAGCAATCCTGCGGTGTTGCGGCCAGCTCACAAGAAAGCGAGTTGAAGAAAGGAGCTCAGGGGCACTGTAATTCACAAACCTGCAGAGTTATAAATGACAGCTATCGTCCAAAAATATACTGAAGTAAGGCTGCCAAGAGGACTTGAAAGCGGGGCAGAATTGCAGGAAACCGATTTCAGGAGGTAGACTGGAATTGCATTTAAAGCATAGGAAAAGAGGCAGAACGTCCACAATGATGCACTTGGACAAAAAGGGCGTATGCGTTTTTTCCTGAATATATTCAGGAAAAAACGCATACGCCCTTTTTGGCCAACCAAGCAAGCTTGCAAAGGAAATCTGCACTACAATGAAGTCTCACTTCCCCCCGGTCAAAAGGGCCATCTGAAAAAAGTGTAAAATCCAGAAAGGCAGGACAGGCCATGGAGAACTGGGAGCCTTGTTATGCTGATGGGCGGGATGTAAATTGCCAAGAGCCACTCCGGAGAGGTGTATGGTGTTTCCTGAAACATCTAAAAAACAAAGCAACAGAGCCTAGGGCACTTCCACTTATGGTCCTATAGCTTAGGGAAATTAAAATCAAAAAGACACAGCCACCCCAAAGTTTGGGACGGCTCTGTTTACAAGAACCTCGTTTACGGTACAAGTTCAATAGCGCAGAAAGTTAAAAATGGATAAAGAAGTTGTGGTACTTACGTACAATGCAATATCACTCAGCAATGAAATCTATGTCATCAGGCCCGTAGCAGCATAATGAGTGGATTCAGGTATGATGATTCTAACTGAAATAAGTCACACAGAAAAAGAAACATCATAAGATATCACTAATACACGGGATGTAAACTTGGCTACACAGGAACTGGATTACAAAACAGAACAGGGTCTCAAATTTAGAAAACCAACTTATGCTTGCTTAAGGGGAAAGGTGAGTTGGGGTGCTGCATAAAACCAGAGATTTAAATGAACACAGATAAAGTTCCTTAAGCCAAATATAGAATAGACAAGAACTACTCCTTGCTCAACGAAATGGACTCAACACCCCATATTAAACGCCTAAGAATGTACCTGACTAGTAAGTATCTTAAAACCTATGCACTGCTATGTCACTGAAAGAAAATCAAGCGTGTGTACAGGGGCATAAACGCAGCAGTGATAGGATTGGAGAGGTTCGGTGAGCAAATGAAGACCCTTTGAAGTCATATTGCATGGTACCCATTCCACGGGTCTCAACTCTCCAGGTTTAAGGGATTCTTCCTTCAGCTAAAACATGCACGTGGAACCCAGAGTATGATCAACTGTGTGATCGGGAGACGTGTTCCAATATGTCTCAGTTCTCGTCCCCTGGTACTCGGGTGCAACATTCCAGACGCTTTACTAACACTCTCCCGACTTGGAGAGTCAGTGCCTTTAACCTCCTGTTTGGCCCAGTTTGCAATTTCTGCGGAAGATGAACAGGAATAGGGAGAACCAATGAGAGACTAGCTGGAGGTGTCTGGACGGGCAAATTTAACTCTCATTTCCCACCAGGAAGAGGAATTAACCAAAGGCTCAGCGTGCCGTGCCGGAACCAGATTAGGGCCTGAAGCAATCCTGCGGTGTTGCGGCCAGCTCACAAGAAAGCGAGTTGAAGAAAGGAGCTCAGGGGCACTGTAATTCACAAACCTGCAGAGTTATAAATGACAGCTATCGTCCAAAAATATACTGAAGTAAGGCTGCCAAGAGGACTTGAAAGCGGGGCAGAATTGCAGGAAACCGATTTCAGGAGGTAGACTGGAATTGCATTTAAAGCATAGGAAAAGAGGCAGAACGTCCACAATGATGCACTTGGCCAAAAAGGGCGTATGCGTATTTTCGTGCAGGAAAAAACGCATACGCCCTTTTTGGCCAACCAAGCAAGCTTGCAAAGGAAATCTGCACTACAATGAAGTCTCACTTCCCGCCAGTCAAAGGGGCCATCTGAAAAAAGTGTAAAATCAAGAAAGGCAGGACAGGCCATGAAGAACTGGGAGCCTTGTTATGCTGATGGGCGGGATGTAAATTGCCAACAGCCACTCGGGAGAGGTGTATGGTGTTTCCTGAAACATCTAAAAAACAAAGCAACAGAGCCTAGGGCACTTCCACTTATGGTCCTATAGCTTAGGGAAATTAAAATCAAAAAGACACAGCCACCCCAAAGTTTGGGACGGCTCTGTTTACAAGAACCTCGTTTACGGTACAAGTTCAATAGCGCAGAAAGTGAAAAATGGATAAAGAAGTTGTGGTACTTACGTACAATGCAATATCACTCAGCAATGAAATCTATGTCATCAGGCCCGTAGCAGCATAATGAGTGGATTCAGGTATGATGATTCTAACTGAAATAAGTCACACAGAAAAAGAAACATCATAAGATATCACTAATACACGGGATGTAAACTTGGCTACACAGGAACTGGATTACAAAACAGAACAGGGTCTCAAATTTAGAAAACCAACTTATGCTTGCTTAAGGGGAAAGGTGAGTTGGGGTGCTGCATAAAACCAGAGATTGAAATGAGCACAGATAAAGTTCCTTAAGCCAAATATGGAATAGACAAGAACTACTCCTTGCTCAACGAAATGGACTCAACACCCCATATTAAACGCCTAAGAATGTACCTGACTAGTAAGTATCTTAAAACCTATGGATTGCTATGTCTCTGAAAGAAAATCAAGCGTGTGTACAGGGGCATAAACGCAGCAGTGATAGGATTGGAGAGGTTCGGTGAGCAAATGAAGACCCTTTGAAGTCATATTGCATGGTACCCATTCCACGGGTCTCAACTCTCCAGGTTTAAGGGATTCTTCCTTCAGCTAAAACATGCACGTGGAACCCAGAGTATGATCAACCGTGTGATCGGGAGACGTGTTCCAATATGTCTCAGTTCTCGTCCCCTGGTACTCGGGTGCAACATTCCAGACGCTTTACTAACACTCTCCCGACTTGGAGAGTCAGTGCCTTTAACCTCCTGTTTGGCCCAGTTTGCAATTTCTGCGGAAGATGAACAGGAATAGGGAGAACCAATGAGAGACTAGCTGGAGGTGTCTGGACGGGCAAATTTAACTCTCATTTCCCACCAGGAAGAGGAATTAACCAAAGGCTCAGCGTGCCGAGCCGGAACCAGATTAGGGCCTGAAGCAATCCTGCGGTGTTGCGGCCAGCTCACAAGAAAGCGAGTTGAAGAAAGGAGCTCAGGGGCACTGTAATTCACAAACCTGCAGAGTTATAAATGACAGCTATCGTCCAAAAATATACTGAAGTAAGGCTGCCAAGAGGACTTGAAAGCGGGGCAGAATTGCAGGAAACCGATTTCAGGAGGTAGACTGGAATTGCATTTAAAGCATAGGAAAGGAGGCAGAACGTCCACAATGATGCACTTGGACAAAAAGGGCGTATGCGTTTTTTCCTGAATATATTCAGGAAAAAACGCATACGCCCTTTTTGGCCAACCAAGCAAGCTTGCAAAGGAAATCTGCACTACAATGAAGTCTCACTTCCCCCCGGTCAAAAGGGCCATCTGAAAAAAGTGTAAAATCCAGAAAGGCAGGACAGGCCATGGAGAACTGGGAGCCTTGTTATGCTGATGGGCGGGATGTAAATTGCCAACAGCCACTCGGGAGAGGTGTATGGTGTTTCCTGAAACATCTAAAAAACAAAGCAACAGAGCCTAGGGCACTTCCACTTATGGTCCTATAGCTTAGGGAAATTAAAATCAAAAAGACACAGCCACCCCAAAGTTTGGGACGGCTCTGTTTACAAGAACCTCGTTTACGGTACAAGTTCAATAGCGCAGAAAGTGAAAAATGGATAAAGAAGTTGTGGTACTTACGTACAATGCAATATCACTCAGCAATGAAATCTATGTCATCAGGCCCGTAGCAGCATAATGAGTGGATTCAGGTATGATGATTCTAACTGAAATAAGTCACACAGAAAAAGAAACATCATAAGATATCACTAATACATGGAATGTAAACTTGGCTACACAGGAACTGGATTACAAAACAGAACAGGGTCTCAAATTTAGAAAACCAACTTATGCTTGCTTAAGGGGAAAGGTGAGTTGGGGTGCTGCATCAAACCAGAGATTGAAATGAGCACAGATAAAGTTCCTTAAGCCAAATATGGAATAGACAAGAACTACTCCTTGCTCAACGAAATGGACTCAACACCCCATATTAAACGCCTAAGAATGTACCTGACTAGTAAGTATCTTAAAACCTATGGATTGCTATGTCGCTGAAAGAAAATCAAGCGTGTGTACAGGGGCATAAACGCAGCAGTGATAGGATTGGAGACGTTCGGTGAGCAAATGAAGACCCTTTGAAGTCATATTGCATGGTACCCATTCCACGGGTCTCAACTCTCCAGGTTTAAGGGATTCTGCCTTCAGGTAAAACATGCACGTGGAACCCAGAGTATGATCAACCGTGTGATCGGGAGACGTGTTCCAATATGTCTCAGTTCTCGTCCCCTGGTACTCGGGTGCAACATTCCAGACGCTTTACTAACACTCTCCCGACTTGGAGAGTCAGTGCCTTTAACCTCCTGTTTGGCCCAGTTTGCAATTTCTGCGGAAGATGAACAGGAATAGGGAGAACCAATGAGAGACTAGCTGGAGGTGTCTGGACGGGCAAATTTAACTCTCATTTCCCACCAGGAAGAGGAATTAACCAAAGGCTCAGCGTGCCGAGCCGGAACCAGATTAGGGCCTGAAGCAATCCTGCGGTGTTGCGGCCAGCTCACAAGAAAGCGAGTTGAAGAAAGGAGCTCAGGGGCACTGTAATTCACAAACCTGCAGAGTTATAAATGACAGCTATCGTCCAAAAATATACTGAAGTAAGGCTGCCAAGAGGACTTGAAAGCGGGGCAGAATTGCAGGAAACCGATTTCAGGAGGTAGACTGGAATTGCATTTAAAGCATAGGAAAAGAGGCAGAACGTCCACAATGATGCACTTGGACAAAAAGGGCGTATGCGTTTTTTCCTGAATATATTCAGGAAAAAACGCATACGCCCTTTTTGGCCAACCAAGCAAGCTTGCAAAGGAAATCTGCACTACAATGAAGTCTCACTTCCCCCCGGTCAAAAGGGCCATCTGAAAACAGTGTAAAATCCAGAAAGGCAGGACAGGCCATGGAGAACTGGGAGCCTTGTTATGCTGATGGGCGGGATGTAAATTGCCAACAGCCACTCGGGAGAGGTGTATGGTGTTTCCTGAAACATCTAAAAAACAAAGCAACAGAGCCTAGGGCACTTCCACTTATGGTCCTATAGCTTAGGGAAATTAAAATAAAAAAGACACAGCCACCCCAAAGTTTGGGACGGCTCTGTTTACAAGAACCTCGTTTACGGTACAAGTTCAATAGCGCAGAAAGTGAAAAATGGATAAAGAAGTTGTGGTACTTACGTACAATGCAATATCACTCAGCAATGAAATCTATGTCATCAGGCCCGTAGCAGCATAATGAGTGGATTCAGGTATGATGATTCTAACTGAAATAAGTCACACAGAAAAAGAAACATCATAAGATATCACTAATACACGGAATGTAAACTTGGCTACACAGGAACTGGATTACAAAACAGAACAGGGTCTCAAATTTAGAAAACCAACTTATGCTTGCTTAAGGGGAAAGGTGAGTTGGGGTGCTGCATCAAACCAGAGATTGAAATGAGCACAGATAAAGTTCCTTAAGCCAAATATGGAATAGACAAGAACTACTCCTTGCTCAACGAAATGGACTCAACACCCCATATTAAACGCCTAAGAATGTACCTGACTAGTAAGTATCTTAAAACCTATGGATTGTTATGTCGCTGAAAGAAAATCAAGCGTGTGTACAGGGGCATAAACGCAGCAGTGATAGGATTGGAGACGTTCGGTGAGCAAATGAAGACCCTTTGAAGTCATATTGCATGGTACCCATTCAACGGGTCTCAACTCTCCAGGTTTAAGGGATTCTGCCTTCAGGTAAAACATGCACGTGGAACCCAGAGTATGATCAACCGTGTGATCGGGAGACGTGTTCCAATATGTCTCAGTTCTCGTCCCCTGGTACTCGGGTGCAACATTCCAGACGCTTTACTAACACTCTCCCGACTTGGAGAGTCAGTGCCTTTAACCTCCTGTTTGGCCCAGTTTGCAATTTCTGCGGAAGATGAACAGGAATAGGGAGAACCAATGAGAGACTAGCTGGAGGTGTCTGGACGGGCAAATTTAACTCTCATTTCCCACCAGGAAGAGGAATTAACCAAAGGCTCAGCGTGCCGTGCCGGAACCAGATTAGGGCCTGAAGCAATCCTGCGGTGTTGCGGCCAGCTCACAAGAAAGCGAGTTGAAGAAAGGAGCTCAGGGGCACTGTAATTCACAAACCTGCAGAGTTATAAATGACAGCTATCGTCCAAAAATATACTGAAGTAAGGCTGCCAAGAGGACTTGAAAGCGGGGCAGAATTTCAGGAAACCGATTTCAGGAGGTAGACTGGAATTGCATTTAAAGCATAGGAAAAGAGGCAGAACGTCCACAATGATGCACTTGGCCAAAAAGTGCGTATGCGTATTTTCGGGCAGGAAAAAACGCATACGCCCTTTTTGGCCAACCAAGCAAGCTTGCAAAGGAAATCTGCACTACAATGAAGTCTCACTTCCCGCCAGTCAAAGGGGCCATCTGAAAAAACTGTAAAATCAAGAAAGGCAGGACAGGCCATGGAGAACTGGGAGCCTTGTTATGCTGATGTGCGGGATGTAAATTGCCAACAGCCACTCGGGAGAGGTGTATGGTGTTTCCTGAAACATCTAAAAAACAAAGCAACAGAGCCTAGGGCACTTCCACTTATGGTCCTATAGCTTAGGGAAATTAAAATCAAAAAGACACAGCCACCCCAAAGTTTGGGACAGCTCTGTTTACAAGAACCTCGTTTACGGTACAAGTTCAATATCGCAGAAAGTGAAAAATTGATAAAGAAGTTGTGGTACTTACGTACAATGCAATATCACTCAGCAATGAAATCTATGTCATCAGGCCCGTAGCAGCATAATGAGTGGATTCAGGTATGATGATTCTAACTGAAATAAGTCACACAGAAAAAGAAACATCATAAGATATCACTAATACACGGAATGTAAACTTGGCTACACAGGAACTGGATTACAAAACAGAACAGGGTCTCAAATTTAGAAAACCAACTTATGCTTGCTTAAGGGGAAAGGTGAGTTGGGGTGCTGCATCAAACCAGAGATTGAAATGAGCACAGATAAAGTTCCTTAAGCCAAATATGGAATAGACAAGAACTACTCCTTGCTCAACGAAATGGACTCAACACCCCATATTAAACGCCTAAGAATGTCCCTGACTAGTAGTATCTTAAAACCTATGGATTGCTATGTCTCTGAAAGAAAATCAAGCGTGTGTACAGGGGCATAAACGCAGCAGTGATAGGATTGGAGAGGTTCGGTGAGCAAATGAAGACCCTTTGAAGTCATATTGCATGGTACCCATTCCACGGGTCTCAACTCTCCAGGTTTAAGGGATTCTTCCTTCAGCTAAAACATGCACGTGGAACCCAGAGTATGATCAACCGTGTGATCGGGAGACGTGTTCCAATATGTCTCAGTTCTCGTCCCCTGGTACTCGGGTGCAACATTCCAGACGCTTTACTAACACTCTCCCGACTTGGAGAGTCAGTGCCTTTAACCTCCTGTTTGGCCCAGTTTGCAATTTCTGCGGAAGATGAACAGGAATAGGGAGAACCAATGAGAGACTAGCTGGAGGTGTCTGGACGGGCAAATTTAACTCTCATTTCCCACCAGGAAGAGGAATTAACCAAAGGCTCAGCGTGCCGTGCCGGAACCAGATTAGGGCCTGAAGCAATCCTGCGGTGTTGCGGCCAGCTCACAAGAAAGCGAGTTGAAGAAAGGAGCTCAGGGGCACTGTAATTCGCAAACCTGCAGAGTTATAAATGACAGCTATCGTCCAAAAATATACTGAAGTAAGGCTGCCAAGAGGACTTGAAAGCGGGGCAGAATTGCAGGAAACCGATTTCAGGAGGTAGACTGGAATTGCATTTAAAGCATAGGAAAAGAGGCAGAACGTCCACAATGATGCACTTGGCCAAAAAGGGCGTATGCGTATTTTCGTGCAGGAAAAAACGCATACGCCCTTTTTGGCCAACCAAGCAAGCTTGCAAAGGAAATCTGCACTACAATGAAGTCTCACTTCCCGCCAGTCAAAGGGGCCATCTGAAAAAAGTGTAAAATCAAGAAAGGCAGGACAGGCCATGAAGAACTGGGAGCCTTGTTATGCTGATGGGCGGGATGTAAATTGCCAACAGCCACTCGGGAGAGGTGTATGGTGTTTCCTGAAACATCTAAAAAACAAAGCAACAGAGCCTAGGGCACTTCCACTTATGGTCCTATAGCTTAGGGAAATTAAAATCAAAAAGACACAGCCACCCCAAAGTTTGGGACGGCTCTGTTTACAAGAACCTCGTTTACGGTACAAGTTCAATAGCGCAGAAAGTGAAAAATGGATAAAGAAGTTGTGGTACTTACGTACAATGCAATATCACTCAGCAATGAAATCTATGTCATCAGGCCCGTAGCAGCATAATGAGTGGATTCAGGTATGATGATTCTAACTGAAATAAGTCACACAGAAAAAGAAACATCATAAGATATCACTAATACACGGGATGTAAACTTGGCTACACAGGAACTGGATTACAAAACAGAACAGGGTCTCAAATTTAGAAAACCAACTTATGCTTGCTTAAGGGGAAAGGTGAGTTGGGGTGCTGCATAAAACCAGAGATTGAAATGAGCACAGATAAAGTTCCTTAAGCCAAATATGGAATAGACAAGAACTACTCCTTGCTCAACGAAATGGACTCAACACCCCATATTAAACGCCTAAGAATGTACCTGACTAGTAAGTATCTTAAAACCTATGGATTGCTATGTCTCTGAAAGAAAATCAAGCGTGTGTACAGGGGCATAAACGCAGCAGTGATAGGATTGGAGAGGTTCGGTGAGCAAATGAAGACCCTTTGAAGTCATATTGCATGGTACCCATTCCACGGGTCTCAACTCTCCAGGTTTAAGGGATTCTTCCTTCAGCTAAAACATGCACGTGGAACCCAGAGTATGATCAACCGTGTGATCGGGAGACGTGTTCCAATATGTCTCAGTTCTCGTCCCCTGGTACTCGGGTGCAACATTCCAGACGCTTTACTAACACTCTCCCGACTTGGAGAGTCAGTGCCTTTAACCTCCTGTTTGGCCCATTTTGCAATTTCTGCGGAAGATGAACAGGAATAGGGAGAACCAATGAGAGACTAGCTGGAGGTGTCTGGACGGGCAAATTTAACTCTCATTTCCCACCAGGAAGAGGAATTAACCAAAGGCTCAGCGTGCCGAGCCGGAACCAGATTAGGGCCTGAAGCAATCCTGCGGTGTTGCGGCCAGCTCACAAGAAAGCGAGTTGAAGAAAGGAGCTCAGGGGCACTGTAATTCACAAACCTGCAGAGTTATAAATGACAGCTATCGTCCAAAAATATACTGAAGTAAGGCTGCCAAGAGGACTTGAAAGCGGGGCAGAATTGCAGGAAACCGATTTCAGGAGGTAGACTGGAATTGCATTTAAAGCATAGGAAAAGAGGCAGAACGTCCACAATGATGCACTTGGACAAAAAGAGCGTATGCGTTTTTTCCTGAATATATTCAGGAAAAAACGCATACGCCCTTTTTGGCCAACCAAGCAAGCTTGCAAAGGAAATCTGCACTACAATGAAGTCTCACTTCCCCCCGGTCAAAAGGGCCATCTGAAAAAAGTGTAAAATCCAGAAAGGCAGGACAGGCCATGGAGAACTGGGAGCCTTGTTATGCTGATGGGCGGGATGTAAATTGCCAACAGCCACTCGGGAGAGGTGTATGGTGTTTCCTGAAACATCTAAAAAACAAAGCAACAGAGCCTAGGGCACTTCCACTTATGGTCCTATAGCTTAGGGAAATTAAAATCAAAAAGACACAGCCACCCCAAAGTTTGGGACGGCTCTGTTTACAAGAACCTCGTTTACGGTACAAGTTCAATAGCGCAGAAAGTGAAAAATGGATAAAGAAGTTGTGGTACTTACGTACAATGCAATATCACTCAGCAATGAAATCTATGTCATCAGGCCCGTAGCAGCATAATGAGTGGATTCAGGTATGATGATTCTAACTGAAATAAGTCACACAGAAAAAGAAACATCATAAGATATCACTAATACACGGAATGTAAACTTGGCTACACAGGAACTGGATTACAAAACAGAACAGGGTCTCAAATTTAGAAAACCAACTTATGCTTGCTTAAGGGGAAAGGTGAGTTGGGGTGCTGCATCAAACCAGAGATTGAAATGAGCACAGATAAAGTTCCTTAAGCCAAATATGGAATAGACAAGAACTACTCCTTGCTCAACGAAATGGACTCAACACCCCATATTAAACGCCTAAGAATGTACCTGACTAGTAAGTATCTTAAAACCTATGGATTGCTATGTCGCTGAAAGAAAATCAAGCGTGTGTACAGGGGCATAAACGCAGCAGTGATAGGATTGGAGACGTTCGGTGAGCAAATGAAGACCCTTTGAAGTCATATTGCATGGTACCCATTCCACGGGTCTCAACTCTCCAGGTTTAAGGGATTCTGCCTTCAGGTAAAACATGCACGTGGAACCCAGAGTATGATCAACCGTGTGATCGGGAGACGTGTTCCAATATGTCTCAGTTCTCGTCCCCTGGTACTCGGGTGCAACATTCCAGACGCTTTACTAACACTCTCCCGACTTGGAGAGTCAGTGCCTTTAACCTCCTGTTTGGCCCAGTTTGCAATTTCTGCGGAAGATGAACAGGAATAGGGAGAACCAATGAGAGACTAGCTGGAGGTGTCTGGACGGGCAAATTTAACTCTCATTTCCCACCAGGAAGAGGAATTAACCAAAGGCTCAGCGTGCCGAGCCGGAACCAGATTAGGGCCTGAAGCAATCCTGCGGTGTTGCGGCCAGCTCACAAGAAAGCGAGTTGAAGAAAGGAGCTCATGGGCACTGTAATTCACAAACCTGCAGAGTTATAAATGACAGCTATCGTCCAAAAATATACTGAAGTAAGGCTGCCAAGAGGACTTGAAAGCGGGGCAGAATTGCAGGAAACCGATTTCAGGAGGTAGACTGGAATTGCATTTAAAGCATAGGAAAAGAGGCAGAACGTCCACAATGATGCACTTGGACAAAAAGGGCGTATGCGTTTTTTCCTGAATATATTCAGGAAAAAACGCATACGCCCTTTTTGGCCAACCAAGCAAGCTTGCAAAGAAAATCTGCACTACAATGAAGTCTCACTTCCCCCCGGTCAAAAGGGCCATCTGAAAAAAGTGTAAAATCCAGAAAGGCAGGACAGGCCATGGAGAACTGGGAGCCTTGTTATGCTGATGGGCGGGATGTAAATTGCCAACAGCCACTCGGGAGAGGTGTATGGTGTTTCCTGAAACATCTAAAAAACAAAGCAACAGAGCCTAGGGCACTTCCACTTATGGTCCTATAGCTTAGGGAAATTAAAATCAAAAAGACACAGCCACCCCAAAGTTTGGGACGGCTCTGTTTACAAGAACCTCGTTTACGGTACAAGTTCAATAGCGCAGAAAGTGAAAAATGGATAAAGAAGTTGTGGTACTTACGTACAATGCAATATCACTCAGCAATGAAATCTATGTCATCAGGCCCGTAGCAGCATAATGAGTGGATTCAGGTATGATGATTCTAACTGAAATAAGTCACACAGAAAAAGAAACATCATAAGATATCACTAATACACGGGATGTAAACTTGGCTACACAGGAACTGGATTACAAAACAGAACAGGGTCTCAAATTTAGAAAACCAACTTATGCTTGCTTAAGGGGAAAGGTGAGTTGGGGTGCTGCATAAAACCAGAGATTTAAATGAACACAGATAAAGTTCCTTAAGCCAAATATAGAATAGACAAGAACTACTCCTTGCTCAACGAAATGGACTCAACACCCCATATTAAACGCCTAAGAATGTACCTGACTAGTAAGTATCTTAAAACCTATGGATTGCTATGTCGCTGAAAGAAAATCAAGCATGTGTACAGGGGCATAAACGCAGCAGTGATAGGATTGGAGAGGTTCGGTGAGCAAATGAAGACCCTTTGAAGTCATATTGCATGGTACCCATTCCACGGGTCTCAACTCTCCAGGTTTAAGGGATTCTTCCTTCAGCTAAAACATGCACGTGGAACCCAGAGTATGATCAACCGTGTGATCGGGAGACGTGTTCCAATATGTCTCAGTTCTCGTCCCCTGGTACTCGGGTGCAACATTCCAGACGCTTTACTAACACTCTCCCGACTTGGAGAGTCAGTGCCTTTAACCTCCTGTTTGGCCCAGTTTGCAATTTCTGCGGAAGATGAACAGGAATAGGGAGAACCAATGAGAGACTAGCTGGAGGTGTCTGGACGGGCAAATTTAACTCTCATTTCCCACCAGGAAGAGGAATTAACCAAAGGCTCAGCGTGCCGTGCCAGAACCAGATTAGGGCCTGAAGCAATCCTGCGGTGTTGCGGCCAGCTCACAAGAAAGCGAGTTGAAGAAAGGAGCTCAGGGGCACTGTAATTCACAAACCTGCAGAGTTATAAATGACAGCTATCGTCCAAAAATATACTGAAGTAAGGCTGCCAAGAGGACTTGAAAGCGGAGCAGAATTGCAGGAAACCGATTTCAGGAGGTAGACTGGAATTGCATTTAAAGCATAGGAAAAGAGGCAGAACGTCCACAATGATGCACTTGGCCAAAAAGGGCGTATGCGTATTTTCGTGCAGGAAAAAACGCATACGCCCTTTTTGGCCAACCAAGCAAGCTTGCAAAGGAAATCTGCACTACAATGAAGTCTCACTTCCCGCCAGTCAAAGGGGCCATCTGAAAAAAGTGTAAAATCAAGAAAGGCAGGACAGGCCATGAAGAACTGGGAGCCTTGTTATGCTGATGGGCGGGATGTAAATTGCCAACAGCCACTCGGGAGAGGTGTATGGTGTTTCCTGAAACATCTAAAAAACAAAGCAACAGAGCCTAGGGCACTTCCACTTATGGTCCTATAGCTTAGGGAAATTAAAATCAAAAAGACACAGCCACCCCAAAGTTTGGGACAGCTCTGTTTACAAGAACCTCGTTTACGGTACAAGTTCAATAGCGCAGAAAGTGAAAAATGGATAAAGAAGTTGTGGTACTTACGTACAATGCAATATCACTCAGCAATGAAATCTATGTCATCAGGCCCGTAGCAGCATAATGAGTGGATTCAGGTATGATGATTCTAACTGAAATAAGTCACACAGAAAAAGAAACATCATAAGATATCACTAATACACGGGATGTAAACTTGGCTACACAGGAACTGGATTACAAAACAGAACAGGGTCTCAAATTTAGAAAACCAACTTATGCTTGCTTAAGGGGAAAGGTGAGTTGGGGTGCTGCATCAAACCAGAGATTGAAATGAGCACAGATAAAGTTCCTTAAGCCAAATATGGAATAGACAAGAACTACTCCTTGCTCAACGAAATGGACTCAACACCCCATATTAAACGCCTAAGAATGTACCTGACTAGTAAGTATCTTAAAACCTATGGATTGCTATGTCTCTGAAAGAAAATCAAGCGTGTGTACAGGGGCATAAACGCAGCAGTGATAGGATTGGAGAGGTTCGGTGAGCAAATGAAGACCCTTTGAAGTCATATTGCATGGTACCCATTCCACGGGTCTCAACTCTCCAGGTTTAAGGGATTCTTCCTTCAGCTAAAACATGCACGTGGAACCCAGAGTATGATCAACCGTGTGATCGGGAGACGTGTTCCAATATGTCTCAGTTCTCGTCCCCTGGTACTCGGGTGCAACATTCCAGACGCTTTACTAACACTCTCCCGACTTGGAGAGTCAGTGCCTTTAACCTCCTGTTTGGCCCAGTTTGCAATTTCTGCGGAAGATGAACAGGAATAGGGAGAACCAATGAGAGACTAGCTGGAGGTGTCTGGACGGGCAAATTTAACTCTCATTTCCCACCAGGAAGAGGAATTAACCAAAGGCTCAGCGTGCCGAGCCGGAACCAGATTAGGGCCTGAAGCAATCCTGCGGTGTTGCGGCCAGCTCACAAGAAAGCGAGTTGAAGAAAGGAGCTCAGGGGCACTGTAATTCACAAACCTGCAGAGTTATAAATGACAGCTATCGTCCAAAAATATACTGAAGTAAGGCTGCCAAGAGGACTTGAAAGCGGGGCAGAATTGCAGGAAACCGATTTCAGGAGGTAGACTGGAATTGCATTTAAAGCATAGGAAAAGAGGCAGAACGTCCACAATGATGCACTTGGACAAAAAGGGCGTATGCGTTTTTTCCTGAATATATTCAGGAAAAAACGCATACGCCCTTTTTGGCCAACCAAGCAAGCTTGCAAAGGAAATCTGCACTACAATGAAGTCTCACTTCCCCCCGGTCAAAAGGGCCATCTGAAAAAAGTGTAAAATCCAGAAAGGCAGGACAGGCCATGGAGAACTGGGAGCCTTGTTATGCTGATGGGCGGGATGTAAATTGCCAACAGCCACTCGGGAGAGGTGTATGGTGTTTCCTGAAACATCTAAAAAACAAAGCAACAGAGCCTAGGGCACTTCCACTTATGGTCCTATAGCTTAGGGAAATTAAAATCAAAAAGACACAGCCACCCCAAAGTTTGGGACGGCTCTGTTTACAAGAACCTCGTTTACGGTACAAGTTCAATAGCGCAGAAAGTGAAAAATGGATAAAGAAGTTGTGGTACTTACGTACAATGCAATATCACTCAGCAATGAAATCTATGTCATCAGGCCCGTAGCAGCATAATGAGTGGATTCAGGTATGATGATTCTAACTGAAATAAGTCACACAGAAAAAGAAACATCATAAGATATCACTAATACACGGAATGTAAACTTGGCTACACAGGAACTGGATTACAAAACAGAACAGGGTCTCAAATTTAGAAAACCAACTTATGCTTGCTTAAGGGGAAAGGTGAGTTGGGGTGCTGCATCAAACCAGAGATTGAAATGAGCACAGATAAAGTTCCTTAAGCCAAATATGGAATAGACAAGAACTACTCCTTGCTCAACGAAATGGACTCAACACCCCATATTAAACGCCTAAGAATGTACCTGACTAGTAAGTATCTTAAAACCTATGGATTGCTATGTCGCTGAAAGAAAATCAAGCGTGTGTACAGGGGCATAAACGCAGCAGTGATAGGATTGGAGACGTTCGGTGAGCAAATGAAGACCCTTTGAAGTCATATTGCATGGTACCCATTCCACGGGTCTCAACTCTCCAGGTTTAAGGGATTCTGCCTTCAGGTAAAACATGCACGTGGAACCCAGAGTATGATCAACCGTGTGATCGGGAGACGTGTTCCAATATGTCTCAGTTCTCGTCCCCTGGTACTCGGGTGCAACATTCCAGACGCTTTACTAACACTCTCCCGACTTGGAGAGTCAGTGCCTTTAACCTCCTGTTTGGCCCAGTTTGCAATTTCTGCGGAAGATGAACAGGAATAGGGAGAACCAATGAGAGACTAGCTGGAGGTGTCTGGACGGGCAAATTTAACTCTCATTTCCCACCAGGAAGAGGAATTAACCAAAGGCTCAGCGTGCCGAGCCGGAACCAGATTAGGGCCTGAAGCAATCCTGCGGTGTTGCGGCCAGCTCACAAGAAAGCGAGTTGAAGAAAGGAGCTCAGGGGCACTGTAATTCACAAACCTGCAGAGTTATAAATGACAGCTATCGTCCAAAAATATACTGAAGTAAGGCTGCCAAGAGGACTTGAAAGCGGGGCAGAATTGCAGGAAACCGATTTCAGGAGGTAGACTGGAATTGCATTTAAAGCATAGGAAAAGAGGCAGAACGTCCACAATGATGCACTTGGACAAAAAGGGCGTATGCGTTTTTTCCTGAATATATTCAGGAAAAAACGCATACGCCCTTTTTGGCCAACCAAGCAAGCTTGCAAAGGAAATCTGCACTACAATGAAGTCTCACTTCCCCCCGGTCAAAAGGGCCATCTGAAAAAAGTGTAAAATCCAGAAAGGCAGGACAGGCCATGGAGAACTGGGAGCCTTGTTATGCTGATGGGCGGGATGTAAATTGCCAACAGCCACTCGGGAGAGGTGTATGGTGTTTCCTGAAACATCTAAAAAACAAAGCAACAGAGCCTAGGGCACTTCCACTTATGGTCCTATAGCTTAGGGAAATTAAAATCAAAAAGACACAGCCACCCCAAAGTTTGGGACGGCTCTGTTTACAAGAACCTCGTTTACGGTACAAGTTCAATAGCGCAGAAAGTGAAAAATGGATAAAGAAGTTGTGGTACTTACGTACAATGCAATATCACTCAGCAATGAAATCTATGTCATCAGGCCCGTAGCAGCATAATGAGTGGATTCAGGTATGATGATTCTAACTGAAATAAGTCACACAGAAAAAGAAACATCATAAGATATCACTAATACACGGAATGTAAACTTGGCTACACAGGAACTGGATTACAAAACAGAACAGGGTCTCAAATTTAGAAAACCAACTTATGCTTGCTTAAGGGGAAAGGTGAGTTGGGGTGCTGCATCAAACCAGAGATTGAAATGAGCACAGATAAAGTTCCTTAAGCCAAATATGGAATAGACAAGAACTACTCCTTGCTCAACGAAATGGACTCAACACCCCATATTAAACGCCTAAGAATGTACCTGACTAGTAAGTATCTTAAAACCTATGGATTGCTATGTCGCTGAAAGAAAATCAAGCGTGTGTACAGGGGCATAAACGCAGCAGTGATAGGATTGGAGACGTTCGGTGAGCAAATGAAGACCCTTTGAAGTCATATTGCATGGTACCCATTCCACGGGTCTCAACTCTCCAGGTTTAAGGGATTCTGCCTTCAGGTAAAACATGCACGTGGAACCCAGACTATGATCAACCATGTGATCGGGAGACGTGTTCCAATATGTCTCAGTTCTCGTCCCCTGGTACTCGGGTGCAACATTCCAGACGCTTTACTAACACTCTCCCGACTTGGAGAGTCAGTGCCTTTAACCTCCTGTTTGGCCCAGTTTGCAATTTCTGCGGAAGATGAACAGGAATAGGGAGAACCAATGAGAGACTAGCTGGAGGTGTCTGGACGGGCAAATTTAACTCTCATTTCCCACCAGGAAGAGGAATTAACCAAAGGCTCAGCGTGCCGAGCCGGAATCAGATTAGGGCCTGAAGCAATCCTGCGGTGTTGCGGCCAGCTCACAAGAAAGCGAGTTGAAGAAAGGAGCTCAGGGGCACTGTAATTCACAAACCTGCAGAGTTATAAATGACAGCTATCGTCCAAAAATATACTGAAGTAAGGCTGCCAAGAGGACTTGAAAGCGGGGCAGAATTGCAGGAAACCGATTTCAGGAGGTAGACTGGAATTGCATTTAAAGCATAGGAAAAGAGGCAGAACGTCCACAATGATGCACTTGGACAAAAAGGGCGTATGCGTTTTTTCCTGAATATATTCAGGAAAAAACGCATACGCCCTTTTTGGCCAACCAAGCAAGCTTGCAAAGGAAATCTGCACTACAATGAAGTCTCACTTCCCCCCGGTCAAAAGGGCCATCTGAAAAAAGTGTAAAATCCAGAAAGGCAGGACAGGCCATGGAGAACTGGGAGCCTTGTTATGCTGATGGGCGGGATGTAAATTGCCAAGAGCCACTCGGGAGAGGTGTATGGTGTTTCCTGAAACATCTAAAAAACAAAGCAACAGAGCCTAGGGCACTTCCACTTATGGTCCTATAGCTTAGGGAAATTAAAATCAAAAAGACACAGCCACCCCAAAGTTTGGGACGGCTCTGTTTACAAGAACCTCGTTTACGGTACAAGTTCAATAGCGCAGAAAGTGAAAAATGGATAAAGAAGTTGTGGTACTTACGTACAATGCAATATCACTCAGCAATGAAATCTATGTCATCAGGCCCGTAGCAGCATAATGAGTGGATTCAGGTATGATGATTCTAACTGAAATAAGTCACACAGAAAAAGAAACATCATAAGATATCACTAATACACGGAATGTAAACTTGGCTACACAGGAACTGGATTACAAAACAGAACAGGGTCTCAAATTTAGAAAACCAACTTATGCTTGCTTAAGGGGAAAGGTGAGTTGGGGTGCTGCATCAAACCAGAGATTGAAATGAGCACAGATAAAGTTCCTTAAGCCAAATATGGAATAGACAAGAACTACTCCTTGCTCAACGAAATGGACTCAACACCCCATATTAAACGCCTAAGAATGTACCTGACTAGTAAGTATCTTAAAACCTATGGATTGCTATGTCGCTGAAAGAAAATCAAGCGTGTGTACAGGGGCATAAACGCAGCAGTGATAGGATTGGAGACGTTCGGTGAGCAAATGAAGACCCTTTGAAGTCATATTGCATGGTACCCATTCCACGGGTCTCAACTCTCCAGGTTTAAGGGATTCTGCCTTCAGGTAAAACATGCACGTGGAACCCAGAGTATGATCAACCGTGTGATCGGGAGACGTGTTCCAATATGTCTCAGTTCTCGTCCCCTGGTACTCGGGTGCAACATTCCAGACCCTTTACTAACACTCTCCCGACTTGGAGAGTCAGTGCCTTTAACCTCCTGTTTGGCCCAGTTTGCAATTTCTGCGGAAGATGAACAGGAATAGGGAGAACCAATGAGAGACTAGCTGGAGGTGTCTGGACGGGCAAATTTAACTCTCATTTCCCACCAGGAAGAGGAATTAACCAAAGGCTCAGCGTGCCGAGCCGGAACCAGATTAGGGCCTGAAGCAATCCTGCGGTGTTGCGGCCAGCTCACAAGAAAGCGAGTTGAAGAAAGGAGCTCAGGGGCACTGTAATTCACAAACCTGCAGAGTTATAAATGACAGCTATCGTCCAAAAATATACTGAAGTAAGGCTGCCAAGAGGACTTGAAAGCGGGGCAGAATTGCAGGAAACCGATTTCAGGAGGTAGACTGGAATTACATTTAAAGCATAGGAAAAGAGGCAGAACGTCCACAATGATGCACTTGGACAAAAAGGGCGTATGCGTTTTTTCCTGAATATATTCAGGAAAAAACGCATACGCCCTTTTTGGCCAACCAAGCAAGCTTGCAAAGGAAATCTGCACTACAATGAAGTCTCACTTCCCCCCGGTCAAAAGGGCCATCTGAAAAAAGTGTAAAATCCAGAAAGGCAGGACAGGCCATGGAGAACTGGGAGCCTTGTTATGCTGATGGGCGGGATGTAAATTGCCAACAGCCACTCGGGAGAGGTGTATGGTGTTTCCTGAAACATCTAAAAAACAAAGCAACAGAGCCTAGGGCACTTCCACTTATGGTCCTATAGCTTAGGGAAATTAAAATCAAAAAGACACAGCCACCCCAAAGTTTGGGACGGCTCTGTTTACAAGAACCTCGTTTACGGTACAAGTTCAATAGCGCAGAAAGTGAAAAATGGATAAAGAAGTTGTGGTACTTACGTACAATGCAATATCACTCAGCAATGAAATCTATGTCATCAGGCCCGTAGCAGCATAATGAGTGGATTCAGGTATGATGATTCTAACTGAAATAAGTCACACAGAAAAAGAAACATCATAAGATATCACTAATACACGGAATGTAAACTTGGCTACACAGGAACTGGATTACAAAACAGAACAGGGTCTCAAATTTAGAAAACCAACTTATGCTTGCTTAAGGGGAAAGGTGAGTTGGGGTGCTGCATCAAACCAGAGATTGAAATGAGCACAGATAAAGTTCCTTAAGCCAAATATGGAATAGACAAGAACTACTCCTTGCTCAACGAAATGGACTCAACACCCCATATTAAACGCCTAAGAATGTACCTGACTAGTAAGTATCTTAAAACCTATGGATTGCTATGTCGCTGAAAGAAAATCAAGCGTGTGTACAGGGGCATAAACGCAGCAGTGATAGGATTGGAGACGTTCGGTGAGCAAATGAAGACCCTTTGAAGTCATATTGCATGGTACCCATTCCACGGGTCTCAACTCTCCAGGTTTAAGGGATTCTGCCTTCAGGTAAAACATGCACGTGGAACCCAGAGTATGATCAACCGTGTGATCGGGAGACGTGTTCAAATATGTCTCAGTTCTCGTCCCCTGGTACTCGGGTGCAACATTCCAGACGCTTTACTAACACTCTCCCGACTTGGAGAGTCAGTGCCTTTAACCTCCTGTTTGGCCCAGTTTGCAATTTCTGCGGAAGATGAACAGGAATAGGGAGAACCAATGAGAGACTAGCTGGAGGTGTCTGGACGGGCAAATTTAACTCTCATTTCCCACCAGGAAGAGGAATTAACCAAAGGCTCAGCGTGCCGAGCCGGAACCAGATTAGGGCCTGAAGCATTCCTGCGGTGTTGCGGCCAGCTCACAAGAAAGCGAGTTGAAGAAAGGAGCTCAGGGGCACTGTAATTCACAAACCTGCAGAGTTATAAATGACAGCTATCGTCCAAAAATATACTGAAGTAAGGCTGCCAAGAGGACTTGAAAGCGGGGCAGAATTGCAGGAAACCGATTTCAGGAGGTAGACTGGAATTGCATTTAAAGCATAGGAAAAGAGGCAGAACGTCCACAATGATGCACTTGGACAAAAAGGGCGTATGCGTTTTTTCCTGAATATATTCAGGAAAAAACGCATACGCCATTTTTGGCCAACCAAGCAAGCTTGGAAAGGAAATCTGCACTACAATGAAGTCTCACTTCCCCCCGGTCAAAAGGGCCATCTGAAAAAAGTGTAAAATCCAGAAAGGCAGGACAGGCCATGGAGAACTGGGAGCCTTGTTATGCTGATGGGCGGGATGTAAATTGCCAAGAGCCACTCGGGAGAGGTGTATGGTGTTTCCTGAAACATCTAAAAAACAAAGCAACAGAGCCTAGGGCACTTCCACTTATGGTCCTATAGCTTAGGGAAATTAAAATCAAAAAGACACAGCCACCCCAAAGTTTGGGACGGCTCTGTTTACAAGAACCTCGTTTACGGTACAAGTTCAATAGCGCAGAAAGTGAAAAATGGATAAAGAAGTTGTGGTACTTACGTACAATGCAATATCACTCAGCAATGAAATCTATGTCATCAGGCCCGTAGCAGCATAATGAGTGGATTCAGGTATGATGATTCTAACTGAAATAAGTCACACAGAAAAAGAAACATCATAAGATATCACTAATACACGGAATGTAAACTTGGCTACACAGGAACTGGATTACAAAACAGAACAGGGTCTCAAATTTAGAAAACCAACTTATGCTTGCTTAAGGGGAAAGGTGAGTTGGGGTGCTGCATCAAACCAGAGATTGAAATGAGCACAGATAAAGTTCCTTAAGCCAAATATGGAATAGACAAGAACTACTCCTTGCTCAACGAAATGGACTCAACACCCCATATTAAACGCCTAAGAATGTACCTGACTAGTAAGTATCTTAAAACCTATGGATTGCTATGTCGCTGAAAGAAAATCAAGCGTGTGTACAGGGGCATAAACGCAGCAGTGATAGGATTGGAGACGTTCGGTGAGCAAATGAAGACCCTTTGAAGTCATATTGCATGGTACCCATTCCACGGGTCTCAACTCTCCAGGTTTAAGGGATTCTGCCTTCAGGTAAAACATGCACGTGGAACCCAGAGTATGATCAACCGTGTGATCGGGAGACGTGTTCCAATATGTCTCAGTTCTCGTCCCCTGGTACTCGGGTGCAACATTCCAGACGCTTTACTAACACTCTCCCGACTTGGAGAGTCAGTGCCTTTAACCTCCTGTTTGGCCCAGTTTGCAATTTCTGCGGAAGATGAACAGGAATAGGGAGAACCAATGAGAGACTAGCTGGAGGTGTCTGGACGGGCAAATTTAACTCTCATTTCCCACCAGGAAGAGGAATTAACCAAAGGCTCAGCGTGCCGTGCCGGAACCAGATTAGGGCCTGAAGCAATCCTGCGGTGTTGCGGCCAGCTCACAAGAAAGCGAGTTGAAGAAAGGAGCTCAGGGGCACTGTAATTCACAAACCTGCAGAGTTATAAATGACAGCTATCGTCCAAAAATATACTGAAGTAAGGCTGCCAAGAGGACTTGAAAGCGGGGCAGAATTGCAGGAAACCGATTTCAGGAGGTAGACTGGAATTGCATTTAAAGCATAGGAAAAGAGGCAGAACGTCCACAATGATGCACTTGGCCAAAAAGGGCGTATGCGTTTTTTCCTGAATATATTCAGGAAAAAACGCATACGCCCTTTTTGGCCAACCAAGCAAGCTTGCAAAGGAAATCTGCACTACAATGAAGTCTCACTTCCCCCCGGTCAAAAGGGCCATCTGAAAAAAGTGTAAAATCCAGAAAGGCAGGACAGGCCATGGAGAACTGGGAGCATTGTTATGCTGATGGGCGGGATGTAAATTGCCAACAGCCACTCGGGAGAGGTGTATGGTGTTTCCTGAAACATCTAAAAAACAAAGCAACAGAGCCTAGGGCACTTCCACTTATGGTCCTATAGCTTAGGGAAATTAAAATCAAAAAGACACAGCCACCCCAAAGTTTGGGATGGCTCTGTTTACAAGAACCTCGTTTACGGTACAAGTTCAATAGCGCAGAAAGTGAAAAATGGATAAAGAAGTTGTGGTACTTACGTACAATGCAATATCACTCAGCAATGAAATCTATGTCATCAGGCCCGTAGCAGCATAATGAGTGGATTCAGGTATGATGATTCTAACTGAAATAAGTCACACAGAAAAAGAAACATCATAAGATATCACTAATACACGGAATGTAAACTTGGCTACACAGGAACTGGATTACAAAACAGAACAGGGTCTCAAATTTAGAAAACCAACTTATGCTTGCTTAAGGGGAAAGGTGAGTTGGGGTGCTGCATAAAACCAGAGATTGAAATGAACACAGATAAAGTTCCTTAAGCCAAATATGGAATAGACAAGAACTACTCCTTGCTCAACGAAATGGACTCAACACCCCATATTAAACGCCTAAGAATGTACCTGACTAGTAAGTATCTTAAAACCTATGAATTGCTATGTCTCTGAAAGAAAATCAAGCGTGTGTACAGGGGCATAAACGCAGCAGTGATAGGATTGGAGAGGTTCGGTGAGCAAATGAAGACCCTTTGAAGTCATATTGCATGGTACCCATTCCACGGGTCTCAACTCTCCAGGTTTAAGGGATTCTTCCTTCAGGTAAAACATGCACGTGGAACCCAGAGTATGATCACCCGTGTGATCGGGAGACATGTTCCAATATGTCTCAGTTCTCGTCCCCGGGTACTCGGGTGCAACATTCCAGACGCTTTACTAACACTCTCCCGACGTGGAGAGTCAGTGCCTTTAACCTCCTGTTTGGCCCAGTTTGCAATTTCTGCGGAAGATGAACAGGAATAGGGAGAACCAATGAGAGACTAGCTGGAGGTGTCTGGACGGGCAAATTTAACTCTCATTTCCCACCAGGAAGAGGAATTAACCAAAGGCTCAGAGTGCCGTGCCGGAACCAGATTAGGGCCTGAAGCAATCCTGCGGTGTTGCGGCCAGCTCACAAGAAAGCGAGTTGAAGAAAGGAGCTCAGGGGCACTGTAATTCACAAACCTGCAGAGTTATAAATGACAGCTATCGTCCAAAAATATACTGAAGTAAGGCTGCCAAGAGGACTTGAAAGCGGGGCAGAATTGCAGGAAACCGATTTCAGGAGGTAGACTGGAATTGCATTTAAAGCATAGGAAAAGAGGCAGAACGTCCACAATGATGCACTTGGACAAAAAGGGCGTATGCGTTTTTTCCTGAATATATTCAGGAAAAAACGCATACGCACTTTTTGGCCAACCAAGCAAGCTTGCAAAGGAAATCTGCACTACAATGAAGTCTCACTTCCCCCCGGTCAAAAGGGCCATCTGAAAAAAGTAAAATCCAGAAAGGCAGGACAGGCCATGGAGAACTGGGAGCCTTGTTATGCTGATGGGCGGGATGTAAATTGCCAACAGCCACTCGGGAGAGGTGTATGGTGTTTCCTGAAACATCTAAAAAACAAAGCAACAGAGCCTAGGGCACTTCCACTTATGGTCCTATAGCTTAGGGAAATTAAAATCAAAAAGACACAGCCACCCCAAAGTTTGGGACGGCTCTGTTTACAAGAACCTCGTTTACGGTACAAGTTCAATAGCGCAGAAAGTGAAAAATGGATAAAGAAGTTGTGGTACTTACGTACAATGCAATATCACTCAGCAATGAAATCTATGTCATCAGGCCCGTAGCAGCATAATGAGTGGATTCAGGTATGATGATTCTAACTGAAATAAGTCACACAGAAAAAGAAACATCATAAGATATCACTAATACACGGAATGTAAACTTGGCTACACAGGAACTGGATTACAAAACAGAACAGGGTCTCAAATTTAGAAAACCAACTTATGCTTGCTTAAGGGGAAAGGTGAGTTGGGGTGCTGCATCAAACCAGAGATTGAAATGAGCACAGATAAAGTTCCTTAAGCCAAATATGGAATAGACAAGAACTACTCCTTGCTCAACGAAATGGACTCAACACCCCATATTAAACGCCTAAGAATGTACCTGACTAGTAAGTATCTTAAAACCTATGGATTGCTATGTCGCTGAAAGAAAATCAAGCGTGTGTACAGGGGCATAAACGCAGCAGTGATAGGATTGGAGACGTTCGGTGAGCAAATGAAGACCCTTTGAAGTCATATTGCATGGTACCCATTCCACGGGTCTCAACTCTCCAGGTTTAAGGGATTCTGCCTTCAGGTAAAACATGCACGTGGAACCCAGAGTATGATCAACCGTGTGATCGGGAGACGTGTTCCAATATGTCTCAGTTCTCGTCCCCTGGTACTCGGGTGCAACATTCCAGACGCTTTACTAACACTCTCCCGACTTGGAGAGTCAGTGCCTTTAACCTCCTGTTTGGCCCAGTTTGCAATTTCTGCGGAAGATGAACAGGAATAGGGAGAACCAATGAGAGACTAGCTGGAGGTGTCTGGACGGGCAAATTTAACTCTCATTTCCCACCAGGAAGAGGAATTAACCAAAGGCTCAGCGTGCCGTGCCGGAACCAGATTAGGGCCTGAAGCAATCCTGCGGTGTTGCGGCCAGCTCACAAGAAAGCGAGTTGAAGAAAGGAGCTCAGGGGCACTGTAATTCACAAACCTGCAGAGTTATAAATGACAGCTATCGTCCAAAAATATACTGAAGTAAGGCTGCCAAGAGGACTTGAAAGCGGGGCAGAATTGCAGGAAACCGATTTCAGGAGGTAGACTGGAATTGCATTTAAAGCATAGGAAAAGAGGCAGAACGTCCACAATGATGCACTTGGCCAAAAAGGGCGTATGCGTTTTTTCCTGAATATATTCAGGAAAAAACGCATACGCCCTTTTTGGCCAACCAAGCAAGCTTGCAAAGGAAATCTGCACTACAATGAAGTCTCACTTCCCCCCGGTCAAAAGGGCCATCTGAAAAAAGTGTAAAATCCAGAAAGGCAGGACAGGCCATGGAGAACTGGGAGCCTTGTTATGCTGATGGGCGGGATGTAAATTGCCAACAGCCACTCGGGAGAGGTGTATGGTGTTTCCTGAAACATCTAAAAAACAAAGCAACAGAGCCTAGGGCACTTCCACTTATGGTCCTATAGCTTAGGGAAATTAAAATCAAAAAGACACAGCCACCCCAAAGTTTGGGACGGCTCTGTTTACAAGAACCTCGTTTACGGTACAAGTTCAATAGCGCAGAAAGTGAAAAATGGATAAAGAAGTTGTGGTACTTACGTACAATGCAATATCACTCAGCAATGAAATCTATGTCATCAGGCCCGTAGCAGCATAATGAGTGGATTCAGGTATGATGATTCTAACTGAAATAAGTCACACAGAAAAAGAAACATCATAAGATATCACTAATACACGGAATGTAAACTTGGCTACACAGGAACTGGATTACAAAACAGAACAGGGTCTCAAATTTAGAAAACCAACTTATGCTTGCTTAAGGGGAAAGGTGAGTTGGGGTGCTGCATCAAACCAGAGATTGAAATGAGCACAGATAAAGTTCCTTAAGCCAAATATGGAATAGACAAGAACTACTCCTTGCTCAACGAAATGGACTCAACACCCCATATTAAACGCCTAAGAATGTACCTGACTAGTAAGTATCTTAAAACCTATGGATTGCTATGTCGCTGAAAGAAAATCAAGCGTGTGTACAGGGGCATAAACGCAGCAGTGATAGGATTGGAGACGTTCGGTGAGCAAATGAAGACCCTTTGAAGTCATATTGCATGGTACCCATTCCACGGGTCTCAACTCTCCAGGTTTAAGGGATTCTGCCTTCAGGTAAAACATGCACGTGGAACCCAGAGTATGATCAACCGTGTGATCGGGAGACGTGTTCCAATATGTCTCAGTTCTCGTCCCCTGGTACTCGGGTGCAACATTCCAGACGCTTTACTAACACTCTCCCGACTTGGAGAGTCAGTGCCTTTAACCTCCTGTTTGGCCCAGTTTGCAATTTCTGCGGAAGATGAACAGGAATAGGGAGAACCAATGAGAGACTAGCTGGAGGTGTCTGGACGGGCAAATTTAACTCTCATTTCCCACCAGGAAGAGGAATTAACCAAAGGCTCAGCGTGCCGAGCCAGAACCAGATTAGGGCCTGAAGCAATCCTGCGGTGTTGCGGCCAGCTCACAAGAAAGCGAGTTGAAGAAAGGAGCTCAGGGGCACTGTAATTCACAAACCTGCAGAGTTATAAATGACAGCTATCGTCCAAAAATATACTGAAGTAAGGCTGCCAAGAGGACTTGAAAGCGGGGCAGAATTGCAGGAAACCGATTTCAGGAGGTAGACTGGAATTGCATTTAAAGCATAGGAAAAGAGGCAGAACGTCCACAATGATGCACTTGGCCAAAAAGGGCGTATGCGTTTTTTCCTGAATATATTCAGGAAAAAACGCATACGCCCTTTTTGGCCAACCAAGCAAGCTTGCAAAGGAAATCTGCACTACAATGAAGTCTCACTTCCCCCCGGTCAAAAGGGCCATCTGAAAAAAGTGTAAAATCCAGAAAGGCAGGACAGGCCATGGAGAACTGGGAGCCTTGTTATGCTGATGGGCGGGATGTAAATTGCCAACAGCCACTCGGGAGAGGTGTATGGTGTTTCCTGAAACATCTAAAAAACAAAGCAACAGAGCCTAGGGCACTTCCACTTATGGTCCTATAGCTTAGGGAAATTAAAATCAAAAAGACACAGCCACCCCAAAGTTTGGGACGGCTCTGTTTACAAGAACCTCGTTTACGGTACAAGTTCAATAGCGCAGAAAGTGAAAAATGGATAAAGAAGTTGTGGTACTTACGTACAATGCAATATCACTCAGCAATGAAATCTATGTCATCAGGCCCGTAGCAGCATAATGAGTGGATTCAGGTATGATGATTCTAACTGAAATAAGTCACACAGAAAAAGAAACATCATAAGATATCACTAATACACGGAATGTAAACTTGGCTACACAGGAACTGGATTACAAAACAGAACAGGGTCTCAAATTTAGAAAACCAACTTATGCTTGCTTAAGGGGAAAGGTGAGTTGGGGTGCTGCATCAAACCAGAGATTGAAATGAGCACAGATAAAGTTCCTTAAGCCAAATATGGAATAGACAAGAACTACTCCTTGCTCAACGAAATGGACTCAACACCCCATATTAAACGCCTAAGAATGTACCTGACTAGTAAGTATCTTAAAACCTATGGATTGCTATGTCGCTGAAAGAAAATCAAGCGTGTGTACAGGGGCATAAACGCAGCAGTGATAGGATTGGAGACGTTCGGTGAGCAAATGAAGACCCTTTGAAGTCATATTGCATGGTACCCATTCCACGGGTCTCAACTCTCCAGGTTTAAGGGATTCTGCCTTCAGGTAAAACATGCACGTGGAACCCAGAGTATGATCAACCGTGTGATCGGGAGACGTGTTCCAATATGTCTCAGTTCTCGTCCCCTGGTACTCGGGTGCAACATTCCAGACGCTTTACTAACACTCTCCCGACTTGGAGAGTCAGTGCCTTTAACCTCCTGTTTGGCCCAGTTTGCAATTTCTGCGGAAGATGAACAGGAATAGGGAGAACCAATGAGAGACTAGCTGGAGGTGTCTGGACGGGCAAATTTAACTCTCATTTCCCACCAGGAAGAGGAATTAACCAAAGGCTCAGCGTGCCGAGCCGGAACCAGATTAGGGCCTGAAGCATTCCTGCGGTGTTGCGGCCAGCTCACAAGAAAGCGAGTTGAAGAAAGGAGCTCAGGGGCACTGTAATTCACAAACCTGCAGAGTTATAAATGACAGCTATCGTCCAAAAATATACTGAAGTAAGGCTGCCAAGAGGACTTGAAAGCGGGGCAGAATTGCAGGAAACCGATTTCAGGAGGTAGACTGGAATTGCATTTAAAGCATAGGAAAAGAGGCAGAACGTCCACAATGATGCACTTGGACAAAAAGGGCGTATGCGTTTTTTCCTGAATATATTCAGGAAAAAACGCATACGCCATTTTTGGCCAACCAAGCAAGCTTGGAAAGGAAATCTGCACTACAATGAAGTCTCACTTCCCCCCGGTCAAAAGGGCCATCTGAAAAAAGTGTAAAATCCAGAAAGGCAGGACAGGCCATGGAGAACTGGGAGCCTTGTTATGCTGATGGGCGGGATGTAAATTGCCAACAGCCACTCGGGAGAGGTGTATGGTGTTTCCTGAAACATCTAAAAAACAAAGCAACAGAGCCTAGGGCACTTCCACTTATGGTCCTATAGCTTAGGGAAATTAAAATCAAAAAGACACAGCCACCCCAAAGTTTGGGACGGCTCTGTTTACAAGAACCTCGTTTACGGTACAAGTTCAATAGCGCAGAAAGTGAAAAATGGATAAAGAAGTTGTGGTACTTACGTACAATGCAATATCACTCAGCAATGAAATCTATGTCATCAGGCCCGTAGCAGCATAATGAGTGGATTCAGGTATGATGATTCTAACTGAAATAAGTCACACAGAAAAAGAAACATCATAAGATATCACTAATACACGGAATGTAAACTTGGCTACACAGGAACTGGATTACAAAACAGAACAGGGTCTCAAATTTAGAAAACCAACTTATGCTTGCTTAAGGGGAAAGGTGAGTTGGGGTGCTGCATCAAACCAGAGATTGAAATGAGCACAGATAAAGTTCCTTAAGCCAAATATGGAATAGACAAGAACTACTCCTTGCTCAACGAAATGGACTCAACACCCCATATTAAACGCCTAAGAATGTACCTGACTAGTAAGTATCTTAAAACCTATGGATTGCTATGTCGCTGAAAGAAAATCAAGCGTGTGTACAGGGGCATAAACGCAGCAGTGATAGGATTGGAGACGTTCGGTGAGCAAATGAAGACCCTTTGAAGTCATATTGCATGGTACCCATTCCACGGGTCTCAACTCTCCAGGGTTAAGGGATTCTGCCTTCAGGTAAAACATGCACGTGGAACCCAGAGTATGATCAACCGTGTGATCGGGAGACGTGTTCCAATATGTCTCAGTTCTCGTCCCCTGGTACTCGGGTGCAACATTCCAGACGCTTTACTAACACTCTCCCGACTTGGAGAGTCAGTGCCTTTAACCTCCTGTTTGGCCCAGTTTGCAATTTCTGCGGAAGATGAACAGGAATAGGGAGAACCAATGAGAGACTAGCTAGAGGTGTCTGGACGGGCAAATTTAACTCTCATTTCCCACCAGGAAGAGGAATTAACCAAAGGCTCAGCGTGCCGTGCCGGAACCAGATTAGGGCCTGAAGCAATCCTGCGGTGTTGCGGCCAGCTCACAAGAAAGCGAGTTGAAGAAAGGAGCTCAGGGGCACTGTAATTCACAAACCTGCAGAGTTATAAATGACAGCTATCGTCCAAAAATATACTGAAGTAAGGCTGCCAAGAGGACTTGAAAGCGGGGCAGAATTGCAGGAAACCGATTTCAGGAGGTAGACTGGAATTGCATTTAAAGCATAGGAAAAGAGGCAGAACGTCCACAATGATGCACTTGGACAAAAAGGGCGTATGCGTTTTTTCCTGAATATATTCAGGAAAAAACGCATACGCCCTTTTTGGCCAACCAAGCAAGCTTGCAAAGGAAATCTGCACTACAATGAAGTCTCACTTCCCCCCGGTCAAAAGGGCCATCTGAAAAAAGTGTAAAATCCAGAAAGGCAGGACAGGCCATGGAGAACTGGGAGCCTTGTTATGCTGATGGGCGGGATGTAAATTGCCAAGAGCCACTCGGGAGAGGTGTATGGTGTTTCCTGAAACATCTAAAAAACAAAGCAACAGAGCCTAGGGCACTTCCACTTATGGTCCTATAGCTTAGGGAAATTAAAATCAAAAAGACACAGCCACCCCAAAGTTTGGGATGGCTCTGTTTACAAGAACCTCGTTTACGGTACAAGTTCAATAGCGCAGAAAGTGAAAAATGGATAAAGAAGTTGTGGTACTTACGTACAATGCAATATCACTCAGCAATGAAATCTATGTCATCAGGCCCGTAGCAGCATAATGAGTGGATTCAGGTATGATGATTCTAACTGAAATAAGTCACACAGAAAAAGAAACATCATAAGATATCACTAATACACGGAATGTAAACTTGGCTACACAGGAACTGGATTACAAAACAGAACAGGGTCTCAAATTTAGAAAACCAACTTATGCTTGCTTAAGGGGAAAGGTGAGTTGGGGTGCTGCATAAAACCAGAGATTGAAATGAACACAGATAAAGTTCCTTAAGCCAAATATGGAATAGACAAGAACTACTCCTTGCTCAACGAAATGGACTCAACACCCCATATTAAACGCCTAAGAATGTACCTGACTAGTAAGTATCTTAAAACCTATGAATTGCTATGTCTCTGAAAGAAAATCAAGCGTGTGTACAGGGGCATAAACGCAGCAGTGATAGGATTGGAGAGGTTCGGTGAGCAAATGAAGACCCTTTGAAGTCATATTGCATGGTACCCATTCCACGGGTCTCAACTCTCCAGGTTTAAGGGATTCTTCCTTCAGGTAAAACATGCACGTGGAACCCAGAGTATGATCACCCGTGTGATCGGGAGACATGTTCCAATATGTCTCAGTTCTCGTCCCCGGGTACTCGGGTGCAACATTCCAGACGCTTTACTAACACTCTCCCGACTTGGAGAGTCAGTGCCTTTAACCTCCTGTTTGGCCCAGTTTGCAATTTCTGCGGAAGATGAACAGGAATAGGGAGAACCAATGAGAGACTAGCTGGAGGTGTCTGGACGGGCAAATTTAACTCTCATTTCCCACCAGGAAGAGGAATTAACCAAAGGCTCAGAGTGCCGTGCCGGAACCAGATTAGGGCCTGAAGCAATCCTGCGGTGTTGCGGCCAGCTCACAAGAAAGCGAGTTGAAGAAAGGAGCTCAGGGGCACTGTAATTCACAAACCTGCAGAGTTATAAATGACAGCTATCGTCCAAAAATATACTGAAGTAAGGCTGCCAAGAGGACTTGAAAGCGGGGCAGAATTGCAGGAAACCGATTTCAGGAGGTAGACTGGAATTGCATTTAAAGCATAGGAAAAGAGGCAGAACGTCCACAATGATGCACTTGGCCAAAAAGGGCATATGCGTTTTTTCCTGAATATATTCAGGAAAAAACGCATACGCCCTTTTTGGCCAACCAAGCAAGCTTGCAAAGGAAATCTGCACTACAATGAAGTCTCACTTCCCCCCGGTCAAAAGGGCCATCTGAAAAAAGTAAAATCCAGAAAGGCAGGACAGGCCATGGAGAACTGGGAGCCTTGTTATGCTGATGGGCGGGATGTAAATTGCCAACAGCCACTCGGGAGAGGTGTATGGTGTTTCCTGAAACATCTAAAAAACAAAGCAACAGAGCCTAGGGCACTTCCACTTATGGTCCTATAGCTTAGGGAAATTAAAATCAAAAAGACACAGCCACCCCAAAGTTTGGGACGGCTCTGTTTACAAGAACCTCGTTTACGGTACAAGTTCAATAGCGCAGAAAGTGAAAAATGGATAAAGAAGTTGTGGTACTTACGTACAATGCAATATCACTCAGCAATGAAATCTATGTCATCAGGCCCGTAGCAGCATAATGAGTGGATTCAGGTATGATGATTCTAACTGAAATAAGTCACACAGAAAAAGAAACATCATAAGATATCACTAATACACGGAATGTAAACTTGGCTACACAGGAACTGGATTACAAAACAGAACAGGGTCTCAAATTTAGAAAACCAACTTATGCTTGCTTAAGGGGAAAGGTGAGTTGGGGTGCTGCATCAAACCAGAGATTGAAATGAGCACAGATAAAGTTCCTTAAGCCAAATATGGAATAGACAAGAACTACTCCTTGCTCAACGAAATGGACTCAACACCCCATATTAAACGCCTAAGAATGTACCTGACTAGTAAGTATCTTAAAACCTATGGATTGCTATGTCGCTGAAAGAAAATCAAGCGTGTGTACAGGGGCATAAACGCAGCAGTGATAGGATTGGAGACGTTCGGTGAGCAAATGAAGACCCTTTGAAGTCATATTGCATGGTACCCATTCCACGGGTCTCAACTCTCCAGGTTTAAGGGATTCTGCCTTCAGGTAAAACATGCACGTGGAACCCAGAGTATGATCAACCGTGTGATCGGGAGACGTGTTCCAATATGTCTCAGTTCTCGTCCCCTGGTACTCGGGTGCAACATTCCAGACGCTTTACTAACACTCTCCCGACTTGGAGAGTCAGTGCCTTTAACCTCCTGTTTGGCCCAGTTTGCAATTTCTGCGGAAGATGAACAGGAATAGGGAGAACCAATGAGAGACTAGCTGGAGGTGTCTGGACGGGCAAATTTAACTCTCATTTCCCACCAGGAAGAGGAATTAACCAAAGGCTCAGCGTGCCGTGCCGGAACCAGATTAGGGCCTGAAGCAATCCTGCGGTGTTGCGGCCAGCTCACAAGAAAGCGAGTTGAAGAAAGGAGCTCAGGGGCACTGTAATTCACAAACCTGCAGAGTTATAAATGACAGCTATCGTCCAAAAATATACTGAAGTAAGGCTGCCAAGAGGACTTGAAAGCGGGGCAGAATTGCAGGAAACCGATTTCAGGAGGTAGACTGGAATTGCATTTAAAGCATAGGAAAAGAGGCAGAACGTCCACAATGATGCACTTGGCCAAAAAGGGCGTATGCGTTTTTTCCTGAATATATTCAGGAAAAAACGCATACGCCCTTTTTGGCCAACCAAGCAAGCTTGCAAAGGAAATCTGCACTACAATGAAGTCTCACTTCCCCCCGGTCAAAAGGGCCATCTGAAAAAAGTGTAAAATCCAGAAAGGCAGGACAGGCCATGGAGAACTGGGAGCCTTGTTATGCTGATGGGCGGGATGTAAATTGCCAAGAGCCACTCGGGAGAGGTGTATGGTGTTTCCTGAAACATCTAAAAAACAAAGCAACAGAGCCTAGGGCACTTCCACTTATGGTCCTATAGCTTAGGGAAATTAAAATCAAAAAGACACAGCCACCCCAAAGTTTGGGACGGCTCTGTTTACAAGAACCTCGTTTACGGTACAAGTTCAATAGCGCAGAAAGTGAAAAATGGATAAAGAAGTTGTGGTACTTACGTACAATGCAATATCACTCAGCAATGAAATCTATGTCATCAGGCCCGTAGCAGCATAATGAGTGGATTCAGGTATGATGATTCTAACTGAAATAAGTCACACAGAAAAAGAAACATCATAAGATATCACTAATACACGGAATGTAAACTTGGCTACACAGGAACTGGATTACAAAACAGAACAGGGTCTCAAATTTAGAAAACCAACTTATGCTTGCTTAAGGGGAAAGGTGAGTTGGGGTGCTGCATCAAACCAGAGATTGAAATGAGCACAGATAAAGTTCCTTAAGCCAAATATGGAATAGACAAGAACTACTCCTTGCTCAACGAAATGGACTCAACACCCCATATTAAACGCCTAAGAATGTACCTGACTAGTAAGTATCTTAAAACCTATGGATTGCTATGTCGCTGAAAGAAAATCAAGCGTGTGTACAGGGGCATAAACGCAGCAGTGATAGGATTGGAGACGTTCGGTGAGCAAATGAAGACCCTTTGAAGTCATATTGCATGGTACCCATTCCACGGGTCTCAACTCTCCAGGTTTAAGGGATTCTGCCTTCAGGTAAAACATGCACGTGGAACCCAGAGTATGATCAACCGTGTGATCGGGAGACGTGTTCCAATATGTCTCAGTTCTCGTCCCCTGGTACTCGGGTGCAACATTCCAGACGCTTTACTAACACTCTCCCGACTTGGAGAGTCAGTGCCTTTAACCTCCTGTTTGGCCCAGTTTGCAATTTCTGCGGAAGATGAACAGGAATAGGGAGAACCAATGAGAGACTAGCTGGAGGTGTCTGGACGGGCAAATTTAACTCTCATTTCCCACCAGGAAGAGGAATTAACCAAAGGCTCAGCGTGCCGAGCCGGAACCAGATTAGGGCCTGAAGCAATCCTGTGGTGTTGCGGCCAGCTCACAAGAAAGCGAGTTGAAGAAAGGAGCTCAGGGGCACTGTAATTCACAAACCTGCAGAGTTATAAATGACAGCTATCGTCCAAAAATATACTGAAGTAAGGCTGCCAAGAGGACTTGAAAGCGGGGCAGAATTGCAGGAAACCGATTTCAGGAGGTAGACTGGAATTGCATTTAAAGCATAGGAAAAGAGGCAGAACGTCCACAATGATGCACTTGGACAAAAAGGGCGTATGCGTTTTTTCCTGAATATATTCAGGAAAAAACGCATACGCCCTTTTTGGCCAACCAAGCAAGCTTGCAAAGGAAATCTGCACTACAATGAAGTCTCACTTCCCCCCGGTCAAAAGGGCCATCTGAAAAAAGTGTAAAATCCAGAAAGGCAGGACAGGCCATGGAGAACTGGGAGCCTTGTTATGCTGATGGGCGGGATGTAAATTGCCAAGAGCCACTCGGGAGAGGTGTATGGTGTTTCCTGAAACATCTAAAAAACAAAGCAACAGAGCCTAGGGCACTTCCACTTATGGTCCTATAGCTTAGGGAAATTAAAATCAAAAAGACACAGCCACCCCAAAGTTTGGGACGGCTCTGTTTACAAGAACCTCGTTTACGGTACAAGTTCAATAGCGCAGAAAGTGAAAAATGGATAAAGAAGTTGTGGTACTTACGTACAATGCAATATCACTCAGCAATGAAATCTATGTCATCAGGCCCGTAGCAGCATAATGAGTGGATTCAGGTATGATGATTCTAACTGAAATAAGTCACACAGAAAAAGAAACATCATAAGATATCACTAATACACGGAATGTAAACTTGGCTACACAGGAACTGGATTACAAAACAGAACAGGGTCTCAAATTTAGAAAACCAACTTATGCTTGCTTAAGGGGAAAGGTGAGTTGGGGTGCTGCATCAAACCAGAGATTGAAATGAGCACAGATAAAGTTCCTTAAGCCAAATATGGAATAGACAAGAACTACTCCTTGCTCAACGAAATGGACTCAACACCCCATATTAAACGCCTAAGAATGTACCTGACTAGTAAGTATCTTAAAACCTATGGATTGCTATGTCGCTGAAAGAAAATCAAGCGTGTGTACAGGGGCATAAACGCAGCAGTGATAGGATTGGAGACGTTCGGTGAGCAAATGAAGACCCTTTGAAGTCATATTGCATGGTACCCATTCCACGGGTCTCAACTCTCCAGGTTTAAGGGATTCTGCCTTCAGGTAAAACATGCACGTGGAACCCAGAGTATGATCAACCGTGTGATCGGGAGACGTGTTCCAATATGTCTCAGTTCTCGTCCCCTGGTACTCGGGTGCAACATTCCAGACGCTTTACTAACACTCTCCCGACTTCGAGAGTCAGTGCCTTTAACCTCCTGTTTGGCCCAGTTTGCAATTTCTGCGGAAGATGAACAGGAATAGGGAGAACCAATGAGAGACTAGCTGGAGGTGTCTGGACGGGCAAATTTAACTCTCATTTCCCACCAGGAAGAGGAATTAACCAAAGGCTCAGCGTGCCGAGCCGGAACCAGATTAGGGCCTGAAGCAATCCTGCGGTGTTGCGGCCAGCTCACAAGAAAGCGAGTTGAAGAAAGGAGCTCAGGGGCACTGTAATTCACAAACCTGCAGAGTTATAAATGACAGCTATCGTCCAAAAATATACTGAAGTAAGGCTGCCAAGAGGACTTGAAAGCGGGGCAGAATTGCAGGAAACCGATTTCAGGAGGTACACTGGAATTGCATTTAAAGCATAGGAAAAGAGGCAGAACGTCCACAATGATGCACTTGGACAAAAAGGGCGTATGCGTTTTTTCCTGAATATATTCAGGAAAAAACGCATACGCCCTTTTTGGCCAACCAAGCAAGCTTGCAAAGGAAATCTGCACTACAATGAAGTCTCACTTCCCCCCGGTCAAAAGGGCCATCTGAAAAAAGTGTAAAATCCAGAAAGGCAGGACAGGCCATGGACAACTGGGAGCCTTGTTATGCTGATGGGCGGGATGTAAATTGCCAACAGCCACTCGGGAGAGGTGTATGGTGTTTCCTGAAACATCTAAAAAACAAAGCAACAGAGCCTAGGGCACTTCCACTTATGGTCCTATAGCTTAGGGAAATTAAAATCAAAAAGACACAGCCACCCCAAAGTTTGGGACGGCTCTGTTTACAAGAACCTCGTTTACGGTACAAGTTCAATAGCGCAGAAAGTGAAAAATGGATAAAGAAGTTGTGGTACTTACGTACAATGCAATATCACTCAGCAATGAAATCTATGTCATCAGGCCCGTAGCAGCATAATGAGTGGATTCAGGTATGATGATTCTAACTGAAATAAGTCACACAGAAAAAGAAACATCATAAGATATCACTAATACACGGAATGTAAACTTGGCTACACAGGAACTGGATTACAAAACAGAACAGGGTCTCAAATTTAGAAAACCAACTTATGCTTGCTTAAGGGGAAAGGTGAGTTGGGGTGCTGCATAAAACCAGAGATTGAAATGAGCACAGATAAAGTTCCTTAAGCCAAATATGGAATAGACAAGAACTACTCCTTGCTCAACGAAATGGACTCAACACCCCATATTAAACGCCTAAGAATGTACCTGACTAGTAAGTATCTTAAAACCTATGGATTGCTATGTCGCTGAAAGAAAATCAAGCGTGTGTACAGGGGCATAAACGCAGCAGTGATAGGATTGGAGACGTTCGGTGAGCAAATGAAGACCCTTTGAAGTCATATTGCATGGTACCCATTCCACGGGTCTCAACTCTCCAGGTTTAAGGGATTCTGCCTTCAGGTAAAACATGCACGTGGAACCCAGAGTATGATCAACCGTGTGATCGGGAGACGTGTTCCAATATGTCTCAGTTCTCATCCCCTGGTACTCGGGTGCAACATTCCAGACGCTTTACTAACACTCTCCCGACGTGGAGAGTCAGTGCCTTTAACCTCCTGTTTGGCCCATTTGCAATTTCTGAGGAAGATGAACAGGAATAGGGAGAACCAATGAGAGACTAGCTGGAGGTGTCTGGACGGGCAAATTTAACTCTCATTTCCCACCAGGAAGAGGAATTAACCAAAGGCTCAGCGTGCCGTGCCGGAACCAGATTAGGGCCTGAAGCAATCCTGCGGTGTTGCGGCCAGCTCACAAGAAAGCGAGTTGAAGAAAGGAGCTCAGGGGCACTGTAATTCACAAACCTGCAGAGTTATAAATGACAGCTATCGTCCAAAAATATACTGAAGTAAGGCTGCCAAGAGGACTTGAAAGCGGGGCAGAATTGCAGGAAACCGATTTCAGGAGGTAGACTGGAATTGCATTTAAAGCATAGGAAAAGAGGCAGAACGTCCACAATGATGCACTTGGACAAAAAGGGCGTATGCGTTTTTTCCTGAATATATTCAGGAAAAAACGCATACGCCCTTTTTGGCCAACCAAGCAAGCTTGCAAAGGAAATCTGCACTACAATGAAGTCTCACTTCCCCCCGGTCAAAAGGGCCATCTGAAAAAAGTGTAAAATCCAGAAAGGCAGGACAGGCCATGGAGAACTGGGAGCCTTGTTATGCTGATGGGCGGGATGTAAATTGCCAACAGCCACTCGGGAGAGGTGTATGGTGTTTCCTGAAACATCTAAAAAACAAAGCAACAGAGCCTAGGGCACTTCCACTTATGGTCCTATAGCTTAGGGAAATTAAAATCAAAAAGACACAGCCACCCCAAAGTTTGGGACGGCTCTGTTTACAAGAACCTCGTTTACGGTACAAGTTCAATAGCGCAGAAAGTGAAAAATGGATAAAGAAGTTGTGGTACTTACGTACAATGCAATATCACTCAGCAATGAAATCTATGTCATCAGGCCCGTAGCAGCATAATGAGTGGATTCAGGTATGATGATTCTAACTGAAATAAGTCACACAGAAAAAGAAACATCATAAGATATCACTAATACACGGAATGTAAACTTGGCTACACAGGAACTGGATTACAAAACAGAACAGGGTCTCAAATTTAGAAAACCAACTTATGCTTGCTTAAGGGGAAAGGTGAGTTGGGGTGCTGCATCAAACCAGAGATTGAAATGAGCACAGATAAAGTTCCTTAAGCCAAATATGGAATAGACAAGAACTACTCCTTGCTCAACGAAATGGACTCAACACCCCATATTAAACGCCTAAGAATGTACCTGACTAGTAAGTATCTTAAAACCTATGGATTGCTATGTCGCTGAAAGAAAATCAAGCGTGTGTACAGGGGCATAAACGCAGCAGTGATAGGATTGGAGACGTTCGGTGAGCAAATGAAGACCCTTTGAAGTCATATTGCATGGTACCCATTCCACGGGTCTCAACTCTCCAGGTTTAAGGGATTCTGCCTTCAGGTAAAACATGCACGTGGAACCCAGAGTATGATCAACCGTGTGATCGGGAGACGTGTTCCAATATGTCTCAGTTCTCGTCCCCTGGTACTCGGGTGCAACATTCCAGACGCTTTACTAACACTCTCCCGACTTGGAGAGTCAGTGCCTTTAACCTCCTGTTTGGCCCAGTTTGCAATTTCTGCGGAAGATGAACAGGAATAGGGAGAACCAATGAGAGACTAGCTGGAGGTGTCTGGACGGGCAAATTTAACTCTCATTTCCCACCAGGAAGAGGAATTAACCAAAGGCTCAGCGTGCCGTGCCGGAACCAGATTAGGGCCTGAAGCAATCCTGCGGTGTTGCGGCCAGCTCACAAGAAAGCGAGTTGAAGAAAGGAGCTCAGGGGCACTGTAATTCACAAACCTGCAGAGTTATAAATGACAGCTATCGTCCAAAAATATACTGAAGTAAGGCTGCCAAGAGGACTTGAAAGCGGGGCAGAATTGCAGGAAACCGATTTCAGGAGGTAGACTGGAATTGCATTTAAAGCATAGGAAAAGAGGCAGAACGTCCACAATGATGCACTTGGCCAAAAAGGGCGTATGCGTTTTTTCCTGAATATATTCAGGAAAAAACGCATACGCCCTTTTTGGCCAACCAAGCAAGCTTGCAAAGGAAATCTGCACTACAATGAAGTCTCACTTCCCCCCGGTCAAAAGGGCCATCTGAAAAAAGTGTAAAATCCAGAAAGGCAGGACAGGCCATGGAGAACTGGGAGCCTTGTTATGCTGATGGGCGGGATGTAAATTGCCAACAGCCACTCGGGAGAGGTGTATGGTGTTTCCTGAAACATCTAAAAAACAAAGCAACAGAGCCTAGGGCACTTCCACTTATGGTCCTATAGCTTAGGGAAATTAAAATCAAAAAGACACAGCCACCCCAAAGTTTGGGACGGCTCTGTTTACAAGAACCTCGTTTACGGTACAAGTTCAATAGCGCAGAAAGTGAAAAATGGATAAAGAAGTTGTGGTACTTACGTACAATGCAATATCACTCAGCAATGAAATCTATGTCATCAGGCCCGTAGCAGCATAATGAGTGGATTCAGGTATGATGATTCTAACTGAAATAAGTCACACAGAAAAAGAAACATCATAAGATATCACTAATACACGGAATGTAAACTTGGCTACACAGGAACTGGATTACAAAACAGAACAGGGTCTCAAATTTAGAAAACCAACTTATGCTTGCTTAAGGGGAAAGGTGAGTTGGGGTGCTGCATCAAACCAGAGATTGAAATGAGCACAGATAAAGTTCCTTAAGCCAAATATGGAATAGACAAGAACTACTCCTTGCTCAACGAAATGGACTCAACACCCCATATTAAACGCCTAAGAATGTACCTGACTAGTAAGTATCTTAAAACCTATGGATTGCTATGTCGCTGAAAGAAAATCAAGCGTGTGTACAGGGGCATAAACGCAGCAGTGATAGGATTGGAGACGTTCGGTGAGCAAATGAAGACCCTTTGAAGTCATATTGCATGGTACCCATTCCACGGGTCTCAACTCTCCAGGGTTAAGGGATTCTGCCTTCAGGTAAAACATGCACGTGGAACCCAGAGTATGATCAACCGTGTGATCGGGAGACGTGTTCCAATATGTCTCAGTTCTCGTCCCCTGGTACTCGGGTGCAACATTCCAGACGCTTTACTAACACTCTCCCGACTTGGAGAGTCAGTGCCTTTAACCTCCTGTTTGGCCCAGTTTGCAATTTCTGCGGAAGATGAACAGGAATAGGGAGAACCAATGAGAGACTAGCTGGAGGTGTCTGGACGGGCAAATTTAACTCTCATTTCCCACCAGGAAGAGGAATTAACCAAAGGCTCAGCGTGCCGAGCCGGAACCAGATTAGGGCCTGAAGCAATCCTGCGGTGTTGCGGCCAGCTCACAAGAAAGCGAGTTGAAGAAAGGAGCTCAGGGGCACTGTAATTCACAAACCTGCAGAGTTATAAATGACAGCTATCGTCCAAAAATATACTGAAGTAAGGCTGCCAAGAGGACTTGAAAGCGGGGCAGAATTGCAGGAAACCGATTTCAGGAAGTAGACTGGAATTGCATTTAAAGCATAGGAAAAGAGGCAGAACGTCCACAATGATGCACTTGGACAAAAAGGGCGTATGCGTTTTTTCCTGAATATATTCAGGAAAAAACGCATACGCCCTTTTTGGCCAACCAAGCAAGATTGCAAAGGAAATCTGCACTACAATGAAGTCTCACTTCCCCCCGGTCAAAAGGGCCATCTGAAAAAAGTGTAAAATCCAGAAAGGCAGGACAGGCCATGGAGAACTGGGAGCCTTGTTATGCTGATGGGCGGGATGTAAATTGCCAACAGCCACTCGGGAGAGGTGTATGGTGTTTCCTGAAACATCTAAAAAACAAAGCAACAGAGCCTAGGGCACTTCCACTTATGGTCCTATAGCTTAGGGAAATTAAAATCAAAAAGACACAGCCACCCCAAAGTTTGGGACGGCTCTGTTTACAAGAACCTCGTTTACGGTACAAGTTCAATAGCGCAGAAAGTGAAAAATGGATAAAGAAGTTGTGGTACTTACGTACAATGCAATATCACTCAGCAATGAAATCTATGTCATCAGGCCCGTAGCAGCATAATGAGTGGATTCAGGTATGATGATTCTAACTGAAATAAGTCACACAGAAAAAGAAACATCATAAGATATCACTAATACACGGAATGTAAACTTGGCTACACAGGAACTGGATTACAAAACAGAACAGGGTCTCAAATTTAGAAAACCAACTTATGCTTGCTTAAGGGGAAAGGTGAGTTGGGGTGCTGCATCAAACCAGAGATTGAAATGAGCACAGATAAAGTTCCTTAAGCCAAATATGGAATAGACAAGAACTACTCCTTGCTCAACGAAATGGACTCAACACCCCATATTAAACGCCTAAGAATGTACCTGACTAGTAAGTATCTTAAAACCTATGGATTGCTATGTGTCTGAAAGAAAATCAAGCGTGTGTACAGGGGCATAAACGCAGCAGTGATAGGATTGGAGACGTTCGGTGAGCAAATGAAGACCCTTTGAAGTCATATTGCATGGTACCCATTCCACGGGTCTCAACTCTCCAGGTTTAAGGGATTCTGCCTTCAGGTAAAACATGCACGTGGAACACAGAGTATGATCAACCGTGTGATCGGGAGACGTGTTCCAATATGTCTCAGTTCTCGTCCCCTGGTACTCGGGTGCAACATTCCAGACGCTTTACTAACACTCTCCCGACTTGGAGAGTCAGTGCCTTTAACCTCCTGTTTGGCCCAGTTTGCAATTTCTGCGGAAGATGAACAGGAATAGGGAGAACCAATGAGAGACTAGCTGGAGGTGTCTGGACGGGCAAATTTAACTCTCATTTCCCACCAGGAAGAGGAATTAACCAAAGGCTCAGCGTGCCGCGCCGGAACCAGATTAGGGCCTGAAGCAATCCTGCGGTGTTGCGGCCAGCTCACAAGAAAGCGAGTTGAAGAAAGGAGCTCAGGGTCACTGTAATTCACAAACCTGCAGAGTTATAAATGACAGCTATCGTCCAAAAATATACTGAAGTAAGGCTGCCAAGAGGACTTGAAAGCGGGGCAGAATTGCAGGAAACCGATTTCAGGAGGTAGACTGGAATTGCATTTAAAGCATAGGAAAAGAGGCAGAACGTCCACAATGATGCACTTGGACAAAAAGGGCGTATGCGTTTTTTCCTGAATATATTCAGGAAAAAACGCATACGCCCTTTTTGGCCAACCAAGCAAGCTTGCAAAGGAAATCTGCACTACAATGAAGTCTCACTTCCCCCCGGTCAAAAGGGCCATCTGAAAAAAGTGTAAAATCCAGAAAGGCAGGACAGGCCATGGAGAACTGGGAGCCTTGTTATGCTGATGGGCGGGATGTAAATTGCCAAGAGCCACTCGGGAGAGGTGTATGGTGTTTCCTGAAACATCTAAAAAACAAAGCAACAGAGCCTAGGGCACTTCCACTTATGGTCCTATAGCTTAGGGAAATTAAAATCAAAAAGACACAGCCACCCCAAAGTTTGGGACGGCTCTGTTTACAAGAACCTCGTTTACGGTACAAGTTCAATAGCGCAGAAAGTGAAAAATGGATAAAGAAGTTGTGGTACTTACGTACAATGCAATATCACTCAGCAATGAAATCTATGTCATCAGGCCCGTAGCAGCATAATGAGTGGATTCAGGTATGATGATTCTAACTGAAATAAGTCACACAGAAAAAGAAACATCATAAGATATCACTAATACACGGAATGTAAACTTGGCTACACAGGAACTGGATTACAAAACAGAACAGGGTCTCAAATTTAGAAAACCAACTTATGCTTGCTTAAGGGGAAAGGTGAGTTGGGGTGCTGCATCAAACCAGAGATTGAAATGAGCACAGATAAAGTTCCTTAAGCCAAATATGGAATAGACAAGAACTACTCCTTGCTCAACGAAATGGACTCAACACCCCATATTAAACGCCTAAGAATGTACCTGACTAGTAAGTATCTTAAAACCTATGGATTGCTATGTCGCTGAAAGAAAATCAAGCGTGTGTACAGGGGCATAAACGCAGCAGTGATAGGATTGGAGACGTTCGGTGAGCAAATGAAGACCCTTTGAAGTCATATTGCATGGTACCCATTCCACGGGTCTCAACTCTCCAGGTTTAAGGGATTCTGCCTTCAGGTAAAACATGCACGTGGAACCCAGAGTATGATCAACCGTGTGATCGGGAGACGTGTTCCAATATGTCTCAGTTCTCGTCCCCTGGTACTCGGGTGCAACATTCCAGACGCTTTACTAACACTCTCCCGACTTGGAGAGTCAGTGCCTTTAACCTCCTGTTTGGCCCAGTTTGCAATTTCTGCGGAAGATGAACAGGAATAGGGAGAACCAATGAGAGACTAGCTGGAGGTGTCTGGACGGGCAAATTTAACTCTCATTTCCCACCAGGAAGAGGAATTAACCAAAGGCTCAGCGTGCCGAGCCGGAACCAGATTAGGGCCTGAAGCAATCCTGCGGTGTTGCGGCCAGCTCACAAGAAAGCGAGTTGAAGAAAGGAGCTCAGGGGCACTGTAATTCACAAACCTGCAGAGTTATAAATGACAGCTATCGTCCAAAAATATACTGAAGTAAGGCTGCCAAGAGGACTTGAAAGCGGGGCAGAATTGCAGGAAACCGATTTCAGGAGGTACACTGGAATTGCATTTAAAGCATAGGAAAAGAGGCAGAACGTCCACAATGATGCACTTGGACAAAAAGGGCGTATGCGTTTTTTCCTGAATATATTCAGGAAAAAACGCATACGCCCTTTTTGGCCAACCAAGCAAGCTTGCAAAGGAAATCTGCACTACAATGAAGTCTCACTTCCCCCCGGTCAAAAGGGCCATCTGAAAAAAGTGTAAAATCCAGAAAGGCAGGACAGGCCATGGAGAACTGGGAGCCTTGTTATGCTGATGGGCGGGATGTAAATTGCCAACAGCCACTCGGGAGAGGTGTATGGTGTTTCCTGAAACATCTAAAAAACAAAGCAACAGAGCCTAGGGCACTTCCACTTATGGTCCTATAGCTTAGGGAAATTAAAATCAAAAAGACACAGCCACCCCAAAGTTTGGGACGGCTCTGTTTACAAGAACCTCGTTTACGGTACAAGTTCAATAGCGCAGAAAGTGAAAAATGGATAAAGAAGTTGTGGTACTTACGTACAATGCAATATCACTCAGCAATGAAATCTATGTCATCAGGCCCGTAGCAGCATAATGAGTGGATTCAGGTATGATGATTCTAACTGAAATAAGTCACACAGAAAAAGAAACATCATAAGATATCACTAATACACGGAATGTAAACTTGGCTACACAGGAACTGGATTACAAAACAGAACAGGGTCTCAAATTTAGAAAACCAACTTATGCTTGCTTAAGGGGAAAGGTGAGTTGGGGTGCTGCATCAAACCAGAGATTGAAATGAGCACAGATAAAGTTCCTTAAGCCAAATATGGAATAGACAAGAACTACTCCTTGCTCAACGAAATGGACTCAACACCCCATATTAAACGCCTAAGAATGTACCTGACTAGTAAGTATCTTAAAACCTATGGATTGCTATGTCGCTGAAAGAAAATCAAGCGTGTGTACAGGGGCATAAACGCAGCAGTGATAGGATTGGAGACGTTCGGTGAGCAAATGAAGACCCTTTGAAGTCATATTGCATGGTACCCATTCCACGGGTCTCAACTCTCCAGGTTTAAGGGATTCTGCCTTCAGGTAAAACATGCACGTGGAACCCAGAGTATGATCAACCGTGTGATCGGGAGACGTGTTCCAATATGTCTCAGTTCTCGTCCCCTGGTACTCGGGTGCAACATTCCAGACGCTTTACTAACACTCTCCCGACTTGGAGAGTCAGTGCCTTTAACCTCCTGTTTGGCCCAGTTTGCAATTTCTGCGGAAGATGAACAGGAATAGGGAGAACCAATGAGAGACTAGCTGGAGGTGTCTGGACGGGCAAATTTAACTCTCATTTCCCACCAGGAAGAGGAATTAACCAAAGGCTCAGCGTGCCGAGCCGGAACCAGATTAGGGCCTGAAGCAATCCTGCGGTGTTGCGGCCAGCTCACAAGAAAGCGAGTTGAAGAAAGGAGCTCAGGGGCACTGTAATTCACAAACCTGCAGAGTTATAAATGACAGCTATCGTCCAAAAATATACTGAAGTAAGGCTGCCAAGAGGACTTGAAAGCGGGGCAGAATTGCAGGAAACCGATTTCAGGAGGTAGACTGGAATTGCATTTAAAGCATAGGAAAAGAGGCAGAACGTCCACAATGATGCACTTGGACAAAAAGGGCGTATGCGTATTTTCGTGCAGGAAAAAACGCATACGCCCTTTTTGGCCAACCAAGCAAGCTTGCAAAGGAAATCTGCACTACAATGAAGTCTCACTTCCCTCTGGTCAAAAGGGCCATCTGAAAAAAGTGTAAAATCCAGAAAGGCAGGACAGGCCATGGAGAACTGGGAGCCTTGTTATGCTGATGGGCGGGATGTAAATTGCCAACAGCCACTCGGGAGAGGTGTATGGTGTTTCCTGAAACATCTAAAAAACAAAGCAACAGAGCCTAGGGCACTTCCACTTATGGTCCTATAGCTTAGGGAAATTAAAATCAAAAAGACACAGCCACCCCAAAGTTTGGGACGGCTCTGTTTACAAGAACCTCGTTTACGGTACAAGTTCAATAGCGCAGAAAGTGAAAAATGGATAAAGAAGTTGTGGTACTTACGTACAATGCAATATCACTCAGCAATGAAATCTATGTCATCAGGCCCGTAGCAGCATAATGAGTGGATTCAGGTATGATGATTCTAACTGAAATAAGTCACACAGAAAAAGAAACATCATAAGATATCACTAATACACGGAATGTAAACTTGGCTACACAGGAACTGGATTACAAAACAGAACAGGGTCTCAAATTTAGAAAACCAACTTATGCTTGCTTAAGGGGAAAGGTGAGTTGGGGTGCTGCATCAAACCAGAGATTGAAATGAGCACAGATAAAGTTCCTTAAGCCAAATATGGAATAGACAAGAACTACTCCTTGCTCAACGAAATGGACTCAACACCCCATATTAAACGCCTAAGAATGTACCTGACTAGTAAGTATCTTAAAACCTATGGATTGCTATGTCGCTGAAAGAAAATCAAGCGTGTGTACAGGGGCATAAACGCAGCAGTGATAGGATTGGAGACGTTCGGTGAGCAAATGAAGACCCTTTGAAGTCATATTGCATGGTACCCATTCCACGGGTCTCAACTCTCCAGGTTTAAGGGATTCTGCCTTCAGGTAAAACATGCACGTGGAACCCAGAGTATGATCAACTGTGTGATCGGGAGACGTGTTCCAATATGTCTCAGTTCTCGTCCCCTGGTACTCGGGTGCAACATTCCAGACGCTTTACTAACACTCTCCCGACTTGGAGAGTCAGTGCCTTTAACCTCCTGTTTGGCCCAGTTTGCAATTTCTGCGGAAGATGAACAGGAATAGGGAGAACCAATGAGAGACTAGCTGGAGGTGTCTGGACGGGCAAATTTAACTCTCATTTCCCACCAGGAAGAGGAATTAACCAAAGGCTCAGCGTGCCGAGCCGGAACCAGATTAGGGCCTGAAGCAATCCTGCGGTGTTGCGGCCAGCTCACAAGAAAGCGAGTTGAAGAAAGGAGCTCAGGGGCACTGTAATTCACAAACCTGCAGAGTTATAAATGACAGCTATCGTCCAAAAATATACTGAAGTAAGGCTGCCAAGAGGACTTGAAAGCGGGGCAGAATTGCAGGAAACCGATTTCAGGAGGTAGACTGGAATTGCATTTAAAGCATAGGAAAAGAGGCAGAACGTCCACAATGATGCACTTGGCCAAAAAGGGCGTATGCGTTTTTTCCTGAATATATTCAGGAAAAAACGCATACGCCCTTTTTGGCCAACCAAGCAAGCTTGCAAAGGAAATCTGCACTACAATGAAGTCTCACTTCCCCCCAGTCAAAAGGGCCATCTGAAAAAAGTAAAATCCAGAAAGGCAGGACAGGCCATGGAGAACTGGGAGCCTTGTTATGCTGATGGGCAGGATGTAAATTGCCAACAGCCACTCGGGAGAGGTGTATGGTGTTTCCTGAAACATCTAAAAAACAAAGCAACAGAGCCTAGGGCACTTCCACTTATGGTCCTATAGCTTAGGGAAATTAAAATCAAAAAGACACAGCCACCCCAAAGTTTGGGACGGCTCTGTTTACAAGAACCTCGTTTACGGTACAAGTTCAATAGCGCAGAAAGTGAAAAATGGATAAAGAAGTTGTGGTACTTACGTACAATGCAATATCACTCAGCAATGAAATCTATGTCATCAGGCCTGTAGCAGCATAATGAGTGGATTCAGGTATGATGATTCTAACTGAAATAAGTCACACAGAAAAAGAAACATCATAAGATATCACTAATACACGGGATGTAAACTTGGCTACACAGGAACTGGATTACAAAACAGAACAGGGTCTCAAATTTAGAAAACCAACTTATGCTTGCTTAAGGGGAAAGGTGAGTTGGGGTGCTGCATAAAACCAGAGATTGAAATGAGCACAGATAAAGTTCCTTAAGCCAAATATAGAATAGACAAGAACTACTCCTTGCTCAACGAAATGGACTCAACACCCCATATTAAACGCCTAAGAATGTACCTGACTAGTAAGTATCTTAAAACCTATGGATTGCTATGTCTCTGAAAGAAAATCAAGCGTGTGTACAGGGGCACAAACGCAGCAGTGATAGGATTGGAGAGGTTCGGTGAGCAAATGAAGACCCTTTGAAGTCATATTGCATGGTACCCATTCCACGGGTCTCAACTCTCCAGGTTTAAGGGATTCTTCCTTCAGCTAAAACATGCACATGGAATCCAGAGTATGATCAACCGTGTGATCGGGAGACGTGTTCCAATGTCTCAGTTCTCGTCCCCTGGTACTCGGGTGCAACATTCCAGACGCTTTACTAACACTCTCCCGACTTGGAGAGTCAGTGCCTTTAACCTCCTGTTTGGCCCAGTTTGCAATTTCTGCGGAAGATGAACAGGAATAGGGAGAACCAATGAGAGACTAGCTGGAGGTGTCTGGACGGGCAAATTTAACTCTCATTTCCCACCAGGAAGAGGAATTAACCAAAGGCTCAGCGTGCCGTGCCGGAACCAGATTAGGGCCTGAAGCAATCCTGCGGTGTTGCGGCCAGCTCACAAGAAAGCGAGTTGAAGAAAGGAGCTCAGGGGCACTGTAATTCACAAACCTGCAGAGTTATAAATGACAGCTATCGTCCAAAAATATACTGAAGTAAGGCTGCCAAGAGGACTTGAAAGCGGGGCAGAATTGCAGGAAACCGATTTCAGGAGGTAGACTGGAATTGCATTTAAAGCATAGGAAAAGAGGCAGAACGTCCACAATGATGCACTTGGCCAAAAAGGGCGTATGCGTATTTTCGTGCAGGAAAAAACGCATACGCCCTTTTTGGCCAACCAAGCAAGCTTGCAAAGGAAATCTGCACTACAATGAAGTCTCACTTCCCTCTGGTCAAAAGGGCCATCTGAAAAAAGTGTAAAATCCAGAAAGGCAGGACAGGCCATGGACAACTGGGAGCCTTGTTATGCTGATGGGCGGGATGTAAATTGCCAACAGCCATTCGGGAGAGGTGTATGGTGTTTCCTGAAACATCTAAAAAACAAAGCAACAGAGCCTAGGGCACTTCCACTTATGGTCCTATAGCTTAGGGAAATTAAAATCAAAAAGACACAGCCACCCCAAAGTTTGGGACAGCTCTGTTTACAAGAACCTCGTTTACGGTACAAGTTCAATATCGCAGAAAGTGAAAAATGGATAAAGAAGTTGTGGTACTTACGTACAATGCAATATCACTCAGCAATGAAATCTATGTCATCAGGCCCGTAGCAGCATAATGAGTGGATTCAGGTATGATGATTCTAACTGAAATAAGTCACACAGAAAAAGAAACATCATAAGATATCACTAATACACGGGATGTAAACTTGGCTACACAGGAACTGGATTACAAAACAGAACAGGGTCTCAAATTTAGAAAACCAACTTATGCTTGCTTAAGGGGAAAGGTGAGTTGGGGTGCTGCATCAAACCAGAGATTGAAATGAGCACAGATAAAGTTCCTTAAGCCAAATATGGAATAGACAAGAACTACTCCTTGCTCAACGAAATGGACTCAACACCCCATATTAAACGCCTAAGAATGTACCTGACTAGTAAGTATCTTAAAACCTATGGATTGCTATGTCTCTGAAAGAAAATCAAGCGTGTGTACAGGGGCATAAACGCAGCAGTGATAGGATTGGAGAGGTTCGGTGAGCAAATGAAGACCCTTTGAAGTCATATTGCATGGTACCCATTCCACGGGTCTCAACTCTCCAGGTTTAAGGGATTCTTCCTTCAGCTAAAACATGCACGTGGAACCCAGAGTATGATCAACCGTGTGATCGGGAGACGTGTTCCAATATGTCTCAGTTCTCGTCCCCTGGTACTCGGGTGCAACATTCCAGACGCTTTACTAACACTCTCCCGACTTGGAGAGTCAGTGCCTTTAACCTCCTGTTTGGCCCAGTTTGCAATTTCTGCGGAAGATGAACAGGAATAGGGAGAACCAATGAGAGACTAGCTGGAGGTGTCTGGACGGGCAAATTTAACTCTCATTTCCCACCAGGAAGAGGAATTAACCAAAGGCTCAGCGTGCCGAGCCGGAACCAGATTAGGGCCTGAAGCAATCCTGCGGTGTTGCGGCCAGCTCACAAGAAAGCGAATTGAAGAAAGGAGCTCAGGGGCACTGTAATTCACAAACCTGCAGAGTTATAAATGACAGCTATCGTCCAAAAATATACTGAAGTAAGGCTGCCAAGAGGACTTGAAAGCGGGGCAGAATTGCAGGAAACCGATTTCAGGAGGTAGACTGGAATTGCATTTAAAGCATAGGAAAAGAGGCAGAACGTCCACAATGATGCACTTGGCCAAAAAGGGCGTATGCGTTTTTTCCTGAATATATTCAGGAAAAAACGCATACGCCCTTTTTGGCCAACCAAGCAAGCTTGCAAAGGAAATCTGCACTACAATGAAGTCTCACTTCCCCCCGGTCAAAAGGGCCATCTGAAAAAAGTGTAAAATCCAGAAAGGCAGGACAGGCCATGGAGAACTGGGAGCCTTGTTATGCTGATGGGCGGGATGTAAATTGCCAACAGCCACTCGGGAGAGGTGTATGGTGTTTCCTGAAACATCTAAAAAACAAAGCAACAGAGCCTAGGGCACTTCCACTTATGGTCCTATAGCTTAGGGAAATTAAAATCAAAAAGACACAGCCACCCCAAAGTTTGGGACGGCTCTGTTTACAAGAACCTCGTTTACGGTACAAGTTCAATAGCGCAGAAAGTGAAAAATGGATAAAGAAGTTGTGGTACTTACGTACAATGCAATATCACTCAGCAATGAAATCTATGTCATCAGGCCCGTAGCAGCATAATGAGTGGATTCAGGTATGATGATTCTAACTGAAATAAGTCACACAGAAAAAGAAACATCATAAGATATCACTAATACACGGAATGTAAACTTGGCTACACAGGAACTGGATTACAAAACAGAACAGGGTCTCAAATTTAGAAAACCAACTTATGCTTGCTTAAGGGGAAAGGTGAGTTGGGGTGCTGCATCAAACCAGAGATTGAAATGAGCACAGATAAAGTTCCTTAAGCCAAATATGGAATAGACAAGAACTACTCCTTGCTCAACGAAATGGACTCAACACCCCATATTAAACGCCTAAGAATGTACCTGACTAGTAAGTATCTTAAAACCTATGGATTGCTATGTCGCTGAAAGAAAATCAAGCGTGTGTACAGGGGCATAAACGCAGCAGTGATAGGATTGGAGACGTTCGGTGAGCAAATGAAGACCCTTTGAAGTCATATTGCATGGTACCCATTCCACGGGTCTCAACTCTCCAGGTTTAAGGGATTCTGCCTTCAGGTAAAACATGCACGTGGAACCCAGAGTATGATCAACTGTGTGATCGGGAGACGTGTTCCAATATGTCTCAGTTCTCGTCCCCTGGTACTCGGGTGCAACATTCCAGACGCTTTACTAACACTCTCCCGACTTGGAGAGTCAGTGCCTTTAACCTCCTGTTTGGCCCAGTTTGCAATTTCTGCGGAAGATGAACAGGAATAGGGAGAACCAATGAGAGACTAGCTGGAGGTGTCTGGACGGGCAAATTTAACTCTCATTTCCCACCAGGAAGAGGAATTAACCAAAGGATCAGCGTGCCGAGCCGGAACCAGATTAGGGCCTGAAGCAATCCTGCGGTGTTGCGGCCAGCTCACAAGAAAGCGAGTTGAAGAAAGGAGCTCAGGGGCACTGTAATTCACAAACCTGCAGAGTTATAAATGACAGCTATCGTCCAAAAATATACTGAAGTAAGGCTGCCAAGAGGACTTGAAAGCGGGGCAGAATTGCAGGAAACCGATTTCAGGAGGTAGACTGGAATTGCATTTAAAGCATAGGAAAAGAGGCAGAACGTCCACAATGATGCACTTGGACAAAAAGGGCGTATGCGTTTTTTCCTGAATATATTCAGGAAAAAACGCATACGCCCTTTTTGGCCAACCAAGCAAGCTTGCAAAGGAAATCTGCACTACAATGAAGTCTCACTTCCCCCCAGTCAAAAGGGCCATCTGAAAAAAGTAAAATCCAGAAAGGCAGGACAGGCCATGGAGAACTGGGAGCCTTGTTATGCTGATGGGCAGGATGTAAATTGCCAACAGCCACTCGGGAGAGGTGTATGGTGTTTCCTGAAACATCTAAAAAACAAAGCAACAGAGCCTAGGGCACTTCCACTTATGGTCCTATAGCTTAGGGAAATTAAAATCAAAAAGACACAGCCACCCCAAAGTTTGGGACGGCTCTGTTTACAAGAACCTCGTTTACGGTACAAGTTCAATAGCGCAGAAAGTGAAAAATGGATAAAGAAGTTGTGGTACTTACGTACAATGCAATATCACTCAGCAATGAAATCTATGTCATCAGGCCTGTAGCAGCATAATGAGTGGATTCAGGTATGATGATTCTAACTGAAATAAGTCACACAGAAAAAGAAACATCATAAGATATCACTAATACACGGGATGTAAACTTGGCTACACAGGAACTGGATTACAAAACAGAACAGGGTCTCAAATTTAGAAAACCAACTTATGCTTGCTTAAGGGGAAAGGTGAGTTGGGGTGCTGCATAAAACCAGAGATTGAAATGAGCACAGATAAAGTTCCTTAAGCCAAATATAGAATAGACAAGAACTACTCCTTGCTCAACGAAATGGACTCAACACCCCATATTAAACGCCTAAGAATGTACCTGACTAGTAAGTATCTTAAAACCTATGGATTGCTATGTCTCTGAAAGAAAATCAAGCGTGTGTACAGGGGCACAAACGCAGCAGTGATAGGATTGGAGAGGTTCGGTGAGCAAATGAAGACCCTTTGAAGTCATATTGCATGGTACCCATTCCACGGGTCTCAACTCTCCAGGTTTAAGGGATTCTTCCTTCAGCTAAAACATGCACATGGAATCCAGAGTATGATCAACCGTGTGATCGGGAGACGTGTTCCAATGTCTCAGTTCTCGTCCCCTGGTACTCGGGTGCAACATTCCAGACGCTTTACTAACACTCTCCCGACTTGGAGAGTCAGTGCCTTTAACCTCCTGTTTGGCCCAGTTTGCAATTTCTGCGGAAGATGAACAGGAATAGGGAGAACCAATGAGAGACTAGCTGGAGGTGTCTGGACGGGCAAATTTAACTCTCATTTCCCACCAGGAAGAGGAATTAACCAAAGGCTCAGCGTGCCGTGCCGGAACCAGATTAGGGCCTGAAGCAATCCTGCGGTGTTGCGGCCAGCTCACAAGAAAGCGAGTTGAAGAAAGGAGCTCAGGGGCACTGTAATTCACAAACCTGCAGAGTTATAAATGACAGCTATCGTCCAAAAATATACTGAAGTAAGGCTGCCAAGAGGACTTGAAAGCGGGGCAGAATTGCAGGAAACCGATTTCAGGAGGTAGACTGGAATTGCATTTAAAGCATAGGAAAAGAGGCAGAACGTCCACAATGATGCACTTGGCCAAAAAGGGCGTATGCGTATTTTCGTGCAGGAAAAAACGCATACGCCCTTTTTGGCCAACCAAGCAAGCTTGCAAAGGAAATCTGCACTACAATGAAGTCTCACTTCCCTCCGGTCAAAAGGGCCATCTGAAAAATGTGTAAAATCCAGAAAGGCAGGACAGGCCATGGACAACTGGGAGCCTTGTTATGCTGATGGGCGGGATGTAAATTGCCAACAGCCATTCGGGAGAGGTGTATGGTGTTTCCTGAAACATCTAAAAAACAAAGCAACAGAGCCTAGGGCACTTCCACTTATGGTCCTATAGCTTAGGGAAATTAAAATCAAAAAGACACAGCCACCCCACAGTTTGGGACGGCTCTGTTTACAAGAACCTTGTTTACGGTACAAGTTCAATAGCGCAGAAAGTGAAAAATGGATAAAGAAGTTGTGGTACTTACGTACAATGCAATATCACTCAGCAATGAAATCTATGTCATCAGGCCCGTAGCAGCATAATGAGTGGATTCAGGTATGATGATTCTAACTGAAATAAGTCACACAGAAAAAGAAACATCATAAGATATCACTAATACACGGAATGTAAACTTGGCTACACAGGAACTGGATTACAAAACAGAACAGGGTCTCAAATTTAGAAAACCAACTTATGCTTGCTTAAGGGGAAAGGTGAGTTGGGGTGCTGCATCAAACCAGAGATTGAAATGAGCACAGATAAAGTTCCTTAAGCCAAATATGGAATAGACAAGAACTACTCCTTGCTCAACGAAATGGACTCAACACCCCATATTAAACGCCTAAGAATGTACCTGACTAGTAAGTATCTTAAAACCTATGGATTGCTATGTCGCTGAAAGAAAATCAAGCGTGTGTACAGGGGCATAAACGCAGCAGTGATAGGATTGGAGACGTCCGGTGAGCAAATGAAGACCCTTTGAAGTCATATTGCATGGTACCCATTCCACGGGTCTCAACTCTCCAGGTTTAAGGGATTCTGCCTTCAGGTAAAACATGCACGTGGAACCCAGAGTATGATCAACCGTGTGATCGGGAGACGTGTTCCAATATGTCTCAGTTCTCGTCCCCTGGTACTCGGGTGCAACATTCCAGACGCTTTACTAACACTCTCCCGACTTGGAGAGTCAGTGCCTTTAACCTCCTGTTTGGCCCAGTTTGCAATTTCTGCGGAAGATGAACAGGAATAGGGAGAACCAATGAGAGACTAGCTGGAGGTGTCTGGACGGGCAAATTTAACTCTCATTTCCCACCAGGAAGAGGAATTAACCAAAGGCTCAGCGTGCCGAGCCGGAACCAGATTAGGGCCTGAAGCAATCCTGCGGTGTTGCGGCCAGCTCACAAGAAAGCGAGTTGAAGAAAGGAGCTCAGGGGCACTGTAATTCACAAACCTGCAGAGTTATAAATGACAGCTATCGTCCAAAAATATACTGAAGTAAGGCTGCCAAGAGGACTTGAAAGCGGGGCAGAATTGCAGGAAACCGATTTCAGGAGGTAGACTGGAATTGCATTTAAAGCATAGGAAAAGAGGCAGAACGTCCACAATGATGCACTTGGCCAAAAAGGGCGTATGCGTTTTTTCCTGAATATATTCAGGAAAAAACGCATACGCCCTTTTTGGCCAACCAAGCAAGCTTGCAAAGGAAATCTGCACTACAATGAAGTCTCACTTCCCCCCGGTCAAAAGGGCCATCTGAAAAAAGTGTAAAATCCAGAAAGGCAGGACAGGCCATGGAGAACTGGGAGCCTTGTTATGCTGATGGGCGGGATGTAAATTGCCAACAGCCACTCGGGAGAGGTGTATGGTGTTTCCTGAAACATCTAAAAAACAAAGCAACAGAGCCTAGGGCACTTCCACTTATGGTCCTATAGCTTAGGGAAATTAAAATCAAAAAGACACAGCCACCCCAAAGTTTGGGACGGCTCTGTTTACAAGAACCTCGTTTACGGTACAAGTTCAATATCGCAGAAAGTGAAAAATGGATAAAGAAGTTGTGGTACTTACGTACAATGCAATATCACTCAGCAATGAAATCTATGTCATCAGGCCCGTAGCAGCATAATGAGTGGATTCAGGTATGATGATTCTAACTGAAATAAGTCACACAGAAAAAGAAACATCATAAGATATCACTAATACACGGAATGTAAACTTGGCTACACAGGAACTGGATTACAAAACAGAACAGGGTCTCAAATTTAGAAAACCAACTTATGCTTGCTTAAGGGGAAAGGTGAGTTGGGGTGCTGCATCAAACCAGAGATTGAAATGAGCACAGATAAAGTTCCTTAAGCCAAATATGGAATAGACAAGAACTACTCCTTGCTCAACGAAATGGACTCAACACCCCATATTAAACGCCTAAGAATGTACCTGACTACTAAGTATCTTTAAACCTATGGATTGCTATGTCTCTGAAAGAAAATCAAGCGTGTGTACAGGGGCATAAACGCAGCAGTGATAGGATTGGAGAGGTTCGGTGAGCAAATGAAGACCCTTTGAAGTCATATTGCATGGTACCCATTCCACGGGTCTCAACTCTCCAGGGTTAAGGGATTCTGCCTTCAGGTAAAACATGCACGTGGAACCCAGAGTATGATCAACCGTGTGATCGGGAGACGTGTTCCAATATGTCTCAGTTCTCATCCCCTGGTACTCGGGTGCAACATTCCAGACGCTTTACTAACACTCTCCCGACTTGGAGAGTCAGTGCCTTTAACCTCCTGTTTGGCCCAGTTTGCAATTTCTGCGGAAGATGAACAGGAATAGGGAGAACCAATGAGAGACTAGCTGGAGGTGTCTGGACGGGCAAATTTAACTCTCATTTCCCACCAGGAAGAGGAATTAACCAAAGGCTCAGCGTGCCGTGCCGGAACCAGATTAGGGCCTGAAGCAATCCTGCGGTGTTGCGGCCAGCTCACAAGAAAGCGAGTTGAAGAAAGGAGCTCAGGGGCACTGTAATTCACAAACCTGCAGAGTTATAAATGACACCTATCGTCCAAAAATATACTGAAGTAAGGCTGCCAAGAGGACTTGAAAGCGGGGCAGAATTGCAGGAAACCGATTTCAGGAGGTAGACTGGAATTGCATTTAAAGCATAGGAAAAGAGGCAGAACGTCCACAATGATGCACTTGGCCAAAAAGGGCGTATGCGTTTTTTCCTGAATATATTCAGGAAAAAACGCATACGCCCTTTTTGGCCAACCAAGCAAGCTTGCAAAGGAAATCTGCACTACAATGAAGTCTCACTTCCCCCCGGTCAAAAGGGCCATCTGAAAAAAGTGTAAAATCCAGAAAGGCAGGACAGGCCATGGAGAACTGGGAGCCTTGTTATGCTGATGGGCGGGATGTAAATTGCCAACAGCCACTCGGGAGAGGTGTATGGTGTTTCCTGAAACATCTAAAAAACAAAGCAACAGAGCCTAGGGCACTTCCACTTATGGTCCTATAGCTTAGGGAAATTAAAATCAAAAAGACACAGCCACCCCAAAGTTTGGGATGGCTCTGTTTACAAGAACCTCGTTTACGGTACAAGTTCAATAGCGCAGAAAGTGAAAAATGGATAAAGAAGTTGTGGTACTTACGTACAATGCAATATCACTCAGCAATGAAATCTATGTCATCAGGCCCGTAGCAGCATAATGAGTGGATTCAGGTATGATGATTCTAACTGAAATAAGTCACACAGAAAAAGAAACATCATAAGATATCACTAATACACGGAATGTAAACTTGGCTACACAGGAACTGGATTACAAAACAGAACAGGGTCTCAAATTTAGAAAACCAACTTATGCTTGCTTAAGGGGAAAGGTGAGTTGGGGTGCTGCATAAAACCAGAGATTTAAATGAGCACAGATAAAGTTCCTTAAGCCAAATATGGAATAGACAAGAACTACTCCTTGCTCAAAGAAATGGACTCAACACCCCATATTAAACGCCTAAGAATGTACCTGACTAGTAAGTATCTTAAAACCTATGGATTGCTATGTCTCTGAAAGAAAATCAAGCGTGTGTACAGGGGCATAAACGCAGCAGTGATAGGATTGGAGACGTTCGGTGAGCAAATGAAGACCCTTTGAAGTCATATTGCATGGTACCCATTCCACGGGTCTCAACTCTCCAGGTTTAAGGGATTCTGCCTTCAGGTAAAACATGCACGTGGAACCCAGAGTATGATCAACCGTGTGATCGGGAGACGTGTTCCAATATGTCTCAGTTCTCGTCCCCTGGTACTCGGGTGCAACATTCCAGACGCTTTACTAACACTCTCCCGACTTGGAGAGTCAGTGCCTTTAACCTCCTGTTTGGCCCAGTTTGCAATTTCTGCGGAAGATGAACAGGAATAGGGAAAACCAATGAGAGACTAGCTGGAGGTGTCTGGACGGGCAAATTTAACTCTCATTTCCCACCAGGAAGAGGAATTAACCAAAGGCTCAGCGTGCCGAGCCGGAACCAGATTAGGGCCTGAAGCAATCCTGCGGTGTTGCGGCCAGCTCACAAGAAAGCGAGTTGAAGAAAGGAGCTCAGGGGCACTGTAATTCACAAACCTGCAGAGTTATAAATGACAGCTATCGTCCAAAAATATACTGAAGTAAGGCTGCCAAGAGGACTTGAAAGCGGGGCAGAATTGCAGGAAACCGATTTCAGGAGGTAGACTGGAATTGCATTTAAAGCATAGGAAAAGAGGCAGAACGTCCACAATGATGCACTTGGACAAAAAGGGCGTATGCGTTTTTTCCTGAATATATTCAGGAAAAAACGCATACGCCCTTTTTGGCCAACCAAGCAAGCTTGCAAAGGAAATCTGCACTACAATGAAGTCTCACTTCCCTCCGGTCAAAAGGGCCATCTGAAAAAAGTGTAAAATCCAGAAAGGCAGGACAGGCCATGGACAACTGGGAGCCTTGTTATGCTGATGGGCGGGATGTAAATTGCCAACAGCCATTCGGGAGAGGTGTATGGTGTTTCCTGAAACATCTAAAAAACAAAGCAACAGAGCCTAGGGCACTTCCACTTATGGTCCTATAGCTTAGGGAAATTAAAATCAAAAAGACACAGCCACCCCACAGTTTGGGACGGCTCTGTTTACAAGAACCTCGTTTACGGTACAAGTTCAATAGCGCAGAAAGTGAAAAATGGATAAAGAAGTTGTGGTACTTACGTACAATGCAATATCACTCAGCAATGAAATCTATGTCATCAGGCCCGTAGCAGCATAATGAGTGGATTCAGGTATGATGATTCTAACTGAAATAAGTCACACAGAAAAAGAAACATCATAAGATATCACTAATACACGGAATGTAAACTTGGCTACACAGGAACTGGATTACAAAACAGAACAGGGTCTCAAATTTAGAAAACCAACTTATGCTTGCTTAAGGGGAAAGGTGAGTTGGGGTGCTGCATCAAACCAGAGATTGAAATGAGCACAGATAAAGTTCCTTAAGCCAAATATGGAATAGACAAGAACTACTCCTTGCTCAACGAAATGGACTCAACACCCCATATTAAACGCCTAAGAATGTACCTGACTAGTAAGTATCTTAAAACCTATGGATTGCTATGTCGCTGAAAGAAAATCAAGCGTGTGTACAGGGGCATAAACGCAGCAGTGATAGGATTGGAGACGTTCGGTGAGCAAATGAAGACCCTTTGAAGTCATATTGCATGGTACCCATTCCACGGGTCTCAACTCTCCAGGTTTAAGGGATTCTGCCTTCAGGTAAAACATGCACGTGGAACCCAGAGTATGATCAACTGTGTGATCGGGAGACGTGTTCCAATATGTCTCAGTTCTCGTCCCCTGGTACTCGGGTGCAACATTCCAGACGCTTTACTAACACTCTCCCGACTTGGAGAGTCAGTGCCTTTAACCTCCTGTTTGGCCCAGTTTGCAATTTCTGCGGAAGATGAACAGGAATAGGGAGAACCAATGAGAGACTAGCTGGAGGTGTCTGGACGGGCAAATTTAACTCTCATTTCCCACCAGGAAGAGGAATTAACCAAAGGCTCAGCGTGCCGTGCCGGAACCAGATTAGGGCCTGAAGCAATCCTGCGGTGTTGCGGCCAGCTCACAAGAAAGCGAGTTGAAGAAAGGAGCTCAGGGGCACTGTAATTCACAAACCTGCAGAGTTATAAATGACAGCTATCGTCCAAAAATATACTGAAGTAAGGCTGCCAAGAGGACTTGAAAGCGGGGCAGAATTGCAGGAAACCGATTTCAGGAGGTAGACTGGAATTGCATTTAAAGCATAGGAAAAGAGGCAGAACGTCCACAATGATGCACTTGGACAAAAAGGGCGTATGCGTTTTTTCCTGAATATATTCAGGAAAAAACGCATACGCCCTTTTTGGCCAACCAAGCAAGCTTGCAAAGGAAATCTGCACTACAATGAAGTCTCACTTCCCCCCAGTCAAAAGGGCCATCTGAAAAAAGTAAAATCCAGAAAGGCAGGACAGGCCATGGAGAACTGGGAGCCTTGTTATGCTGATGGGCAGGATGTAAATTGCCAACAGCCACTCGGGAGAGGTGTATGGTGTTTCCTGAAACATCTAAAAAACAAAGCAACAGAGCCTAGGGCACTTCCACTTATGGTCCTATAGCTTAGGGAAATTAAAATCAAAAAGACACAGCCACCCCAAAGTTTGGGACGGCTCTGTTTACAAGAACCTCGTTTACGGTACAAGTTCAATAGCGCAGAAAGTGAAAAATGGATAAAGAAGTTGTGGTACTTACGTACAATGCAATATCACTCAGCAATGAAATCTATGTCATCAGGCCTGTAGCAGCATAATGAGTGGATTCAGGTATGATGATTCTAACTGAAATAAGTCACACAGAAAAAGAAACATCATAAGATATCACTAATACACGGGATGTAAACTTGGCTACACAGGAACTGGATTACAAAACAGAACAGGGTCTCAAATTTAGAAAACCAACTTATGCTTGCTTAAGGGGAAAGGTGAGTTGGGGTGCTGCATAAAACCAGAGATTGAAATGAGCACAGATAAAGTTCCTTAAGCCAAATATAGAATAGACAAGAACTACTCCTTGCTCAACAAAATGGACTCAACACCCCATATTAAACGCCTAAGAATGTACCTGACTAGTAAGTATCTTAAAACCTATGGATTGCTATGTCTCTGAAAGAAAATCAAGCGTGTGTACAGGGGCACAAACGCAGCAGTGATAGGATTGGAGAGGTTCGGTGAGCAAATGAAGACCCTTTGAAGTCATATTGCATGGTACCCATTCCACGGGTCTCAACTCTCCAGGTTTAAGGGATTCTTCCTTCAGCTAAAACATGCACGTGGAACCCAGAGTATGATCAACCGTGTGATCGGGAGACGTGTTCCAATATGTCTCAGTTCTCGTCCCCTGGTACTCGGGTGCAACATTCCAGACGCTTTACTAACACTCTCCCGACTTGGAGAGTCAGTGCCTTTAACCTCCTGTTTGGCCCAGTTTGCAATTTCTGCGGAAGATGAACAGGAATAGGGAGAACCAATGAGAGACTAGCTGGAGGTGTCTGGACGGGCAAATTTAACTCTCATTTCCCACCAGGAAGAGGAATTAACCAAAGGCTCAGCGTGCCGTGCCGGAACCAGATTAGGGCCTGAAGCAATCCTGCGGTGTTGCGGCCAGCTCACAAGAAAGCGAGTTGAAGAAAGGAGCTCAGGGGCACTGTAATTCACAAACCTGCAGAGTTATAAATGACAGCTATCGTCCAAAAATATACTGAAGTAAGGCTGCCAAGAGGACTTGAAAGCGGGGCAGAATTGCAGGAAACCGATTTCAGGAGGTAGACTGGAATTGCATTTAAAGCATAGGAAAAGAGGCAGAACGTCCACAATGATGCACTTGGCCAAAAAGGGCGTATGCGTATTTTCGTGCAGGAAAAAACGCATACGCCCTTTTTGGCCAACCAAGCAAGCTTGCAAAGGAAATCTGCACTACAATGAAGTCTCACTTCCCTCTGGTCAAAAGGGCCATCTGAAAAAAGTGTAAAATCCAGAAAGGCAGGACAGGCCATGGACAACTGGGAGCCTTGTTATGCTGATGGGCGGGATGTAAATTGCCAACAGCCATTCGGGAGAGGTGTATGGTGTTTCCTGAAACATCTAAAAAACAAAGCAACAGAGCCTAGGGCACTTCCACTTATGGTCCTATAGCTTAGGGAAATTAAAATCAAAAAGACACAGCCACCCCAAAGTTTGGGACAGCTCTGTTTACAAGAACCTCGTTTACGGTACAAGTTCAATATCGCAGAAAGTGAAAAATGGATAAAGAAGTTGTGGTACTTACGTACAATGCAATATCACTCAGCAATGAAATCTATGTCATCAGGCCCGTAGCAGCATAATGAGTGGATTCAGGTATGATGATTCTAACTGAAATAAGTCACACAGAAAAAGAAACATCATAAGATATCACTAATACACGGGATGTAAACTTGGCTACACAGGAACTGGATTACAAAACAGAACAGGGTCTCAAATTTAGAAAACCAACTTATGCTTGCTTAAGGGGAAAGGTGAGTTGGGGTGCTGCATCAAACCAGAGATTGAAATGAGCACAGATAAAGTTCCTTAAGCCAAATATGGAATAGACAAGAACTACTCCTTGCTCAACGAAATGGACTCAACACCCCATATTAAACGCCTAAGAATGTACCTGACTAGTAAGTATCTTAAAACCTATGGATTGCTATGTCTCTGAAAGAAAATCAAGCGTGTGTACAGGGGCATAAACGCAGCAGTGATAGGATTGGAGAGGTTCGGTGAGCAAATGAAGACCCTTTGAAGTCATATTGCATGGTACCCATTCCACGGGTCTCAACTCTCCAGGTTTAAGGGATTCTTCCTTCAGCTAAAACATGCACGTGGAACCCAGAGTATGATCAACCGTGTGATCGGGAGACGTGTTCCAATATGTCTCAGTTCTCGTCCCCTGGTACTCGGGTGCAACATTCCAGACGCTTTACTAACACTCTCCCGACTTGGAGAGTCAGTGCCTTTAACCTCCTGTTTGGCCCAGTTTGCAATTTCTGCGGAAGATGAACAGGAATAGGGAGAACCAATGAGAGACTAGCTGGAGGTGTCTGGACGGGCAAATTTAACTCTCATTTCCCACCAGGAAGAGGAATTAACCAAAGGCTCAGCGTGCCGAGCCGGAACCAGATTAGGGCCTGAAGCAATCCTGCGGTGTTGCGGCCAGCTCACAAGAAAGCGAATTGAAGAAAGGAGCTCAGGGGCACTGTAATTCACAAACCTGCAGAGTTATAAATGACAGCTATCGTCCAAAAATATACTGAAGTAAGGCTGCCAAGAGGACTTGAAAGCGGGGCAGAATTGCAGGAAACCGATTTCAGGAGGTAGACTGGAATTGCATTTAAAGCATAGGAAAAGAGGCAGAACGTCCACAATGATGCACTTGGACAAAAAGGGCGTATGCGTTTTTTCCTGAATATATTCAGGAAAAAACGCATACGCCCTTTTTGGCCAACCAAGCAAGCTTGCAAAGGAAATCTGCACTACAATGAAGTCTCACTTCCCCCCGGTCAAAAGGGCCATCTGAAAAAAGTGTAAAATCCAGAAAGGCAGGACAGGCCATGGAGAACTGGGAGCCTTGTTATGCTGATGGGCGGGATGTAAATTGCCAACAGCCACTCGGGAGAGGTGTATGGTGTTTCCTGAAACATCTAAAAAACAAAGCAACAGAGCCTAGGGCACTTCCACTTATGGTCCTATAGCTTAGGGAAATTAAAATCAAAAAGACACAGCCACCCCAAAGTTTGGGACGGCTCTGTTTACAAGAACCTCGTTTACGGTACAAGTTCAATAGCGCAGAAAGTGAAAAATGGATAAAGAAGTTGTGGTACTTACGTACAATGCAATATCACTCAGCAATGAAATCTATGTCATCAGGCCCGTAGCAGCATAATGAGTGGATTCAGGTATGATGATTCTAACTGAAATAAGTCACACAGAAAAAGAAACATCATAAGATATCACTAATACACGGAATGTAAACTTGGCTACACAGGAACTGGACTACAAAACAGAACAGGGTCTCAAATTTAGAAAACCAACTTATGCTTGCTTAAGGGGAAAGGTGAGTTGGGGTGCTGCATCAAACCAGAGATTCAAATGAGCACAGATAAAGTTCCTTAAGCCAAATATGGAATAGACAAGAACTACTCCTTGCTCAACGAAATGGACTCAACACCCCATATTAAACGCCTAAGAATGTACCTGACTAGTAAGTATCTTAAAACCTATGGATTGCTATGTCGCTGAAAGAAAATCAAGCGTGTGTACAGGGGCATAAACGCAGCAGTGATAGGATTGGAGACGTTCGGTGAGCAAATGAAGACCCTTTGAAGTCATATTGCATGGTACCCATTCCACGGGTCTCAACTCTCCAGGTTTAAGGGATTCTGCCTTCAGGTAAAACATGCACGTGGAACCCAGAGTATGATCAACCGTGTGATCGGGAGACGTGTTCCAATATGTCTCAGTTCTCGTCCCCTGGTACTCGGGTGCAACATTCCAGACCCTTTACTAACACTCTCCCGACTTGGAGAGTCAGTGCCTTTAACCTCCTGTTTGGCCCAGTTTGCAATTTCTGCGGAAGATGAACAGGAATAGGGAGAACCAATGAGAGACTAGCTGGAGGTGTCTGGACGGGCAAATTTAACTCTCATTTCCCACCAGGAAGAGGAATTAACCAAAGGCTCAGCGTGCCGTGCCGGAACCAGATTAGGGCCTGAAGCAATCCTGCGGTGTTGCGGCCAGCTCACAAGAAAGCGAGTTGAAGAAAGGAGCTCAGGGGCACTGTAATTCACAAACCTGCAGAGTTATAAATGACAGCTATCGTCCAAAAATATACTGAAGTAAGGCTGCCAAGAGGACTTGAAAGCGGGGCAGAATTGCAGGAAACCGATTTCAGGAGGTAGACTGGAATTGCATTTAAAGCATAGGAAAAGAGGCAGAACGTCCACAATGATGCACTTGGACAAAAAGGGCGTATGCGTTTTTTCCTGAATATATTCAGGAAAAAACGCATACGCCCTTTTTGGCCAACCAAGCAAGCTTGCAAAGGAAATCTGCACTACAATGAAGTCTCACTTCCCCCCGGTCAAAAGGGCCATCTGAAAAAAGTGTAAAATCCAGAAAGGCAGGACAGGCCATGGAGAACTGGGAGCCTTGTTATGCTGATGGGCGGGATGTAAATTGCCAACAGCCACTCGGGAGAGGTGTATGGTGTTTCCTGAAACATCTAAAAAACAAAGCAACAGAGCCTAGGGCACTTCCACTTATGGTCCTATAGCTTAGGGAAATTAAAATCAAAAAGACACAGCCACCCCAAAGTTTGGGACGGCTCTGTTTACAAGAACCTCGTTTACGGTACAAGTTCAATAGCGCAGAAAGTGAAAAATGGATAAAGAAGTTGTGGTACTTACGTACAATGCAATATCACTCAGCAATGAAATCTATGTCATCAGGCCCGTAGCAGCATAATGAGTGGATTCAGGTATGATGATTCTAACTGAAATAAGTCACACAGAAAAAGAAACATCATAAGATATCACTAATACACGGAATGTAAACTTGGCTACACAGGAACTGGATTACAAAACAGAACAGGGTCTCAAATTTAGAAAACCAACTTATGCTTGCTTAAGGGGAAAGGTGAGTTGGGGTGCTGCATAAAACCAGAGATTTAAATGAGCACAGATAAAGTTCCTTAAGCCAAATATGGAATAGACAAGAACTACTCCTTGCTCAACGAAATGGACTCAACACCCCATATTAAACGCCTAAGAATGTACCTGACTAGTAAGTATCTTAAAACCTATGGATTGCTATGTCTCTGAAAGAAAATCAAGCTTGTGTACAGGGGCATAAACGCAGCAGTGATAGGATTGGAGACGTTCGGTGAGCAAATGAAGACCCTTTGAAGTCATATTGCATGGTACCCATTCCACGGGTCTCAACTCTCCAGGTTTAAGGGATTCTTCCTTCAGCTAAAACATGCACGTGGAACCCAGAGTATGATCAACCGTGTGATCGGGAGACGTGTTCCAATATGTCTCAGTTCTCGTCCCCTGGTACTCGGGTGCAACATTCCAGACGCTTTACTAACACTCTCCCGACGTGGAGAGTCAGTGCCTTTAACCTCCTGTTTGGCCCATTTGCAATTTCTGAGGAAGATGAACAGGAATAGGGAGAACCAATGAGAGACTAGCTGGAGGTGTCTGGACGGGCAAATTTAACTCTCATTTCCCACCAGGAAGAGGAATTAACCAAAGGCTCAGCGTGCCGTGCCAGAACCAGATTAGGGCCTGAAGCAATCCTGCGGTGTTGCGGCCAGCTCACAAGAAAGCGAGTTGAAGAAAGGAGCTCAGGGGCACTGTAATTCACAAACCTGCGGAGTTATAAATGACACCTATCGTCCAAAAATATACTGAAGTAAGGCTGCCAAGAGGACGTGAAAGTGGGGCAGAATTGCAGGAAACCGATTTCAGGAGGTAGACTGGAATTGCATTTAAAGCATAGGAAAAGAGGCAGAACGTCCACAATGATGCACTTGGACAAAAAGGGCGTATGCGTTTTTTCCTGAATATATTCAGGAAAAAACGCATACGCCCTTTTTGGCCAACCAAGCAAGCTTGCAAAGGAAATCTGCACTACAATGAAGTCTCACTTCCCCCCGGTCAAAAGGGCCATCTGAAAAAAGTGTAAAATCCAGAAAGGCAGGACAGGCCATGGAGAACTGGGAGCCTTGTTATGCTGATGGGCGGGATGTAAATTGCCAAGAGCCACTCGGGAGAGGTGTATGGTGTTTCCTGAAACATCTAAAAAACAAAGCAACAGAGCCTAGGGCACTTCCACTTATGGTCCTATAGCTTAGGGAAATTAAAATCAAAAAGACACAGCCACCCCAAAGTTTGGGACAGCTCTGTTTACAAGAACCTCGTTTACTGTACAAGTTCAATATCGCAGAAAGTGAAAAATGGATAAAGAAGTTGTGGTACTTACGTACAATGCAATATCACTCAGCAATTAAATCTATGTCATCAGGCCCGTAGCAGCATAATGAGTGGATTCAGGTATGATGATTCTAACTGAAATAAGTCACACAGAAAAAGAAACATCATAAGATATCACTAATACACGGAATGTAAACTTGGCTACACAGGAACTGGATTACAAAACAGAACAGGGTCTCAAATTTAGAAAACCAACTTATGCTTGCTTAAGGGGAAAGGTGAGTTGGGGTGCTGCATCAAACCAGAGATTGAAATGAGCACAGATAAAGTTCCTTAAGCCAAATATGGAATAGAAAAGAACTACTCCTTGCTCAAAGAAATGGACTCAACACCCCATATTAAACGCCTAAGAATGTACCTGACTAGTAAGTATCTTAAAACCTATGGATTGCTATGTCTCTGAAAGAAAATCAAGCGTGTGTACAGGGGCATAAACGCAGCAGTGATAGGATTGGAGACGTTCGGTGAGCAAATGAAGACCCTTTGAAGTCATATTGCATGGTACCCATTCCACGGGTCTCAACTCTCCAGGTTTAAGGGATTCTGCCTTCAGGTAAAACATGCACGTGGAACCCAGAGTATGATCAACCGTGTGATCGGGAGACGTGTTCCAATATGTCTCAGTTCTCGTCCCCTGGTACTCGGGTGCAACATTCCAGACGCTTTACTAACACTCTCCCGACTTGGAGAGTCAGTGCCTTTAACCTCCTGTTTGGCCCAGTTTGCAATTTCTGCGGAAGATGAACAGGAATAGGGAAAACCAATGAGAGACTAGCTGGAGGTGTCTGGACGGGCAAATTTAACTCTCATTTCCCACCAGGAAGAGGAATTAACCAAAGGCTCAGCGTGCCGTGCCGGAACCAGATTAGGGCCTGAAGCAATCCTGCGGTGTTGCGGCCAGCTCACAAGAAAGCGAGTTGAAGAAAGGAGCTCAGGGGCACTGTAATTCACAAACCTGCAGAGTTATAAGTGACAGCTATCGTCCAAAAATATACTGAAGTAAGGCTGCCAAGAGGACTTGAAAGCGGGGCAGAATTGCAGGAAACCGATTTCAGGAGGTAGACTGGAATTGCATTTAAAGCATAGGAAAAGAGGCAGAACGTCCACAATGATGCACTTGGACAAAAAGGGCGTATGCGTTTTTTCCTGAATATATTCAGGAAAAAACGCATACGCCCTTTTTGGCCAACCAAGCAAGCTTGCAAAGGAAATCTGCACTACAATGAAGTCTCACTTCCCCCCGGTCAAAAGGGCCATCTGAAAAAAGTGTAAAATCCAGAAAGGCAGGACAGGCCATGGAGAACTGGGAGCCTTGTTATGCTGATGGGCGGGATGTAAATTGCCAACAGCCACTCGGGAGAGGTGTATGGTGTTTCCTGAAACATCTAAAAAACAAAGCAACAGAGCCTAGGGCACTTCCACTTATGGTCCTATAGCTTAGGGAAATTAAAATCAAAAAGACACAGCCACCCCAAAGTTTGGGACGGCTCTGTTTACAAGAACCTCGTTTACGGTACAAGTTCAATAGCGCAGAAAGTGAAAAATGGATAAAGAAGTTGTGGTACTTACGTACAATGCAATATCACTCAGCAATGAAATCTATGTCATCAGGCCCGTAGCAGCATAATGAGTGGATTCAGGTATGATGATTCTAACTGAAATAAGTCACACAGAAAAAGAAACATCATAAGATATCACTAATACACGGGATGTAAACTTGGCTACACAGGAACTGGATTACAAAACAGAACAGGGTCTCAAATTTAGAAAACCAACTTATGCTTGCTTAAGGGGAAAGGTGAGTTTGGGTGCTGCATCAAACCAGAGATTGAAATGAGCACAGATAAAGTTCCTTAAGCCAAATATGGAATAGACAAGAACTACTCCTTGCTCAACGAAATGGACTCAACACCCCATATTAAACGCCTAAGAATGTACCTGACTAGTAAGTATCTTAAAACCTATGCACTGCTATGTCTCTGAAAGAAAATCAAGCGTGTGTACAGGGGCATAAACGCAGCAGTGATAGGATTGGAGAGGTTCGGTGAGCAAATGAAGACCCTTTGAAGTCATATTGCATGGTACCCATTCCACGGGTCTCAACTCTCCAGGTTTAAGGGATTCTTCCTTCAGCTAAAACATGCACGTGGAACCCAGAGTATGATCAACCGTGTGATCGGGAGACGTGTTCCAATATGTCTCAGTTCTCGTCCCCTGGTACTCGGGTGCAACATTCCAGACGCTTTACTAACACTCTCCCGACTTGGAGAGTCAGTGCCTTTAACCTCCTGTTTGGCCCAGTTTGCAATTTCTGCGGAAGATGAACAGGAATAAGGAGAACCAATGAGAGACTAGCTGGAGGTGTCTGGACGGGCAAATTTAACTCTCATTTCCCACCAGGAAGAGGAATTAACCAAAGGCTCAGCGTGCCGTGCCGGAACCAGATTAGGGCCTGAAGCAATCCTGCGGTGTTGCGGCCAGCTCACAAGAAAGCGAGTTGAAGAAAGGAGCTCAGGGGCACTGTAATTCACAAACCTGCAGAGTTATAAATGACAGCTATCGTCCAAAAATATACTGAAGTAAGGCTGCCAAGAGGACTTGAAAGCGGGGCAGAATTGCAGGAAACCGATTTCAGGAGGTAGACTGGAATTGCATTTAAAGCATAGGAAAAGAGGCAGAACGTCCACAATGATGCACTTGCCCAAAAAGCGCGTATGCGTATTTTCGTGCAGGAAAAAACGCATACGCACTTTTTGGCCAACCAAGCAAGCTTGCAAAGGAAATCTGCACTACAATGAAGTCTCACTTCCCGCCAGTCAAAGGGGCCATCTGAAAAAAGTGTAAAATCAAGAAAGGCAGGACAGGCCATGGAGAACTGGGAGCCTTGTTATGCTGATGGGCGGGATGTAAATTGCCAACAGCCACTCGGGAGAGGTGTATGGTGTTTCCTGAAACATCTAAAAAACAAAGCAACAGAGCCTAGGGCACTTCCACTTATGGTCCTATAGCTTAGGGAAATTAAAATCAAAAAGACACAGCCACCCCAAAGTTTGGGACAGCTCTGTTTACAAGAACCTCGTTTACGGTACAAGTTCAATATCGCAGAAAGTGAAAAATGGATAAAGAAGTTGTGGTACTTACGTACAATGCAATATCACTCAGCAATGAAATCTATGTCATCAGGCCCGTAGCAGCATAATGAGTGGATTCAGGTATGATGATTCTAACTGAAATAAGTCACACAGAAAAAGAAACATCATAAGATATCACTAATACACGGGATGTAAACTTGGCTACACAGGAACTGGATTACAAAACAGAACAGGGTCTCAAATTTAGAAAACCAACTTATGCTTGCTTAAGGGGAAAGGTGAGTTGGGGTGCTGCATCAAACCAGAGATTGAAATGAGCACAGATAAAGTTCCTTAAGCCAAATATGGAATAGACAAGAACTACTCCTTGCTCAACGAAATGGACTCAACACCCCATATTAAACGCCTAAGAATGTACCTGACTAGTAAGTATCTTAAAACCTATGGATTGCTATGTCTCTGAAAGAAAATCAAGCGTGTGTACAGGGGCATAAACGCAGCAGTGATAGGATTGGAGAGGTTCGGTGAGCAAATGAAGACCCTTTGAAGTAATATTGCATGGTACCCATTCCACGGGTCTCAACTCTCCAGGTTTAAGGGATTCTTCCTTCAGCTAAAACATGCACGTGGAACCCAGAGTATGATCAACCGTGTGATCGGGAGACGTGTTCCAATATGTCTCAGTTCTCGTCCCCTGGTACTCGGGTGCAACATTCCAGACGCTTTACTAACACTCTCCCGACTTGGAGAGTCAGTGCCTTTAACCTCCTGTTTGGCCCAGTTTGCAATTTCTGCGGAAGATGTACAGGAATAGGAAGAACCAATGAGAGACTAGCTGGAGGTGTCTGGACGGGCAAATTTAACTCTCATTTCCCACCAGGAAGAGGAATTAACCAAAGGCTCAGCGTGCCGAGCCGGAACCAGATTACGGCCTGAAGCAATCCTGCGGTGTTGCGGCCAGCTCACAAGAAAGCGAGTTGAAGAAAGGAGCTCAGGGGCACTGTAATTCACAAACCTGCAGAGTTATAAATGACAGCTATCGTCCAAAAATATACTGAAGTAAGGCTGCCAAGAGGACTTGAAAGCGGGGCAGAATTGCAGGAAACCGATTTCAGGAGGTAGACTGGAATTGCATTTAAAGCATAGGAAAAGAGGCAGAACGTCCACAATGATGCACTTGGACAAAAAGGGCGTATGCGTTTTTTCCTGAATATATTCAGGAAAAAACGCATACGCCCTTTTTGGCCAACCAAGCAAGCTTGCAAAGGAAATCTGCACTACAATGAAGTCTCACTTCCCCCCGGTCAAAAGGGCCATCTGAAAAAAGTGTAAAATCCAGAAAGGCAGGACAGGCCATGGAGAACTGGGAGCCTTGTTATGCTGATGGGCGGGATGTAAATTGCCAACAGCCACTCGGGAGAGGTGTATGGTGTTTCCTGAAACATCTAAAAAACAAAGCAACAGAGCCTAGGGCACTTCCACTTATGGTCCTATAGCTTAGGGAAATTAAAATCAAAAAGACACAGCCACCCCAAAGTTTGGGACAGCTCTGTTTACAAGAACCTCGTTTACGGTACAAGTTCAATAGCGCAGAAAGTGAAAAATGGATAAAGAAGTTGTGGTACTTACGTACAATGCAATATCACTCAGCAATGAAATCTATGTCATCAGGCCCGTAGCAGCATAATGAGTGGATTCAGGTATGATGATTCTAACTGAAATAAGTCACACAGAAAAAGAAACATCATAAGATATCACTAATACACGGGATGTAAACTTGGCTACACAGGAACTGGATTACAAAACAGAACAGGGTCTCAAATTTAGAAAACCAACTTATGCTTGCTTAAGGGGAAAGGTGAGTTGGGGTGCTGCATCAAACCAGAGATTGAAATGAGCACAGATAAAGTTCCTTAAGCCAAATATGGAATAGACAAGAACTACTCCTTGCTCAAAGAAATGGACTCAACACCCCATATTAAACGCCTAAGAATGTACCTGACTAGTAAGTATCTTAAAACCTATGGATTGCTATGTCGCTGAAAGAAAATCAAGCGTGTGTACAGGGGCATAAACGCAGCAGTGATAGGATTGGAGACGTTCGGTGAGCAAATGAAGACCCTTTGAAGTCATATTGCATGGTACCCATTCCACGGGTCTCAACCCTCCAGGTTTAAGGGATTCTGCCTTCAGGTAAAACATGCACGTGGAACCCAGAGTATGATCAACCGTGTGATCGGGAGACGTGTTCCAATATGTCTCAGTTCTCGTCCCCTGGTACTCGGGTGCAACATTCCAGACGCTTTACTAACACTCTCCCGACTTGGAGAGTCAGTGCCTTTAACCTCCTGTTTGGCCCAGTTTGCAATTTCTGCGGAAGATGAACAGGAATAGGGAGAACCAATGAGAGACTAGCTGGAGGTGTCTGGACGGGCAAATTTAACTCTCATTTCCCACCAGGAAGAGGAATTAACCAAAGGCTCAGCGTGCCATGCCGGAACCAGATTAGGGCCTGAAGCAATCCTGCGGTGTTGCGGCCAGCTCACAAGAAAGCGAGTTGAAGAAAGGAGCTCAGGGGCACTGTAATTCACAAACCTGCAGAGTTATAAATGACAGCTATCGTCCAAAAATATACTGAAGTAAGGCTGCCAAGAGGACTTGAAAGCGGGGCAGAATTGCAGGAAACCGATTTCAGGAGGTAGACTGGAATTGCATTTAAAGCATAGGAAAAGAGGCAGAACGTCCACAATGATGCACTTGGACAAAAAGGGCGTATGCGTTTTTTCCTGAATATATTCAGGAAAAAACGCATACGCCCTTTTTGGCCAACCAAGCAAGCTTGCAAAGGAAATCTGCACTACAATGAAGTCTCACTTCCCCCCGGTCAAAAGGGCCATCTGAAAAAAGTGTAAAATCCAGAAAGGCAGGACAGGCCATGGAGAACTGGGAGCCTTGTTATGCTGATGGGCGGTATGTAAATTGCCAAGAGCCACTCGGGAGAGGTGTATGGTGTTTCCTGAAACATCTAAAAAACAAAGCAACAGAGCCTAGGGCACTTCCACTTATGGTCCTATAGCTTAGGGAAATTAAAATCAAAAAGACACAGCCACCCCAAAGTTTGGGAGGGCTCTGTTTACAAGAACCTCGTTTACGGTACAAGTTCAATATCGCAGAAAGTGAAAAATGGATAAAGAAGTTGTGGTACTTACGTACAATGCAATATCACTCAGCAATGAAATCTATGTCATCAGGCCCGTAGCAGCATAATGAGTGGATTCAGGTATGATGATTCTAACTGAAATAAGTCACACAGAAAAAGAAACATCATAAGATATCACTAATACACGGGATGTAAACTTGGCTACACAGGAACTGGATTACAAAACAGAACAGGGTCTCAAATTTAGAAAACCAACTTATGCTTGCTTAAGGGGAAAGGTGAGTTGGGGTGCTGCATAAAACCAGAGATTGAAATGAGCACAGATAAAGTTCCTTAAGCCAAATATGGAATAGACAAGAACTACTCCTTGCTCAACGAAATGGACTCAACACCCCATATTAAACGCCTAAGAATGTACCTGACTAGTAAGTATCTTAAAACCTATGCACTGCTATGTCTCTGAAAGAAAATCAAGCGTGTGTACAGGGGCATAAACGCAGCAGTGATAGGATTGGAGAGGTTCGGTGAGCAAATGAAGACCCTTTGAAGTCATATTGCATGGTACCCATTCCACGGGTCTCAACTCTCCAGGTTTAAGGGATTCTTCCTTCAGCTAAAACATGCACGTGGAACCCAGAGTATGATCAACCGTGTGATCGGGAGACGTGTTCCAATATGTCTCAGTTCTCATCCCCTGGTACTCGGGTGCAACATTCCAGACGCTTTACTAACACTCTCCCGACTTGGAGAGTCAGTGCCTTTAACCTCCTGTTTGGCCCAGTTTGCAATTTCTGCGGAAGATGAACAGGAATAGGGAGAACCAATGAGAGACTAGCTGGAGGTGTCTGGACGGGCAAATTTAACTCTCATTTCCCACCAGGAAGAGGAATTAACCAAAGGCTCAGCGTGCCGTGCCGGAACCAGATTAGGGCCTGAAGCAATCCTGCGGTGTTGCGGCCAGCTCACAAGAAAGCGAGTTGAAGAAAGGAGCTCAGGGGCACTGTAATTCACAAACCTGCAGAGTTATAAATGACAGCTATCGTCCAAAAATATACTGAAGTAAGGCTGCCAAGAGGACTTGAAAGCGGGGCAGAATTGCAGGAAACCGATTTCAGGAGGTAGACTGGAATTGCATTTAAAGCATAGGAAAAGAGGCAGAACGTCCACAATGATGCACTTGGCCAAAAAGGGCGTATGCGTTTTTTCCTGAATATATTCAGGAAAGCAAGCTTGCAAAGGAAATCTGCACTACAATGAAGTCTCACTTCCCCCCGGTCAAAAGGGCCATCTGAAAAAAGTGTAAAATCCAGAAAGGCAGGACAGGCCATGGAGAACTGGGAGCCTTGTTATGCTGATGGGCGGGATGTAAATTGCCAACAGCCACTCGGGAGAGGTGTATGGTGTTTCCTGAAACATCTAAAAAACAAAGCAACAGAGCCTAGGGCACTTCCACTTATGGTCCTATAGCTTAGGGAAATTAAAATCAAAAAGACACAGCCACCCCAAAGTTTGGGACAGCTCTGTTTACAAGAACCTCGTTTACGGTACAAGTTCAATATCGCAGAAAGTGAAAAATGGATAAAGAAGTTGTGGTACTTACGTACAATGCAATATCACTCAGCAATGAAATCTATGTCATCAGGCCCGTAGCAGCATAATGAGTGGATTCAGGTATGATGATTCTAACTGAAATAAGTCACACAGAAAAAGAAACATCATAAGATATCACTAATACACGGGATGTAAACTTGGCTACACAGGAACTGGATTACAAAACAGAACAGGGTCTCAAATTTAGAAAACCAACTTATGCTTGCTTAAGGGGAAAGGTGAGTTTGGGTGCTGCATCAAACCAGAGATTGAAATGAGCACAGATAAAGTTCCTTAAGCCAAATATGGAATAGACAAGAACTACTCCTTGCTCAACGAAATGGACTCAACACCCCATATTAAACGCCTAAGAATGTACCTGACTAGTAAGTATCTTAAAACCTATGGATTGCTATGTCTCTGAAAGAAAATCAAGCGTGTGTACAGGGGCATAAACGCAGCAGTGATAGGATTGGAGAGTTTCGGTGAGCAAATGAAGACCCTTTGAAGTCATATTGCATGGTACCCATTCCACGGGTCTCAACTCTCCAGGTTTAAGGGATTCTTCCTTCAGCTAAAACATGCACGTGGAACCCAGAGTATGATCAACCGTGTGATCGGGAGACGTGTTCCAATATGTCTCAGTTCTCATCCCCTGGTACTCGGGTGCAACATTCCAGACGCTTTACTAACACTCTCCCGACTTGGAGAGTCAGTGCCTTTAACCTCCTGTTTGGCCCAGTTTGCAATTTCTGCGGAAGATGAACAGGAATAGGGAGAACCAATGAGAGACTAGCTGGAGGTGTCTGGACGGGCAAATTTAACTCTCATTTCCCACCAGGAAGAGGAATTAACCAAAGGCTCAGCGTGCCGTGCCGGAACCAGATTAGGGCCTGAAGCAATCCTGCGGTGTTGCGGCCAGCTCACAAGAAAGCGAGTTGAAGAAAGGAGCTCAGGGGCACTGTAATTCACAAACCTGCAGAGTTATAAATGACAGCTATCGTCCAAAAATATACTGAAGTAAGGCTGCCAAGAGGACTTGAAAGCGGGGCAGAATTGCAGGAAACCGATTTCAGGAGGTAGACTGGAATTGCATTTAAAGCATAGGAAAAGAGGCAGAACGTCCACAATGATGCACTTGGACAAAAAGGGCGTATGCGTTTTTTCCTGAATATATTCAGGAAAAAACGCATACGCCCTTTTTGGCCAACCAAGCAAGCTTGCAAAGGAAATCTGCACTACAATGAAGTCTCACTTCCCCCCGGTCAAAAGGGCCATCTGAAAAAAGTAAAATCCAGAAAGGCAGGACAGGCCATGGAGAACTGGGAGCCTTGTTATGCTGATGGGCGGTATGTAAATTGCCAACAGCCACTCGGGAGAGGTGTATGGTGTTTCCTGAAACATCTAAAAAACAAAGCAACAGAGCCTAGGGCACTTCCACTTATGGTCCTATAGCTTAGGGAAATTAAAATCAAAAAGACACAGCCACCCCAAAGTTTGGGACGGCTCTGTTTACAAGAACCTCGTTTACGGTACAAGTTCAATATCGCAGAAAGTGAAAAATGGATAAAGAAGTTGTGGTACTTACGTACAATGCAATATCACTCAGCAATGAAATCTATGTCATCAGGCCCGTAGCAGCATAATGAGTGGATTCAGGTATGATGATTCTAACTGAAATAAGTCACACAGAAAAAGAAACATCATAAGATATCACTAATACACGGGATGTAAACTTGGCTACACAGGAACTGGATTACAAAACAGAACAGGGTCTCAAATTTAGAAAACCAACTTATGCTTGCTTAAGGGGAAAGGTGAGTTGGGGTGCTGCATAAAACCAGAGATTGAAATGAGCACAGATAAAGTTCCTTAAGCCAAATATGGAATAGACAAGAACTACTCCTTGCTCAACGAAATGGACTCAACACCCCATATTAAACGCCTAAGAATGTACCTGACTAGTAAGTATCTTAAAACCTATGGATTGCTATGTCTCTGAAAGAAAATCAAGCGTGTGTACAGGGGCACAAACGCAGCAGTGATAGGATTGGAGAGGTTCGGTGAGCAAATGAAGACCCTTTGAAGTCATATTGCATGGTACCCATTCCACGGGTCTCAACTCTCCAGGTTTAAGGGATTCTTCCTTCAGCTAAAACATGCACATGGAACCCAGAGTATGATCAACCGTGTGATCGGGAGACGTGTTCCAATATGTCTCAGTTCTCGTCCCCTGGTACTCGGGTGCAACATTCCAGACGCTTTACTAACACTCTCCCGACTTGGAGAGTCAGTGCCTTTAACCTCCTGTTTGGCCCAGTTTGCAATTTCTGCGGAAGATGAACAGGAATAGGGAGATCCAATGAGAGACTAGCTGGAGGTGTCTGGACGGGCAAATTTAACTCTCATTTCCCACCAGAAAGAGGAATTAACCAAAGGCTCAGCGTGCCGTGCCGGAACCAGATTAGGGCCTGAAGCAATCCTGCGGTGTTGCGGCCAGCTCACAAGAAAGCGAGTTGAAGAAAGGAGCTCAGGGGCACTGTAATTCACAAACCTGCAGAGTTATAAATGACAGCTATCGTCCAAAAATATACTGAAGTAAGGCTGCCAAGAGGACTTGAAAGCGGGGCAGAATTGCAGGAAACCGATTTCAGGAGGTAGACTGGAATTGCATTTAAAGCATAGGAAAAGAGGCAGAACGTCCACAATGATGCACTTGGCCAAAAAGGGCGTATGCGTATTTTCGTGCAGGAAAAAACGCATACGCACATTTTGGCCAACCAAGCAAGCTTGCAAAGGAAATCTGCACTACAATGAAGTCTCACTTCCCCCCGGTCAAAAGGGCCATCTGAAAAAAGTGTAAAATCCAGAAAGGCAGGACAGGCCATGGAGAACTGGGAGCCTTGTTATGCTGATGGGCGGGATGTAAATTGCCAAGAGCCACTCGGGAGAGGTGTATGGTGTTTCCTGAAACATCTAAAAAACAAAGCAACAGAGCCTAGGGCACTTCCACTTATGGTCCTATAGCTTAGGGAAATTAAAATCAAAAAGACACAGCCACCCCAAAGTTTGGGACGGCTCTGTTTACAAGAACCTCGTTTACGGTACAAGTTCAATAGCGCAGAAAGTGAAAAATGGATAAAGAAGTTGTGGTACTTACGTACAATGCAATATCACTCAGCAATGAAATCTATGTCATCAGGCCCGTAGCAGCATAATGAGTGGATTCAGGTATGATGATTCTAACTGAAATAAGTCACACAGAAAAAGAAACATCATAAGATATCACTAATACACGGGATGTAAACTTGGCTACACAGGAACTGGATTACAAACAGAACAGGGTCTCAAATTTAGAAAACCAACTTATGCTTGCTTAAGGGGAAAGGTGAGTTGGGGTGCTGCATAAAACCAGAGATTGAAATGAGCACAGATAAAGTTCCTTAAGCCAAATATGGAATAGACAAGAACTACTCCTTGCTCAACGAAATGGACTCAACACCCCATATTAAACGCCTAAGAATGTACCTGACTAGTAAGTATCTTAAAACCTATGCACTGCTATGTCTCTGAAAGAAAATCAAGCGTGTGTACAGGGGCATAAACGCAGCAGTGATAGGATTGGAGAGGTTCGGTGAGCAAATGAAGACCCTTTGAAGTCATATTGCATGGTACCCATTCCACGGGTCTCAACTCTCCAGGTTTAAGGGATTCTTCCTTCAGCTAAAACATGCACGTGGAACCCAGAGTATGATCAACTGTGTGATCGGGAGACGTGTTCCAATATGTCTCAGTTCTCGTCCCCTGGTACTCGGGTGCAACATTCCAGACGCTTTACTAACACTCTCCCGACTTGGAGAGTCAGTGCCTTTAACCTCCTGTTTGGCCCAGTTTGCAATTTCTGCGGAAGATGAACAGGAATAGGGAGAACCAATGAGAGACTAGCTGGAGGTGTCTGGACGGGCAAATTTAACTCTCATTTCCCACCAGGAAGAGGAATTAACCAAAGGCTCAGCGTGCCGTGCCGGAACCAGATTAGGGCCTGAAGCAATCCTGCGGTGTTGCGGCCAGCTCACAAGAAAGCGAGTTGAAGAAAGGAGCTCAGGGGCACTGTAATTCACAAACCTGCAGAGTTATAAATGACAGCTATCGTCCAAAAATATACTGAAGTAAGGCTGCCAAGAGGACTTGAAAGCGGGGCAGAATTGCAGGAAACCGATTTCAGGAGGTAGACTGGAATTGCATTTAAAGCATAGGAAAAGAGGCAGAACGTCCACAATGATGCACTTGGCCAAAAAGGGCGTATGCGTTTTTTCCTGAATATATTCAAGAAAAAACGCATACGCCCTTTTTGGCCAACCAAGCAAGCTTGCAAAGGAAATCTGCACTACAATGAAGTCTCACTTCCCCCCGGTCAAAAGGGCCATCTGAAAAAAGTGTAAAATCCAGAAAGGCAGGACAGGCCATGGAGAACTGGGAGCCTTGTTATGCTGATGGTCGGGATGTAAATTGCCAAGAGCCACTCGGGAGAGGTGTATGGTGTTTCCTGAAACATCTAAAAAACAAAGCAACAGAGCCTAGGGCACTTCCACTTATGGTCCTATAGCTTAGGGAAATTAAAATCAAAAAGACACAGCCACCCCAAGGTTTGGGAGGGCTCTGTTTACAAGAACCTCGTTTACGGTACAAGTTCAATATCGCAGAAAGTGAAAAATGGATAAAGAAGTTGTGGTACTTACGTACAATGCAATATCACTCAGCAATGAAATCTATGTCATCAGGCCCGTAGCAGCATAATGAGTGGATTCAGGTATGATGATTCTAACTGAAATAAGTCACACAGAAAAAGAAACATCATAAGATATCACTAATACACGGGATGTAAACTTGGCTACACAGGAACTGGATTACAAAACAGAACAGGGTCTCAAATTTAGAAAACCAACTTATGCTTGCTTAAGGGGAAAGGTGAGTTGGGGTGCTGCATGAAACCAGAGATTGAAATGAGCACAGATAAAGTTCCTTAAGCCAAATATGGAATAGACAAGAACTACTCCTTGCTCAACGAAATGGACTCAACACCCCATATTAAACGCCTAAGAATGTACCTGACTAGTAAGTATCTTAAAACCTATGGATTGCTATGTCTCTGAAAGAAAATCAAGCGTGTGTACAGGGGCATAAACGCAGCAGTGATAGGATTGGAGAGGTTCGGTGAGCAAATGAAGACCCTTTGAAGTCATATTGCATGGTACCCATTCCACGGGTCTCAACTCTCCAGGTTTAAGGGATTCTTCCTTCAGCTAAAACATGCACGTGGAACCCAGAGTATGATCAACCGTGTGATCGGGAGACGTGTTCCAATATGTCTCAGTTCTCGTCCCCTGGTACTCGGGTGCAACATTCCAGACGCTTTACTAACACTCTCCTGACTTGGAGAGTCAGTGCCTTTAACCTCCTGTTTGGCCCAGTTTGCAATTTCTGCGGAAGATGAACAGGAATAGGGAGAACCAATGAGAGACGAGCTGGAGGTGTCTGGACGGGCAAATTTAACTCTCATTTCCCACCAGGAAGAGGAATTAACCAAAGGCTCAGCGTGCCGTGCCGGAACCAGATTAGGGCCTGAAGCAATCCTGCGGTGTTGCGGCCAGCTCACAAGAAAACGAGTTGAAGAAAGGAGCTCAGGGGCACTGTAATTCACAAACCTGCAGAGTTATAAATGACAGCTATCGTCCAAAAATATACTGAAGTAAGGCTGCCAAGAGGACTTGAAAGCGGGGCAGAATTGCAGGAAACCGATTTCAGGAGGTAGACTGGAATTGCATTTAAAGCATAGGAAAAGAGGCAGAACGTCCACAATGATGCACTTGGCCAAAAAGGGCGTATGCGTTTTTTCCTGAATATATTCAGGAAAAAACGCATACGCCCTTTTTGGCCAACCAAGCAAGCTTGCAAAGGAAATCTGCACTACAATGAAGTCTCACTTCCCCCCGGTCAAAAGGGCCATCTGAAAAAAGTGTAAAATCCAGAAAGGCAGGACAGGCCATGGAGAACTGGGAGCCTTGTTATGCTGATGGGCGGGATGTAAATTGCCAACAGCCACTCGGGAGAGGTGTATGGTGTTTCCTGAAACATCTAAAAAACAAAGCAACAGAGCCTAGGGCACTTCCACTTATGGTCCTATAGCTTAGGGAAATTAAAATCAAAAAGACACAGCCACCCCAAAGTTTGGGACGGCTCTGTTTACAAGAACCTCGTTTACGGTACAAGTTCAATATCGCAGAAAGTGAAAAATGGATAAAGAAGTTGTGGTACTTACGTACAATGCAATATCACTCAGCAATGAAATCTATGTCATCAGGCCCGTAGCAGCATAATGAGTGGATTCAGGTATGATGATTCTAACTGAAATAAGTCACACAGAAAAAGAAACATCATAAGATATCACTAATACACGGGATGTAAACTTGGCTACACAGGAACTGGATTACAAAACAGAACAGGGTCTCAAATTTAGAAAACCAACTTATGCTTGCTTAAGGGGAAAGGTGAGTTGGGGTGCTGCATAAAACCAGAGATTGAAATGAGCACAGATAAAGTTCCTTAAGCCAAATATGGAATAGACAAGAACTACTCCTTGCTCAACGAAATGGACTCAACACCCCATATTAAACGCCTAAGAATGTACCTGACTAGTAAGTATCTTAAAACCTATGGATTGCTATGTGTCTGAAAGAAAATCAAGCGTGTGTACAGGGGCATAAACGCAGCAGTGATAGGATTGGAGAGGTTCGGTGAGCAAATGAAGACCCTTTGAAGTCATATTGCATGGTACCCATTCCACGGGTCTCAACTCTCCAGGTTTAAGGGATTCTTCCTTCAGCTAAAACATGCACGTGGAACCCAGAGTATGATCAACCGTGTGATCGGGAGACGTGTTCCAATATGTCTCAGTTCTCGTCCCCTGGTACTCGGGTGCAACATTCCAGACGCTTTACTAACACTCTCCCGACTTGGAGAGTCAGTGCCTTTAACCTCCTGTTTGGCCCAGTTTGCAATTTCTGCGGAAGATGAACAGGAATAGGGAGAACCAATGAGAGACTAGCTGGAGGTGTCTGGACGGGCAAATTTAACTCTCATTTCCCACCAGGAAGAGGAATTAACCAAAGGCTCAGCGTGCCGTGCCGGAACCAGATTAGGGCCTGAAGCAATCCTGCGGTGTTGCGGCCAGCTCACAAGAAAGCGAGTTGAAGAAAGGAGCTCAGGGGCACTGTAATTCACAAACCTGCAGAGTTATAAATGACAGCTATCGTCCAAAAATATACTGAAGTAAGGCTGCCAAGAGGACTTGAAAGTGGGGCAGAATTGCAGGAAACCGATTTCAGGAGGTAGACTGGAATTGCATTTAAAGCATAGGAAAAGAGGCAGAACGTCCACAATGATGCACTTGGCCAAAAAGGGCGTATGCGTTTTTTCCTGAATATATTCAGGAAAAAACGCATACGCCCTTTTTGGCCAACCAAGCAAGCTTGCAAAGGAAATCTGCACTACAATGAAGTCTCACTTCCCCCCGGTCAAAAGGGCCATCTGAAAAAAGTGTAAAATCCAGAAAGGCAGGACAGGCCATGGAGAACTGGGAGCCTTGTTATGCTGATGGGCGGGATGTAAATTGCCAAGAGCCACTCGGGAGAGGTGTATGGTGTTTCCTGAAACATCTAAAAAACAAAGCAACAGAGCCTAGGGCACTTCCACTTATGGTCCTATAGCTTAGGGAAATTAAAATCAAAAAGACACAGCCACCCCAAGGTTTGGGAGGGCTCTGTTTACAAGAACCTCGTTTACGGTACAAGTTCAATATCGCAGAAAGTGAAAAATGGATAAAGAAGTTGTGGTACTTACGTACAATGCAATATCACTCAGCAATGAAATCTATGTCATCAGGCCCGTAGCAGCATAATGAGTGGATTCAGGTATGATGATTCTAACTGAAATAAGTCACACAGAAAAAGAAACATCATAAGATATCACTAATACACGGAATGTAAATTTGGCTACACAGGAACTGGATTACAAAACAGAACAGGGTCTCAAATTTAGAAAACCAACTTATGCTTGCTTAAGGGGAAAGGTGAGTTGGGGTGCTGCATCAAACCAGAGATTGAAATGAGCACAGATAAAGTTCCTTAAGCCAAATATGGAATAGACAAGAACTACTCCTTGCTCAACGAAATGGACTCAACACCCCATATTAAACGCCTAAGAATGTACCTGACTAGTAAGTATCTTAAAACCTATGGATTGCTATGTCTCTGAAAGAAAATCAAGCGTGTGTACAGGGGCATAAACGCAGCAGTGATAGGATTGGAGAGGTTCGGTGAGCAAATGAAGACCCTTTGAAGTCATATTGCATGGTACCCATTCCACGGGTCTCAACTCTCCAGGTTTAAGGGATTCTTCCTTCAGCTAAAACATGCACGTGGAACCCAGAGTATGATCAACCGTGTGATCGGGAGACGTGTTCCAATATGTCTCAGTTCTCGTCCCCTGGTACTCGGGTGCAACATTCCAGACGCTTTACTAACACTCTCCCGACTTGGAGAGTCAGTGCCTTTAACCTCCTGTTTGGCCCAGTTTGCAATTTCTGCGGAAGATGAACAGGAATAGGGAGAACTAATGAGAGACTAGCTGGAGGTGTCTGGACGGGCAAATTTAACTCTCATTTCCCACCAGGAAGAGGAATTAACCAAAGGCTCAGCGTGCCGTGCCGGAACCAGATTAGGGCCTGAAGCAATCCTGCGGTGTTGCGGCCAGCTCACAAGAAAGCGAGTTGAAGAAAGGAGCTCAGGGGCACTGTAATTCACAAACCTGCAGAGTTATAAATGACAGCTATCGTCCAAAAATATACTGAAGTAAGGCTGCCAAGAGGACTTGAAAGTGGGGCAGAATTGCAGGAAACCGATTTCAGGAGGTAGACTGGAATTGCATTTAAAGCATAGGAAAAGAGGCAGAACGTCCACAATGATGCACTTGGCCAAAAAGGGTGTATGCATTTTTTCCTGAATATATTCAGGAAAAAACGCATACGCCCTTTTTGGCCAACCAAGCAAGCTTGCAAAGGAAATCTGCACTACAATGAAGTCTCACTTCCCCCCGGTCAAAAGGGCCATCTGAAAAAAGTGTAAAATCCAGAAAGGCAGGACAGGCCATGGAGAACTGGGAGCCTTGTTATGCTGATGGGCAGGATGTAAATTGCCAACAGCCACTCGGGAGAGGTGTATGGTGTTTCCTGAAACATCTAAAAAACAAAGCAACAGAGCCTAGGGCACTTCCACTTATGGTCCTATAGCTTAGGGAAATTAAAATCAAAAAGACACAGCCACCCCAAAGTTTGGGACGGCTCTGTTTACAAGAACCTCGTTTACGGTACAAGTTCAATAGCGCAGAAAGTGAAAAATGGATAAAGAAGTTGTGGTACTTACGTACAATGCAATATCACTCAGCAATGAAATCTATGTCATCAGGCCCGTAGCAGCATAATGAGTGGATTCAGGTATGATGATTCTAACTGAAATAAGTCACACAGAAAAAGAAACATCATAAGATATCACTAATACACGGGATGTAAACTTGGCTACACAGGAACTGGATTACAAAACAGAACAGGGTCTCAAATTTAGAAAACCAACTTATGCTTGCTTAAGGGGAAAGGTGAGTTGGGGTGCTGCATCAAACCAGAGATTGAAATGAGCACAGATAAAGTTCCTTAAGCCAAATATGGAATAGACAAGAACTACTCCTTGCTCAACGAAATGGACTCAACACCCCATATTAAACGCCTAAGAATGTACCTGACTAGTAAGTATCTTAAAACCTATGGATTGCTATGTCTCTGAAAGAAAATCAAGCGTGTGTACAGGGGCATAAACGCAGCAGTGATAGGATTGGAGAGGTTCGGTGAGCAAATGAAGACCCTTTGAAGTCATATTGCATGGTACCCATTCCACGGGTCTCAACTCTCCAGGTTTAAGGGATTCTTCCTTCAGCTAAAACATGCACGTGGAACCCAGAGTATGATCAACCGTGTGATCGGGAGACGTGTTCCAATATGTCTCAGTTCTCGTCCCCTGGTACTCGGGTGCAACATTCCAGACGCTTTACTAACACTCTCCCGACTTGGAGAGTCAGTGCCTTTAACCTCCTGTTTGGCCCAGTTTGCAATTTCTGCGGAAGATGAACAGGAATAGGGAGAACCAATGAGAGACTAGGTGGAGGTGTCTGGACGGGCAAATTTAACTCTCATTTCCCACCAGGAAGAGGAATTAACCAAAGGCTCAGCGTGCCGTGCCGGAACCAGATTAGGGCCTGAAGCAATCCTGCGGTGTTGCGGCCAGCTCACAAGAAAGCGAGTTGAAGAAAGGAGCTCAGGGGCACTGTAATTCACAAACCTGCAGAGTTATAAATGACAGCTATCGTCCAAAAATATACTGAAGTAAGGCTGCCAAGAGGACTTGAAAGCGGGGCAGAATTGCAGGAAACCGATTTCAGGAGGTAGACTGGAATTGCATTTAAAGCATAGGAAAAGAGGCAGAACGTCCACAATGATGCACTTGGCCAAAAAGGGCGTATGCGTTTTTTCCTGAATATATTCAGGAAAAAACGCATACGCCCTTTTTGGCCAACCAAGCAAGCTTGCAAAGGAAATCTGCACTACAATGAAGTCTCACTTCCCCCCGGTCAAAAGGGCCATCTGAAAAAAGTGTAAAATCCAGAAAGGCAGGACAGGCCATGGAGAACTGGGAGCCTTGTTATGCTGATGGGCGGGATGTAAATTGCCAAGAGCCACTCGGGAGAGGTGTATGGTGTTTCCTGAAACATCTAAAAAACAAAGCAACAGAGCCTAGGGCACTTCCACTTATGGTCCTATAGCTTAGGGAAATTAAAATCAAAAAGACACAGCCACCCCAAGGTTTGGGAGGGCTCTGTTTACAAGAACCTCGTTTACGGTACAAGTTCAATATCGCAGAAAGTGAAAAATGGATAAAGAAGTTGTGGTACTTACGTACAATGCAATATCACTCAGCAATGAAATCTATGTCATCAGGCCCGTAGCAGCATAATGAGTGGATTCAGGTATGATGATTCTAACTGAAATAAGTCACACAGAAAAAGAAACATCATAAGATATCACTAATACACGGGATGTAAACTTGGCTACACAGGAACTGGATTACAAAACAGAACAGGGTCTCAAATTTAGAAAACCAACTTATGCTTGCTTAAGGGGAAAGGTGAGTTGGGGTGCTGCATAAAACCAGAGATTGAAATGAGCACAGATAAAGTTCCTTAAGCCAAATATGGAATAGACAAGAACTACTCCTTGCTCAACGAAATGGACTCAACACCCCATATTAAACGCCTAAGAATGTACCTGACTAGTAAGTATCTTAAAACCTATGGATTGCTATGTGTCTGAAAGAAAATCAAGCGTGTGTACAGGGGCATAAACGCAGCAGTGATAGGATTGGAGAGGTTCGGTGAGCAAATGAAGACCCTTTGAAGTCATATTGCATGGTACCCATTCCACGGGTCTCAACTCTCCAGGTTTAAGGGATTCTTCCTTCAGCTAAAACATGCACGTGGAACCCAGAGTATGATCAACCGTGTGATCGGGAGACGTGTTCCAATATGTCTCAGTTCTCGTCCCCTGGTACTCGGGTGCAACATTCCAGACGCTTTACTAACACTCTCCCGACTTGGAGAGTCAGTGCCTTTAACCTCCTGTTTGGCCCAGTTTGCAATTTCTGCGGAAGATGAACAGGAATAGGGAGAACCAATGAGAGACTAGCTGGAGGTGTCTGGACGGGCAAATTTAACTCTCATTTCCCACCAGGAAGAGGAATTAACCAAAGGCTCAGCGTGCCGTGCCGGAACCAGATTAGGGCCTGAAGCAATCCTGCGGTGTTGCGGCCAGCTCACAAGAAAGCGAGTTGAAGAAAGGAGCTCAGGGGCACTGTAATTCACAAACCTGCAGAGTTATAAATGACAGCTATCGTCCAAAAATATACTGAAGTAAGGCTGCCAAGAGGACTTGAAAGTGGGGCAGAATTGCAGGAAACCGATTTCAGGAGGTAGACTGGAATTGCATTTAAAGCATAGGAAAAGAGGCAGAACGTCCACAATGATGCACTTGGCCAAAAAGGGCGTATGCGTTTTTTCCTGAATATATTCAGGAAAAAACGCATACGCCCTTTTTGGCCAACCAAGCAAGCTTGCAAAGGAAATCTGCACTACAATGAAGTCTCACTTCCCCCCGGTCAAAAGGGCCATCTGAAAAAAGTGTAAAATCCAGAAAGGCAGGACAGGCCATGGAGAACTGGGAGCCTTGTTATGCTGATGGGCGGGATGTAAATTGCCAAGAGCCACTCGGGAGAGGTGTATGGTGTTTCCTGAAACATCTAAAAAACAAAGCAACAGAGCCTAGGGCACTTCCACTTATGGTCCTATAGCTTAGGGAAATTAAAATCAAAAAGACACAGCCACCCCAAGGTTTGGGAGGGCTCTGTTTACAAGAACCTCGTTTACGGTACAAGTTCAATATCGCAGAAAGTGAAAAATGGATAAAGAAGTTGTGGTACTTACGTACAATGCAATATCACTCAGCAATGAAATCTATGTCATCAGGCCCGTAGCAGCATAATGAGTGGATTCAGGTATGATGATTCTAACTGAAATAAGTCACACAGAAAAAGAAACATCATAAGATATCACTAATACACGGAATGTAAATTTGGCTACACAGGAACTGGATTACAAAACAGAACAGGGTCTCAAATTTAGAAAACCAACTTATGCTTGCTTAAGGGGAAAGGTGAGTTGGGGTGCTGCATCAAACCAGAGATTGAAATGAGCACAGATAAAGTTCCTTAAGCCAAATATGGAATAGACAAGAACTACTCCTTGCTCAACGAAATGGACTCAACACCCCATATTAAACGCCTAAGAATGTACCTGACTAGTAAGTATCTTAAAACCTATGGATTGCTATGTCTCTGAAAGAAAATCAAGCGTGTGTACAGGGGCATAAACGCAGCAGTGATAGGATTGGAGAGGTTCGGTGAGCAAATGAAGACCCTTTGAAGTCATATTGCATGGTACCCATTCCACGGGTCTCAACTCTCCAGGTTTAAGGGATTCTTCCTTCAGCTAAAACATGCACGTGGAACCCAGAGTATGATCAACCGTGTGATCGGGAGACGTGTTCCAATATGTCTCAGTTCTCGTCCCCTGGTACTCGGGTGCAACATTCCAGACGCTTTACTAACACTCTCCCGACTTGGAGAGTCAGTGCCTTTAACCTCCTGTTTGGCCCAGTTTGCAATTTCTGCGGAAGATGAACAGGAATAGGGAGAACTAATGAGAGACTAGCTGGAGGTGTCTGGACGGGCAAATTTAACTCTCATTTCCCACCAGGAAGAGGAATTAACCAAAGGCTCAGCGTGCCGTGCCGGAACCAGATTAGGGCCTGAAGCAATCCTGCGGTGTTGCGGCCAGCTCACAAGAAAGCGAGTTGAAGAAAGGAGCTCAGGGGCACTGTAATTCACAAACCTGCAGAGTTATAAATGACAGCTATCGTCCAAAAATATACTGAAGTAAGGCTGCCAAGAGGACTTGAAAGTGGGGCAGAATTGCAGGAAACCGATTTCAGGAGGTAGACTGGAATTGCATTTAAAGCATAGGAAAAGAGGCAGAACGTCCACAATGATGCACTTGGCCAAAAAGGGTGTATGCATTTTTTCCTGAATATATTCAGGAAAAAACGCATACGCCCTTTTTGGCCAACCAAGCAAGCTTGCAAAGGAAATCTGCACTACAATGAAGTCTCACTTCCCCCCGGTCAAAAGGGCCATCTGAAAAAAGTGTAAAATCCAGAAAGGCAGGACAGGCCATGGAGAACTGGGAGCCTTGTTATGCTGATGGGCAGGATGTAAATTGCCAACAGCCACTCGGGAGAGGTGTATGGTGTTTCCTGAAACATCTAAAAAACAAAGCAACAGAGCCTAGGGCACTTCCACTTATGGTCCTATAGCTTAGGGAAATTAAAATCAAAAAGACACAGCCACCCCAAAGTTTGGGACGGCTCTGTTTACAAGAACCTCGTTTACGGTACAAGTTCAATAGCGCAGAAAGTGAAAAATGGATAAAGAAGTTGTGGTACTTACGTACAATGCAATATCACTCAGCAATGAAATCTATGTCATCAGGCCCGTAGCAGCATAATGAGTGGATTCAGGTATGATGATTCTAACTGAAATAAGTCACACAGAAAAAGAAACATCATAAGATATCACTAATACACGGGATGTAAACTTGGCTACACAGGAACTGGATTACAAAACAGAACAGGGTCTCAAATTTAGAAAACCAACTTATGCTTGCTTAAGGGGAAAGGTGAGTTGGGGTGCTGCATCAAACCAGAGATTGAAATGAGCACAGATAAAGTTCCTTAAGCCAAATATGGAATAGACAAGAACTACTCCTTGCTCAACGAAATGGACTCAACACCCCATATTAAACGCCTAAGAATGTACCTGACTAGTAAGTATCTTAAAACCTATGGATTGCTATGTCTCTGAAAGAAAATCAAGCGTGTGTACAGGGGCATAAACGCAGCAGTGATAGGATTGGAGAGGTTCGGTGAGCAAATGAAGACCCTTTGAAGTCATATTGCATGGTACCCATTCCACGGGTCTCAACTCTCCAGGTTTAAGGGATTCTTCCTTCAGCTAAAACATGCACGTGGAACCCAGAGTATGATCAACCGTGTGATCGGGAGACGTGTTCCAATATGTCTCAGTTCTCGTCCCCTGGTACTCGGGTGCAACATTCCAGACGCTTTACTAACACTCTCCCGACTTGGAGAGTCAGTGCCTTTAACCTCCTGTTTGGCCCAGTTTGCAATTTCTGCGGAAGATGAACAGGAATAGGGAGAACCAATGAGAGACTAGGTGGAGGTGTCTGGACGGGCAAATTTAACTCTCATTTCCCACCAGGAAGAGGAATTAACCAAAGGCTCAGCGTGCCGTGCCGGAACCAGATTAGGGCCTGAAGCAATCCTGCGGTGTTGCGGCCAGCTCACAAGAAAGCGAGTTGAAGAAAGGAGCTCAGGGGCACTGTAATTCACAAACCTGCAGAGTTATAAATGACAGCTATCGTCCAAAAATATACTGAAGTAAGGCTGCCAAGAGGACTTGAAAGCGGGGCAGAATTGCAGGAAACCGATTTCAGGAGGTAGACTGGAATTGCATTTAAAGCATAGGAAAAGAGGCAGAACGTCCACAATGATGCACTTGGCCAAAAAGGGCGTATGCGTTTTTTCCTGAATATATTCAGGAAAAAACGCATACGCCCTTTTTGGCCAACCAAGCAAGCTTGCAAAGGAAATCTGCACTACAATGAAGTCTCACTTCCCCCCGGTCAAAAGGGCCATCTGAAAAAAGTGTAAAATCCAGAAAGGCAGGACAGGCCATGGAGAACTGGGAGCCTTGTTATGCTGATGGGCGGGATGTAAATTGCCAAGAGCCACTCGGGAGAGGTGTATGGTGTTTCCTGAAACATCTAAAAAACAAAGCAACAGAGCCTAGGGCACTTCCACTTATGGTCCTATAGCTTAGGGAAATTAAAATCAAAAAGACACAGCCACCCCAAGGTTTGGGAGGGCTCTGTTTACAAGAACCTCGTTTACGGTACAAGTTCAATATCGCAGAAAGTGAAAAATGGATAAAGAAGTTGTGGTACTTACGTACAATGCAATATCACTCAGCAATGAAATCTATGTCATCAGGCCCGTAGCAGCATAATGAGTGGATTCAGGTATGATGATTCTAACTGAAATAAGTCACACAGAAAAAGAAACATCATAAGATATCACTAATACACGGAATGTAAATTTGGCTACACAGGAACTGGATTACAAAACAGAACAGGGTCTCAAATTTAGAAAACCAACTTATGCTTGCTTAAGGGGAAAGGTGAGTTGGGGTGCTGCATCAAACCAGAGATTGAAATGAGCACAGATAAAGTTCCTTAAGCCAAATATGGAATAGACAAGAACTACTCCTTGCTCAACGAAATGGACTCAACACCCCATATTAAACGCCTAAGAATGTACCTGACTAGTAAGTATCTTAAAACCTATGGATTGCTATGTCTCTGAAAGAAAATCAAGCGTGTGTACAGGGGCATAAACGCAGCAGTGATAGGATTGGAGAGGTTCGGTGAGCAAATGAAGACCCTTTGAAGTCATATTGCATGGTACCCATTCCACGGGTCTCAACTCTCCAGGTTTAAGGGATTCTTCCTTCAGCTAAAACATGCACGTGGAACCCAGAGTATGATCAACCGTGTGATCGGGAGACGTGTTCCAATATGTCTCAGTTCTCGTCCCCTGGTACTCGGGTGCAACATTCCAGACGCTTTACTAACACTCTCCCGACTTGGAGAGTCAGTGCCTTTAACCTCCTGTTTGGCCCAGTTTGCAATTTCTGCGGAAGATGAACAGGAATAGGGAGAACTAATGAGAGACTAGCTGGAGGTGTCTGGACGGGCAAATTTAACTCTCATTTCCCACCAGGAAGAGGAATTAACCAAAGGCTCAGCGTGCCGTGCCGGAACCAGATTAGGGCCTGAAGCAATCCTGCGGTGTTGCGGCCAGCTCACAAGAAAGCGAGTTGAAGAAAGGAGCTCAGGGGCACTGTAATTCACAAACCTGCAGAGTTATAAATGACAGCTATCGTCCAAAAATATACTGAAGTAAGGCTGCCAAGAGGACTTGAAAGTGGGGCAGAATTGCAGGAAACCGATTTCAGGAGGTAGACTGGAATTGCATTTAAAGCATAGGAAAAGAGGCAGAACGTCCACAATGATGCACTTGGCCAAAAAGGGCGTATGCGTATTTTCGTGCAGGAAAAAACGCATACGCCCTTTTTGGCCAACCAAGCAAGCTTGCAAAGGAAATCTGCACTACAATGAAGTCTCACTTCCCTCTGGTCAAAAGGGCCATCTGAAAAAAGTGTAAAATCCAGAAAGGCAGGACAGGCCATGGAGAACTGGGAGCCTTGTTATGCTGATGGGCGGGATGTAAATTGCCAACAGCCACTCGGGAGAGGTGTATGGTGTTTCCTGAAACATCTAAAAAACAAAGCAACAGAGCCTAGGGCACTTCCACTTATGGTCCTATAGCTTAGGGAAATTAAAATCAAAAAGACACAGCCACCCCAAAGTTTGGGACGGCTCTGTTTACAAGAACCTCGTTTACGGTACAAGTTCAATAGCGCAGAAAGTGAAAAATGGATAAAGAAGTTGTGGTACTTACGTACAATGCAATATCACTCAGCAATGAAATCTATGTCATCAGGCCCGTAGCAGCATAATGAGTGGATTCAGGTATGATGATTCTAACTGAAATAAGTCACACAGAAAAAGAAACATCATAAGATATCACTAATACACGGAATGTAAACTTGGCTACACAGGAACTGGATTACAAAACAGAACAGGGTCTCAAATTTAGAAAACCAACTTATGCTTGCTTAAGGGGAAAGGTGAGTTGGGGTGCTGCATCAAACCAGAGATTGAAATGAGCACAGATAAAGTTCCTTAAGCCAAATATGGAATAGACAAGAACTACTCCTTGCTCAACGAAATGGACTCAACACCCCATATTAAACGCCTAAGAATGTACCTGACTAGTAAGTATCTTAAAACCTATGGATTGCTATGTCGCTGAAAGAAAATCAAGCGTGTGTACAGGGGCATAAACGCAGCAGTGATAGGATTGGAGACGTTCGGTGAGCAAATGAAGACCCTTTGAAGTCATATTGCATGGTACCCATTCCACGGGTCTCAACTCTCCAGGGTTAAGGGATTCTGCCTTCAGGTAAAACATGCACGTGGAACCCAGAGTATGATCAACCGTGTGATCGGGAGACGTGTTCCAATATGTCTCAGTTCTCGTCCCCTGGTACTCGGGTGCAACATTCCAGACGCTTTACTAACACTCTCCCGACTTGGAGAGTCAGTGCCTTTAACCTCCTGTTTGGCCCAGTTTGCAATTTCTGCGGAAGATGAACAGGAATAGGGAGAACCAATGAGAGACTAGCTGGAGGTGTCTGGACGGGCAAATTTAACTCTCATTTCCCACCAGGAAGAGGAATTAACCAAAGGCTCAGCGTGCCGAGCCGGAACCAGATTAGGGCCTGAAGCAATCCTGCGGTGTTGCGGCCAGCTCACAAGAAAGCGAGTTGAAGAAAGGAGCTCAGGGGCACTGTAATTCACAAACCTGCAGAGTTATAAATGACAGCTATCGTCCAAAAATATACTGAAGTAAGGCTGCCAAGAGGACTTGAAAGCGGGGCAGAATTGCAGGAAACCGATTTCAGGAAGTAGACTGGAATTGCATTTAAAGCATAGGAAAAGAGGCAGAACGTCCACAATGATGCACTTGGACAAAAAGGGCGTATGCGTTTTTTCCTGAATATATTCAGGAAAAAACGCATACGCCCTTTTTGGCCAACCAAGCAAGATTGCAAAGGAAATCTGCACTACAATGAAGTCTCACTTCCCCCCGGTCAAAAGGGCCATCTGAAAAAAGTGTAAAATCCAGAAAGGCAGGACAGGCCATGGAGAACTGGGAGCCTTGTTATGCTGATGGGCGGGATGTAAATTGCCAACAGCCACTCGGGAGAGGTGTATGGTGTTTCCTGAAACATCTAAAAAACAAAGCAACAGAGCCTAGGGCACTTCCACTTATGGTCCTATAGCTTAGGGAAATTAAAATCAAAAAGACACAGCCACCCCAAAGTTTGGGACGGCTCTGTTTACAAGAACCTCGTTTACGGTACAAGTTCAATAGCGCAGAAAGTGAAAAATGGATAAAGAAGTTGTGGTACTTACGTACAATGCAATATCACTCAGCAATGAAATCTATGTCATCAGGCCCGTAGCAGCATAATGAGTGGATTCAGGTATGATGATTCTAACTGAAATAAGTCACACAGAAAAAGAAACATCATAAGATATCACTAATACACGGAATGTAAACTTGGCTACACAGGAACTGGATTACAAAACAGAACAGGGTCTCAAATTTAGAAAACCAACTTATGCTTGCTTAAGGGGAAAGGTGAGTTGGGGTGCTGCATCATACCAGAGATTGAAATGAGCACAGATAAAGTTCCTTAAGCCAAATATGGAATAGACAAGAACTACTCCTTGCTCAACGAAATGGACTCAACACCCCATATTAAACGCCTAAGAATGTACCTGACTAGTAAGTATCTTAAAACCTATGGATTGCTATGTGTCTGAAAGAAAATCAAGCGTGTGTACAGGGGCATAAACGCAGCAGTGATAGGATTGGAGACGTTCGGTGAGCAAATGAAGACCCTTTGAAGTCATATTGCATGGTACCCATTCCACGGGTCTCAACTCTCCAGATTTAAGGGATTCTGCCTTCAGGTAAAACATGCACGTGGAACACAGAGTATGATCAACCGTGTGATCGGGAGACGTGTTCCAATATGTCTCAGTTCTCGTCCCCTGGTACTCGGGTGCAACATTCCAGACGCTTTACTAACACTCTCCCGACTTGGAGAGTCAGTGCCTTTAACCTCCTGTTTGGCCCAGTTTGCAATTTCTGCGGAAGATGAACAGGAATAGGGAGAACCAATGAGAGACTAGCTGGAGGTGTCTGGACGGGCAAATTTAACTCTCATTTCCCACCAGGAAGAGGAATTAACCAAAGGCTCAGCGTGCCGCGCCGGAACCAGATTAGGGCCTGAAGCAATCCTGCGGTGTTGCGGCCAGCTCACAAGAAAGCGAGTTGAAGAAAGGAGCTCAGGGTCACTGTAATTCACAAACCTGCAGAGTTATAAATGACAGCTATCGTCCAAAAATATACTGAAGTAAGGCTGCCAAGAGGACTTGAAAGCGGGGCAGAATTGCAGGAAACCGATTTCAGGAGGTAGACTGGAATTGCATTTAAAGCATAGGAAAAGAGGCAGAACGTCCACAATGATGCACTTGGACAAAAAGGGCGTATGCGTTTTTTCCTGAATATATTCAGGAAAAAACGCATACGCCCTTTTTGGCCAACCAAGCAAGCTTGCAAAGGAAATCTGCACTACAATGAAGTCTCACTTCCCCCCGGTCAAAAGGGCCATCTGAAAAAAGTGTAAAATCCAGAAAGGCAGGACAGGCCATGGAGAACTGGGAGCCTTGTTATGCTGATGGGCGGGATGTAAATTGCCAAGAGCCACTCGGGAGAGGTGTATGGTGTTTCCTGAAACATCTAAAAAACAAAGCAACAGAGCCTAGGGCACTTCCACTTATGGTCCTATAGCTTAGGGAAATTAAAATCAAAAAGACACAGCCACCCCAAAGTTTGGGACGGCTCTGTTTACAAGAACCTCGTTTACGGTACAAGTTCAATAGCGCAGAAAGTGAAAAATGGATAAAGAAGTTGTGGTACTTACGTACAATGCAATATCACTCAGCAATGAAATCTATGTCATCAGGCCCGTAGCAGCATAATGAGTGGATTCAGGTATGATGATTCTAACTGAAATAAGTCACACAGAAAAAGAAACATCATAAGATATCACTAATACACGGAATGTAAACTTGGCTACACAGGAACTGGATTACAAAACAGAACAGGGTCTCAAATTTAGAAAACCAACTTATGCTTGCTTAAGGGGAAAGGTGAGTTGGGGTGCTGCATCAAACCAGAGATTGAAATGAGCACAGATAAAGTTCCTTAAGCCAAATATGGAATAGACAAGAACTACTCCTTGCTCAACGAAATGGACTCAACACCCCATATTAAACGCCTAAGAATGTACCTGACTAGTAAGTATCTTAAAACCTATGGATTGCTATGTCGCTGAAAGAAAATCAAGCGTGTGTACAGGGGCATAAACGCAGCAGTGATAGGATTGGAGACGTTCGGTGAGCAAATGAAGACCCTTTGAAGTCATATTGCATGGTACCCATTCCACGGGTCTCAACTCTCCAGGTTTAAGGGATTCTGCCTTCAGGTAAAACATGCACGTGGAACCCAGAGTATGATCAACCGTGTGATCGGGAGACGTGTTCCAATATGTCTCAGTTCTCGTCCCCTGGTACTCGGGTGCAACATTCCAGACGCTTTACTAACACTCTCCCGACTTGGAGAGTCAGTGCCTTTAACCTCCTGTTTGGCCCAGTTTGCAATTTCTGCGGAAGATGAACAGGAATAGGGAGAACCAATGAGAGACTAGCTGGAGGTGTCTGGACGGGCAAATTTAACTCTCATTTCCCACCAGGAAGAGGAATTAACCAAAGGCTCAGCGTGCCGAGCCGGAACCAGATTAGGGCCTGAAGCAATCCTGCGGTGTTGCGGCCAGCTCACAAGAAAGCGAGTTGAAGAAAGGAGCTCAGGGGCACTGTAATTCACAAACCTGCAGAGTTATAAATGACAGCTATCGTCCAAAAATATACTGAAGTAAGGCTGCCAAGAGGACTTGAAAGCGGGGCAGAATTGCAGGAAACCGATTTCAGGAGGTAGACTGGAATTGCATTTAAAGCATAGGAAAAGAGGCAGAACGTCCACAATGATGCACTTGGCCAAAAAGGGCGTATGCGTTTTTTCCTGAATATATTCAGGGAAAAACGCATACGTCCTTTTTGGCCAACCAAGCAAGCTTGCAAAGGAAATCTGCACTACAATGAAGTCTCACTTCCCCCCGGTCAAAAGGGCCATCTGAAAAAAGTAAAATCCAGAAAGGCAGGACAGGCCATGGAGAACTGGGAGCCTTGTTATGCTGATGGGCGGGATGTAAATTGCCAACAGCCACTCGGGAGAGGTGTATGGTGTTTCCTGAAACATCTAAAAAACAAAGCAACAGAGCCTAGGGCACTTCCACTTATGGTCCTATAGCTTAGGGAAATTAAAATCAAAAAGACACAGCCACCCCAAAGTTTGGGACGGCTCTGTTTACAAGAACCTCGTTTACGGTACAAGTTCAATAGCGCAGAAAGTGAAAAATGGATAAAGAAGTTGTGGTACTTACGTACAATGCAATATCACTCAGCAATGAAATCTATGTCATCAGGCCCGTAGCAGCATAATGAGTGGATTCAGGTATGATGATTCTAACTGAAATAAGTCACACAGAAAAAGAAACATCATAAGATATCACTAATACACGGGATGTAAACTTGGCTACACAGGAACTGGATTACAAAACAGAACAGGGTCTCAAATTTAGAAAACCAACTTATGCTTGCTTAAGGGGAAAGGTGAGTTGGGGTGCTGCATAAAACCAGAGATTGAAATGAGCACAGATAAAGTTCCTTAAGCCAAATATAGAATAGACAAGAACTACTCCTTGCTCAACGAAATGGACTCAACACCCCATATTAAACGCCTAAGAATGTACCTGACTAGTAAGTATCTTAAAACCTATGGATTGCTATGTCTCTGAAAGAAAATCAAGCGTGTGTACAGGGGCATAAACGCAGCAGTGATAGGATTGGAGACGTTCGGTGAGCAAATGAAGACCCTTTGAAGTCATATTGCATGGTACCCATTCCACGGGTCTCAACTCTCCAGGTTTAAGGGATTCTTCCTTCAGCTAAAACATGCACATGGAACCCAGAGTATGATCAACCGTGTGATCGGGAGACGTGTTCCAATATGTCTCAGTTCTCGTCCCCTGGTACTCGGGTGCAACATTCCAGATGCTTTACTAACACTCTCCCGACTTGGAGAGTCAGTGCCTTTAACCTCCTGTTTGGCCCAGTTTGCAATTTCTGCGGAAGATGAACAGGAATAGGGAGAACCAATGAGAGACTAGCTGGAGGTGTCTGGACGGGCAAATTTAACTCTCATTTCCCACCAGGAAGAGGAATTAACCAAAGGCTCAGCGTGCCGTGCCGGAACCAGATTAGGGCCTGAAGCAATCCTGCGGTGTTGCGGCCAGCTCACAAGAAAGCGAGTTGAAGAAAGGAGCTCAGGGGCACTGTAATTCACAAACCTGCAGAGTTATAAATGACAGCTATCGTCCAAAAATATACTGAAGTAAGGCTGCCAAGAGGACTTGAAAGCGGGGCAGAATTGCAGGAAACTGATTTCAGGAGGTAGACTGGAATTGCATTTAAAGCATAGGAAAAGAGGCAGAACGTCCACAATGATGCACTTGGCCAAAAAGGGCGTATGCGTTTTTTCGTGCAGGAAAAAACGCATACGCCCTTTTTGGCCAACCAAGCAAGCTTGCAAAGGAAATCTGCACTACAATGAAGTCTCACTTCCCTCTGGTCAAAAGGGCCATCTGAAAAAAGTGTAAAATCCAGAAAGGCAGGACAGGCCATGGACAACTGGGAGCCTTGTTATGCTGATGGGCGGGATGTAAATTGCCAACAGCCACTCGGGAGAGGTGTATGGTGTTTCCTGAAACATCTAAAAAACAAAGCAACAGAGCCTAGGGCACTTCCACTTATGGTCCTATAGCTTAGGGAAATTAAAATCAAAAAGACACAGCCACCCCAAAGTTTGGGACGGCTCTGTTTACAAGAACCTCGTTTACGGTACAAGTTCAATAGCGCAGAAAGTGAAAAATGGATAAAGAAGTTGTGGTACTTACGTACAATGCAATATCACTCAGCAATGAAATCTATGTCATCAGGCCCGTAGCAGCATAATGAGTGGATTCAGGTATGATGATTCTAACTGAAATAAGTCACACAGAAAAAGAAACATCATAAGATATCACTAATACACGGAATGTAAACTTGGCTACACAGGAACTGGATTACAAAACAGAACAGGGTCTCAAATTTAGAAAACCAACTTATGCTTGCTTAAGGGGAAAGGTGAGTTGGGGTGCTGCATCAAACCAGAGATTGAAATGAGCACAGATAAAGTTCCTTAAGCCAAATATGGAATAGACAAGAACTACTCCTTGCTCAACGAAATGGACTCAACACCCCATATTAAACGCCTAAGAATGTACCTGACTAGTAAGTATCTTAAAACCTATGGATTGCTATGTCGCTGAAAGAAAATCAAGCGTGTGTACAGGGGCATAAACGCAGCAGTGATAGGATTGGAGACGTTCGGTGAGCAAATGAAGACCCTTTGAAGTCATATTGCATGGTACCCATTCCACGGGTCTCAACTCTCCAGGTTTAAGGGATTCTGCCTTCAGGTAAAACATGCACGTGGAACCCAGAGTATGATCAACCGTGTGATCGGGAGACGTGTTCCAATATGTCTCAGTTCTCGTCCCCTGGTACTCGGGTGCAACATTCCAGACGCTTTACTAACACTCTCCCGACTTGGAGAGTCAGTGCCTTTAACCTCCTGTTTGGCCCAGTTTGCAATTTCTGCGGAAGATGAACAGGAATAGGGAGAACCAATGAGAGACTAGCTGGAGGTGTCTGGACGGGCAAATTTAACTCTCATTTCCCACCAGGAAGAGGAATTAACCAAAGGCTCAGCGTGCCGAGCCGGAACCAGATTAGGGCCTGAAGCAATCCTGCGGTGTTGCGGCCAGCTCACAAGAAAGCGAGTTGAAGAAAGGAGCTCAGGGGCACTGTAATTCACAAACCTGCAGAGTTATAAATGACAGCTATCGTCCAAAAATATACTGAAGTAAGGCTGCCAAGAGGACTTGAAAGCGGGGCAGAATTGCAGGAAACCGATTTCAGGAGGTAGACTGGAATTGCATTTAAAGCATAGGAAAAGAGGCAGAACGTCCACAATGATGCACTTGGACAAAAAGGGTGTATGCGTTTTTTCCTGAATATATTCAGGAAAAAACGCATACGCCCTTTTTGGCCAACCAAGCAAGCTTGCAAAGGAAATCTGCACTACAATGAAGTCTCACTTCCCCCCTGTCAAAAGGGCCATCTGAAAAAAGTAAAATCCAGAAAGGCAGGACAGGCCATGGAGAACTGGGAGCCTTGTTATGCTGATGGGCGGGATGTAAATTGCCAACAGCCACTCGGGAGAGGTGTATGGTGTTTCCTGAAACATCTAAAAAAAAAAGCAACAGAGCCTAGGGCACTTCCACTTATGGTCCTATAGCTTAGGGAAATTAAAATCAAAAAGACACAGCCACCCAAAAGTTTGGGACGGCTCTGTTTACAAGAACCTCGTTTACGGTACAAGTTCAATAGCGCAGAAAGTGAAAAATGGATAAAGAAGTTGTGGTACTTACGTACAATGCAATATCACTCAGCAATGAAATCTATGTCATCAGGCCTGTAGCAGCATAATGAGTGGATTCAGGTATGATGATTCTAACTGAAATAAGTCACACAGAAAAAGAAACATCATAAGATATCACTAATACACGGGATGTAAACTTGGCTACACAGGAACTGGATTACAAAACAGAACAGGGTCTCAAATTTAGAAAACCAACTTATGCTTGCTTAAGGGGAAAGGTGAGTTGGGGTGCTGCATAAAACCAGAGATTGAAATGAGCACAGATAAAGTTCCTTAAGCCAAATATAGAATAGACAAGAACTACTCCTTGCTCAACGAAATGGACTCAACACCCCATATTAAACGCCTAAGAATGTACCTGACTAGTAAGTATCTTAAAACCTATGGATTGCTATGTCTCTGAAAGAAAATCAAGCATGTGTACAGGGGCACAAACGCAGCAGTGATAGGATTGGAGAGGTTCGGTGAGCAAATGAAGACCCTTTGAAGTCATATTGCATGGTACCCATTCCACGGGTCTCAACTCTCCAGGTTTAAGGGATTCTTCCTTCAGCTAAAACATGCACATGGAACCCAGAGTATGATCAACCGTGTGATCGGGAGACGTGTTCCAATATGTCTCAGTTCTCGTCCCCTGGTACTCGGGTGCAACATTCCAGACGCTTTACTAACACTCTCCCGACTTGGAGAGTCAGTGCCTTTAACCTCCTGTTTGGCCCAGTTTGCAATTTCTGCGGAAGATGAACAGGAATAGGGAGAACCAATGAGAGACTAGCTGGAGGTGTCTGGACGGGCAAATTTAACTCTCATTTCCCACCAGGAAGAGGAATTAACCAAAGGCTCAGCGTGCCGTGCCGGAACCAGATTAGGGCCTGAAGCAATCCTGCGGTGTTGCGGCCAGCTCACAAGAAAGCGAGTTGAAGAAAGGAGCTCAGGGGCACTGTAATTCACAAACCTGCAGAGTTATAAATGACAGCTATCGTCCAAAAATATACTGAAGTAAGGCTGCCAAGAGGACTTGAAAGCGGGGCAGAATTGCAGGAAACCGATTTCAGGAGGTAGACTGGAATTGCATTTAAAGCATAGGAAAAGAGGCAGAACGTCCACAATGATGCACTTGGACAAAAAGGGCGTATGCGTATTTTCGTGCAGGAAAAAACGCATACGCCCTTTTTGGCCAACCAAGCAAGCTTGCAAAGGAAATCTGCACTACAATGAAGTCTCACTTCCCTCTGGTCAAAAGGGCCATCTGAAAAAAGTGTAAAATCCAGAAAGGCAGGACAGGCCATGGAGAACTGGGAGCCTTGTTATGCTGATGGGCGGGATGTAAATTGCCAACAGCCACTCGGGAGAGGTGTATGGTGTTTCCTGAAACATCTAAAAAACAAAGCAACAGAGCCTAGGGCACTTCCACTTATGGTCCTATAGCTTAGGGAAATTAAAATCAAAAAGACACAGCCACCCCAAAGTTTGGGACGGCTCTGTTTACAAGAACCTCGTTTACGGTACAAGTTCAATAGCGCAGAAAGTGAAAAATGGATAAAGAAGTTGTGGTACTTACGTACAATGCAATATCACTCAGCAATGAAATCTATGTCATCAGGCCCGTAGCAGCATAATGAGTGGATTCAGGTATGATGATTCTAACTGAAATAAGTCACACAGAAAAAGAAACATCATAAGATATCACTAATACACGGAATGTAAACTTGGCTACACAGGAACTGGATTACAAAACAGAACAGGGTCTCAAATTTAGAAAACCAACTTATGCTTGCTTAAGGGGAAAGGTGAGTTGGGGTGCTGCATCAAACCAGAGATTGAAATGAGCACAGATAAAGTTCCTTAAGCCAAATATGGAATAGACAAGAACTACTCCTTGCTCAACGAAATGGACTCAACACCCCATATTAAACGCCTAAGAATGTACCTGACTAGTAAGTATCTTAAAACCTATGGATTGCTATGTCGCTGAAAGAAAATCAAGCGTGTGTACAGGGGCATAAACGCAGCAGTGATAGGATTGGAGACGTTCGGTGAGCAAATGAAGACCCTTTGAAGTCATATTGCATGGTACCCATTCCACGGGTCTCAACTCTCCAGGGTTAAGGGATTCTGCCTTCAGGTAAAACATGCACGTGGAACCCAGAGTATGATCAACCGTGTGATCGGGAGACGTGTTCCAATATGTCTCAGTTCTCGTCCCCTGGTACTCGGGTGCAACATTCCAGACGCTTTACTAACACTCTCCCGACTTGGAGAGTCAGTGCCTTTAACCTCCTGTTTGGCCCAGTTTGCAATTTCTGCGGAAGATGAACAGGAATAGGGAGAACCAATGAGAGACTAGCTGGAGGTGTCTGGACGGGCAAATTTAACTCTCATTTCCCACCAGGAAGAGGAATTAACCAAAGGCTCAGCGTGCCGAGCCGGAACCAGATTAGGGCCTGAAGCAATCCTGCGGTGTTGCGGCCAGCTCACAAGAAAGCGAGTTGAAGAAAGGAGCTCAGGGGCACTGTAATTCACAAACCTGCAGAGTTATAAATGACAGCTATCGTCCAAAAATATACTGAAGTAAGGCTGCCAAGAGGACTTGAAAGCGGGGCAGAATTGCAGGAAACCGATTTCAGGAAGTAGACTGGAATTGCATTTAAAGCATAGGAAAAGAGGCAGAACGTCCACAATGATGCACTTGGACAAAAAGGGCGTATGCGTTTTTTCCTGAATATATTCAGGAAAAAACGCATACGCCCTTTTTGGCCAACCAAGCAAGATTGCAAAGGAAATCTGCACTACAATGAAGTCTCACTTCCCCCCGGTCAAAAGGGCCATCTGAAAAAAGTGTAAAATCCAGAAAGGCAGGACAGGCCATGGAGAACTGGGAGCCTTGTTATGCTGATGGGCGGGATGTAAATTGCCAACAGCCACTCGGGAGAGGTGTATGGTGTTTCCTGAAACATCTAAAAAACAAAGCAACAGAGCCTAGGGCACTTCCACTTATGGTCCTATAGCTTAGGGAAATTAAAATCAAAAAGACACAGCCACCCCAAAGTTTGGGACGGCTCTGTTTACAAGAACCTCGTTTACGGTACAAGTTCAATAGCGCAGAAAGTGAAAAATGGATAAAGAAGTTGTGGTACTTACGTACAATGCAATATCACTCAGCAATGAAATCTATGTCATCAGGCCCGTAGCAGCATAATGAGTGGATTCAGGTATGATGATTCTAACTGAAATAAGTCACACAGAAAAAGAAACATCATAAGATATCACTAATACACGGAATGTAAACTTGGCTACACAGGAACTGGATTACAAAACAGAACAGGGTCTCAAATTTAGAAAACCAACTTATGCTTGCTTAAGGGGAAAGGTGAGTTGGGGTGCTGCATCAAACCAGAGATTGAAATGAGCACAGATAAAGTTCCTTAAGCCAAATATGGAATAGACAAGAACTACTCCTTGCTCAACGAAATGGACTCAACACCCCATATTAAACGCCTAAGAATGTACCTGACTAGTAAGTATCTTAAAACCTATGGATTGCTATGTGTCTGAAAGAAAATCAAGCGTGTGTACAGGGGCATAAACGCAGCAGTGATAGGATTGGAGACGTTCGGTGAGCAAATGAAGACCCTTTGAAGTCATATTGCATGGTACCCATTCCACGGGTCTCAACTCTCCAGGTTTAAGGGATTCTGCCTTCAGGTAAAACATGCACGTGGAACACAGAGTATGATCAACCGTGTGATCGGGAGACGTGTTCCAATATGTCTCAGTTCTCGTCCCCTGGTACTCGGGTGCAACATTCCAGACGCTTTACTAACACTCTCCCGACTTGGAGAGTCAGTGCCTTTAACCTCCTGTTTGGCCCAGTTTGCAATTTCTGCGGAAGATGAACAGGAATAGGGAGAACCAATGAGAGACTAGCTGGAGGTGTCTGGACGGGCAAATTTAACTCTCATTTCCCACCAGGAAGAGGAATTAACCAAAGGCTCAGCGTGCCGAGCCGGAACCAGATTAGGGCCTGAAGCAATCCTGCGGTGTTGCGGCCAGCTCACAAGAAAGCGAGTTGAAGAAAGGAGCTCAGGGGCACTGTAATTCACAAACCTGCAGAGTTATAAATGACAGCTATCGTCCAAAAATATACTGAAGTAAGGCTGCCAAGAGGACTTGAAAGCGGGGCAGAATTGCAGGAAACCGATTTCAGGAGGTAGACTGGAATTGCATTTAAAGCATAGGAAAAGAGGCAGAACGTCCACAATGATGCACTTGGACAAAAAGGGCGTATGCGTTTTTTCCTGAATATATTCAGGAAAAAACGCATACGCCCTTTTTGGCCAACCAAGCAAGCTTGCAAAGGAAATCTGCACTACAATGAAGTCTCACTTCCCCCCAGTCAAAAGGGCCATCTGAAAAAAGTAAAATCCAGAAAGGCAGGACAGGCCATGGAGAACTGGGAGCCTTGTTATGCTGATGGGCGGGATGTAAATTGCCAACAGCCACTCGGGAGAGGTGTATGGTGTTTCCTGAAACATCTAAAAAACAAAGCAACAGAGCCTAGGGCACTTCCACTTATGGTCCTATAGCTTAGGGAAATTAAAATCAAAAAGACACAGCCACCCCAAAGTTTGGGACGGCTCTGTTTACAAGAACCTCGTTTACGGTACAAGTTCAATAGCGCAGAAAGTGAAAAATGGATAAAGAAGTTGTGGTACTTACGTACAATGCAATATCACTCAGCAATGAAATCTATGTCATCAGGCCTGTAGCAGCATAATGAGTGGATTCAGGTATGATGATTCTAACTGAAATAAGTCACACAGAAAAAGAAACATCATAAGATATCACTAATACACGGGATGTAAACTTGGCTACACAGGAACTGGATTACAAAACAGAACAGGGTCTCAAATTTAGAAAACCAACTTATGCTTGCTTAAGGGGAAAGGTGAGTTGGGGTGCTGCATAAAACCAGAGATTGAAATGAGCACAGATAAAGTTCCTTAAGCCAAATATAGAATAGACAAGAACTACTCCTTGCTCAACGAAATGGACTCAACACCCCATATTAAACGCCTAAGAATGTACCTGACTAGTAAGTATCTTAAAACCTATGGATTGCTATGTCTCTGAATGAAAATCAAGCGTGTGTACAGGGGCACAAACGCAGCAGTGATAGGATTGGAGAGGTTCGGTGAGCAAATGAAGACCCTTTGAAGTCATATTGCATGGTACCCATTCCACGGGTCTCAACTCTCCAGGTTTAAGGGATTCTTCCTTCAGCTAAAACATGCACATGGAATCCAGAGTATGATCAACCGTGTGATCGGGAGACGTGTTCCAATGTCTCAGTTCTCGTCCCCTGGTACTCGGGTGCAACATTCCAGACGCTTTACTAACACTCTCCCGACTTGGAGAGTCAGTGCCTTTAACCTCCTGTTTGGCCCCGTTTGCAATTTCTGCGGAAGATGAACAGGAATAGGGAGAACCAATGAGAGACTAGCTGGAGGTGTCTGGACGGGCAAATTTAACTCTCATTTCCCACCAGGAAGAGGAATTAACCAAAGGCTCAGCGTGCCGTGCCGGAACCAGATTAGGGCCTGAAGCAATCCTGCGGTGTTGCGGCCAGCTCACAAGAAAGCGAGTTGAAGAAAGGAGCTCAGGGGCACTGTAATTCACAAACCTGCAGAGTTATAAATGACAGCTATCGTCCAAAAATATACTGAAGTAAGGCTGCCAAGAGGACTTGAAAGCGGGGCAGAATTGCAGGAAACCGATTTCAGGAGGTAGACTGGAATTGCATTTAAAGCATAGGAAAAGAGGCAGAACGTCCACAATGATGCACTTGGCCAAAAAGGGCGTATGCGTATTTTCGTGCAGGAAAAAACGCATACGCCCTTTTTGGCCAACCAAGCAAGCTTGCAAAGGAAATCTGCACTACAATGAAGTCTCACTTCCCTCTGGTCAAAAGGGCCATCTGAAAAAAGTGTAAAATCCAGAAAGGCAGGACAGGCCATGGACAACTGGGAGCCTTGTTATGCTGATGGGCGGGATGTAAATTGCCAACAGCCATTCGGGAGAGGTGTATGGTGTTTCCTGAAACATCTAAAAAACAAAGCAACAGAGCCTAGGGCACTTCCACTTATGGTCCTATAGCTTAGGGAAATTAAAATCAAAAAGACACAGCCACCCCAAAGTTTGGGACGGCTCTGTTTACAAGAACCTCGTTTACGGTACAAGTTCAATATCGCAGAAAGTGAAAAATGGATAAAGAAGTTGTGGTACTTACGTACAATGCAATATCACTCAGCAATGAAATCTATGTCATCAGGCCCGTAGCAGCATAATGAGTGGATTCAGGTATGATGATTCTAACTGAAATAAGTCACACAGAAAAAGAAACATCATAAGATATCACTAATACACGGGATGTAAACTTGGCTACACAGGAACTGGATTACAAAACAGAACAGGGTCTCAAATTTAGAAAACCAACTTATGCTTGCTTAAGGGGAAAGGTGAGTTGGGGTGCTGCATCAAACCAGAGATTGAAATGAGCACAGATAAAGTTCCTTAAGCCAAATATGGAATAGACAAGAACTACTCCTTGCTCAACGAAATGGACTCAACACCCCATATTAAACGCCTAAGAATGTACCTGACTAGTAAGTATCTTAAAACCTATGGATTGCTATGTCTCTGAAAGAAAATCAAGCGTGTGTACAGGGGCATAAACGCAGCAGTGATAGGATTGGAGACGTTCGGTGAGCAAATGAAGACCCTTTGAAGTCATATTGCATGGTACCCATTCCACGGGTCTCAACTCTCCAGGTTTAAGGGATTCTTCCTTCAGCTAAAACATGCACGTGGAACCCAGAGTATGATCAACCGTGTGATCGGGAGACGTGTTCCAATATGTCTCAGTTCTCGTCCCCTGGTACTCGGGTGCAACATTCCAGACGCTTTACTAACACTCTCCCGACTTGGAGAGTCAGTGCCTTTAACCTCCTGTTTGGCCCAGTTTGCAATTTCTGCGGAAGATGAACAGGAATAGGGAGAACCAATGAGAGACTAGCTGGAGGTGTCTGGACGGGCAAATTTAACTCTCATTTCCCACCAGGAAGAGGAATTAACCAAAGGCTCAGCGTGCCGAGCCGGAACCAGATTAGGGCCTGAAGCAATCCTGCGGTGTTGCGGCCAGCTCACAAGAAAGCGAATTGAAGAAAGGAGCTCAGGGGCACTGTAATTCACAAACCTGCAGAGTTATAAATGACAGCTATCGTCCAAAAATATACTGAAGTAAGGCTGCCAAGAGGACTTGAAAGCGGGGCAGAATTGCAGGAAACCGATTTCAGGAGGTAGACTGGAATTGCATTTAAAGCATAGGAAAAGAGGCAGAACGTCCACAATGATGCACTTGGCCAAAAAGGGCGTATGCGTTTTTTCCTGAATATATTCAGGAAAAAACGCATACGCCCTTTTTGGCCAACCAAGCAAGCTTGCAAAGGAAATCTGCACTACAATGAAGTCTCACTTCCCCCCGGTCAAAAGGGCCATCTGAAAAAAGTGTAAAATCCAGAAAGGCAGGACAGGCCATGGAGAACTGGGAGCCTTGTTATGCTGATGGGCGGGATGTAAATTGCCAACAGCCACTCGGGAGAGGTGTATGGTGTTTCCTGAAACATCTAAAAAACAAAGCAACAGAGCCTAGGGCACTTCCACTTATGGTCCTATAGCTTAGGGAAATTAAAATCAAAAAGACACAGCCACCCCAAAGTTTGGGACGGCTCTGTTTACAAGAACCTCGTTTACGGTACAAGTTCAATAGCGCAGAAAGTGAAAAATGGATAAAGAAGTTGTGGTACTTACGTACAATGCAATATCACTCAGCAATGAAATCTATGTCATCAGGCCCGTAGCAGCATAATGAGTGGATTCAGGTATGATGATTCTAACTGAAATAAGTCACACAGAAAAAGAAACATCATAAGATATCACTAATACACGGAATGTAAACTTGGCTACACAGGAACTGGATTACAAAACAGAACAGGGTCTCAAATTTAGAAAACCAACTTATGCTTGCTTAAGGGGAAAGGTGAGTTGGGGTGCTGCATCAAACCAGAGATTGAAATGAGCACAGATAAAGTTCCTTAAGTCAAATATGGAATAGACAAGAACTACTCCTTGCTCAACGAAATGGACTCAACACCCCATATTAAACGCCTAAGAATGTACCTGACTAGTAAGTATCTTAAAACCTATGGATTGCTATGTCGCTGAAAGAAAATCAAGCGTGTGTACAGGGGCATAAACGCAGCAGTGATAGGATTGGAGACGTTCGGTGAGCAAATGAAGACCCTTTGAAGTCATATTGCATGGTACCCATTCCACGGGTCTCAACTCTCCAGGTTTAAGGGATTCTGCCTTCAGGTAAAACATGCACGTGGAACCCAGAGTATGATCAACTGTGTGATCGGGAGACGTGTTCCAATATGTCTCAGTTCTCGTCCCCTGGTACTCGGGTGCAACATTCCAGACACTTTACTAACACTCTCCCGACTTGGAGAGTCAGTGCCTTTAACCTCCTGTTTGGCCCAGTTTGCAATTTCTGCGGAAGATGAACAGGAATAGGGAGAACCAATGAGAGACTAGCTGGAGGTGTCTGGACGGGCAAATTTAACTCTCATTTCCCACCAGGAAGAGGAATTAACCAAAGGATCAGCGTGCCGAGCCGGAACCAGATTAGGGCCTGAAGCAATCCTGCGGTGTTGCGGCCAGCTCACAAGAAAGCGAGTTGAAGAAAGGAGCTCAGGGGCACTGTAATTCACAAACCTGCAGAGTTATAAATGACAGCTATCGTCCAAAAATATACTGAAGTAAGGCTGCCAAGAGGACTTGAAAGCGGGGCAGAATTGCAGGAAACCGATTTCAGGAGGTAGACTGGAATTGCATTTAAAGCATAGGAAAAGAGGCAGAACGTCCACAATGATGCACTTGGACAAAAAGGGCGTATGCGTTTTTTCCTGAATATATTCAGGAAAAAACGCATACGCCCTTTTTGGCCAACCAAGCAAGCTTGCAAAGGAAATCTGCACTACAATGAAGTCTCACTTCCCCCCAGTCAAAAGGGCCATCTGAAAAAAGTAAAATCCAGAAAGGCAGGACAGGCCATGGAGAACTGGGAGCCTTGTTATGCTGATGGGCAGGATGTAAATTGCCAACAGCCACTAGGGAGAGGTGTATGGTGTTTCCTGAAACATCTAAAAAACAAAGCAACAGAGCCTAGGGCACTTCCACTTATGGTCCTATAGCTTAGGGAAATTAAAATCAAAAAGACACAGCCACCCCAAAGTTTGGGACGGCTCTGTTTACAAGAACCTCGTTTACGGTACAAGTTCAATAGCGCAGAAAGTGAAAAATGGATAAAGAAGTTGTGGTACTTACGTACAATGCAATATCACTCAGCAATGAAATCTATGTCATCAGGCCTGTAGCAGCATAATGAGTGGATTCAGGTATGATGATTCTAACTGAAATAAGTCACACAGAAAAAGAAACATCATAAGATATCACTAATACACGGGATGTAAACTTGGCTACACAGGAACTGGATTACAAAACAGAACAGGGTCTCAAATTTAGAAAACCAACTTATGCTTGCTTAAGGGGAAAGGTGAGTTGGGGTGCTGCATAAAACCAGAGATTGAAATGAGCACAGATAAAGTTCCTTAAGCCAAATATAGAATAGACAAGAACTACTCCTTGCTCAACGAAATGGACTCAACACCCCATATTAAACGCCTAAGAATGTACCTGACTAGTAAGTATCTTAAAACCTATGGATTGCTATGTCTCTGAAAGAAAATCAAGCGTGTGTACAGGGGCACAAACGCAGCAGTGATAGGATTGGAGAGGTTCGGTGAGCAAATGAAGACCCTTTGAAGTCATATTGCATGGTACCCATTCCACGGGTCTCAACTCTCCAGGTTTAAGGGATTCTTCCTTCAGCTAAAACATGCACATGGAATCCAGAGTATGATCAACCGTGTGATCGGGAGACGTGTTCCAATGTCTCAGTTCTCGTCCCCTGGTACTCGGGTGCAACATTCCAGACGCTTTACTAACACTCTCCCGACTTGGAGAGTCAGTGCCTTTAACCTCCTGTTTGGCCCAGTTTGCAATTTCTGCGGAAGATGAACAGGAATAGGGAGAACCAATGAGAGACTAGCTGGAGGTGTCTGGACGGGCAAATTTAACTCTCATTTCCCACCAGGAAGAGGAATTAACCAAAGGCTCAGCGTGCCGTGCCGGAACCAGATTAGGGCCTGAAGCAATCCTGCGGTGTTGCGGCCAGCTCACAAGAAAGCGAGTTGAAGAAAGGAGCTCAGGGGCACTGTAATTCACAAACCTGCAGAGTTATAAATGACAGCTATCGTCCAAAAATATACTGAAGTAAGGCTGCCAAGAGGACTTGAAAGCGGGGCAGAATTGCAGGAAACCGATTTCAGGAGGTAGACTGGAATTGCATTTAAAGCATAGGAAAAGAGGCAGAACGTCCACAATGATGCACTTGGCCAAAAAGGGCGTATGCGTATTTTCGTGCAGGAAAAAACGCATACGCCCTTTTTGGCCAACCAAGCAAGCTTGCAAAGGAAATCTGCACTACAATGAAGTCTCACTTCCCTCTGGTCAAAAGGGCCATCTGAAAAAAGTGTAAAATCCAGAAAGGCAGGACAGGCCATGGACAACTGGGAGCCTTGTTATGCTGATGGGCGGGATGTAAATTGCCAACAGCCATTCGGGAGAGGTGTATGGTGTTTCCTGAAACATCTAAAAAACAAAGCAACAGAGCCTAGGGCACTTCCACTTATGGTCCTATAGCTTAGGGAAATTAAAATCAAAAAGACACAGCCACCCCAAAGTTTGGGACAGCTCTGTTTACAAGAACCTCGTTTACGGTACAAGTTCAATATCGCAGAAAGTGAAAAATGGATAAAGAAGTTGTGGTACTTACGTACAATGCAATATCACTCAGCAATGAAATCTATGTCATCAGGCCCGTAGCAGCATAATGAGTGGATTCAGGTATGATGATTCTAACTGAAATAAGTCACACAGAAAAAGAAACATCATAAGATATCACTAATACACGGGATGTAAACTTGGCTACACAGGAACTGGATTACAAAACAGAACAGGGTCTCAAATTTAGAAAACCAACTTATGCTTGCTTAAGGGGAAAGGTGAGTTGGGGTGCTGCATCAAACCAGAGATTGAAATGAGCACAGATAAAGTTCCTTAAGCCAAATATGGAATAGACAAGAACTACTCCTTGCTCAACGAAATGGACTCAACACCCCATATTAAACGCCTAAGAATGTACCTGACTAGTAAGTATCTTAAAACCTATGGATTGCTATGTCTCTGAAAGAAAATCAAGCGTGTGTACAGGGGCATAAACGCAGCAGTGATAGGATTGGAGAGGTTCGGTGAGCAAATGAAGACCCTTTGAAGTCATATTGCATGGTACCCATTCCACGGGTCTCAACTCTCCAGGTTTAAGGGATTCTTCCTTCAGCTAAAACATGCACGTGGAACCCAGAGTATGATCAACCGTGTGATCGGGAGACGTGTTCCAATATGTCTCAGTTCTCGTCCCCTGGTACTCGGGTGCAACATTCCAGACGCTTTACTAACACTCTCCCGACTTGGAGAGTCAGTGCCTTTAACCTCCTGTTTGGCCCAGTTTGCAATTTCTGCGGAAGATGAACAGGAATAGGGAGAACCAATGAGAGACTAGCTGGAGGTGTCTGGACGGGCAAATTTAACTCTCATTTCCCACCAGGAAGAGGAATTAACCAAAGGCTCAGCGTGCCGAGCCGGAACCAGATTAGGGCCTGAAGCAATCCTGCGGTGTTGCGGCCAGCTCACAAGAAAGCGAATTGAAGAAAGGAGCTCAGGGGCACTGTAATTCACAAACCTGCAGAGTTATAAATGACAGCTATCGTCCAAAAATATACTGAAGTAAGGCTGCCAAGAGGACTTGAAAGCGGGGCAGAATTGCAGGAAACCGATTTCAGGAGGTAGACTGGAATTGCATTTAAAGCATAGGAAAAGAGGCAGAACGTCCACAATGATGCACTTGGCCAAAAAGGGCGTATGCGTTTTTTCCTGAATATATTCAGGAAAAAACGCATACGCCCTTTTTGGCCAACCAAGCAAGCTTGCAAAGGAAATCTGCACTACAATGAAGTCTCACTTCCCCCCGGTCAAAAGGGCCATCTGAAAAAAGTGTAAAATCCAGAAAGGCAGGACAGGCCATGGAGAACTGGGAGCCTTGTTATGCTGATGGGCGGGATGTAAATTGCCAACAGCCACTCGGGAGAGGTGTATGGTGTTTCCTGAAACATCTAAAAAACAAAGCAAAAGAGCCTAGGGCACTTCCACTTATGGTCCTATAGCTTAGGGAAATTAAAATCAAAAAGACACAGCCACCCCAAAGTTTGGGACGGCTCTGTTTACAAGAACCTCGTTTACGGTACAAGTTCAATAGCGCAGAAAGTGAAAAATGGATAAAGAAGTTGTGGTACTTACGTACAATGCAATATCACTCAGCAATGAAATCTATGTCATCAGGCCCGTAGCAGCATAATGAGTGGATTCAGGTATGATGATTCTAACTGAAATAAGTCACACAGAAAAAGAAACATCATAAGATATCACTAATACACGGAATGTAAACTTGGCTACACAGGAACTGGATTACAAAACAGAACAGGGTCTCAAATTTAGAAAACCAACTTATGCTTGCTTAAGGGGAAAGGTGAGTTGGGGTGCTGCATCAAACCAGAGATTGAAATGAGCACAGATAAAGTTCCTTAAGCCAAATATGGAATAGACAAGAACTACTCCTTGCTCAACGAAATGGACTCAACACCCCATATTAAACGCCTAAGAATGTACCTGACTACTAAGTATCTTTAAACCTATGGATTGCTATGTCTCTGAAAGAAAATCAAGCGTGTGTACAGGGGCATAAACGCAGCAGTGATAGGATTGGAGAGGTTCGGTGAGCAAATGAAGACCCTTTGAAGTCATATTGCATGGTACCCATTCCACGGGTCTCAACTCTCCAGGGTTAAGGGATTCTGCCTTCAGGTAAAACATGCACGTGGAACCCAGAGTATGATCAACCGTGTGATCGGGAGACGTGTTCCAATATGTCTCAGTTCTCGTCCCCTGGTACTCGGGTGCAACATTCCAGACGCTTTACTAACACTCTCCCGACTTGGAGAGTCAGTGCCTTTAACCTCCTGTTTGGCCCAGTTTGCAATTTCTGCGGAAGATGAACAGGAATAGGGAGAACCAATGAGAGACTAGCTGGAGGTGTCTGGACGGGCAAATTTAACTCTCATTTCCCACCAGGAAGAGGAATTAACCAAAGGCTCAGCGTGCCGTGCCGGAACCAGATTAGGGCCTGAAGCAATCCTGCGGTGTTGCGGCCAGCTCACAAGAAAGCGAGTTGAAGAAAGGAGCTCAGGGGCACTGTAATTCACAAACCTGCAGAGTTATAAATGACAGCTATCGTCCAAAAATATACTGAAGTAAGGCTGCCAAGAGGACTTGAAAGCGGGGCAGAATTGCAGGAAACCGATTTCAGGAGGTAGACTGGAATTGCATTTAAAGCATAGGAAAAGAGGCAGAACGTCCACAATGATGCACTTGGCCAAAAAGGGCGTATGCGTTTTTTCCTGAATATATTCAGGAAAAAACGCATACGCCCTTTTTGGCCAACCAAGCAAGCTTGCAAAGGAAATCTGCACTACAATGAAGTCTCACTTCCCCCCGGTCAAAAGGGCCATCTGAAAAAAGTGTAAAATCCAGAAAGGCAGGACAGGCCATGGAGAACTGGGAGCCTTGTTATGCTGATGGGCGGGATGTAAATTGCCAACAGCCACTCGGGAGAGGTGTATGGTGTTTCCTGAAACATCTAAAAAACAAAGCAACAGAGCCTAGGGCACTTCCACTTATGGTCCTATAGCTTAGGGAAATTAAAATCAAAAAGACACAGCCACCCCAAAGTTTGGGACAGCTCTGTTTACAAGAACCTCGTTTACGGTACAAGTTCAATATCGCAGAAAGTGAAAAATGGATAAAGAAGTTGTGGTACTTACGTACAATGCAATATCACTCAGCAATTAAATCTATGTCATCAGGCCCGTAGCAGCATAATGAGTGGATTCAGGTATGATGATTCTAACTGAAATAAGTCACACAGAAAAAGAAACATCATAAGATATCACTAATACACGGAATGTAAACTTGGCTACACAGGAACTGGATTACAAAACAGAACAGGGTCTCAAATTTAGAAAACCAACTTATGCTTGCTTAAGGGGAAAGGTGAGTTGGGGTGCTGCATCAAACCAGAGATTGAAATGAGCACAGATAAAGTTCCTTAAGCCAAATATGGAATAGAAAAGAACTACTCCTTGCTCAAAGAAATGGACTCAACACCCCATATTAAACGCCTAAGAATGTACCTGACTAGTAAGTATCTTAAAACCTATGGATTGCTATGTCTCTGAAAGAAAATCAAGCGTGTGTACAGGGGCATAAACGCAGCAGTGATAGGATTGGAGACGTTCGGTGAGCAAATGAAGACCCTTTGAAGTCATATTGCATGGTACCCATTCCACGGGTCTCAACTCTCCAGGTTTAAGGGATTCTGCCTTCAGGTAAAACATGCACGTGGAACCCAGAGTATGATCAACCGTGTGATCGGGAGACGTGTTCCAATATGTCTCAGTTCTCGTCCCCTGGTACTCGGGTGCAACATTCCAGACGCTTTACTAACACTCTCCCGACTTGGAGAGTCAGTGCCTTTAACCTCCTGTTTGGCCCAGTTTGCAATTTCTGCGGAAGATGAACAGGAATAGGGAAAACCAATGAGAGACTAGCTGGAGGTGTCTGGACGGGCAAATTTAACTCTCATTTCCCACCAGGAAGAGGAATTAACCAAAGGCTCAGCGTGCCGTGCCGGAACCAGATTAGGGCCTGAAGCAATCCTGCGGTGTTGCGGCCAGCTCACAAGAAAGCGAGTTGAAGAAAGGAGCTCAGGGGCACTGTAATTCACAAACCTGCAGAGTTATAAATGACAGCTATCGTCCAAAAATATACTGAAGTAAGGCTGCCAAGAGGACTTGAAAGCGGGGCAGAATTGCAGGAAACCGATTTCAGGAGGTAGACTGGAATTGCATTTAAAGCATAGGAAAAGAGGCAGAACGTCCACAATGATGCACTTGGACAAAAAGGGCGTATGCGTTTTTTCCTGAATATATTCAGGAAAAAACGCATACGCCCTTTTTGGCCAACCAAGCAAGCTTGCAAAGGAAATCTGCACTACAATGAAGTCTCACTTCCCCCCGGTCAAAAGGGCCATCTGAAAAAAGTGTAAAATCCAGAAAGGCAGGACAGGCCATGGAGAACTGGGAGCCTTGTTATGCTGATGGGCGGGATGTAAATTGCCAACAGCCACTCAGGAGAGGTGTATGGTGTTTCCTGAAACATCTAAAAAACAAAGCAACAGAGCCTAGGGCACTTCCACTTATGGTCCTATAGCTTAGGGAAATTAAAATCAAAAAGACACAGCCACCCCAAAGTTTGGGACGGCTCTGTTTACAAGAACCTCGTTTACGGTACAAGTTCAATAGCGCAGAAAGTGAAAAATGGATAAAGAAGTTGTGGTACTTACGTACAATGCAATATCACTCAGCAATGAAATCTATGTCATCAGGCCCGTAGCAGCATAATGAGTGGATTCAGGTATGATGATTCTAACTGAAATAAGTCACACAGAAAAAGAAACATCATAAGATATCACTAATACACGGAATGTAAACTTGGCTACACAGGAACTGGATTACAAAACAGAACAGGGTCTCAAATTTAGAAAACCAACTTATGCTTGCTTAAGGGGAAAGGTGAGTTGGGGTGCTGCATCAAACCAGAGATTGAAATGAGCACAGATAAAGTTCCTTAAGCCAAATATGGAATAGACAAGAACTACTCCTTGCTCAACGAAATGGACTCAACACCCCATATTAAACGCCTAAGAATGTACCTGACTAGTAAGTATCTTAAAACCTATGGATTGCTATGTCGCTGAAAGAAAATCAAGCGTGTGTACAGGGGCATAAACGCAGCAGTGATAGGATTGGAGACGTTCGGTGAGCAAATGAAGACCCTTTGAAGTCATATTGCATGGTACCCATTCCACGGGTCTCAACTCTCCAGGTTTAAGGGATTCTGCCTTCAGGTAAAACATGCACGTGGAACCCAGAGTATGATCAACTGTGTGATCGGGAGACGTGTTCCAATATGTCTCAGTTCTCGTCCCCTGGTACTCGGGTGCAACATTCCAGACGCTTTACTAACACTCTCCCGACTTGGAGAGTCAGTGCCTTTAACCTCCTGTTTGGCCCAGTTTGCAATTTCTGCGGAAGATGAACAGGAATAGGGAGAACCAATGAGAGACTAGCTGGAGGTGTCTGGACGGGCAAATTTAACTCTCATTTCCCACCAGGAAGAGGAATTAACCAAAGGCTCAGCGTGCCGTGCCGGAACCAGATTAGGGCCTGAAGCAATCCTGCGGTGTTGCGGCCAGCTCACAAGAAAGCGAGTTGAAGAAAGGAGCTCAGGGGCACTGTAATTCACAAACCTGCAGAGTTATAAATGACAGCTATCGTCCAAAAATATACTGAAGTAAGGCTGCCAAGAGGACTTGAAAGCGGGGCAGAATTGCAGGAAACCGATTTCAGGAGGTAGACTGGAATTGCATTTAAAGCATAGGAAAAGAGGCAGAACGTCCACAATGATGCACTTGGACAAAAAGGGCGTATGCGTTTTTTCCTGAATATATTCAGGAAAAAACGCATACGCCCTTTTTGGCCAACCAAGCAAGCTTGCAAAGGAAATCTGCACTACAATGAAGTCTCACTTCCCCCCAGTCAAAAGGGCCATCTGAAAAAAGTAAAATCCAGAAAGGCAGGACAGGCCATGGAGAACTGGGAGCCTTGTTATGCTGATGGGCAGGATGTAAATTGCCAACAGCCACTCGGGAGAGGTGTATGGTGTTTCCTGAAACATCTAAAAAACAAAGCAACAGAGCCTAGGGCACTTCCACTTATGGTCCTATAGCTTAGGGAAATTAAAATCAAAAAGACACAGCCACCCCAAAGTTTGGGACGGCTCTGTTTACAAGAACCTCGTTTACGGTACAAGTTCAATAGCGCAGAAAGTGAAAAATGGATAAAGAAGTTGTGGTACTTACGTACAATGCAATATCACTCAGCAATGAAATCTATGTCATCAGGCCTGTAGCAGCATAATGAGTGGATTCAGGTATGATGATTCTAACTGAAATAAGTCACACAGAAAAAGAAACATCATAAGATATCACTAATACACGGGATGTAAACTTGGCTACACAGGAACTGGATTACAAAACAGAACAGGGTCTCAAATTTAGAAAACCAACTTATGCTTGCTTAAGGGGAAAGGTGAGTTGGGGTGCTGCATAAAACCAGAGATTGAAATGAGCACAGATAAAGTTCCTTAAGCCAAATATAGAATAGACAAGAACTACTCCTTGCTCAACAAAATGGACTCAACACCCCATATTAAACGCCTAAGAATGTACCTGACTAGTAAGTATCTTAAAACCTATGCACTGCTATGTCTCTGAAAGAAAATCAAGCGTGTGTACAGGGGCACAAACGCAGCAGTGATAGGATTGGAGAGGTTCGGTGAGCAAATGAAGACCCTTTGAAGTCATATTGCATGGTACCCATTCCACGGGTCTCAACTCTCCAGGTTTAAGGGATTCTTCCTTCAGCTAAAACATGCACGTGGAACCCAGAGTATGATCAACCGTGTGATCGGGAGACGTGTTCCAATATGTCTCAGTTCTCGTCCCCTGGTACTCGGGTGCAACATTCCAGACGCTTTACTAACACTCTCCCGACTTGGAGAGTCAGTGCCTTTAACCTCCTGTTTGGCCCAGTTTGCAATTTCTGCGGAAGATGAACAGGAATAGGGAGAACCAATGAGAGACTAGCTGGAGGTGTCTGGACGGGCAAATTTAACTCTCATTTCCCACCAGGAAGAGGAATTAACCAAAGGCTCAGCGTGCCGTGCCGGAACCAGATTAGGGCCTGAAGCAATCCTGCGGTGTTGCGGCCAGCTCACAAGAAAGCGAGTTGAAGAAAGGAGCTCAGGGGCACTGTAATTCACAAACCTGCAGAGTTATAAATGACAGCTATCGTCCAAAAATATACTGAAGTAAGGCTGCCAAGAGGACTTGAAAGCGGGGCAGAATTGCAGGAAACCGATTTCAGGAGGTAGACTGGAATTGCATTTAAAGCATAGGAAAAGAGGCAGAACGTCCACAATGATGCACTTGGCCAAAAAGGGCGTATGCGTATTTTCGTGCAGGAAAAAAACGCATACGCCCTTTTTGGCCAACCAAGCAAGCTTGCAAAGGAAATCTGCACTACAATGAAGTCTCACTTCCCTCTGGTCAAAAGGGCCATCTGAAAAAAGTGTAAAATCCAGAAAGGCAGGACAGGCCATGGACAACTGGGAGCCTTGTTATGCTGATGGGCGGGATGTAAATTGCCAACAGCCATTCGGGAGAGGTGTATGGTGTTTCCTGAAACATCTAAAAAACAAAGCAACAGAGCCTAGGGCACTTCCACTTATGGTCCTATAGCTTAGGGAAATTAAAATCAAAAAGACACAGCCACCCCAAAGTTTGGGACAGCTCTGTTTACAAGAACCTCGTTTACGGTACAAGTTCAATAGCGCAGAAAGTGAAAAATGGATAAAGAAGTTGTGGTACTTACGTACAATGCAATATCACTCAGCAATGAAATCTATGTCATCAGGCCCGTAGCAGCATAATGAGTGGATTCAGGTATGATGATTCTAACTGAAATAAGTCACACAGAAAAAGAAACATCATAAGATATCACTAATACACGGGATGTAAACTTGGCTACACAGGAACTGGATTACAAAACAGAACAGGGTCTCAAATTTAGAAAACCAACTTATGCTTGCTTAAGGGGAAAGGTGAGTTGGGGTGCTGCATCAAACCAGAGATTGAAATGAGCACAGATAAAGTTCCTTAAGCCAAATATGGAATAGACAAGAACTACTCCTTGCTCAACGAAATGGACTCAACACCCCATATTAAACGCCTAAGAATGTACCTGACTAGTAAGTATCTTAAAACCTATGGATTGCTATGTCTCTGAAAGAAAATCAAGCGTGTGTACAGGGGCATAAACGCAGCAGTGATAGGATTGGAGAGGTTCGGTGAGCAAATGAAGACCCTTTGAAGTCATATTGCATGGTACCCATTCCACGGGTCTCAACTCTCCAGGTTTAAGGGATTCTTCCTTCAGCTAAAACATGCACGTGGAACCCAGAGTATGATCAACCGTGTGATCGGGAGACGTGTTCCAATATGTCTCAGTTCTCGTCCCCTGGTACTCGGGTGCAACATTCCAGACGCTTTACTAACACTCTCCCGACTTGGAGAGTCAGTGCCTTTAACCTCCTGTTTGGCCCAGTTTGCAATTTCTGCGGAAGATGAACAGGAATAGGGAGAACCAATGAGAGACTAGCTGGAGGTGTCTGGACGGGCAAATTTAACTCTCATTTCCCACCAGGAAGAGGAATTAACCAAAGGCTCAGCGTGCCGAGCCGGAACCAGATTAGGGCCTGAAGCAATCCTGCGGTGTTGCGGCCAGCTCACAAGAAAGCGAATTGAAGAAAGGAGCTCAGGGGCACTGTAATTCACAAACCTGCAGAGTTATAAATGACAGCTATCGTCCAAAAATATACTGAAGTAAGGCTGCCAAGAGGACTTGAAAGCGGGGCAGAATTGCAGGAAACCGATTTCAGGAGGTAGACTGGAATTGCATTTAAAGCATAGGAAAAGAGGCAGAACGTCCACAATGATGCACTTGGCCAAAAAGGGCGTATGCGTTTTTTCCTGAATATATTCAGGAAAAAACGCATACGCCCTTTTTGGCCAACCAAGCAAGCTTGCAAAGGAAATCTGCACTACAATGAAGTCTCACTTCCCCCCGGTCAAAAGGGCCATCTGAAAAAAGTGTAAAATCCAGAAAGGCAGGACAGGCCATGGAGAACTGGGAGCCTTGTTATGCTGATGGGCGGGATGTAAATTGCCAACAGCCACTCGGGAGAGGTGTATGGTGTTTCCTGAAACATCTAAAAAACAAAGCAACAGAGCCTAGGGCACTTCCACTTATGGTCCTATAGCTTAGGGAAATTAAAATCAAAAAGACACAGCCACCCCAAAGTTTGGGACGGCTCTGTTTACAAGAACCTCGTTTACGGTACAAGTTCAATAGCGCAGAAAGTGAAAAATGGATAAAGAAGTTGTGGTACTTACGTACAATGCAATATCACTCAGCAATGAAATCTATGTCATCAGGCCCGTAGCAGCATAATGAGTGGATTCAGGTATGATGATTCTAACTGAAATAAGTCACACAGAAAAAGAAACATCATAAGATATCACTAATACACGGAATGTAAACTTGGCTACACAGGAACTGGACTACAAAACAGAACAGGGTCTCAAATTTAGAAAACCAACTTATGCTTGCTTAAGGGGAAAGGTGAGTTGGGGTGCTGCATCAAACCAGAGATTGAAATGAGCACAGATAAAGTTCCTTAAGCCAAATATGGAATAGACAAGAACTACTCCTTGCTCAACGAAATGGACTCAACACCCCATATTAAACGCCTAAGAATGTACCTGACTAGTAAGTATCTTAAAACCTATGGATTGCTATGTCGCTGAAAGAAAATCAAGCGTGTGTACAGGGGCATAAACGCAGCAGTGATAGGATTGGAGACGTTCGGTGAGCAAATGAAGACCCTTTGAAGTCATATTGCATGGTACCCATTCCACGGGTCTCAACTCTCCAGGTTTAAGGGATTCTGCCTTCAGGTAAAACATGCACGTGGAACCCAGAGTATGATCAACCGTGTGATCGGGAGACGTGTTCCAATATGTCTCAGTTCTCGTCCCCTGGTACTCGGGTGCAACATTCCAGACCCTTTACTAACACTCTCCCGACTTGGAGAGTCAGTGCCTTTAACCTCCTGTTTGGCCCAGTTTGCAATTTCTGCGGAAGATGAACAGGAATAGGGAGAACCAATGAGAGACTAGCTGGAGGTGTCTGGACGGGCAAATTTAACTCTCATTTCCCACCAGGAAGAGGAATTAACCAAAGGCTCAGCGTGCCGAGCCGGAACCAGATTAGGGCCTGAAGCAATCCTGCGGTGTTGCGGCCAGCTCACAAGAAAGCGAGTTGAAGAAAGGAGCTCAGGGGCACTGTAATTCACAAACCTGCAGAGTTATAAATGACAGCTATCGTCCAAAAATATACTGAAGTAAGGCTGCCAAGAGGACTTGAAAGCGGGGCAGAATTGCAGGAAACCGATTTCAGGAGGTAGACTGGAATTGCATTTAAAGCATAGGAAAAGAGGCAGAACGTCCACAATGATGCACTTGGACAAAAAGGGCGTATGCGTTTTTTCCTGAATATATTCAGGAAAAAACGCATACGCCCTTTTTGGCCAACCAAGCAAGCTTGCAAAGGAAATCTGCACTACAATGAAGTCTCACTTCCCCCCGGTCAAAAGGGCCATCTGAAAAAAGTGTAAAATCCAGAAAGGCAGGACAGGCCATGGAGAACTGGGAGCCTTGTTATGCTGATGGGCGGGATGTAAATTGCCAACAGCCACTCGGGAGAGGTGTATGGTGTTTCCTGAAACATCTAAAAAACAAAGCAACAGAGCCTAGGGCACTTCCACTTATGGTCCTATAGCTTAGGGAAATTAAAATCAAAAAGACACAGCCACCCCAAAGTTTGGGACGGCTCTGTTTACAAGAACCTCGTTTACGGTACAAGTTCAATAGCGCAGAAAGTGAAAAATGGATAAAGAAGTTGTGGTACTTACGTACAATGCAATATCACTCAGCAATGAAATCTATGTCATCAGGCCCGTAGCAGCATAATGAGTGGATTCAGGTATGATGATTCTAACTGAAATAAGTCACACAGAAAAAGAAACATCATAAGATATCACTAATACACGGAATGTAAACTTGGCTACACAGGAACTGGATTACAAAACAGAACAGGGTCTCAAATTTAGAAAACCAACTTATGCTTGCTTAAGGGGAAAGGTGAGTTGGGGTGCTGCATAAAACCAGAGATTTAAATGAGCACAGATAAAGTTCCTTAAGCCAAATATGGAATAGACAAGAACTACTCCTTGCTCAACGAAATGGACTCAACACCCCATATTAAACGCCTAAGAATGTACCTGACTAGTAAGTATCTTAAAACCTATGGATTGCTATGTCTCTGAAAGAAAATCAAGCTTGTGTACAGGGGCATAAACGCAGCAGTGATAGGATTGGAGACGTTCGGTGAGCAAATGAAGACCCTTTGAAGTCATATTGCATGGTACCCATTCCACGGGTCTCAACTCTCCAGGTTTAAGGGATTCTTCTTTCAGCTAAAACATGCACGTGGAACCCAGAGTATGATCAACCGTGTGATCGGGAGACGTGTTCCAATATGTCTCAGTTCTCGTCCCCTGGTACTCGGGTGCAACATTCCAGACGCTTTACTAACACTCTCCCGACGTGGAGAGTCAGTGCCTTTAACCTCCTGTTTGGCCCATTTGCAATTTCTGAGGAAGATGAACAGGAATAGGGAGAACCAATGAGAGACTAGCTGGAGGTGTCTGGACGGGCAAATTTAACTCTCATTTCCCACCAGGAAGAGGAATTAACCAAAGGCTCAGCGTGCCGTGCCAGAACCAGATTAGGGCCTGAAGCAATCCTGCGGTGTTGCGGCCAGCTCACAAGAAAGCGAGTTGAAGAAAGGAGCTCAGGGGCACTGTAATTCACAAACCTGCGGAGTTATAAATGACACCTATCGTCCAAAAATATACTGAAGTAAGGCTGCCAAGAGGACGTGAAAGTGGGGCAGAATTGCAGGAAACCGATTTCAGGAGGTAGACTGGAATTGCATTTAAAGCATAGGAAAAGAGGCAGAACGTCCACAATGATGCACTTGGACAAAAAGGGCGTATGCGTTTTTTCCTGAATATATTCAGGAAAAAACGCATACGCCCTTTTTGGCCAACCAAGCAAGCTTGCAAAGGAAATCTGCACTACAATGAAGTCTCACTTCCCCCCGGTCAAAAGGGCCATCTGAAAAAAGTGTAAAATCCAGAAAGGCAGGACAGGCCATGGAGAACTGGGAGCCTTGTTATGCTGATGGGCGGGATGTAAATTGCCAAGAGCCACTCGGGAGAGGTGTATGGTGTTTCCTGAAACATCTAAAAAACAAAGCAACAGAGCCTAGGGCACTTCCACTTATGGTCCTATAGCTTAGGGAAATTAAAATCAAAAAGACACAGCCACCCCAAAGTTTGGGACAGCTCTGTTTACAAGAACCTCGTTTACTGTACAAGTTCAATATCGCAGAAAGTGAAAAATGGATAAAGAAGTTGTGGTACTTACGTACAATGCAATATCACTCAGCAATTAAATCTATGTCATCAGGCCCGTAGCAGCATAATGAGTGGATTCAGGTATGATGATTCTAACTGAAATAAGTCACACAGAAAAAGAAACATCATAAGATATCACTAATACACGGAATGTAAACTTGGCTACACAGGAACTGGATTACAAAACAGAACAGGGTCTCAAATTTAGAAAACCAACTTATGCTTGCTTAAGGGGAAAGGTGAGTTGGGGTGCTGCATCAAACCAGAGATTGAAATGAGCACAGATAAAGTTCCTTAAGCCAAATATGGAATAGAAAAGAACTACTCCTTGCTCAAAGAAATGGACTCAACACCCCATATTAAACGCCTAAGAATGTACCTGACTAGTAAGTATCTTAAAACCTATGGATTGCTATGTCTCTGAAAGAAAATCAAGCGTGTGTACAGGGGCATAAACGCAGCAGTGATAGGATTGGAGACGTTCGGTGAGCAAATGAAGACCCTTTGAAGTCATATTGCATGGTACCCATTCCACGGGTCTCAACTCTCCAGGTTTAAGGGATTCTGCCTTCAGGTAAAACATGCACGTGGAACCCAGAGTATGATCAACCGTGTGATCGGGAGACGTGTTCCAATATGTCTCAGTTCTCGTCCCCTGGTACTCGGGTGCAACATTCCAGACGCTTTACTAACACTCTCCCGACTTGGAGAGTCAGTGCCTTTAACCTCCTGTTTGGCCCAGTTTGCAATTTCTGCGGAAGATGAACAGGAATAGGGAAAACCAATGAGAGACTAGCTGGAGGTGTCTGGACGGGCAAATTTAACTCTCATTTCCCACCAGGAAGAGGAATTAACCAAAGGCTCAGCGTGCCGTGCCGGAACCAGATTAGGGCCTGAAGCAATCCTGCGGTGTTGCGGCCAGCTCACAAGAAAGCGAGTTGAAGAAAGGAGCTCAGGGGCACTGTAATTCACAAACCTGCAGAGTTATAAGTGACAGCTATCGTCCAAAAATATACTGAAGTAAGGCTGCCAAGAGGACTTGAAAGCGGGGCAGAATTGCAGGAAACCGATTTCAGGAGGTAGACTGGAATTGCATTTAAAGCATAGGAAAAGAGGCAGAACGTCCACAATGATGCACTTGGACAAAAAGGGCGTATGCGTTTTTTCCTGAATATATTCAGGAAAAAACGCATACGCCCTTTTTGGCCAACCAAGCAAGCTTGCAAAGGAAATCTGCACTACAATGAAGTCTCACTTCCCCCCGGTCAAAAGGGCCATCTGAAAAAAGTGTAAAATCCAGAAAGGCAGGACAGGCCATGGAGAACTGGGAGCCTTGTTATGCTGATGGGCGGGATGTAAATTGCCAACAGCCACTCGGGAGAGGTGTATGGTGTTTCCTGAAACATCTAAAAAACAAAGCAACAGAGCCTAGGGCACTTCCACTTATGGTCCTATAGCTTAGGGAAATTAAAATCAAAAAGACACAGCCACCCCAAAGTTTGGGACGGCTCTGTTTACAAGAACCTCGTTTACGGTACAAGTTCAATAGCGCAGAAAGTGAAAAATGGATAAAGAAGTTGTGGTACTTACGTACAATGCAATATCACTCAGCAATGAAATCTATGTCATCAGGCCCGTAGCAGCATAATGAGTGGATTCAGGTATGATGATTCTAACTGAAATAAGTCACACAGAAAAAGAAACATCATAAGATATCACTAATACACGGGATGTAAACTTGGCTACACAGGAACTGGATTACAAAACAGAACAGGGTCTCAAATTTAGAAAACCAACTTATGCTTGCTTAAGGGGAAAGGTGAGTTGGGGTGCTGCATCAAACCAGAGATTGAAATGAGCACAGATAAAGTTCCTTAAGCCAAATATGGAATAGACAAGAACTACTCCTTGCTCAACGAAATGGACTCAACACCCCATATTAAACGCCTAAGAATGTACCTGACTAGTAAGTATCTTAAAACCTATGGATTGCTATGTCTCTGAAAGAAAATCAAGCGTGTGTACAGGGGCATAAACGCAGCAGTGATAGGATTGGAGACGTTCGGTGAGCAAATGAAGACCCTTTGAAGTCATATTGCATGGTACCCATTCCACGGGTCTCAACTCTCCAGGTTTAAGGGATTCTTCCTTCAGCTAAAACATGCACGTGGAACCCAGAGTATGATCAACCGTGTGATCGGGAGACGTGTTCCAATATGTCTCAGTTCTCGTCCCCTGGTACTCGGGTGCAACATTCCAGACGCTTTACTAACACTCTCCCGACTTGGAGAGTCAGTGCCTTTAACCTCCTGTTTGGCCCAGTTTGCAATTTCTGCGGAAGATGAACAGGAATAAGGAGAACCAATGAGAGACTAGCTGGAGGTGTCTGGACGGGCAAATTTAACTCTCATTTCCCACCAGGAAGAGGAATTAACCAAAGGCTCAGCGTGCCGTGCCGGAACCAGATTAGGGCCTGAAGCAATCCTGCGGTGTTGCGGCCAGCTCACAAGAAAGCGAGTTGAAGAAAGGAGCTCAGGGGCACTGTAATTCACAAACCTGCAGAGTTATAAATGACAGCTATCGTCCAAAAATATACTGAAGTAAGGCTGCCAAGAGGACTTGAAAGCGGGGCAGAATTGCAGGAAACCGATTTCAGGAGGTAGACTGGAATTGCATTTAAAGCATAGGAAAAGAGGCAGAACGTCCACAATGATGCACTTGGACAAAAAGGGCGTATGCGTTTTTTCCTGAATATATTCAGGAAAAAACGCATACGCCCTTTTTGGCCAACCAAGCAAGCTTGCAAAGGAAATCTGCACTACAATGAAGTCTCACTTCCCCCCGGTCAAAAGGGCCATCTGAAAAAAGTGTAAAATCCAGAAAGGCAGGACAGGCCATGGAGAACTGGGAGCCTTGTTATGCTGATGGGCGGTATGTAAATTGCCAAGAGCCACTCGGGAGAGGTGTATGGTGTTTCCTGAAACATCTAAAAAACAAAGCAACAGAGCCTAGGGCACTTCCACTTATGGTCCTATAGCTTAGGGAAATTAAAATCAAAAAGACACAGCCACCCCAAAGTTTGGGACGGCTCTGTTTACAAGAACCTCGTTTACGGTACAAGTTCAATATCGCAGAAAGTGAAAAATGGATAAAGAAGTTGTGGTACTTACGTACAATGCAATATCACTCAGCAATGAAATCTATGTCATCAGGCCCGTAGCAGCATAATGAGTGGATTCAGGTATGATGATTCTAACTGAAATAAGTCACACAGAAAAAGAAACATCATAAGATATCACTAATACACGGGATGTAAACTTGGCTACACAGGAACTGGATTACAAAACAGAACAGGGTCTCAAATTTAGAAAACCAACTTATGCTTGCTTAAGGGGAAAGGTGAGTTGGGGTGCTGCATCAAACCAGAGATTGAAATGAGCACAGATAAAGTTCCTTAAGCCAAATATGGAATAGACAAGAACTACTCCTTGCTCAACGAAATGGACTCAACACCCCATATTAAACGCCTAAGAATGTACCTGACTAGTAAGTATCTTAAAACCTATGCACTGCTATGTCTCTGAAAGAAAATCAAGCGTGTGTACAGGGGCATAAACGCAGCAGTGATAGGATTGGAGAGGTTCGGTGAGCAAATGAAGACCCTTTGAAGTCATATTGCATGGTACCCATTCCACGGGTCTCAACTCTCCAGGTTTAAGGGATTCTTCCTTCAGCTAAAACATGCACGTGGAACCCAGAGTATGATCAACCGTGTGATCGGGAGACGTGTTCCAATATGTCTCAGTTCTCGTCCCCTGGTACTCGGGTGCAACATTCCAGACGCTTTACTAACACTCTCCCGACTTGGAGAGTCAGTGCCTTTAACCTCCTGTTTGGCCCAGTTTGCAATTTCTGCGGAAGATGAACAGGAATAGGGAGAACCAATGAGAGACTAGCTGGAGGTGTCTGGACGGGCAAATTTAACTCTCATTTCCCACCAGGAAGAGGAATTAACCAAAGGCTCAGCGTGCCGTGCCGGAACCAGATTAGGGCCTGAAGCAATCCTGCGGTGTTGCGGCCAGCTCACAAGAAAGCGAGTTGAAGAAAGGAGCTCAGGGGCACTGTAATTCACAAACCTGCAGAGTTATAAATGACAGCTATCGTCCAAAAATATACTGAAGTAAGGCTGCCAAGAGGACTTGAAAGCGGGGCAGAATTGCAGGAAACCGATTTCAGGAGGTAGACTGGAATTGCATTTAAAGCATAGGAAAAGAGGCAGAACGTCCACAATGATGCACTTGGCCAAAAAGGGCGTATGCGTTTTTTCCTGAATATATTCAGGAAAGCAAGCTTGCAAAGGAAATCTGCACTACAATGAAGTCTCACTTCCCCCCGGTCAAAAGGGCCATCTGAAAAAAGTGTAAAATCCAGAAAGGCAGGACAGGCCATGGAGAACTGGGAGCCTTGTTATGCTGATGGGCGGGATGTAAATTGCCAACAGCCACTCGGGAGAGGTGTATGGTGTTTCCTGAAACATCTAAAAAACAAAGCAACAGAGCCTAGGGCACTTCCACTTATGGTCCTATAGCTTAGGGAAATTAAAATCAAAAAGACACACCACCCCAAAGTTTGGGACAGCTCTGTTTACAAGAACCTCGTTTACGGTACAAGTTCAATATCGCAGAAAGTGAAAAATGGATAAAGAAGTTGTGGTACTTACGTACAATGCAATATCACTCAGCAATGAAATCTATGTCATCAGGCCCGTAGCAGCATAATGAGTGGATTCAGGTATGATGATTCTAACTGAAATAAGTCACACAGAAAAAGAAACATCATAAGATATCACTAATACACGGGATGTAAACTTGGCTACACAGGAACTGGATTACAAAACAGAACAGGGTCTCAAATTTAGAAAACCAACTTATGCTTGCTTAAGGGGAAAGGTGAGTTTGGGTGCTGCATCAAACCAGAGATTGAAATGAGCACAGATAAAGTTCCTTAAGCCAAATATGGAATAGACAAGAACTACTCCTTGCTCAACGAAATGGACTCAACACCCCATATTAAACGCCTAAGAATGTACCTGACTAGTAAGTATCTTAAAACCTATGGATTGCTATGTCTCTGAAAGAAAATCAAGCGTGTGTACAGGGGCATAAACGCAGCAGTGATAGGATTGGAGAGTTTCGGTGAGCAAATGAAGACCCTTTGAAGTCATATTGCATGGTACCCATTCCACGGGTCTCAACTCTCCAGGTTTAAGGGATTCTTCCTTCAGCTAAAACATGCACGTGGAACCCAGAGTATGATCAACCGTGTGATCGGGAGACGTGTTCCAATATGTCTCAGTTCTCGTCCCCTGGTACTCGGGTGCAACATTCCAGACGCTTTACTAACACTCTCCCGACTTGGAGAGTCAGTGCCTTTAACCTCCTGTTTGGCCCAGTTTGCAATTTCTGCGGAAGATGAACAGGAATAGGGAGAACCAATGAGAGACTAGCTGGAGGTGTCTGGACGGGCAAATTTAACTCTCATTTCCCACCAGGAAGAGGAATTAACCAAAGGCTCAGCGTGCCGAGCCGGAACCAGATTAGGGCCTGAAGCAATCCTGCGGTGTTGCGGCCAGCTCACAAGAAAGCGAGTTGAAGAAAGGAGCTCAGGGGCACTGTAATTCACAAACCTGCAGAGTTATAAATGACAGCTATCGTCCAAAAATATACTGAAGTAAGGCTGCCAAGAGGACTTGAAAGCGGGGCAGAATTGCAGGAAACCGATTTCAGGAGGTAGACTGGAATTGCATTTAAAGCATAGGAAAAGAGGCAGAACGTCCACAATGATGCACTTGGCCAAAAAGGGCGTATGCGTTTTTTCCTGAATATATTCAGGAAAAAACGCATACGCCCTTTTTGGCCAACCAAGCAAGCTTGCAAAGGAAATCTGCACTACAATGAAGTCTCACTTCCCCCCGGTCAAAAGGGCCATCTGAAAAAAGTGTAAAATCCAGAAAGGCAGGACAGGCCATGGAGAACTGGGAGCCTTGTTATGCTGATGGGCGGTATGTAAATTGCCAAGAGCCACTCGGGAGAGGTGTATGGTGTTTCCTGAAACATCTAAAAAACAAAGCAACAGAGCCTAGGGCACTTCCACTTATGGTCCTATAGCTTAGGGAAATTAAAATCAAAAAGACACAGCCACCCCAAAGTTTGGGACGGCTCTGTTTACAAGAACCTCGTTTACGGTACAAGTTCAATAGCGCAGAAAGTGAAAAATGGATAAAGAAGTTGTGGTACTTACGTACAATGCAATATCACTCAGCAATGAAATCTATGTCATCAGGCCCGTAGCAGCATAATGAGTGGATTCAGGTATGATGATTCTAACTGAAATAAGTCACACAGAAAAAGAAACATCATAAGATATCACTAATACACGGGATGTAAACTTGGCTACACAGGAACTGGATTACAAACAGAACAGGGTCTCAAATTTAGAAAACCAACTTATGCTTGCTTAAGGGGAAAGGTGAGTTGGGGTGCTGCATAAAACCAGAGATTTAAATGAGCACAGATAAAGTTCCTTAAGCCAAATATGGAATAGACAAGAACTACTCCTTGCTCAACGAAATGGACTCAACACCCCATATTAAACGCCTAAGAATGTACCTGACTAGTAAGTATCTTAAAACCTATGCACTGCTATGTCTCTGAAAGAAAATCAAGCGTGTGTACAGGGGCATAAATGCAGCAGTGATAGGATTGGACAGGTTCGGTGAGCAAATGAAGACCCTTTGAAGTCATATTGCATGGTACCCATTCCACGGGTCTCAACTCTCCAGGTTTAAGGGATTCTTCCTTCAGCTAAAACATGCACGTGGAACCCAGAGTATGATCAACTGTGTGATCGGGAGACGTGTTCCAATATGTCTCAGTTCTCGTCCCCTGGTACTCGGGTGCAACATTCCAGACGCTTTACTAACACTCTCCCGACTTGGAGAGTCAGTGCCTTTAACCTCCTGTTTGGCCCAGTTTGCAATTTCTGCGGAAGATGAACAGGAATAGGGAGAACCAATGAGAGACTAGCTGGAGGTGTCTGGACGGGCAAATTTAACTCTCATTTCCCACCAGGAAGAGGAATTAACCAAAGGCTCAGCGTGCCGTGCCGGAACCAGATTAGGGCCTGAAGCAATCCTGCGGTGTTGCGGCCAGCTCACAAGAAAGCGAGTTGAAGAAAGGAGCTCAGGGGCACTGTAATTCACAAACCTGCAGAGTTATAAATGACAGCTATCGTCCAAAAATATACTGAAGTAAGGCTGCCAAGAGGACTTGAAAGCGGGGCAGAATTGCAGGAAACCGATTTCAGGAGGTAGACTGGAATTGCATTTAAAGCATAGGAAAAGAGGCAGAACGTCCACAATGATGCACTTGGCCAAAAAGGGCGTATGCGTTTTTTCCTGAATATATTCAGGAAAAAACGCATACGCCCTTTTTGGCCAACCAAGCAAGCTTGCAAAGGAAATCTGCACTACAATGAAGTCTCACTTCCCCCCGGTCAAAAGGGCCATCTGAAAAAAGTGTAAAATCCAGAAAGGCAGGACAGGCCATGGAGAACTGGGAGCCTTGTTATGCTGATGGGCGGTATGTAAATTGCCAAGAGCCACTCGGAGAGGTGTATGGTGTTTCCTGAAACATCTAAAAAACAAAGCAACAGAGCCTAGGGCACTTCCACTTATGGTCCTATAGCTTAGGGAAATTAAAATCAAAAAGACACAGCCACCCCAAAGTTTGGGACGGCTCTGTTTACAAGAACCTCGTTTACGGTACAAGTTCAATATTGCAGAAAGTGAAAAATGGATAAAGAAGTTGTGGTACTTACGTACAATGCAATATCACTCAGCAATGAAATCTATGTCATCAGGCCCGTAGCAGCATAATGAGTGGATTCAGGTATGATGATTCTAACTGAAATAAGTCACACAGAAAAAGAAACATCATAAGATATCACTAATACACGGGATGTAAACTTGGCTACACAGGAACTGGATTACAAAACAGAACAGGGTCTCAAATTTAGAAAACCAACTTATGCTTGCTTAAGGGGAAAGGTGAGTTTGGGTGCTGCATCAAACCAGAGATTGAAATGAGCACAGATAAAGTTCCTTAAGCCAAATATGGAATAGACAAGAACTACTCCTTGCTCAACGAAATGGACTCAACACCCCATATTAAACGCCTAAGAATGTACCTGACTAGTAAGTATCTTAAAACCTATGGATTGCTATGTCTCTGAAAGAAAATCAAGCGTGTGTACAGGGGCATAAACGCAGCAGTGATAGGATTGGAGAGTTTCGGTGAGCAAATGAAGACCCTTTGAAGTCATATTGCATGGTACCCATTCCACGGGTCTCAACTCTCCAGGTTTAAGGGATTCTTCCTTCAGCTAAAACATGCACGTGGAACCCAGAGTATGATCAACCGTGTGATCGGGAGACGTGTTCCAATATGTCTCAGTTCTCGTCCCCTGGTACTCGGGTTCAACATTCCAGATGCTTTACTAACACTCTCCCGACTTGGAGAGACAGTGCCTTTAACCTCCTGTTTGGCCCAGTTTGCAATTTCTGCGGAAGATGAACAGGAATAGGCAGAACCAATGAGAGACTAGCTGGAGGTGTCTGGACGGGCAAATTTAACTCTCATTTCCCACCAGGAAGAGGAATTAACCAAAGGCTCAGCGTGCCGTGCCGGAACCAGATTAGGGCCTGAAGCAATCCTGCGGTGTTGCGGCCAGCTCACAAGAAAGCGAGTTGAAGAAAGGAGCTCAGGGGCACTGTAATTCACAAACCTGCAGAGTTATAAATGACAGCTATCGTCCAAAAATATACTGAAGTAAGGCTGCCAAGAGGACTTGAAAGCGGGGCAGAATTGCAGGAAACCGATTTCAGGAGGTAGACTGGAATTGCATTTAAAGCATAGGAAAAGAGGCAGAACGTCCACAATGATGCACTTGGCCAAAAAGGGCGTATGCGTTTTTTCCTGAATATATTCAGGAAAAAACGCATACGCCCTTTTTGGCCAACCAAGCAAGCTTGCAAAGGAAATCTGCACTACAATGAAGTCTCACTTCCCCCCGGTCAAAAGGGCCATCTGAAAAAAGTGTAAAATCCAGAAAGGCAGGACAGGCCATGGAGAACTGGGAGCCTTGTTATGCTGATGGGCGGGATGTAAATTGCCAACAGCCACTCGGGAGAGGTGTATGGTGTTTCCTGAAACATCTAAAAAACAAAGCAACAGAGCCTAGGGCACTTCCACTTATGGTCCTATAGCTTAGGGAAATTAAAATCAAAAAGACACAGCCACCCCAAAGTTTGGGACGGCTCTGTTTACAAGAACCTGGTTTACGGTACAAGTTCAATATCGCAGAAAGTGAAAAATGGATAAAGAAGTTGTGGTACTTACGTACAATGCAATATCACTCAGCAATGAAATCTATGTCATCAGGCCCGTAGCAGCATAATGAGTGGATTCAGGTATGATGATTCTAACTGAAATAAGTCACACAGAAAAAGAAACATCATAAGATATCACTAATACACGGAATGTAAACTTGGCTACACAGGAACTGGATTACAAAACAGAACAGGGTCTCAAATTTAGAAAACCAACTTATGCTTGCTTAAGGGGAAAGGTGAGTTGGGGTGCTGCATAAAACCAGAGATTGAAATGAGCACAGATAAAGTTCCTTAAGCCAAATATGGAATAGACAAGAACTACTCCTTGCTCAACGAAATGGACTCAACACCCCATATTAAACGCCTAAGAATGTACCTGACTAGTAAGTATCTTAAAACCTATGGATTGCTATGTCTCTGAAAGAAAATCAAGCGTGTGTACAGGGGCATAAACGCAGCAGTGATAGGATTGGAGAGGTTCGGTGAGCAAATGAAGACCCTTTGAAGTCATATTGCATGGTACCCATTCCACGGGTCTCAACTCTCCAGGTTTAAGGGATTCTTCCTTCAGCTAAAACATGCACGTGGAACCCAGAGTATGATCAACCGTGTGATCGGGAGACGTGTTCCAATATGTCTCAGTTCTCGTCCCCTGGTACTCGGGTGCAACATTCCAGACGCTTTACTAACACTCTCCCGACGTGGAGAGTCAGTGCCTTTAACCTCCTGTTTGGCCCAGTTTGCAATTTCTGCGGAAGATGAACAGGAATAGGGAGAACCAATGAGAGACTAGCTGGAGGTGTCTGGACGGGCAAATTTAACTCTCATTTCCCACCAGGAAGAGGAATTAACCAAAGGCTCAGCGTGCCGTGCCAGAACCAGATTAGGGCCTGAAGCAATCCTGCGGTGTTGCGGCCAGCTCACAAGAAAGCGAGTTGAAGAAAGGAGCTCAGGGGCACTGTAATTCACAAACCTGCAGAGTTATTAATGACAGCTATCGTCCAAAAATATACTGAAGTAAGGCTGCCAAGAGGACTTGAAAGTGGGGCAGAATTGCAGGAAACCGATTTCAGGAGGTAGACTGGAATTGCATTTAAAGCATAGGAAAAGAGGCAGAACGTCCACAATGATGCACTTGGCCAAAAAGGGCGTATGCGTTTTTCCTGAATATATTCAGGAAAAAACGCATACGCCCTTTTTGGCCAACCAAGCAAGCTTGCAAAGGAAATCTGCACTACAATGAAGTCTCACTTCCCCCCGGTCAAAAGGGCCATCTGAAAAAAGTGTAAAATCCAGAAAGGCAGGACAGGCCATGGAGAACTGGGAGCCTTGTTATGCTGATGGGCAGGATGTAAATTGCCAACAGCCACTCGGGAGAGGTGTATGGTGTTTCCTGAAACATCTAAAAAACAAAGCAACAGAGCCTAGGGCACTTCCACTTATGGTCCTATAGCTTAGGGAAATTAAAATCAAAAAGACACAGCCACCCCAAAGTTTGGGACGGCTCTGTTTACAAGAACCTCGTTTACGGTACAAGTTCAATATCGCAGAAAGTGAAAAATGGATAAAGAAGTTGTGGTACTTACCTACAATGCAATATCACTCAGCAATGAAATCTATGTCATCAGGCCCGTAGCAGCATAATGAGTGGATTCAGGTATGATGATTCTAACTGAAATAAGTCACACAGAAAAAGAAACATCATAAGATATCACTAATACACGGGATGTAAACTTGGCTACACAGGAACTGGATTACAAAACAGAACAGGGTCTCAAATTTAGAAAACCAACTTATGCTTGCTTAAGGGGAAAGGTGAGTTGGGGTGCTGCATAAAACCAGAGATTGAAATGAGCACAGATAAAGTTCCTTAAGCCAAATATGGAATAGACAAGAACTACTCCTTGCTCAACGAAATGGACTCAACACCCCATATTAAACGCCTAAGAATGTACCTGACTAGTAAGTATCTTAAAACCTATGCACTGCTATGTCTCTGAAAGAAAATCAAGCGTGTGTACAGGGGCATAAACGCAGCAGTGATAGGATTGGAGAGGTTCGGTGAGCAAATGAAGACCCTTTGAAGTCATATTGCATGGTACCCATTCCACGGGTCTCAACTCTCCAGGTTTAAGGGATTCTTCCTTCAGCTAAAAGATGCACGTGGAACCCAGAGTATGATCAACCGTGTGATCGGGAGACGTGTTCCAATATGTCTCAGTTCTCGTCCCCTGGTACTCGGGTGCAACATTCCAGACGCTTTACTAACACTCTCCCGACTTGGAGAGTCAGTGCCTTTAACCTCCTGTTTGGCCCAGTTTGCAATTTCTGCGGAAGATGAACAGGAATAGGGAGAACCAATGAGAGACTAGCTGGAGGTGTCTGGACGGGCAAATTTAACTCTCATTTCCCACCAGGAAGAGGAATTAACCAAAGGCTCAGCGTGCCGTGCCGGAACCAGATTAGGGCCTGAAGCAATCTTGCGGTGTTGCAGCCAGCTCACAAGAAAGCGAGTTGAAGAAAGGAGCTCAGGGGCACTGTAATTCACAAACCTGCAGAGTTATAAATGACAGCTATCGTCCAAAAATATACTGAAGTAAGGCTGCCAAGAGGACTTGAAAGCGGGGCAGAATTGCAGGAAACCGATTTCAGGAGGTAGACTGGAATTGCATTTAAAGCATAGGAAAAGAGGCAGAACGTCCACAATGATGCACTTGGACAAAAAGGGCGTATGCGTTTTTTCCTGAATATATTCAGGAAAAAACGCATACGCCCTTTTTGGCCAACCAAGCAAGCTTGCAAAGGAAATCTGCACTACAATGAAGTCTCACTTCCCCCCGGTCAAAAGGGCCATCTGAAAAAAGTGTAAAATCCAGAAAGGCAGGACAGGCCATGGAGAACTGGGAGCCTTGTTATGCTGATGGGCGGGATGTAAATTGCCAACAGCCACTCGGGAGAGGTGTATGGTGTTTCCTGAAACATCTAAAAAACAAAGCAACAGAGCCTAGGGCACTTCCACTTATGGTCCTATAGCTTAGGGAAATTAAAATCAAAAAGACACAGCCACCCCAAAGTTTGGGACGGCTCTGTTTACAAGAACCTTGTTTACGGTACAAGTTCAATATCGCAGAAAGTGAAAAATGGATAAAGAAGTTGTGGTACTTACGTACAATGCAATATCACTCAGCAGTGAAATCTATGTCATCAGGCCCGTAGCAGCATAATGAGTGGATTCAGGTATGATGATTCTAACTGAAATAAGTCACACAGAAAAAGAAACATCATAAGATATCACTAATACACGGGATGTAAACTTGGCTACACAGGAACTGGATTACAAAACAGAACAGGGTCTCAAATTTAGAAAACCAACTTATGCTTGCTTAAGGGGAAAGGTGAGTTGGGGTGCTGCATAAAACCAGAGATTGAAATGAGCACAGATAAAGTTCCTTAAGCCAAATATGGAATAGACAAGAACTACTCCTTGCTCAACGAAATGGACTCAACACCCCATATTAAACGCCTAAGAATGTACCTGACTAGTAAGTATCTTAAAACCTATGCACTGCTATGTCTCTGAAAGAAAATCAAGCGTGTGTACAGGGGCATAAACGCAGCAGTGATAGGATTGGAGAGGTTCGGTGAGCAAATGAAGACCCTTTGAAGTCATATTGCATGGTACCCATTCCACGGGTCTCAACTCTCCAGGTTTAAGGGATTCTTCCTTCAGCTAAAACATGCACGTGGAACCCAGAGTATGATCAACCGTGTGATCGGGAGACGTGTTCCAATATGTCTCAGTTCTCGTCCCCTGGTACTCGGGTGCAACATTCCAGACGCTTTACTAACACTCTCCCGACTTGGAGAGTCAGTGCCTTTAACCTCCTGTTTGGCCCAGTTTGCAATTTCTGCGGAAGATGAACAGGAATAGGGAGAACCAATGAGAGACTAGCTGGAGGTGTCTGGACGGGCAAATTTAACTCTCATTTCCCACCAGGAAGAGGAATTAACCAAAGGCTCAGCGTGCCGTGCCGGAACCAGATTAGGGCCTGAAGCAATCCTGCGGTGTTGCGGCCAGCTCACAAGAAAGCGAGTTGAAGAAAGGAGCTCAGGGGCACTGTAATTCACAAACCTGCAGAGTTATAAATGACAGCTATCGTCCAAAAATATACTGAAGTAAGGCTGCCAAGAGGACTTGAAAGCGGGGCAGAACTGCAGGAAACCGATTTCAGGAGGTAGACTGGAATTGCATTTAAAGCATAGGAAAAGAGGCAGAACGTCCACAATGATGCACTTGGCCAAAAAGGGCGTATGCGTTTTTTCCTGAATATATTCAAGAAAAAACGCATACGCCCTTTTTGGCCAACCAAGCAAGCTTGCAAAGGAAATCTGCACTACAATGAAGTCTCACTTCCCCCCGGTCAAAAGGGCCATCTGAAAAAAGTGTAAAATCCAGAAAGGCAGGACAGGCCATGGAGAACTGGGAGCCTTGTTATGCTGATGGTCGGGATGTAAATTGCCAAGAGCCACTCGGGAGAGGTGTATGGTGTTTCCTGAAACATCTAAAAAACAAAGCAACAGAGCCTAGGGCACTTCCACTTATGGTCCTATAGCTTAGGGAAATTAAAATCAAAAAGACACAGCCACCCCAAGGTTTGGGAGGGCTCTGTTTACAAGAACCTCGTTTACGGTACAAGTTCAATATCGCAGAAAGTGAAAAATGGATAAAGAAGTTGTGGTACTTACGTACAATGCAATATCACTCAGCAATGAAATCTATGTCATCAGGCCCGTAGCAGCATAATGAGTGGATTCAGGTATGATGATTCTAACTGAAATAAGTCACACAGAAAAAGAAACATCATAAGATATCACTAATACACGGGATGTAAACTTGGCTACACAGGAACTGGATTACAAAACAGAACAGGGTCTCAAATTTAGAAAACCAACTTATGCTTGCTTAAGGGGAAAGGTGAGTTGGGGTGCTGCATCAAACCAGAGATTGAAATGAGCACAGATAAAGTTCCTTAAGCCAAATATGGAATAGACAAGAACTACTCCTTGCTCAACGAAATGGACTCAACACCCCATATTAAACGCCTAAGAATGTACCTGACTAGTAAGTATCTTAAAACCTATGGATTGCTATGTCTCTGAAAGAAAATCAAGCGTGTGTACAGGGGCATAAACGCAGCAGTGATAGGATTGGAGAGGTTCGGTGAGCAAATGAAGACCCTTTGAAGTCATATTGCATGGTACCCATTCCACGGGTCTCAACTCTCCAGGTTTAAGGGATTCTTCCTTCAGCTAAAACATGCACGTGGAACCCAGAGTATGATCAACCGTGTGATCGGGAGACGTGTTCCAATATGTCTCAGTTCTCGTCCCCTGGTACTCGGGTGCAACATTCCAGACGCTTTACTAACACTCTCCTGACTTGGAGAGTCAGTGCCTTTAACCTCCTGTTTGGCCCAGTTTGCAATTTCTGCGGAAGATGAACAGGAATAGGGAGAACCAATGAGAGACGAGCTGGAGGTGTCTGGACGGGCAAATTTAACTCTCATTTCCCACCAGGAAGAGGAATTAACCAAAGGCTCAGCGTGCCGTGCCGGAACCAGATTAGGGCCTGAAGCAATCCTGCGGTGTTGCGGCCAGCTCACAAGAAAACGAGTTGAAGAAAGGAGCTCAGGGGCACTGTAATTCACAAACCTGCAGAGTTATAAATGACAGCTATCGTCCAAAAATATACTGAAGTAAGGCTGCCAAGAGGACTTGAAAGCGGGGCAGAATTGCAGGAAACCGATTTCAGGAGGTAGACTGGAATTGCATTTAAAGCATAGGAAAAGAGGCAGAACGTCCACAATGATGCACTTGGCCAAAAAGGGCGTATGCGTTTTTTCCTGAATATATTCAGGAAAAAACGCATACGCCCTTTTTGGCCAACCAAGCAAGCTTGCAAAGGAAATCTGCACTACAATGAAGTCTCACTTCCCCCCGGTCAAAAGGGCCATCTGAAAAAAGTGTAAAATCCAGAAAGGCAGGACAGGCCATGGAGAACTGGGAGCCTTGTTATGCTGATGGGCGGGATGTAAATTGCCAACAGCCACTCGGGAGAGGTGTATGGTGTTTCCTGAAACATCTAAAAAACAAAGCAACAGAGCCTAGGGCACTTCCACTTATGGTCCTATAGCTTAGGGAAATTAAAATCAAAAAGACACAGCCACCCCAAAGTTTGGGACGGCTCTGTTTACAAGAACCTCGTTTACGGTACAAGTTCAATATCGCAGAAAGTGAAAAATGGATAAAGAAGTTGTGGTACTTACGTACAATGCAATATCACTCAGCAATGAAATCTATGTCATCAGGCCCGTAGCAGCATAATGAGTGGATTCAGGTATGATGATTCTAACTGAAATAAGTCACACAGAAAAAGAAACATCATAAGATATCACTAATACACGGGATGTAAACTTGGCTACACAGGAACTGGATTACAAAACAGAACAGGGTCTCAAATTTAGAAAACCAACTTATGCTTGCTTAAGGGGAAAGGTGAGTTGGGGTGCTGCATCAAACCAGAGATTGAAATGAGCACAGATAAAGTTCCTTAAGCCAAATATGGAATAGACAAGAACTACTCCTTGCTCAACGAAATGGACTCAACACCCCATATTAAACGCCTAAGAATGTACCTGACTAGTAAGTATCTTAAAACCTATGGATTGCTATGTGTCTGAAAGAAAATCAAGCGTGTGTACAGGGGCATAAACGCAGCAGTGATAGGATTGGAGAGGTTCGGTGAGCAAATGAAGACCCTTTGAAGTCATATTGCATGGTACCCATTCCACGGGTCTCAACTCTCCAGGTTTAAGGGATTCTTCCTTCAGCTAAAACATGCACGTGGAACCCAGAGTATGATCAACCGTGTGATCGGGAGACGTGTTCCAATATGTCTCAGTTCTCGTCCCCTGGTACTCGGGTGCAACATTCCAGACGCTTTACTAACACTCTCCTGACTTGGAGAGTCAGTGCCTTTAACCTCCTGTTTGGCCCAGTTTGCAATTTCTGCGGAAGATGAACAGGAATAGGGAGAACCAATGAGAGACGAGCTGGAGGTGTCTGGACGGGCAAATTTAACTCTCATTTCCCACCAGGAAGAGGAATTAACCAAAGGCTCAGCGTGCCGTGCCGGAACCAGATTAGGGCCTGAAGCAATCCTGCGGTGTTGCGGCCAGCTCACAAGAAAACGAGTTGAAGAAAGGAGCTCAGGGGCACTGTAATTCACAAACCTGCAGAGTTATAAATGACAGCTATCGTCCAAAAATATACTGAAGTAAGGCTGCCAAGAGGACTTGAAAGCGGGGCAGAATTGCAGGAAACCGATTTCAGGAGGTAGACTGGAATTGCATTTAAAGCATAGGAAAAGAGGCAGAACGTCCACAATGATGCACTTGGCCAAAAAGGGCGTATGCGTTTTTTCCTGAATATATTCAGGAAAAAACGCATACGCCCTTTTTGGCCAACCAAGCAAGCTTGCAAAGGAAATCTGCACTACAATGAAGTCTCACTTCCCCCCGGTCAAAAGGGCCATCTGAAAAAAGTGTAAAATCCAGAAAGGCAGGACAGGCCATGGAGAACTGGGAGCCTTGTTATGCTGATGGGCGGGATGTAAATTGCCAACAGCCACTCGGGAGAGGTGTATGGTGTTTCCTGAAACATCTAAAAAACAAAGCAACAGAGCCTAGGGCACTTCCACTTATGGTCCTATAGCTTAGGGAAATTAAAATCAAAAAGACACAGCCACCCCAAAGTTTGGGACGGCTCTGTTTACAAGAACCTCGTTTACGGTACAAGTTCAATATCGCAGAAAGTGAAAAATGGATAAAGAAGTTGTGGTACTTACGTACAATGCAATATCACTCAGCAATGAAATCTATGTCATCAGGCCCGTAGCAGCATAATGAGTGGATTCAGGTATGATGATTCTAACTGAAATAAGTCACACAGAAAAAGAAACATCATAAGATATCACTAATACACGGGATGTAAACTTGGCTACACAGGAACTGGATTACAAAACAGAACAGGGTCTCAAATTTAGAAAACCAACTTATGCTTGCTTAAGGGGAAAGGTGAGTTGGGGTGCTGCATCAAACCAGAGATTGAAATGAGCACAGATAAAGTTCCTTAAGCCAAATATGGAATAGACAAGAACTACTCCTTGCTCAACGAAATGGACTCAACACCCCATATTAAACGCCTAAGAATGTACCTGACTAGTAAGTATCTTAAAACCTATGGATTGCTATGTGTCTGAAAGAAAATCAAGCGTGTGTACAGGGGCATAAACGCAGCAGTGATAGGATTGGAGAGGTTCGGTGAGCAAATGAAGACCCTTTGAAGTCATATTGCATGGTACCCATTCCACGGGTCTCAACTCTCCAGGTTTAAGGGATTCTTCCTTCAGCTAAAACATGCACGTGGAACCCAGAGTATGATCAACCGTGTGATCGGGAGACGTGTTCCAATATGTCTCAGTTCTCGTCCCCTGGTACTCGGGTGCAACATTCCAGACGCTTTACTAACACTCTCCCGACTTGGAGAGTCAGTGCCTTTAACCTCCTGTTTGGCCCAGTTTGCAATTTCTGCGGAAGATGAACAGGAATAGGGAGAACTAATGAGAGACTAGCTGGAGGTGTCTGGACGGGCAAATTTAACTCTCATTTCCCACCAGGAAGAGGAATTAACCAAAGGCTCAGCGTGCCGTGCCGGAACCAGATTAGGGCCTGAAGCAATCCTGCGGTGTTGCGGCCAGCTCACAAGAAAGCGAGTTGAAGAAAGGAGCTCAGGGGCACTGTAATTCACAAACCTGCAGAGTTATAAATGACAGCTATCGTCCAAAAATATACTGAAGTAAGGCTGCCAAGAGGACTTGAAAGTGGGGCAGAATTGCAGGAAACCGATTTCAGGAGGTAGACTGGAATTGCATTTAAAGCATAGGAAAAGAGGCAGAACGTCCACAATGATGCACTTGGCCAAAAAGGGTGTATGCATTTTTTCCTGAATATATTCAGGAAAAAACGCATACGCCCTTTTTGGCCAACCAAGCAAGCTTGCAAAGGAAATCTGCACTACAATGAAGTCTCACTTCCCCCCGGTCAAAAGGGCCATCTGAAAAAAGTGTAAAATCCAGAAAGGCAGGACAGGCCATGGAGAACTGGGAGCCTTGTTATGCTGATGGGCAGGATGTAAATTGCCAACAGCCACTCGGGAGAGGTGTATGGTGTTTCCTGAAACATCTAAAAAACAAAGCAACAGAGCCTAGGGCACTTCCACTTATGGTCCTATAGCTTAGGGAAATTAAAATCAAAAAGACACAGCCACCCCAAAGTTTGGGACGGCTCTGTTTACAAGAACCTCGTTTACGGTACAAGTTCAATAGCGCAGAAAGTGAAAAATGGATAAAGAAGTTGTGGTACTTACGTACAATGCAATATCACTCAGCAATGAAATCTATGTCATCAGGCCCGTAGCAGCATAATGAGTGGATTCAGGTATGATGATTCTAACTGAAATAAGTCACACAGAAAAAGAAACATCATAAGATATCACTAATACACGGGATGTAAACTTGGCTACACAGGAACTGGATTACAAAACAGAACAGGGTCTCAAATTTAGAAAACCAACTTATGCTTGCTTAAGGGGAAAGGTGAGTTGGGGTGCTGCATCAAACCAGAGATTGAAATGAGCACAGATAAAGTTCCTTAAGCCAAATATGGAATAGACAAGAACTACTCCTTGCTCAACGAAATGGACTCAACACCCCATATTAAACGCCTAAGAATGTACCTGACTAGTAAGTATCTTAAAACCTATGGATTGCTATGTCTCTGAAAGAAAATCAAGCGTGTGTACAGGGGCATAAACGCAGCAGTGATAGGATTGGAGAGGTTCGGTGAGCAAATGAAGACCCTTTGAAGTCATATTGCATGGTACCCATTCCACGGGTCTCAACTCTCCAGGTTTAAGGGATTCTTCCTTCAGCTAAAACATGCACGTGGAACCCAGAGTATGATCAACCGTGTGATCGGGAGACGTGTTCCAATATGTCTCAGTTCTCGTCCCCTGGTACTCGGGTGCAACATTCCAGACGCTTTACTAACACTCTCCCGACTTGGAGAGTCAGTGCCTTTAACCTCCTGTTTGGCCCAGTTTGCAATTTCTGCGGAAGATGAACAGGAATAGGGAGAACCAATGAGAGACTAGGTGGAGGTGTCTGGACGGGCAAATTTAACTCTCATTTCCCACCAGGAAGAGGAATTAACCAAAGGCTCAGCGTGCCGTGCCGGAACCAGATTAGGGCCTGAAGCAATCCTGCGGTGTTGCGGCCAGCTCACAAGAAAGCGAGTTGAAGAAAGGAGCTCAGGGGCACTGTAATTCACAAACCTGCAGAGTTATAAATGACAGCTATCGTCCAAAAATATACTGAAGTAAGGCTGCCAAGAGGACTTGAAAGCGGGGCAGAATTGCAGGAAACCGATTTCAGGAGGTAGACTGGAATTGCATTTAAAGCATAGGAAAAGAGGCAGAACGTCCACAATGATGCACTTGGCCAAAAAGGGCGTATGCGTTTTTTCCTGAATATATTCAGGAAAAAACGCATACGCCCTTTTTGGCCAACCAAGCAAGCTTGCAAAGGAAATCTGCACTACAATGAAGTCTCACTTCCCCCCGGTCAAAAGGGCCATCTGAAAAAAGTGTAAAATCCAGAAAGGCAGGACAGGCCATGGAGAACTGGGAGCCTTGTTATGCTGATGGGCGGGATGTAAATTGCCAAGAGCCACTCGGGAGAGGTGTATGGTGTTTCCTGAAACATCTAAAAAACAAAGCAACAGAGCCTAGGGCACTTCCACTTATGGTCCTATAGCTTAGGGAAATTAAAATCAAAAAGACACAGCCACCCCAAGGTTTGGGAGGGCTCTGTTTACAAGAACCTCGTTTACGGTACAAGTTCAATATCACAGAAAGTGAAAAATGGATAAAGAAGTTGTGGTACTTACGTACAATGCAATATCACTCAGCAATGAAATCTATGTCATCAGGCCCGTAGCAGCATAATGAGTGGATTCAGGTATGATGATTCTAACTGAAATAAGTCACACAGAAAAAGAAACATCATAAGATATCACTAATACACGGGATGTAAACTTGGCTACACAGGAACTGGATTACAAAACAGAACAGGGTCTCAAATTTAGAAAACCAACTTATGCTTGCTTAAGGGGAAAGGTGAGTTGGGGTGCTGCATCAAACCAGAGATTGAAATGAGCACAGATAAAGTTCCTTAAGCCAAATATGGAATAGACAAGAACTACTCCTTGCTCAACGAAATGGACTCAACACCCCATATTAAACGCCTAAGAATGTACCTGACTAGTAAGTATCTTAAAACCTATGCACTGCTATGTCTCTGAAAGAAAATCAAGCGTGTGTACAGGGGCATAAACGCAGCAGTGATAGGATTGGAGAGGTTCGGTGAGCAAATGAAGACCCTTTGAAGTCATATTGCATGGTACCCATTCCACGGGTCTCAACTCTCCAGGTTTAAGGGATTCTTCCTTCAGCTAAAACATGCACGTGGAACCCAGAGTATGATCAACCGTGTGATCGGGAGACGTGTTCCAATATGTCTCAGTTCTCGTCCCCTGGTACTCGGGTGCAACATTCCAGACGCTTTACTAACACTCTCCCGACTTGGAGAGTCAGTGCCTTTAACCTCCTGTTTGGCCCAGTTTGCAATTTCTGCGGAAGATGAACAGGAATAGGGAGAACCAATGAGAGACTAGCTGGAGGTGTCTGGACGGGCAAATTTAACTCTCATTTCCCACCAGGAAGAGGAATTAACCAAAGGCTCAGCGTGCCGTGCCGGAACCAGATTAGGGCCTGAAGCAATCCTGCGGTGTTGCGGCCAGCTCACAAGAAAGCGAGTTGAAGAAAGGAGCTCAGGGGCACTGTAATTCACAAACCTGCAGAGTTATAAATGACAGCTATCGTCCAAAAATATACTGAAGTAAGGCTGCCAAGAGGACTTGAAAGCGGGGCAGAATTGCAGGAAACCGATTTCAGGAGGTAGACTGGAATTGCATTTAAAGCATAGGAAAAGAGGCAGAACGTCCACAATGATGCACTTGGCCAAAAAGGGCGTATGCGTTTTTTCCTGAATATATTCAGGAAAAAATGCATACGCCCTTTTTGGCCAACCAAGCAAGCTTGCAAAGGAAATCTGCACTACAATGAAGTCTCACTTCCCCCCGGTCAAAAGGGCCATCTGAAAAAAGTGTAAAATCCAGAAAGGCAGGACAGGCCATGGAGAACTGGGAGCCTTGTTATGCTGATGGGCGGGATGTAAATTGCCAACAGCCACTCGGGAGAGGTGTATGGTGTTTCCTGAAACATCTAAAAAACAAAGCAACAGAGCCTAGGGCACTTCCACTTATGGTCCTATAGCTTAGGGAAATTAAAATCAAAAAGACACAGCCACCCCAAAGTTTGGGACGGCTCTGTTTACAAGAACCTCGTTTACGGTACAAGTTCAATAGCGCAGAAAGTGAAAAATGGATAAAGAAGTTGTGGTACTTACGTACAATGCAATATCACTCAGCAATGAAATCTATGTCATCAGGCCCGTAGCAGCATAATGAGTGGATTCAGGTATGATGATTCTAACTGAAATAAGTCACACAGAAAAAGAAACATCATAAGATATCACTAATACACGGAATGTAAACTTGGCTACACAGGAACTGGATTACAAAACAGAACAGGGTCTCAAATTTAGAAAACCAACTTATGCTTGCTTAAGGGGAAAGGTGAGTTGGGGTGCTGCATGAAACCAGAGATTGAAATGAGCACAGATAAAGTTCCTTAAGCCAAATATGGAATAGACAAGAACTACTCCTTGCTCAACGAAATGGACTCAACACCCCATATTAAACGCCTAAGAATGTACCTGACTAGTAAGTATCTTAAAACCTATGGATTGCTATGTCTCTGAAAGAAAATCAAGCGTGTGTACAGGGGCATAAACGCAGCAGTGATAGGATTGGAGAGGTTCGGTGAGCAAATGAAGACCCTTTGAAGTCATATTGCATGGTACCCATTCCACGGGTCTCAACTCTCCAGGTTTAAGGGATTCTTCCTTCAGCTAAAACATGCACGTGGAACCCAGAGTATGATCAACCGTGTGATCGGGAGACGTGTTCCAATATGTCTCAGTTCTCGTCCCCTGGTACTCGGGTGCAACATTCCAGACGCTTTACTAACACTCTCCTGACTTGGAGAGTCAGTGCCTTTAACCTGCTGTTTGGCCCAGTTTGCAATTTCTGCGGAAGATGAACAGGAATAGGGAGAACCAATGAGAGACGAGCTGGAGGTGTCTGGACGGGCAAATTTAACTCTCATTTCCCACCAGGAAGAGGAATTAACCAAAGGCTCAGCGTGCCGTGCCGGAACCAGATTAGGGCCTGAAGCAATCCTGCGGTGTTGCGGCCAGCTCACAAGAAAACGAGTTGAAGAAAGGAGCTCAGGGGCACTGTAATTCACAAACCTGCAGAGTTATAAATGACAGCTATCGTCCAAAAATATACTGAAGTAAGGCTGCCAAGAGGACTTGAAAGCGGGGCAGAATTGCAGGAAACCGATTTCAGGAGGTAGACTGGAATTGCATTTAAAGCATAGGAAAAGAGGCAGAACGTCCACAATGATGCACTTGGCCAAAAAGGGCGTATGCGTTTTTTCCTGAATATATTCAGGAAAAAACGCATACGCCCTTTTTGGCCAACCAAGCAAGCTTGCAAAGGAAATCTGCACTACAATGAAGTCTCACTTCCCCCCGGTCAAAAGGGCCATCTGAAAAAAGTGTAAAATCCAGAAAGGCAGGACAGGCCATGGAGAACTGGGAGCCTTGTTATGCTGATGGGCGGGATGTAAATTGCCAACAGCCACTCGGGAGAGGTGTATGGTGTTTCCTGAAACATCTAAAAAACAAAGCAACAGAGCCTAGGGCACTTCCACTTATGGTCCTATAGCTTAGGGAAATTAAAATCAAAAAGACACAGCCACCCCAAAGTTTGGGACGGCTCTGTTTACAAGAACCTCGTTTACGGTACAAGTTCAATAGCGCAGAAAGTGAAAAATGGATAAAGAAGTTGTGGTACTTACGTACAATGCAATATCACTCAGCAATGAAATCTATGTCATCAGGCCCGTAGCAGCATAATGAGTGGATTCAGGTATGATGATTCTAACTGAAATAAGTCACACAGAAAAAGAAACATCATAAGATATCACTAATACACGGGATGTAAACTTGGCTACACAGGAACTGGATTACAAAACAGAACAGGGTCTCAAATTTAGAAAACCAACTTATGCTTGCTTAAGGGGAAAGGTGAGTTGGGGTGCTGCATCAAACCAGAGATTGAAATGAGCACAGATAAAGTTCCTTAAGCCAAATATGGAATAGACAAGAACTACTCCTTGCTCAACGAAATGGACTCAACACCCCATATTAAACGCCTAAGAATGTACCTGACTAGTAAGTATCTTAAAACCTATGGATTGCTCTGTGTCTGAAAGAAAATCAAGCGTGTGTACAGGGGCATAAACGCAGCAGTGATAGGATTGGAGAGGTTCGGTGAGCAAATGAAGACCCTTTGAAGTCATATTGCATGGTACCCATTCCACGGGTCTCAACTCTCCAGGTTTAAGGGATTCTTCCTTCAGCTAAAACATGCACGTGGAACCCAGAGTATGATCAACCGTGTGATCGGGAGACGTGTTCCAATATGTCTCAGTTCTCGTCCCCTGGTACTCGGGTGCAACATTCCAGACGCTTTACTAACACTCTCCCGACTTGGAGAGTCAGTGCCTTTAACCTCCTGTTTGGCCCAGTTTGCAATTTCTGCGGAAGATGAACAGGAATAGGGAGAACCAATGAGAGACTAGCTGGAGGTGTCTGGACGGGCAAATTTAACTCTCATTTCCCACCAGGAAGAGGAATTAACCAAAGGCTCAGCGTGCCGTGCCGGAACCAGATTAGGGCCTGAAGCAATCCTGCGGTGTTGCGGCCAGCTCACAAGAAAGCGAGTTGAAGAAAGGAGCTCAGGGGCACTGTAATTCACAAACCTGCAGAGTTATAAATGACAGCTATCGTCCAAAAATATACTGAAGTAAGGCTGCCAAGAGGACTTGAAAGTGGGGCAGAATTGCAGGAAACCGATTTCAGGAGGTAGACTGGAATTGCATTTAAAGCATAGGAAAAGAGGCAGAACGTCCACAATGATGCACTTGGCCAAAAAGGGCGTATGCGTTTTTTCCTGAATATATTCAGGAAAAAACGCATACGCCCTTTTTGGCCAACCAAGCAAGCTTGCAAAGGAAATCTGCACTACAATGAAGTCTCACTTCCCCCCGGTCAAAAGGGCCATCTGAAAAAAGTGTAAAATCCAGAAAGGCAGGACAGGCCATGGAGAACTGGGAGCCTTGTTATGCTGATGGGCGGGATGTAAATTGCCAAGAGCCACTCGGGAGAGGTGTATGGTGTTTCCTGAAACATCTAAAAAACAAAGCAACAGAGCCTAGGGCACTTCCACTTATGGTCCTATAGCTTAGGGAAATTAAAATCAAAAAGACACAGCCACCCCAAGGTTTGGGAGGGCTCTGTTTACAAGAACCTCGTTTACGGTACAAGTTCAATATCGCAGAAAGTGAAAAATGGATAAAGAAGTTGTGGTACTTACGTACAATGCAATATCACTCAGCAATGAAATCTATGTCATCAGGCCCGTAGCAGCATAATGAGTGGATTCAGGTATGATGATTCTAACTGAAATAAGTCACACAGAAAAAGAAACATCATAAGATATCACTAATACACGGAATGTAAACTTGGCTACACAGGAACTGGATTACAAAACAGAACAGGGTCTCAAATTTAGAAAACCAACTTATGCTTGCTTAAGGGGAAAGGTGAGTTGGGGTGCTGCATGAAACCAGAGATTGAAATGAGCACAGATAAAGTTCCTTAAGCCAAATATGGAATAGACAAGAACTACTCCTTGCTCAACGAAATGGACTCAACACCCCATATTAAACGCCTAAGAATGTACCTGACTAGTAAGTATCTTAAAACCTATGGATTGCTATGTCTCTGAAAGAAAATCAAGCGTGTGTACAGGGGCATAAACGCAGCAGTGATAGGATTGGAGAGGTTCGGTGAGCAAATGAAGACCCTTTGAAGTCATATTGCATGGTACCCATTCCACGGGTCTCAACTCTCCAGGTTTAAGGGATTCTTCCTTCAGCTAAAACATGCACGTGGAACCCAGAGTATGATCAACCGTGTGATCGGGAGACGTGTTCCAATATGTCTCAGTTCTCGTCCCCTGGTACTCGGGTGCAACATTCCAGACGCTTTACTAACACTCTCCCGACTTGGAGAGTCAGTGCCTTTAACCTCCTGTTTGGCCCAGTTTGCAATTTCTGCGGAAGATGAACAGGAATAGGGAGAACTAATGAGAGACTAGCTGGAGGTGTCTGGACGGGCAAATTTAACTCTCATTTCCCACCAGGAAGAGGAATTAACCAAAGGCTCAGCGTGCCGTGCCGGAACCAGATTAGGGCCTGAAGCAATCCTGCGGTGTTGCGGCCAGCTCACAAGAAAGCGAGTTGAAGAAAGGAGCTCAGGGGCACTGTAATTCACAAACCTGCAGAGTTATAAATGACAGCTATCGTCCAAAAATATACTGAAGTAAGGCTGCCAAGAGGACTTGAAAGCGGGGCAGAATTGCAGGAAACCGATTTCAGGAGGTAGACTGGAATTGCATTTAAAGCATAGGAAAAGTGGCAGAACGTCCACAATGATGCACTTGGCCAAAAAGGGTGTATGCATTTTTTCCTGAATATATTCAGGAAAAAACGCATACGCCCTTTTTGGCCAACCAAGCAAGCTTGCAAAGGAAATCTGCACTACAATGAAGTCTCACTTCCCCCCGGTCAAAAGGGCCATCTGAAAAAAGTGTAAAATCCAGAAAGGCAGGACAGGCCATGGAGAACTGGGAGCCTTGTTATGCTGATGGGCAGGATGTAAATTGCCAACAGCCACTCGGGAGAGGTGTATGGTGTTTCCTGAAACATCTAAAAAACAAAGCAACAGAGCCTAGGGCACTTCCACTTATGGTCCTATAGCTTAGGGAAATTAAAATCAAAAAGACACAGCCACCCCAAAGTTTGGGACGGCTCTGTTTACAAGAACCTCGTTTACGGTACAAGTTCAATATCGCAGAAAGTGAAAAATGGATAAAGAAGTTGTGGTACTTACGTACAATGCAATATCACTCAGCAATGAAATCTATGTCATCAGGCCCGTAGCAGCATAATGAGTGGATTCAGGTATGATGATTCTAACTGAAATAAGTCACACAGAAAAAGAAACATCATAAGATATCACTAATACACGGGATGTAAACTTGGCTACACAGGAACTGGATTACAAAACAGAACAGGGTCTCAAATTTAGAAAACCAACTTATGCTTGCTTAAGGGGAAAGGTGAGTTGGGGTGCTGCATCAAACCAGAGATTGAAATGAGCACAGATAAAGTTCCTTAAGCCAAATATGGAATAGACAAGAACTACTCCTTGCTCAACGAAATGGACTCAACACCCCATATTAAACGCCTAAGAATGTACCTGACTAGTAAGTATCTTAAAACCTATGGATTGCTATGTCTCTGAAAGAAAATCAAGCGTGTGTACAGGGGCATAAACGCAGCAGTGATAGGATTGGAGAGGTTCGGTGAGCAAATGAAGACCCTTTGAAGTCATATTGCATGGTACCCATTCCACGGGTCTCAACTCTCCAGGTTTAAGGGATTCTTCCTTCAGCTAAAACATGCACGTGGAACCCAGAGTATGATCAACCGTGTGATCGGGAGACGTGTTCCAATATGTCTCAGTTCTCGTCCCCTGGTACTCGGGTGCAACATTCCAGACGCTTTACTAACACTCTCCCGACTTGGAGAGTCAGTGCCTTTAACCTCCTGTTTGGCCCAGTTTGCAATTTCTGCGGAAGATGAACAGGAATAGGGAGAACCAATGAGAGACTAGCTGGAGGTGTCTGGACGGGCAAATTTAACTCTCATTTCCCACCAGGAAGAGGAATTAACCAAAGGCTCAGCGTGCCGTGCCGGAACCAGATTAGGGCCTGAAGCAATCCTGCGGTGTTGCGGCCAGCTCACAAGAAAGCGAGTTGAAGAAAGGAGCTCAGGGGCACTGTAATTCACAAACCTGCAGAGTTATAAATGACAGCTATCGTCCAAAAATATACTGAAGTAAGGCTGCCAAGAGGACTTGAAAGCGGGGCAGAATTGCAGGAAACCGATTTCAGGAGGTAGACTGGAATTGCATTTAAAGCATAGGAAAAGAGGCAGAACGTCCACAATGATGCACTTGGCCAAAAAGGGCGTATGCGTTTTTTCCTGAATATATTCAGGAAAAAACGCATACGCCCTTTTTGGCCAACCAAGCAAGCTTGCAAAGGAAATCTGCACTACAATGAAGTCTCACTTCCCCCCGGTCAAAAGGGCCATCTGAAAAAAGTGTAAAATCCAGAAAGGCAGGACAGGCCATGGAGAACTGGGAGCCTTGTTATGCTGATGGGCGGGATGTAAATTGCCAAGGGCCACTCGGGAGAGGTGTATGGTGTTTCCTGAAACATCTAAAAAACAAAGCAACAGAGCCTAGGGCACTTCCACTTATGGTCCTATAGCTTAGGGAAATTAAAATCAAAAAGACACAGCCACCCCAAGGTTTGGGACGGCTCTGTTTACAAGAACCTCGTTTACGGTACAAGTTCAATATCGCAGAAAGTGAAAAATGGATAAAGAAGTTGTGGTACTTACGTACAATGCAATATCACTCAGCAATGAAATCTATGTCATCAGGCCCGTAGCAGCATAATGAGTGGATTCAGGTATGATGATTCTAACTGAAATAAGTCACACAGAAAAAGAAACATCATAAGATATCACTAATACACGGGATGTAAACTTGGCTACACAGGAACTGGATTACAAAACAGAACAGGGTCTCAAATTTAGAAAACCAACTTATGCTTGCTTAAGGGGAAAGGTGAGTTGGGGTGCTGCATCAAACCAGAGATTGAAATGAGCACAGATAAAGTTCCTTAAGCCAAATATGGAATAGACAAGAACTACTCCTTGCTCAACGAAATGGACTCAACACCCCATATTAAACGCCTAAGAATGTACCTGACTAGTAAGTATCTTAAAACCTATGGATTGCTATGTCTCTGAAAGAAAATCAAGCGTGTGTACAGGGGCATAAACGCAGCAGTGATAGGATTGGAGAGGTTCGGTGAGCAAATGAAGACCCTTTGAAGTCATATTGCATGGTACCCATTCCACGGGTCTCAACTCTCCAGGTTTAAGGGATTCTTCCTTCAGCTAAAACATGCACGTGGAACCCAGAGTATGATCAACCGTGTGATCGGGAGACGTGTTCCAATATGTCTCAGTTCTCGTCCCCTGGTACTCGGGTGCAACATTCCAGACGCTTTACTAACACTCTCCCGACTTGGAGAGTCAGTGCCTTTAACCTCCTGTTTGGCCCAGTTTGCAATTTCTGCGGAAGATGAACAGGAATAGGGAGAACCAATGAGAGACTAGCTGGAGGTGTCTGGACGGGCAAATTTAACTCTCATTTCCCACCAGGAAGAGGAATTAACCAAAGGCTCAGCGTGCCGTGCCGGAACCAGATTAGGGCCTGAAGCAATCCTGCGGTGTTGCGGCCAGCTCACAAGAAAGCGAGTTGAAGAAAGGAGCTCAGGGGCACTGTAATTCACAAACCTGCAGAGTTATAAATGACAGCTATCGTCCAAAAATATACTGAAGTAAGGCTGCCAAGAGGACTTGAAAGCGGGGCAGAATTGCAGGAAACCGATTTCAGGAGGTAGACTGGAATTGCATTTAAAGCATAGGAAAAGAGGCAGAACGTCCACAATGATGCACTTGGCCAAAAAGGGCGTATGCATTTTTTCCTGAATATATTCAGGAAAAAACGCATACGCCCTTTTTGGCCAACCAAGCAAGCTTGCAAAGGAAATCTGCACTACAATGAAGTCTCACTTCCCCCCGGTCAAAAGGGCCATCTGAAAAAAGTGTAAAATCCAGAAAGGCAGGACAGGCCATGGAGAACTGGGAGCCTTGTTATGCTGATGGGCGGGATGTAAATTGCCAACAGCCACTCGGGAGAGGTGTATGGTGTTTCCTGAAACATCTAAAAAACAAAGCAACAGAGCCTAGGGCACTTCCACTTATGGTCCTATAGCTTAGGGAAATTAAAATCAAAAAGACACAGCCACCCCAAAGTTTGGGACGGCTCTGTTTACAAGAACCTCGTTTACGGTACAAGTTCAATAGCGCAGAAAGTGAAAAATGGATAAAGAAGTTGTGGTACTTACGTACAATGCAATATCACTCAGCAATGAAATCTATGTCATCAGGCCCGTAGCAGCATAATGAGTGGATTCAGGTATGATGATTCTAACTGAAATAAGTCACACAGAAAAAGAAACATCATAAGATATCACTAATACACGGAATGTAAACTTGGCTACACAGGAACTGGATTACAAAACAGAACAGTGTCTCAAATTTAGAAAACCAACTTATGCTTGCTTAAGGGGAAAGGTGAGTTGGGGTGCTGCATAAAACCAGAGATTTAAATGAGCACAGATAAAGTTCCTTAAGCCAAATATGGAATAGACAAGAACTACTCCTTGCTCAACGAAATGGACTCAACACCCCATATTAAACGCCTAAGAATGTACCTGACTAGTAAGTATCTTAAAACCTATGGATTGCTATGTCTCTGAAAGAAAATCAAGCGTGTGTACAGGGGCATAAACGCAGCAGTGATAGGATTGGAGAGGTTCGGTGAGCAAATGAAGACCCTTTGAAGTCATATTGCATGGTACCCATTCCACGGGTCTCAACTCTCCAGGTTTAAGGGATTCTTCCTTCAGCTAAAACATGCACGTGGAACCCAGAGTATGATCAACCGTGTGATCGGGAGACGTGTTCCAATATGTCTCAGTTCTCGTCCCCTGGTACTCGGGTGCAACATTCCAGACGCTTTACTAACACTCTCCCGACTTGGAGAGTCAGTGCCTTTAACCTCCTGTTTGGCCCAGTTTGCAATTTCTGCGGAAGATGAACAGGAATAGGGAGAACCAATGAGAGACTAGCTGGAGGTGTCTGGACGGGCAAATTTAACTCTCATTTCCCACCAGGAAGAGGAATTAACCAAAGGCTCAGCGTGCCGTGCCGGAACCAGATTAGGGCCTGAAGCAATCCTGCGGTGTTGCGGCCAGCTCACAAGAAAGCGAGTTGAAGAAAGGAGCTCAGGGGCACTGTAATTCACAAACCTGCAGAGTTATAAATGACAGCTATCGTCCAAAAATATACTGAAGTAAGGCTGCCAAGAGGACTTGAAAGTGGGGCAGAATTGCAGGAAACCGATTTCAGGAGGTAGACTGGAATTGCATTTAAAGCATAGGAAAAGAGGCAGAACGTCCACAATGATGCACTTGGCCAAAAAGGGCGTATGCATTTTTTCCTGAATATATTCAGGAAAAAACGCATACGCCCTTTTTGGCCAACCAAGCAAGCTTGCAAAGGAAATCTGCACTACAATGAAGTCTCACTTCCCCCCGGTCAAAAGGGCCATCTGAAAAAAGTGTAAAATCCAGAAAGGCAGGACAGGCCATGGAGAACTGGGAGCCTTGTTATGCTGATGGGCAGGATGTAAATTGCCAACAGCCACTCGGGAGAGGTGTATGGTGTTTCCTGAAACATCTAAAAAACAAAGCAACAGAGCCTAGGGCACTTCCACTTATGGTCCTATAGCTTAGGGAAATTAAAATCAAAAAGACACAGCCACCCCAAAGTTTGGGACGGCTCTGTTTACAAGAACCTCGTTTACGGTACAAGTTCAATAGCGCAGAAAGTGAAAAATGGATAAAGAAGTTGTGGTACTTACGTACAATGCAATATCACTCAGCAATGAAATCTATGTCATCAGGCCCGTAGCAGCATAATGAGTGGATTCAGGTATGATGATTCTAACTGAAATAAGTCACACAGAAAAAGAAACATCATAAGATATCACTAATACACGGGATGTAAACTTGGCTACACAGGAACTGGATTACAAAACAGAACAGGGTCTCAAATTTAGAAAACCAACTTATGCTTGCTTAAGGGGAAAGGTGAGTTGGGGTGCTGCATCAAACCAGAGATTGAAATGAGCACAGATAAAGTTCCTTAAGCCAAATATGGAATAGACAAGAACTACTCCTTGCTCAACGAAATGGACTCAACACCCCATATTAAACGCCTAAGAATGTACCTGACTAGTAAGTATCTTAAAACCTATGGATTGCTATGTCTCTGAAAGAAAATCAAGCGTGTGTACAGGGGCATAAACGCAGCAGTGATAGGATTGGAGAGGTTCGGTGAGCAAATGAAGACCCTTTGAAGTCATATTGCATGGTACCCATTCCACGGGTCTCAACTCTCCAGGTTTAAGGGATTCTTCCTTCAGCTAAAACATGCACGTGGAACCCAGAGTATGATCAACCGTGTGATCGGGAGACGTGTTCCAATATGTCTCAGTTCTCGTCCCCTGGTACTCGGGTGCAACATTCCAGACGCTTTACTAACACTCTCCCGACTTGGAGAGTCAGTGCCTTTAACCTCCTGTTTGGCCCAGTTTGCAATTTCTGCGGAAGATGAACAGGAATAGGGAGAACCAATGAGAGACTAGCTGGAGGTGTCTGGACGGGCAAATTTAACTCTCATTTCCCACCAGGAAGAGGAATTAACCAAAGGCTCAGCGTGCCGTGCCGGAACCAGATTAGGGCCTGAAGCAATCCTGCGGTGTTGCGGCCAGCTCACAAGAAAGCGAGTTGAAGAAAGGAGCTCAGGGGCACTGTAATTCACAAACCTGCAGAGTTATAAATGACAGCTATCGTCCAAAAATATACTGAAGTAAGGCTGCCAAGAGGACTTGAAAGCGGGGCAGAATTGCAGGAAACCGATTTCAGGAGGTAGACTGGAATTGCATTTAAAGCATAGGAAAAGAGGCAGAACGTCCACAATGATGCACTTGGCCAAAAAGGGCGTATGCGTTTTTTCCTGAATATATTCAGGAAAAAACGCATACGCCCTTTTTGGCCAACCAAGCAAGCTTGCAAAGGAAATCTGCACTACAATGAAGTCTCACTTCCCCCCGGTCAAAAGGGCCATCTGAAAAAAGTGTAAAATCCAGAAAGGCAGGACAGGCCATGGAGAACTGGGAGCCTTGTTATGCTGATGGGCGGGATGTAAATTGCCAAGGGCCACTCGGGAGAGGTGTATGGTGTTTCCTGAAACATCTAAAAAACAAAGCAACAGAGCCTAGGGCACTTCCACTTATGGTCCTATAGCTTAGGGAAATTAAAATCAAAAAGACACAGCCACCCCAAGGTTTGGGACGGCTCTGTTTACAAGAACCTCGTTTACGGTACAAGTTCAATATCGCAGAAAGTGAAAAATGGATAAAGAAGTTGTGGTACTTACGTACAATGCAATATCACTCAGCAATGAAATCTATGTCATCAGGCCCGTAGCAGCATAATGAGTGGATTCAGGTATGATGATTCTAACTGAAATAAGTCACACAGAAAAAGAAACATCATAAGATATCACTAATACACGGGATGTAAACTTGGCTACACAGGAACTGGATTACAAAACAGAACAGGGTCTCAAATTTAGAAAACCAACTTATGCTTGCTTAAGGGGAAAGGTGAGTTGGGGTGCTGCATCAAACCAGAGATTGAAATGAGCACAGATAAAGTTCCTTAAGCCAAATATGGAATAGACAAGAACTACTCCTTGCTCAACGAAATGGACTCAACACCCCATATTAAACGCCTAAGAATGTACCTGACTAGTAAGTATCTTAAAACCTATGGATTGCTATGTCTCTGAAAGAAAATCAAGCGTGTGTACAGGGGCATAAACGCAGCAGTGATAGGATTGGAGAGGTTCGGTGAGCAAATGAAGACCCTTTGAAGTCATATTGCATGGTACCCATTCCACGGGTCTCAACTCTCCAGGTTTAAGGGATTCTTCCTTCAGCTAAAACATGCACGTGGAACCCAGAGTATGATCAACCGTGTGATCGGGAGACGTGTTCCAATATGTCTCAGTTCTCGTCCCCTGGTACTCGGGTGCAACATTCCAGACGCTTTACTAACACTCTCCCGACTTGGAGAGTCAGTGCCTTTAACCTCCTGTTTGGCCCAGTTTGCAATTTCTGCGGAAGATGAACAGGAATAGGGAGAACCAATGAGAGACTAGCTGGAGGTGTCTGGACGGGCAAATTTAACTCTCATTTCCCACCAGGAAGAGGAATTAACCAAAGGCTCAGCGTGCCGTGCCGGAACCAGATTAGGGCCTGAAGCAATCCTGCGGTGTTGCGGCCAGCTCACAAGAAAGCGAGTTGAAGAAAGGAGCTCAGGGGCACTGTAATTCACAAACCTGCAGAGTTATAAATGACAGCTATCGTCCAAAAATATACTGAAGTAAGGCTGCCAAGAGGACTTGAAAGCGGGGCAGAATTGCAGGAAACCGATTTCAGGAGGTAGACTGGAATTGCATTTAAAGCATAGGAAAAGAGGCAGAACGTCCACAATGATGCACTTGGCCAAAAAGGGCGTATGCGTTTTTTCCTGAATATATTCAGGAAAAAACGCATACGCCCTTTTTGGCCAACCAAGCAAGCTTGCAAAGGAAATCTGCACTACAATGAAGTCTCACTTCCCCCCGGTCAAAAGGGCCATCTGAAAAAAGTGTAAAATCCAGAAAGGCAGGACAGGCCATGGAGAACTGGGAGCCTTGTTATGCTGATGGGCGGGATGTAAATTGCCAACAGCCACTCGGGAGAGGTGTATGGTGTTTCCTGAAACATCTAAAAAACAAAGCAACAGAGCCTAGGGCACTTCCACTTATGGTCCTATAGCTTAGGGAAATTAAAATCAAAAAGACACAGCCACCCCAAAGTTTGGGACGGCTCTGTTTACAAGAACCTCGTTTACGGTACAAGTTCAATAGCGCAGAAAGTGAAAAATGGATAAAGAAGTTGTGGTACTTACGTACAATGCAATATCACTCAGCAATGAAATCTATGTCATCAGGCCCGTAGCAGCATAATGAGTGGATTCAGGTATGATGATTCTAACTGAAATAAGTCACACAGAAAAAGAAACATCATAAGATATCACTAATACACGGAATGTAAACTTGGCTACACAGGAACTGGATTACAAAACAGAACAGGGTCTCAAATTTAGAAAACCAACTTATGCTTGCTTAAGGGGAAAGGTGAGTTGGGGTGCTGCATAAAACCAGAGATTTAAATGAGCACAGATAAAGTTCCTTAAGCCAAATATGGAATAGACAAGAACTACTCCTTGCTCAACGAAATGGACTCAACACCCCATATTAAACGCCTAAGAATGTACCTGACTAGTAAGTATCTTAAAACCTATGGATTGCTATGTCTCTGAAAGAAAATCAAGCGTGTGTACAGGGGCATAAACGCAGCAGTGATAGGATTGGAGAGGTTCGGTGAGCAAATGAAGACCCTTTGAAGTCATATTGCATGGTACCCATTCCACGGGTCTCAACTCTCCAGGTTTAAGGGATTCTTCCTTCAGCTAAAACATGCACGTGGAACCCAGAGTATGATCAACCGTGTGATCGGGAGACGTGTTCCAATATGTCTCAGTTCTCGTCCCCTGGTACTCGGGTGCAACATTCCAGACGCTTTACTAACACTCTCCCGACTTGGAGAGTCAGTGCCTTTAACCTCCTGTTTGGCCCAGTTTGCAATTTCTGCGGAAGATGAACAGGAATAGGGAGAACCAATGAGAGACTAGCTGGAGGTGTCTGGACGGGCAAATTTAACTCTCATTTCCCACCAGGAAGAGGAATTAACCAAAGGCTCAGCGTGCCGTGCCGGAACCAGATTAGGGCCTGAAGCAATCCTGCGGTGTTGCGGCCAGCTCACAAGAAAGCGAGTTGAAGAAAGGAGCTCAGGGGCACTGTAATTCACAAACCTGCAGAGTTATAAATGACAGCTATCGTCCAAAAATATACTGAAGTAAGGCTGCCAAGAGGACTTGAAAGTGGGGCAGAATTGCAGGAAACCGATTTCAGGAGGTAGACTGGAATTGCATTTAAAGCATAGGAAAAGAGGCAGAACGTCCACAATGATGCACTTGGCCAAAAAGGGCGTATGCGTTTTTTCCTGAATATATTCAGGAAAAAACGCATACGCCCTTTTTGGCCAACCAAGCAAGCTTGCAAAGGAAATCTGCACTACAATGAAGTCTCACTTCCCCCCGGTCAAAAGGGCCATCTGAAAAAAGTGTAAAATCCAGAAAGGCAGGACAGGCCATGGAGAACTGGGAGCCTTGTTATGCTGATGGGCGGGATGTAAATTGCCAAGGGCCACTCGGGAGAGGTGTATGGTGTTTCCTGAAACATCTAAAAAACAAAGCAACAGAGCCTAGGGCACTTCCACTTATGGTCCTATAGCTTAGGGAAATTAAAATCAAAAAGACACAGCCACCCCAAGGTTTGGGACGGCTCTGTTTACAAGAACCTCGTTTACGGTACAAGTTCAATATCGCAGAAAGTGAAAAATGGATAAAGAAGTTGTGGTACTTACGTACAATGCAATATCACTCAGCAATGAAATCTATGTCATCAGGCCCGTAGCAGCATAATGAGTGGATTCAGGTATGATGATTCTAACTGAAATAAGTCACACAGAAAAAGAAACATCATAAGATATCACTAATACACGGGATGTAAACTTGGCTACACAGGAACTGGATTACAAAACAGAACAGGGTCTCAAATTTAGAAAACCAACTTATGCTTGCTTAAGGGGAAAGGTGAGTTGGGGTGCTGCATCAAACCAGAGATTGAAATGAGCACAGATAAAGTTCCTTAAGCCAAATATGGAATAGACAAGAACTACTCCTTGCTCAACGAAATGGACTCAACACCCCATATTAAACGCCTAAGAATGTACCTGACTAGTAAGTATCTTAAAACCTATGGATTGCTATGTCTCTGAAAGAAAATCAAGCGTGTGTACAGGGGCATAAACGCAGCAGTGATAGGATTGGAGAGGTTCGGTGAGCAAATGAAGACCCTTTGAAGTCATATTGCATGGTACCCATTCCACGGGTCTCAACTCTCCAGGTTTAAGGGATTCTTCCTTCAGCTAAAACATGCACGTGGAACCCAGAGTATGATCAACCGTGTGATCGGGAGACGTGTTCCAATATGTCTCAGTTCTCGTCCCCTGGTACTCGGGTGCAACATTCCAGACGCTTTACTAACACTCTCCCGACTTGGAGAGTCAGTGCCTTTAACCTCCTGTTTGGCCCAGTTTGCAATTTCTGCGGAAGATGAACAGGAATAGGGAGAACCAATGAGAGACTAGCTGGAGGTGTCTGGACGGGCAAATTTAACTCTCATTTCCCACCAGGAAGAGGAATTAACCAAAGGCTCAGCGTGCCGTGCCGGAACCAGATTAGGGCCTGAAGCAATCCTGCGGTGTTGCGGCCAGCTCACAAGAAAGCGAGTTGAAGAAAGGAGCTCAGGGGCACTGTAATTCACAAACCTGCAGAGTTATAAATGACAGCTATCGTCCAAAAATATACTGAAGTAAGGCTGCCAAGAGGACTTGAAAGCGGGGCAGAATTGCAGGAAACCGATTTCAGGAGGTAGACTGGAATTGCATTTAAAGCATAGGAAAAGAGGCAGAACGTCCACAATGATGCACTTGGCCAAAAAGGGCGTATGCATTTTTTCCTGAATATATTCAGGAAAAAACGCATACGCCCTTTTTGGCCAACCAAGCAAGCTTGCAAAGGAAATCTGCACTACAATGAAGTCTCACTTCCCCCCGGTCAAAAGGGCCATCTGAAAAAAGTGTAAAATCCAGAAAGGCAGGACAGGCCATGGAGAACTGGGAGCCTTGTTATGCTGATGGGCAGGATGTAAATTGCCAACAGCCACTCGGGAGAGGTGTATGGTGTTTCCTGAAACATCTAAAAAACAAAGCAACAGAGCCTAGGGCACTTCCACTTATGGTCCTATAGCTTAGGGAAATTAAAATCAAAAAGACACAGCCACCCCAAAGTTTGGGACGGCTCTGTTTACAAGAACCTCGTTTACGGTACAAGTTCAATAGCGCAGAAAGTGAAAAATGGATAAAGAAGTTGTGGTACTTACGTACAATGCAATATCACTCAGCAATGAAATCTATGTCATCAGGCCCGTAGCAGCATAATGAGTGGATTCAGGTATGATGATTCTAACTGAAATAAGTCACACAGAAAAAGAAACATCATAAGATATCACTAATACACGGGATGTAAACTTGGCTACACAGGAACTGGATTACAAAACAGAACAGGGTCTCAAATTTAGAAAACCAACTTATGCTTGCTTAAGGGGAAAGGTGAGTTGGGGTGCTGCATCAAACCAGAGATTGAAATGAGCACAGATAAAGTTCCTTAAGCCAAATATGGAATAGACAAGAACTACTCCTTGCTCAACGAAATGGACTCAACACCCCATATTAAACGCCTAAGAATGTACCTGACTAGTAAGTATCTTAAAACCTATGCACTGCTATGTCTCTGAAAGAAAATCAAGCGTGTGTACAGGGGCATAAACGCAGCAGTGATAGGATTGGAGAGGTTCGGTGAGCAAATGAAGACCCTTTGAAGTCATATTGCATGGTACCCATTCCACGGGTCTCAACTCTCCAGGTTTAAGGGATTCTTCCTTCAGCTAAAACATGCACGTGGAACCCAGAGTATGATCAACCGTGTGATCGGGAGACGTGTTCCAATATGTCTCAGTTCTCGTCCCCTGGTACTCGGGTGCAACATTCCAGACGCTTTACTAACACTCTCCCGACTTGGAGAGTCAGTGCCTTTAACCTCCTGTTTGGCCCAGTTTGCAATTTCTGCGGAAGATGAACAGGAATAGGGAGAACCAATGAGAGACTAGCTGGAGGTGTCTGGACGGGCAAATTTAACTCTCATTTCCCACCAGGAAGAGGAATTAACCAAAGGCTCAGCGTGCCGTGCCGGAACCAGATTAGGGCCTGAAGCAATCCTGCGGTGTTGCGGCCAGCTCACAAGAAAGCGAGTTGAAGAAAGGAGCTCAGGGGCACTGTAATTCACAAACCTGCAGAGTTATAAATGACAGCTATCGTCCAAAAATATACTGAAGTAAGGCTGCCAAGAGGACTTGAAAGCGGGACAGAATTGCAGGAAACCGATTTCAGGAGGTAGACTGGAATTGCATTTAAAGCATAGGAAAAGAGGCAGAACGTCCACAATGATGCACTTGGCCAAAAAGGGTGTATGCATTTTTTCCTGAATATATTCAGGAAAAAACGCATACGCCCTTTTTGGCCAACCAAGCAAGCTTGCAAAGGAAATCTGCACTACAATGAAGTCTCACTTCCCCCCGGTCAAAAGGGCCATCTGAAAAAAGTGTAAAATCCAGAAAGGCAGGACAGGCCATGGAGAACTGGGAGCCTTGTTATGCTGATGGGCGGGATGTAAATTGCCAACAGCCACTCGGGAGAGGTGTATGGTGTTTCCTGAAACATCTAAAAAACAAAGCAACAGAGCCTAGGGCACTTCCACTTATGGTCCTATAGCTTAGGGAAATTAAAATCAAAAAGACACAGCCACCCCAAAGTTTGGGACGGCTCTGTTTACAAGAACCTCGTTTACGGTACAAGTTCAATAGCGCAGAAAGTGAAAAATGGATAAAGAAGTTGTGGTACTTACGTACAATGCAATATCACTCAGCAATGAAATCTATGTCATCAGGCCCGTAGCAGCATAATGAGTGGATTCAGGTATGATGATTCTAACTGAAATAAGTCACACAGAAAAAGAAACATCATAAGATATCACTAATACACGGGATGTAAACTTGGCTACACAGGAACTGGATTACAAAACAGAACAGGGTCTCAAATTTAGAAAACCAACTTATGCTTGCTTAAGGGGAAAGGTGAGTTGGGGTGCTGCATCAAACCAGAGATTGAAATGAGCACAGATAAAGTTCCTTCAGCCAAATATGGAATAGACAAGAACTACTCCTTGCTCAACGAAATGGACTCAACACCCCATATTAAACGCCTAAGAATGTACCTGACTAGTAAGTATCTTAAAACCTATGCACTGCTATGTCTCTGAAAGAAAATCAAGCGTGTGTACAGGGGCATAAACGCAGCAGTGATAGGATTGGAGAGGTTCGGTGAGCAAATGAAGACCCTTTGAAGTCATATTGCATGGTACCCATTCCACGGGTCTCAACTCTCCAGGTTTAAGGGATTCTTCCTTCAGCTAAAACATGCACGTGGAACCCAGAGTATGATCAACCGTGTGATCGGGAGACGTGTTCCAATATGTCTCAGTTCTCGTCCCCTGGTACTCGGGTGCAACATTCCAGACGCTTTACTAACACTCTCCCGACTTGGAGAGTCAGTGCCTTTAACCTCCTGTTTGGCCCAGTTTGCAATTTCTGCGGAAGATGAACAGGAATAGGGAGAACCAATGAGAGACTAGCTGGAGGTGTCTGGACGGGCAAATTTAACTCTCATTTCCCACCAGGAAGAGGAATTAACCAAAGGCTCAGCGTGCCGTGCCGGAACCAGATTAGGGCCTGAAGCAATCCTGCGGTGTTGCGGCCAGCTCACAAGAAAGCGAGTTGAAGAAAGGAGCTCAGGGGCACTGTAATTCACAAACCTGCAGAGTTATAAATGACAGCTATCGTCCAAAAATATACTGAAGTAAGGCTGCCAAGAGGACTTGAAAGCGGGGCAGAATTGCAGGAAACCGATTTCAGGAGGTAGACTGGAATTGCATTTAAAGCATAGGAAAAGAGGCAGAACGTCCACAATGATGCACTTGGCCAAAAAGGGCGTATGCGTTTTTTCCTGAATATATTCAGGAAAAAACGCATACGCCCTTTTTGGCCAACCAAGCAAGCTTGCAAAGGAAATCTGCACTACAATGAAGTCTCACTTCCCCCCGGTCAAAAGGGCCATCTGAAAAAAGTGTAAAATCCAGAAAGGCAGGACAGGCCATGGAGAACTGGGAGCCTTGTTATGCTGATGGGCGGGATGTAAATTGCCAAGGGCCACTCGGGAGAGGTGTATGGTGTTTCCTGAAACATCTAAAAAACAAAGCAACAGAGCCTAGGGCACTTCCACTTATGGTCCTATAGCTTAGGGAAATTAAAATCAAAAAGACACAGCCACCCCAAGGTTTGGGACGGCTCTGTTTACAAGAACCTCGTTTACGGTACAAGTTCAATATCGCAGAAAGTGAAAAATGGATAAAGAAGTTGTGGTACTTACGTACAATGCAATATCACTCAGCAATGAAATCTATGTCATCAGGCCCGTAGCAGCATAATGAGTGGATTCAGGTATGATGATTCTAACTGAAATAAGTCACACAGAAAAAGAAACATCATAAGATATCACTAATACACGGGATGTAAACTTGGCTACACAGGAACTGGATTACAAAACAGAACAGGGTCTCAAATTTAGAAAACCAACTTATGCTTGCTTAAGGGGAAAGGTGAGTTGGGGTGCTGCATCAAACCAGAGATTGAAATGAGCACAGATAAAGTTCCTTAAGCCAAATATGGAATAGACAAGAACTACTCCTTGCTCAACGAAATGGACTCAACACCCCATATTAAACGCCTAAGAATGTACCTGACTAGTAAGTATCTTAAAACCTATGGATTGCTATGTCTCTGAAAGAAAATCAAGCGTGTGTACAGGGGCATAAACGCAGCAGTGATAGGATTGGAGAGGTTCGGTGAGCAAATGAAGACCCTTTGAAGTCATATTGCATGGTACCCATTCCACGGGTCTCAACTCTCCAGGTTTAAGGGATTCTTCCTTCAGCTAAAACATGCACGTGGAACCCAGAGTATGATCAACCGTGTGATCGGGAGACGTGTTCCAATATGTCTCAGTTCTCGTCCCCTGGTACTCGGGTGCAACATTCCAGACGCTTTACTAACACTCTCCCGACTTGGAGAGTCAGTGCCTTTAACCTCCTGTTTGGCCCAGTTTGCAATTTCTGCGGAAGATGAACAGGAATAGGGAGAACCAATGAGAGACTAGCTGGAGGTGTCTGGACGGGCAAATTTAACTCTCATTTCCCACCAGGAAGAGGAATTAACCAAAGGCTCAGCGTGCCGTGCCGGAACCAGATTAGGGCCTGAAGCAATCCTGCGGTGTTGCGGCCAGCTCACAAGAAAGCGAGTTGAAGAAAGGAGCTCAGGGGCACTGTAATTCACAAACCTGCAGAGTTATAAATGACAGCTATCGTCCAAAAATATACTGAAGTAAGGCTGCCAAGAGGACTTGAAAGCGGGGCAGAATTGCAGGAAACCGATTTCAGGAGGTAGACTGGAATTGCATTTAAAGCATAGGAAAAGAGGCAGAACGTCCACAATGATGCAGTTGGCCAAAAAGGGCGTATGCGTTTTTTCCTGAATATATTCAGGAAAAAACGCATACGCCCTTTTTGGCCAACCAAGCAAGCTTGCAAAGGAAATCCGCACTACAATGAAGTCTCACTTCCCCCCGGTCAAAAGGGCCATCTGAAAAAAGTGTAAAATCCAGAAAGGCAGGACAGGCCATGGAGAACTGGGAGCCTTGTTATGCTGATGGGCAGGATGTAAATTGCCAACAGCCACTCGGGAGAGGTGTATGGTGTTTCCTGAAACATCTAAAAAACAAAGCAACAGAGCCTAGGGCACTTCCACTTATGGTCCTATAGCTTAGGGAAATTAAAATCAAAAAGACACAGCCACCCCAAAGTTTGGGACGGCTCTGTTTACAAGAACCTCGTTTACGGTACAAGTTCAATAGCGCAGAAAGTGAAAAATGGATAAAGAAGTTGTGGTACTTACGTACAATGCAATATCACTCAGCAATGAAATCTATGTCATCAGGCCCGTAGCAGCATAATGAGTGGATTCAGGTATGATGATTCTAACTGAAATAAGTCACACAGAAAAAGAAACATCATAAGATATCACTAATACACGGGATGTAAACTTGGCTACACAGGAACTGGATTACAAAACAGAACAGGGTCTCAAATTTAGAAAACCAACTTATGCTTGCTTAAGGGGAAAGGTGAGTTGGGGTGCTGCATCAAACCAGAGATTGAAATGAGCACAGATAAAGTTCCTTAAGCCAAATATGGAATAGACAAGAACTACTCCTTGCTCAACGAAATGGACTCAACACCCCATATTAAACGCCTAAGAATGTACCTGACTAGTAAGTATCTTAAAACCTATGCACTGCTATGTCTCTGAAAGAAAATCAAGCGTGTGTACAGGGGCATAAACGCAGCAGTGATAGGATTGGAGAGGTTCGGTGAGCAAATGAAGACCCTTTGAAGTCATATTGCATGGTACCCATTCCACGGGTCTCAACTCTCCAGGTTTAAGGGATTCTTCCTTCAGCTAAAACATGCACGTGGAACCCAGAGTATGATCAACCGTGTGATCGGGAGACGTGTTCCAATATGTCTCAGTTCTCGTCCCCTGGTACTCGGGTGCAACATTCCAGACGCTTTACTAACACTCTCCCGACTTGGAGAGTCAGTGCCTTTAACCTCCTGTTTGGCCCAGTTTGCAATTTCTGCGGAAGATGAACAGGAATAGGGAGAACCAATGAGAGACTAGCTGGAGGTGTCTGGACGGGCAAATTTAACTCTCATTTCCCACCAGGAAGAGGAATTAACCAAAGGCTCAGCGTGCCGTGCCGGAACCAGATTAGGGCCTGAAGCAATCCTGCGGTGTTGCGGCCAGCTCACAAGAAAGCGAGTTGAAGAAAGGAGCTCAGGGGCACTGTAATTCACAAACCTGCAGAGTTATAAATGACAGCTATCATCCAAAAATATACTGAAGTAAGGCTGCCAAGAGGACTTGAAAGCGGGGCAGAATTGCAGGAAACCGATTTCAGGAGGTAGACTGGAATTGCATTTAAAGCATAGGAAAAGAGGCAGAACGTCCACAATGATGCACTTGGCCAAAAAGGGTGTATGCATTTTTTCCTGAATATATTCAGGAAAAAACGCATACGCCCTTTTTGGCCAACCAAGCAAGCTTGCAAAGGAAATCTGCACTACAATGAAGTCTCACATCCCCCCGGTCAAAAGGGCCATCTGAAAAAAGTGTAAAATCCAGAAAGGCAGGACAGGCCATGGAGAACTGGGAGCCTTGTTATGCTGATGGGCGGGATGTAAATTGCCAACAGCCACTCGGGAGAGGTGTATGGTGTTTCCTGAAACATCTAAAAAACAAAGCAACAGAGCCTAGGGCACTTCCACTTATGGTCCTATAGCTTAGGGAAATTAAAATCAAAAAGACACAGCCACCCCAAAGTTTGGGACGGCTCTGTTTACAAGAACCTCGTTTACGGTACAAGTTCAATAGCGCAGAAAGTGAAAAATGGATAAAGAAGTTGTGGTACTTACGTACAATGCAATATCACTCAGCAATGAAATCTATGTCATCAGGCCCGTAGCAGCATAATGAGTGGATTCAGGTATGATGATTCTAACTGAAATAAGTCACACAGAAAAAGAAACATCATAAGATATCACTAATACACGGGATGTAAACTTGGCTACACAGGAACTGGATTACAAAACAGAACAGGGTCTCACATTTAGAAAACCAACTTATGCTTGCTTAAGGGGAAAGGTGAGTTGGGGTGCTGCATCAAACCAGAGATTGAAATGAGCACAGATAAAGTTCCTTAAGCCAAATATGGAATAGACAAGAACTACTCCTTGCTCAACGAAATGGACTCAACACCCCATATTAAACGCCTAAGAATGTACCTGACTAGTAAGTATCTTAAAACCTATGGATTGCTATGTCTCTGAAAGAAAATCAAGCGTGTGTACAGGGGCATAAACGCAGCAGTGATAGGATTGGAGAGGTTCGGTGAGCAAATGAAGACCCTTTGAAGTCATATTGCATGGTACCCATTCCACGGGTCTCAACTCTCCAGGTTTAAGGGATTCTTCCTTCAGCTAAAACATGCACGTGGAACCCAGAGTATGATCAACCGTGTGATCGGGAGACGTGTTCCAATATGTCTCAGTTCTCGTCCCCTGGTACTCGGGTGCAACATTCCAGACGCTTTACTAACACTCTCCCGACTTGGAGAGTCAGTGCCTTTAACCTCCTGTTTGGCCCAGTTTGCAATTTCTGCGGAAGATGAACAGGAATAGGGAGAACCAATGAGAGACTAGCTGGAGGTGTCTGGACGGGCAAATTTAACTCTCATTTCCCACCAGGAAGAGGAATTAACCAAAGGCTCAGCGTGCCGTGCCGGAACCAGATTAGGGCCTGAAGCAATCCTGCGGTGTTGCGGCCAGCTCACAAGAAAGCGAGTTGAAGAAAGGAGCTCAGGGGCACTGTAATTCACAAACCTGCAGAGTTATAAATGACAGCTATCGTCCAAAAATATACTGAAGTAAGGCTGCCAAGAGGACTTGAAAGCGGGGCAGAATTGCAGGAAACCGATTTCAGGAGGTAGACTGGAATTGCATTTAAAGCATAGGAAAAGAGGCAGAACGTCCACAATGATGCACTTGGCCAAAAAGGGCGTATGCATTTTTTCCTGAATATATTCAGGAAAAAACGCATACGCCCTTTTTGGCCAACCAAGCAAGCTTGCAAAGGAAATCTGCACTACAATGAAGTCTCACTTCCCCCCGGTCAAAAGGGCCATCTGAAAAAAGTGTAAAATCCAGAAAGGCAGGACAGGCCATGGAGAACTGGGAGCCTTGTTATGCTGATGGGCGGGATGTAAATTGCCAACAGCCACTCGGGAGAGGTGTATGGTGTTTCCTGAAACATCTAAAAAACAAAGCAACAGAGCCTAGGGCACTTCCACTTATGGTCCTATAGCTTAGGGAAATTAAAATCAAAAAGACACAGCCACCCCAAAGTTTGGGACGGCTCTGTTTACAAGAACCTCGTTTACGGTACAAGTTCAATAGCGCAGAAAGTGAAAAATGGATAAAGAAGTTGTGGTACTTACGTACAATGCAATATCACTCAGCAATGAAATCTATGTCATCAGGCCCGTAGCAGCATAATGAGTGGATTCAGGTATGATGATTCTAACTGAAATAAGTCACACAGAAAAAGAAACATCATAAGATATCACTAATACACGGGATGTAAACTTGGCTACACAGGAACTGGATTACAAAACAGAACAGGGTCTCAAATTTAGAAAACCAACTTATGCTTGCTTAAGGGGAAAGGTGAGTTGGGGTGCTGCATAAAACCAGAGATTGAAATGAGCACAGATAAAGTTCCTTAAGCCAAATATGGAATAGACAAGAACTACTCCTTGCTCAACGAAATGGACTCAACACCCCATATTAAACGCCTAAGAATGTACCTGACTAGTAAGTATCTTAAAACCTATGCACTGCTATGTCTCTGAAAGAAAATCAAGCGTGTGTACAGGGGCATAAACGCAGCAGTGATAGGATTGGAGAGGTTCGGTGAGCAAATGAAGACCCTTTGAAGTCATATTGCATGGTACCCATTCCACGGGTCTCAACTCTCCAGGTTTAAGGGATTCTTCCTTCAGCTAAAACATGCACGTGGAACCCAGAGTATGATCAACCGTGTGATCAGGAGACGTGTTCCAATATGTCTCAGTTCTCGTCCCCTGGTACTCGGGTGCAACATTCCAGACGCTTTACTAACACTCTCCCGACTTGGAGAGTCAGTGCCTTTAACCTCCTGTTTGGCCCAGTTTGCAATTTCTGCGGAAGATGAACAGGAATAGGGAGAACCAATGAGAGACTAGCTGGAGGTGTCTGGACGGGCAAATTTAACTCTCATTTCCCACCAGGAAGAGGAATTAACCAAAGGCTCAGCGTGCCGTGCCGGAACCAGATTAGGGCCTGAAGCAATCCTGCGGTGTTGCGGCCAGCTCACAAGAAAGCGAGTTGAAGAAAGGAGCTCAGGGGCACTGTAATTCACAAACCTGCAGAGTTATAAATGACAGCTATCATCCAAAAATATACTGAAGTAAGGCTGCCAAGAGGACTTGAAAGCGGGGCAGAATTGCAGGAAACCGATTTCAGGAGGTAGACTGGAATTGCATTTAAAGCATAGGAAAAGAGGCAGAACGTCCACAATGATGCACTTGGCCAAAAAGGGTGTATGCATTTTTTCCTGAATATATTCAGGAAAAAACGCATACGCCCTTTTTGGCCAACCAAGCAAGCTTGCAAAGGAAATCTGCACTACAATGAAGTCTCACTTCCCCCCGGTCAAAAGGGCCATCTGAAAAAAGTGTAAAATCCAGAAAGGCAGGACAGGCCATGGAGAACTGGGAGCCTTGTTATGCTGATGGGCGGGATGTAAATTGCCAACAGCCACTCGGGAGAGGTGTATGGTGTTTCCTGAAACATCTAAAAAAGAAAGCAACAGAGCCTAGGGCACTTCCACTTATGGTCCTATAGCTTAGGGAAATTAAAATCAAAAAGACACAGCCACCCCAAAGTTTGGGACGGCTCTGTTTACAAGAACCTCGTTTACGGTACAAGTTCAATAGCGCAGAAAGTGAAAAATGGATAAAGAAGTTGTGGTACTTACGTACAATGCAATATCACTCAGCAATGAAATCTATGTCATCAGGCCCGTAGCAGCATAATGAGTGGATTCAGGTATGATGATTCTAACTGAAATAAGTCACACAGAAAAAGAAACATCATAAGATATCACTAATACACGGGATGTAAACTTGGCTACACAGGAACTGGATTACAAAACAGAACAGGGTCTCAAATTTAGAAAACCAACTTATGCTTGCTTAAGGGGAAAGGTGAGTTGGGGTGCTGCATCAAACCAGAGATTGAAATGAGCACAGATAAAGTTCCTTAAGCCAAATATGGAATAGACAAGAACTACTCCTTGCTCAACGAAATGGACTCAACACCCCATATTAAACGCCTAAGAATGTACCTGACTAGTAAGTATCTTAAAACCTATGGATTGCTATGTCTCTGAAAGAAAATCAAGCGTGTGTACAGGGGCATAAACGCAGCAGTGATAGGATTGGAGAGGTTCGGTGAGCAAATGAAGACCCTTTGAAGTCATATTGCATGGTACCCATTCCACGGGTCTCAACTCTCCAGGTTTAAGGGATTCTTCCTTCAGCTAAAACATGCACGTGGAACCCAGAGTATGATCAACCGTGTGATCGGGAGACGTGTTCCAATATGTCTCAGTTCTCGTACCCTGGTACTCGGGTGCAACATTCCAGATGCTTTACTAACACTCTCCCGACTTGGAGAGTCAGTGCCTTTAACCTCCTGTTTGGCCCAGTTTGCAATTTCTGCGGAAGATGAACAGGAATAGGGAGAACCAATGAGAGACTAGCTGGAGGTGTCTGGACGGGCAAATTTAACTCTCATTTCCCACCAGGAAGAGGAATTAACCAAAGGCTCAGCGTGCCGAGCCGGAACCAGATTAGGGCCTGAAGCAATCCTGCGGTGTTGCGGCCAGCTCACAAGAAAGCGAGTTGAAGAAAGGAGCTCAGGGGCACTGTAATTCACAAACCTGCAGAGTTATAAATGACAGCTATCGTCCAAAAATATACTGAAGTAAGGCTGCCAAGAGGACTTGAAAGCGGGGCAGAATTGCAGGAAACCGATTTCAGGAGGTACACTGGAATTGCATTTAAAGCATAGGAAAAGAGGCAGAACGTCCACAATGATGCACTTGGCCAAAAAGGGCGTATGCGTTTTTTCCTGAATATATTCAGGAAAAAACGCATACGCCCTTTTTGGCCAACCAAGCAAGCTTGCAAAGGAAATCTGCACTACAATGAAGTCTCACTTCCCCCCCGGTCAAAAGGGCCATCTGAAAAAAGTGTAAAATCCAGAAAGGCAGGACAGGCCATGGAGAACTGGGAGCCTTGTTATGCTGATGGGCGGGATGTAAATTGCCAAGGGCCACTCGGGAGAGGTGTATGGTGTTTCCTGAAACATCTAAAAAACAAAGCAACAGAGCCTAGGGCACTTCCACTTATGGTCCTATAGCTTAGGGAAATTAAAATCAAAAAGACACAGCCACCCCAAAGTTTGGGACGGCTCTGTTTACAAGAACCTCGTTTACGGTACAAGTTCAATAGCGCAGAAAGTGAAAAATGGATAAAGAAGTTGTGGTACTTACGTACAATGCAATATCACTCAGCAATGAAATCTATGTCATCAGGCCCGTAGCAGCATAATGAGTGGATTCAGGTATGATGATTCTAACTGAAATAAGTCACACAGAAAAAGAAACATCATAAGATATCACTAATACACGGGATGTAAACTTGGCTACACAGGAACTGGATTACAAAACAGAACAGGGTCTCAAATTTAGAAAACCAACTTATGCTTGCTTAAGGGGAAAGGTGAGTTGGGGTGCTGCATAAAACCAGAGATTTAAATGAGCACAGATAAAGTTCCTTAAGCCAAATATGGAATAGACAAGAACTACTCCTTGCTCAACGAAATGGACTCAACACCCCATATTAAACGCCTAAGAATGTACCTGACTAGTAAGTATCTTAAAACCTATGGATTGCTATGTCTCTGAAAGAAAATCAAGCGTGTGTACAGGGGCATAAACGCAGCAGTGATAGGATTGGAGAGGTTCGGTGAGCAAATGAAGACCCTTTGAAGTCATATTGCATGGTACCCATTCCACGGGTCTCAACTCTCCAGGTTTAAGGGATTCTTCCTTCAGCTAAAACATGCACGTGGAACCCAGAGTATGATCAACCGTGTGATCGGGAGACGTGTTCCAATATGTCTCAGTTCTCGTCCCCTGGTACTCGGGTGCAACATTCCAGACGCTTTACTAACACTCTCCCGACTTGGAGAGTCAGTGCCTTTAACCTCCTGTTTGGCCCAGTTTGCAATTTCTGCGGAAGATGAACAGGAATAGGGAGAACCAATGAGAGACTAGCTGGAGGTGTCTGGACGGGCAAATTTAACTCTCATTTCCCACCAGGAAGAGGAATTAACCAAAGGCTCAGCGTGCCGTGCCGGAACCAGATTAGGGCCTGAAGCAATCCTGCGGTGTTGCGGCCAGCTCACAAGAAAGCGAGTTGAAGAAAGGAGCTCAGGGGCACTGTAATTCACAAACCTGCAGAGTTATAAATGACAGCTATCGTCCAAAAATATACTGAAGTAAGGCTGCCAAGAGGACTTGAAAGTGGGGCAGAATTGCAGGAAACCGATTTCAGGAGGTAGACTGGAATTGCATTTAAAGCATAGGAAAAGAGGCAGAACGTCCACAATGATGCACTTGGCCAAAAAGGGCGTATGCGTTTTTTCCTGAATATATTCAGGAAATATATTCAGGAAATATATTCAGGAAAAAACGCATACGCCCTTTTTGGCCAACCAAGCAAGCTTGCAAAGGAAATCTGCACTACAATGAAGTCTCACTTCCCCCCTGTCAAAAGGGCCATCTGAAAAAAGTGTAAAATCCAGAAAGGCAGGACAGGCCATGGAGAACTGGGAGCCTTGTTATGCTGATGGGCGGGATGTAAATTGCCAACAGCCACTCGGGAGAGGTGTATGGTGTTTCCTGAAACATCTAAAAAACAAAGCAACAGAGCCTAGGGCACTTCCACTTATGGTCCTATAGCTTAGGGAAATTAAAATCAAAAAGACACAGCCACCCCAAAGTTTGGGACGGCTCTGTTTACAAGAACCTCGTTTACGGTACAAGTTCAATAGCGCAGAAAGTGAAAAATGGATAAAGAAGTTGTGGTACTTACGTACAATGCAATATCACTCAGCAATGAAATCTATGTCATCAGGCCCGTAGCAGCATAATGAGTGGATTCAGGTATGATGATTCTAACTGAAATAAGTCACACAGAAAAAGAAACATCATAAGATATCACTAATACACGGAATGTAAACTTGGCTACACAGGAACTGGATTACAAAACAGAACAGGGTCTCAAATTTAGAAAACCAACTTATGCTTGCTTAAGGGGAAAGGTGAGTTGGGGTGCTGCATAAAACCAGAGATTGAAATGAGCACAGATAAAGTTCCTTAAGCCAAATATGGAATAGACAAGAACTACTCCTTGCTCAACGAAATGGACTCAACACCCCATATTAAACGCCTAAGAATGTACCTGACTAGTAAGTATCTTAAAACCTATGGATTGCTATGTCTCTGAAAGAAAATCAAGCGTGTGTACAGGGGCATAAACGCAGCAGTGATAGGATTGGAGAGGTTCGGTGAGCAAATGAAGACCCTTTGAAGTCATATTGCATGGTACCCATTCCACGGGTCTCAACTCTCCAGGTTTAAGGGATTCTTCCTTCAGCTAAAAGATGCACGTGGAACCCAGAGTATGATCAACCGTGTGATCGGGAGACGTGTTCCAATATGTCTCAGTTCTCGTCCCCTGGTACTCGGGTGCAACATTCCAGACGCTTTACTAACACTCTCTCGACGTGGAGAGTCAGTGCCTTTAACCTCCTGTTTGGCCCATTTGCAATTTCTGAGGAAGATGAACAGGAATAGGGAGAACCAATGAGAGACTAGGTGGAGGTGTCTGGACGGGCAAATTTAACTCTCATTTCCCACCAGGAAGAGGAATTAACCAAAGGCTCAGCGTGCCGTGCCGGAACCAGATTAGGGCCTGAAGCAATCCTGCGGTGTTGCGGCCAGCTCACAAGAAAGCGAGTTGAAGAAAGGAGCTCAGGGGCACTGTAATTCACAAACCTGCAGAGTTATAAATGACAGCTATCGTCCAAAAATATACTGAAGTAAGGCTGCCAAGAGGACTTGAAAGCGGGGCAGAACTGCAGGAAACCGATTTCAGGAGGTAGACTGGAATTGCATTTAAAGCATAGGAAAAGAGGCAGAACGTCCACAATGATGCACTTGGCCAAAAAGGGCGTATGCGTTTTTTCCTGAATATATTCAAGAAAAAACGCATACGCCCTTTTTGGCCAACCAAGCAAGCTTGCAAAGGAAATCTGCACTACAATGAAGTCTCACTTCCCCCCGGTCAAAAGGGCCATCTGAAAAAAGTGTAAAATCCAGAAAGGCAGGACAGGCCATGGAGAACTGGGAGCCTTGTTATGCTGATGGGCGGGATGTAAATTGCCAAGAGCCACTCGGGAAAGGTGTATGGTGTTTCCTGAAACATCTAAAAAACAAAGCAACAGAGCCTAGGGCACTTCCACTTATGGTCCTATAGCTTAGGGAAATTAAAATCAAAAAGACACAGCCACCCCAAGGTTTGGGAGGGCTCTGTTTACAAGAACCTCGTTTACGGTACAAGTTCAATATCGCAGAAAGTGAAAAATGGATAAAGAAGTTGTGGTACTTACGTACAATGCAATATCACTCAGCAATGAAATCTATGTCATCAGGCCCGTAGCAGCATAATGAGTGGATTCAGGTATGATGATTCTAACTGAAATAAGTCACACAGAAAAAGAAACATCATAAGATATCACTAATACACGGAATGTAAACTTGGCTACACAGGAACTGGATTACAAAACAGAACAGGGTCTCAAATTTAGAAAACCAACTTATGCTTGCTTAAGGGGAAAGGTGAGTTGGGGTGCTGCATAAAACCAGAGATTGAAATGAGCACAGATAAAGTTCCTTAAGCCAAATATGGAATAGACAAGAACTACTCCTTGCTCAACGAAATGGACTCAACACCCCATATTAAACGCCTAAGAATGTACCTGACTAGTAAGTATCTTAAAACCTATGGATTGCTATGTCTCTGAAAGAAAATCAAGCGTGTGTACAGGGGCATAAACGCAGCAGTGATAGGATTGGAGAGGTTCGGTGAGCAAATGAAGACCCTTTGAAGTCATATTGCATGGTACCCATTCCACGGGTCTCAACTCTCCAGGTTTAAGGGATTCTTCCTTCAGCTAAAACATGCACGTGGAACCCAGAGTATGATCAACCGTGTGATCGGGAGACGTGTTCCAATATGTCTCAGTTCTCGTCCCCTGGTACTCGGGTGCAACATTCCAGACGCTTTACTAACACTCTCCCGACGTGGAGAGTCAGTGCCTTTAACCTCCTGTTTGGCCCATTTGCAATTTCTGAGGAAGATGAACAGGAATAGGGAGAACCAATGAGAGACTAGGTGGAGGTGTCTGGACGGGCAAATTTAACTCTCATTTCCCACCAGGAAGAGGAATTAACCAAAGGCTCAGCGTGCCGTGCCGGAACCAGATTAGGGCCTGAAGCAATCCTGCGGTGTTGCGGCCAGCTCACAAGAAAGCGAGTTGAAGAAAGGAGCTCAGGGGCACTGTAATTCACAAACCTGCAGAGTTATAAATGACAGCTATCGTCCAAAAATATACTGAAGTAAGGCTGCCAAGAGGACTTGAAAGCGGGGCAGAACTGCAGGAAACCGATTTCAGGAGGTAGACTGGAATTGCATTTAAAGCATAGGAAAAGAGGCAGAACGTCCACAATGATGCACTTGGCCAAAAAGGGCGTATGCGTTTTTTCCTGAATATATTCAAGAAAAAACGCATACGCCCTTTTTGGCCAACCAAGCAAGCTTGCAAAGGAAATCTGCACTACAATGAAGTCTCACTTCCCCCCGGTCAAAAGGGCCATCTGAAAAAAGTGTAAAATCCAGAAAGGCAGGATAGGCCATGGAGAACTGGGAGCCTTGTTATGCTGATGGGCGGGATGTAAATTGCCAAGAGCCACTCGGGAAAGGTGTATGGTGTTTCCTGAAACATCTAAAAAACAAAGCAACAGAGCCTAGGGCACTTCCACTTATGGTCCTATAGCTTAGGGAAATTAAAATCAAAAAGACACAGCCACCCCAAGGTTTGGGAGGGCTCTGTTTACAAGAACCTCGTTTACGGTACAAGTTCAATATCGCAGAAAGTGAAAAATGGATAAAGAAGTTGTGGTACTTACGTACAATGCAATATCACTCAGCAATGAAATCTATGTCATCAGGCCCGTAGCAGCATAATGAGTGGATTCAGGTATGATGATTTTAACTGAAATAAGTCACACAGAAAAAGAAACATCATAAGATATCACTAATACACGGGATGTAAACTTGGCTACACAGGAACTGGATTACAAAACAGAACAGGGTCTCAAATTTAGAAAACCAACTTATGCTTGCTTAAGGGGAAAGGTGAGTTGGGGTGCTGCATCAAACCAGAGATTGAAATGAGCACAGATAAAGTTCCTTAAGCCAAATATGGAATAGACAAGAACTACTCCTTGCTCAACGAAATGGACTCAACACCCCATATTAAACGCCTAAGAATGTACCTGACTAGTAAGTATCTTAAAACCTATGGATTGCTATGTCTCTGAAAGAAAATCAAGCGTGTGTACAGGGGCATAAACGCAGCAGTGATAGGATTGGAGAGGTTCGGTGAGCAAATGAAGACCCTTTGAAGTCATATTGCATGGTACCCATTCCACGGGTCTCAACTCTCCAGGTTTAAGGGATTCTTCCTTCAGCTAAAACATGCACGTGGAACCCAGAGTATGATCAACCGTGTGATCGGGAGACGTGTTCCAATATGTCTCAGTTCTCGTCCCCTGGTACTCGGGTGCAACATTCCAGACGCTTTACTAACACTCTCCCGACGTGGAGAGTCAGTGCCTTTAACCTCCTGTTTGGCCCATTTGCAATTTCTGAGGAAGATGAACAGGAATAGGGAGAACCAATGAGAGACTAGGTGGAGGTGTCTGGACGGGCAAATTTAACTCTCATTTCCCACCAGGAAGAGGAATTAACCAAAGGCTCAGCGTGCCGTGCCGGAACCAGATTAGGGCCTGAAGCAATCCTGCGGTGTTGCGGCCAGCTCACAAGAAAGCGAGTTGAAGAAAGGAGCTCAGGGGCACTGTAATTCACAAACCTGCAGAGTTATAAATGACAGCTATCGTCCAAAAATATACTGAAGTAAGGCTGCCAAGAGGACTTGAAAGCGGGGCAGAACTGCAGGAAACCGATTTCAGGAGGTAGACTGGAATTGCATTTAAAGCATAGGAAAAGAGGCAGAACGTCCACAATGATGCACTTGGCCAAAAAGGGCGTATGCGTTTTTTCCTGAATATATTCAAGAAAAAACGCATACGCCCTTTTTGGCCAACCAAGCAAGCTTGCAAAGGAAATCTGCACTACAATGAAGTCTCACTTCCCCCCGGTCAAAAGGGCCATCTGAAAAAAGTGTAAAATCCAGAAAGGCAGGACAGGCCATGGAGAACTGGGAGCCTTGTTATGCTGATGGGCGGGATGTAAATTGCCAAGAGCCACTCGGGAAAGGTGTATGGTGTTTCCTGAAACATCTAAAAAACAAAGCAACAGAGCCTAGGGCACTTCCACTTATGGTCCTATAGCTTAGGGAAATTAAAATCAAAAAGACACAGCCACCCCAAGGTTTGGGAGGGCTCTGTTTACAAGAACCTCGTTTACGGTACAAGTTCAATATCGCAGAAAGTGAAAAATGGATAAAGAAGTTGTGGTACTTACGTACAATGCAATATCACTCAGCAATGAAATCTATGTCATCAGGCCCGTAGCAGCATAATGAGTGGATTCAGGTATGATGATTCTAACTGAAATAAGTCACACAGAAAAAGAAACATCATAAGATATCACTAATACACGGGATGTAAACTTGGCTACACAGGAACTGGATTACAAAACAGAACAGGGTCTCAAATTTAGAAAACCAACTTATGCTTGCTTAAGGGGAAAGGTGAGTTGGGGTGCTGCATCAAACCAGAGATTGAAATGAGCACAGATAAAGTTCCTTAAGCCAAATATGGAATAGACAAGAACTACTCCTTGCTCAACGAAATGGACTCAACACCCCATATTAAACGCCTAAGAATGTACCTGACTAGTAAGTATCTTAAAACCTATGGATTGCTATGTCTCTGAAAGAAAATCAAGCGTGTGTACAGGGGCATAAACGCAGCAGTGATAGGATTGGAGAGGTTCGGTGAGCAAATGAAGACCCTTTGAAGTCATATTGCATGGTACCCATTCCACGGGTCTCAACTCTCCAGGTTTAAGGGATTCTTCCTTCAGCTAAAACATGCACGTGGAACCCAGAGTATGATCAACCGTGTGATCGGGAGACGTGTTCCAATATGTCTCAGTTCTCGTCCCCTGGTACTCGGGTGCAACATTCCAGACGCTTTACTAACACTCTCCCGACTTGGAGAGTCAGTGCCTTTAACCTCCTGTTTGGCCCAGTTTGCAATTTCTGCGGAAGATGAACAGGAATAGGGAGAACCAATGAGAGACTAGCTGGAGGTGTCTGGACGGGCAAATTTAACTCTCATTTCCCACCAGGAAGAGGAATTAACCAAAGGCTCAGCGTGCCGTGCCGGAACCAGATTAGGGCCTGAAGCAATCCTGCGGTGTTGCGGCCAGCTCACAAGAAAGCGAGTTGAAGAAAGGAGCTCAGGGGCACTGTAATTCACAAACCTGCAGAGTTATAAATGACAGCTATCGTCCAAAAATATACTGAAGTAAGGCTGCCAAGAGGACTTGAAAGTGGGGCAGAATTGCAGGAAACCGATTTCAGGAGGTAGACTGGAATTGCATTTAAAGCATAGGAAAAGAGGCAGAACGTCCACAATGATGCACTTGGCCAAAAAGGGCGTATGCGTTTTTTCCTGAATATATTCAGGAAAAAACGCATACGCCCTTTTTGGCCAACCAAGCAAGCTTGCAAAGGAAATCTGCACTACAATGAAGTCTCACTTCCCCCCGGTCAAAAGGGCCATCTGAAAAAAGTGTAAAATCCAGAAAGGCAGGACAGGCCATGGAGAACTGGGAGCCTTGTTATGCTGATGGGCGGGATGTAAATTGCCAACAGCCACTCGGGAGAGGTGTATGGTGTTTCCTGAAACATCTAAAAAACAAAGCAACAGAGCCTAGGGCACTTCCACTTATGGTCCTATAGCTTAGGGAAATTAAAATCAAAAAGACACAGCCACCCCAAAGTTTGGGACGGCTCTGTTTACAAGAACCTCGTTTACGGTACAAGTTCAATAGCGCAGAAAGTGAAAAATGGATAAAGAAGTTGTGGTACTTACGTACAATGCAATATCACTCAGCAATGAAATCTATGTCATCAGGCCCGTAGCAGCATAATGAGTGGATTCAGGTATGATGATTCTAACTGAAATAAGTCACACAGAAAAAGAAACATCATAAGATATCACTAATACACGGGATGTAAACTTGGCTACACAGGAACTGGATTACAAAACAGAACAGGGTCTCAAATTTAGAAAACCAACTTATGCTTGCTTAAGGGGAAAGGTGAGTTGGGGTGCTGCATCAAACCAGAGATTGAAATGAGCACAGATAAAGTTCCTTAAGCCAAATATGGAATAGACAAGAACTACTCCTTGCTCAACGAAATGGACTCAACACCCCATATTAAACGCCTAAGAATGTACCTGACTAGTAAGTATCTTAAAACCTATGGATTGCTATGTCTCTGAAAGAAAATCAAGCGTGTGTACAGGGGCATAAACGCAGCAGTGATAGGATTGGAGAGGTTCGGTGAGCAAATGAAGACCCTTTGAAGTCATATTGCATGGTACCCATTCCACGGGTCTCAACTCTCCAGGTTTAAGGGATTCTTCCTTCAGCTAAAAGATGCACGTGGAACCCAGAGTATGATCAACCGTGTGATCGGGAGACGTGTTCCAATATGTCTCAGTTCTCGTCCCCTGGTACTCGGGTGCAACATTCCAGACGCTTTACTAACACTCTCCCGACTTGGAGAGTCAGTGCCTTTAACCTCCTGTTTGGCCCAGTTTGCAATTTCTGCGGAAGATGAACAGGAATAGGGAGAACCAATGAGAGACTAGCTGGAGGTGTCTGGACGGGCAAATTTAACTCTCATTTCCCACCAGGAAGAGGAATTAACCAAAGGCTCAGCGTGCCGTGCCGGAACCAGATTAGGGCCTGAAGCAATCCTGCGGTGTTGCGGCCAGCTCACAAGAAAGCGAGTTGAAGAAAGGAGCTCAGGGGCACTGTAATTCACAAACCTGCAGAGTTATAAATGACAGCTATCGTCCAAAAATATACTGAAGTAAGGCTGCCAAGAGGACTTGAAAGCGGGGCAGAATTGCAGGAAACCGATTTCAGGAGGTAGACTGGAATTGCATTTAAAGCATAGGAAAAGAGGCAGAACGTCCACAATGATGCACTTGGCCAAAAAGGGCGTATGCGTTTTTTCCTGAATATATTCAGGAAAAAACGCATACGCCCTTTTTGGCCAACCAAGCAAGCTTGCAAAGGAAATCTGCACTACAATGAAGTCTCACTTCCCCCCGGTCAAAAGGGCCATCTGAAAAAAGTGTAAAATCCAGAAAGGCAGGACAGGCCATGGAGAACTGGGAGCCTTGTTATGCTGATGGGCGGGATGTAAATTGCCAACAGCCACTCGGGAGAGGTGTATGGTGTTTCCTGAAACATCTAAAAAACAAAGCAACAGAGCCTAGGGCACTTCCACTTATGGTCCTATAGCTTAGGGAAATTAAAATCAAAAAGACACAGCCACCCCAAAGTTTGGGACGGCTCTGTTTACAAGAACCTCGTTTACGGTACAAGTTCAATAGCGCAGAAAGTGAAAAATGGATAAAGAAGTTGTGGTACTTACGTACAATGCAATATCACTCAGCAATGAAATCTATGTCATCAGGCCCGTAGCAGCATAATGAGTGGATTCAGGTATGATGATTCTAACTGAAATAAGTCACACAGAAAAAGAAACATCATAAGATATCACTAATACACGGGATGTAAACTTGGCTACACAGGAACTGGATTACAAAACAGAACAGGGTCTCAAATTTAGAAAACCAACTTATGCTTGCTTAAGGGGAAAGGTGAGTTGGGGTGCTGCATCAAACCAGAGATTGAAATGAGCACAGATAAAGTTCCTTAAGCCAAATATGGAATAGACAAGAACTACTCCTTGCTCAACGAAATGGACTCAACACCCCATATTAAACGCCTAAGAATGTACCTGACTAGTAAGTATCTTAAAACCTATGCACTGCTATGTCTCTGAAAGAAAATCAAGCGTGTGTACAGGGGCATAAACGCAGCAGTGATAGGATTGGAGAGGTTCGGTGAGCAAATGAAGACCCTTTGAAGTCATATTGCATGGTACCCATTCCACGGGTCTCAACTCTCCAGGTTTAAGGGATTCTTCCTTCAGCTAAAACATGCACGTGGAACCCAGAGTATGATCAACCGTGTGATCGGGAGACGTGTTCCAATATGTCTCAGTTCTCGTCCCCTGGTACTCGGGTGCAACATTCCAGACGCTTTACTAACACTCTCCCGACTTGGAGAGTCAGTGCCTTTAACCTCCTGTTTGGCCCAGTTTGCAATTTCTGCGGAAGATGAACAGGAATAGGGAGAACCAATGAGAGACTAGCTGGAGGTGTCTGGACGGGCAAATTTAACTCTCATTTCCCACCAGGAAGAGGAATTAACCAAAGGCTCAGCGTGCCGTGCCGGAACCAGATTAGGGCCTGAAGCAATCCTGCGGTGTTGCGGCCAGCTCACAAGAAAGCGAGTTGAAGAAAGGAGCTCAGGGGCACTGTAATTCACAAACCTGCAGAGTTATAAATGACAGCTATCGTCCAAAAATATACTGAAGTAAGGCTGCCAAGAGGACTTGAAAGCGGGGCAGAATTGCAGGAAACCGATTTCAGGAGGTAGACTGGAATTGCATTTAAAGCATAGGAAAAGAGGCAGAACGTCCACAATGATGCACTTGGCCAAAAAGGGCGTATGCATTTTTTCCTGAATATATTCAGGAAAAAACGCATACGCCCTTTTTGGCCAACCAAGCAAGCTTGCAAAGGAAATCTGCACTACAATGAAGTCTCACTTCCCCCCGGTCAAAAGGGCCATCTGAAAAAAGTGTAAAATCCAGAAAGGCAGGACAGGCCATGGAGAACTGGGAGCCTTGTTATGCTGATGGGCGGGATGTAAATTGCCAAGAGCCACTCGGGAGAGGTGTATGGTGTTTCCTGAAACATCTAAAAAACAAAGCAACAGAGCCTAGGGCACTTCCACTTATGGTCCTATAGCTTAGGGAAATTAAAATCAAAAAGACACAGCCACCCCAAAGTTTGGGACGGCTCTGTTTACAAGAACCTCGTTTACGGTACAAGTTCAATAGCGCAGAAAGTGAAAAATGGATAAAGAAGTTGTGGTACTTACGTACAATGCAATATCACTCAGCAATGAAATCTATGTCATCAGGCCCGTAGCAGCATAATGAGTGGATTCAGGTATGATGATTCTAACTGAAATAAGTCACACAGAAAAAGAAACATCATAAGATATCACTAATACACGGAATGTAAACTTGGCTACACAGGAACTGGATTACAAAACAGAACAGGGTCTCAAATTTAGAAAACCAACTTATGCTTGCTTAAGGGGAAAGGTGAGTTGGGGTGCTGCATAAAACCAGAGATTGAAATGAGCACAGATAAAGTTCCTTAAGCCAAATATGGAATAGACAAGAACTACTACTTGCTCAACGAAATGGACTCAACACCCCATATTAAACGCCTAAGAATGTACCTGACTAGTAAGTATCTTAAAACCTATGGATTGCTATGTCTCTGAAAGAAAATCAAGCGTGTGTACAGGGGCATAAACGCAGCAGTGATAGGATTGGAGAGGTTCGGTGAGCAAATGAAGACCCTTTGAAGTCATATTGCATGGTACCCATTCCACGGGTCTCAACTCTCCAGGTTTAAGGGATTCTGCCTTCAGCTAAAACATGCACGTGGAACCCAGAGTATGATCAACCGTGTGATTGGGAGACGTGTTCCAATATGTCTCAGTTCTCGTCCCCTGGTACTCGGGTGCAACATTCCAGACGCTTTACTAACACTCGCCCGACTTGGAGAGTCAGTGCCTTTAACCTCCTGTTTGGCCCAGTTTGCAATTTCTGCGGAAGATGAACAGGAATAGGGAGAACCAATGAGAGACTAGCTGGAGGTGTCTGGACGGGCAAATTTAACTCTCATTTCCCACCAGGAAGAGGAATTAACCAAAGGCTCAGCGTGCCGTGCCGGAACCAGATTAGGGCCTGAAGCAATCCTGCGGTGTTGCGGCCAGCTCACAAGAAAGCGAGTTGAAGAAAGGAGCTCAGGGGCACTGTAATTCACAAACCTGCAGAGTTATAAATGACAGCTATCGTCCAAAAATATACTGAAGTAAGGCTGCCAAGAGGACTTGAAAGTGGGGCAGAATTGCAGGAAACCGATTTCAGGAGGTAGACTGGAATTGCATTTAAAGCATAGGAAAAGAGGCAGAACGTCCACAATGATGCACTTGGACAAAAAGGGCGTATGCGTTTTTTCCTGAATATATTCAGGAAAAAACGCATACGCCCTTTTTGGCCAACCAAGCAAGCTTGCAAAGGAAATCTGCACTACAATGAAGTCTCACTTCCCCCCGGTCAAAAGGGCCATCTGAAAAAAGTGTAAAATCCAGAAAGGCAGGACAGGCCATGGAGAACTGGGAGCCTTGTTATGCTGATGGGCGGGATGTAAATTGCCAAGAGCCACTCGGGAGAGGTGTATGGTGTTTCCTGAAACATCTAAAAAACAAAGCAACAGAGCCTAGGGCACTTCCACTTATGGTCCTATAGCTTAGGGAAATTAAAATCAAAAAGACACAGCCACCCCAAGGTTTGGGAGGGCTCTGTTTACAAGAACCTCGTTTACGGTACAAGTTCAATATCGCAGAAAGTGAAAAATGGATAAAGAAGTTGTGGTACTTACGTACAATGCAATATCACTCAGCAATGAAATCTATGTCATCAGGCCCATAGCAGCATAATGAGTGGATTCAGGTATGATGATTCTAACTGAAATAAGTCACACAGAAAAAGAAACATCATAAGATATCACTAATACACGGGATTAAGGGATTCTTCCTTCAGCTAAAACATGCACGTGGAAACTTGGCTACACAGGAACTGGATTACAAAACAGAACAGGGTCTCAAATTTAGAAAACCAACTTATGCTTGCTTAAGGGGAAAGGTGAGTTGGGGTGCTGCATCAAACCAGAGATTGAAATGAGCACAGATAAAGTTCCTTAAGCCAAATATGGAATAGACAAGAACTACTCCTTGCTCAACGAAATGGACTCAACACCCCATATTAAACGCCTAAGAATGTACCTGACTAGTAAGTATCTTAAAACCTATGGATTGCTATGTCTCTGAAAGAAAATCAAGCGTGTGTACAGGGGCACAAACGCAGCAGTGATAGGATTGGAGAGGTTCGGTGAGCAAATGAAGACCCTTTGAAGTCATATTGCATGGTACCCATTCCACGGGTCTCAACTCTCCAGGTTTAAGGGATTCTTCCTTCAGCTAAAACATGCACGTGGAACCCAGAGTATGATCAACCGTGTGATCGGGAGACGTGTTCCAATATGTCTCAGTTCTCGTCCCCTGGTACTCGGGTGCAACATTCCAGACGCTTTACTAACACTCTCCCGACTTGGAGAGTCAGTGCCTTTAACCTCCTGTTTGGCCCAGTTTGCAATTTCTGCGGAAGATGAACAGGAATAGGGAGAACCAATGAGAGACTAGCTGGAGGTGTCTGGACGGGCAAATTTAACTCTCATTTCCCACCAGGAAGAGGAATTAACCAAAGGCTCAGCGTGCCGTGCCGGAACCAGATTAGGGCCTGAAGCAATCCTGCGGTGTTGCGGCCAGCTCACAAGAAAGCGAGTTGAAGAAAGGAGCTCAGGGGCACTGTAATTCACAAACCTGCAGAGTTATAAATGACAGCTATCGTCCAAAAATATACTGAAGTAAGGCTGCCAAGAGGACTTGAAAGCGGGGCAGAATTGCAGGAAACCGATTTCAGGAGGTAGACTGGAATTGCATTTAAAGCATAGGAAAAGAGGCAGAACGTCCACAATGATGCACTTGGCCAAAAAGGGCGTATGCATTTTTTCCTGAATATATTCAGGAAAAAACGCATACGCCCTTTTTGGCCAACCAAGCAAGCTTGCAAAGGAAATCTGCACTACAATGAAGTCTCACTTCCCCCCGGTCAAAAGGGCCATCTGAAAAAAGTGTAAAATCCAGAAAGGCAGGACAGGCCATGGAGAACTGGGAGCCTTGTTATGCTGATGGGCAGGATGTAAATTGCCAACAGCCACTCGGGAGAGGTGTATGGTGTTTCCTGAAACATCTAAAAAACAAAGCAACAGAGCCTAGGGCACTTCCACTTATGGTCCTATAGCTTAGGGAAATTAAAATCAAAAAGACACAGCCACCCCAAAGTTTGGGACGGCTCTGTTTACAAGAACCTCGTTTACGGTACAAGTTCAATAGCGCAGAAAGTGAAAAATGGATAAAGAAGTTGTGGTACTTACGTACAATGCAATATCACTCAGCAATGAAATCTATGTCATCAGGCCCGTAGCAGCATAATGAGTGGATTCAGGTATGATGATTCTAACTGAAATAAGTCACACAGAAAAAGAAACATCATAAGATATCACTAATACACGGGATGTAAACTTGGCTACACAGGAACTGGATTACAAAACAGAACAGGGTCTCAAATTTAGAAAACCAACTTATGCTTGCTTAAGGGGAAAGGTGAGTTGGGGTGCTGCATCAAACCAGAGATTGAAATGAGCACAGATAAAGTTCCTTAAGCCAAATATGGAATAGACAAGAACTACTCCTTGCTCAACGAAATGGACTCAACACTCCATATTAAACGCCTAAGAATGTACCTGACTAGTAAGTATCTTAAAACCTATGCACTGCTATGTCTCTGAAAGAAAATCAAGCGTGTGTACAGGGGCATAAACGCAGCAGTGATAGGATTGGAGAGGTTCGGTGAGCAAATGAAGACCCTTTGAAGTCATATTGCATGGTACCCATTCCACGGGTCTCAACTCTCCAGGTTTAAGGGATTCTTCCTTCAGCTAAAACATGCACGTGGAACCCAGAGTATGATCAACCGTGTGATCGGGAGACGTGTTCCAATATGTCTCAGTTCTCGTCCCCTGGTACTCGGGTGCAACATTCCAGACGCTTTACTAACACTCTCCCGACTTGGAGAGTCAGTGCCTTTAACCTCCTGTTTGGCCCAGTTTGCAATTTCTGCGGAAGATGAACAGGAATAGGGAGAACCAATGAGAGACTAGCTGGAGGTGTCTGGACGGGCAAATTTAACTCTCATTTCCCACCAGGAAGAGGAATTAACCAAAGGCTCAGCGTGCCGTGCCGGAACCAGATTAGGGCCTGAAGCAATCCTGCGGTGTTGCGGCCAGCTCACAAGAAAGCGAGTTGAAGAAAGGAGCTCAGGGGCACTGTAATTCACAAACCTGCAGAGTTATAAATGACAGCTATCGTCCAAAAATATACTGAAGTAAGGCTGCCAAGAGGACTTGAAAGCGGGGCAGAATTGCAGGAAACCGATTTCAGGAGGTAGACTGGAATTGCATTTAAAGCATAGGAAAAGAGGCAGAACGTCCACAATGATGCACTTGGCCAAAAAGGGCGTATGCATTTTTTCCTGAATATATTCAGGAAAAAACGCATACGCCCTTTTTGGCCAACCAAGCAAGCTTGCAAAGGAAATCTGCACTACAATGAAGTCTCACTTCCCCCCGGTCAAAAGGGCCATCTGAAAAAAGTGTAAAATCCAGAAAGGCAGGACAGGCCATGGAGAACTGGGAGCCTTGTTATGCTGATGGGCGGGATGTAAATTGCCAACAGCCACTCGGGAGAGGTGTATGGTGTTTCCTGAAACATCTAAAAAACAAAGCAACAGAGCCTAGAGCACTTCCACTTATGGTCCTATAGCTTAGGGAAATTAAAATCAAAAAGACACAGCCACCCCAAAGTTTGGGATGGCTCTGTTTACAAGAACCTCGTTTACGGTACAAGTTCAATAGCGCAGAAAGTGAAAAATGGATAAAGAAGTTGTGGTACTTACGTACAATGCAATATCACTCAGCAATGAAATCTATGTCATCAGGCCCGTAGCAGCATAATGAGTGGATTCAGGTATGATGATTCTAACTGAAATAAGTCACACAGAAAAAGAAACATCATAAGATATCACTAATACACGGGATGTAAACTTGGCTACACAGGAACTGGATTACAAAACAGAACAGGGTCTCAAATTTAGAAAACCAACTTATGCTTGCTTAAGGGGAAAGGTGAGTTGGGGTGCTGCATAAAACCAGAGATTGAAATGAGCACAGATAAAGTTCCTTAAGCCAAATATGGAATAGACAAGAACTACTCCTTGCTCAACGAAATGGACTCAACACCCCATATTAAACGCCTAAGAATGTACCTGACTAGTAAGTATCTTAAAACCTATGGATTGCTATGTCTCTGAAAGAAAATCAAGCGTGTGTACAGGGGCATAAACGCAGCAGTGATAGGATTGGAGAGGTTCGGTGAGCAAATGAAGACCCTTTGAAGTCATATTGCATGGTACCCATTCCACGGGTCTCAACTCTCCAGGTTTAAGGGATTCTTCCTTCAGCTAAAACATGCACGTGGAACCCAGAGTATGATCAACCGTGTGATCGGGAGACGTGTTCCAATATGTCTCAGTTCTCGTCCCCTGGTACTCGGGTGCAACATTCCAGACGCTTTACTAACACTCTCCCGACTTGGAGAGTCAGTGCCTTTAACCTCCTGTTTGGCCCAGTTTGCAATTTCTGCGGAAGATGAACAGGAATAGGGAGAACCAATGAGAGACTAGCTGGAGGTGTCTGGACGGGCAAATTTAACTCTCATTTCCCACCAGGAAGAGGAATTAACCAAAGGCTCAGCGTGCCGTGCCGGAACCAGATTAGGGCCTGAAGCAATCCTGCGGTGTTGCGGCCAGCTCACAAGAAAGCGAGTTGAAGAAAGGAGCTCAGGGGCACTGTAATTCACAAACCTGCAGAGTTATAAATGACAGCTATCGTCCAAAAATATACTGAAGTAAGGCTGCCAAGAGGACTTGAAAGCGGGGCAGAATTGCAGGAAACCGATTTCAGGAGGTAGACTGGAATTGCATTTAAAGCATAGGAAAAGAGGCAGAACGTCCACAATGATGCACTTGGCCAAAAAGGGCGTATGCATTTTTTCCTGAATATATTCAGGAAAAAACGCATACGCCCTTTTTGGCCAACCAAGCAAGCTTGCAAAGGAAATCTGCACTACAATGAAGTCTCACTTCCCCCCGGTCAAAAGGGCCATCTGAAAAAAGTGTAAAATCCAGAAAGGCAGGACAGGCCATGGAGAACTGGGAGCCTTGTTATGCTGATGGGCAGGATGTAAATTGCCAACAGCCACTCGGGAGAGGTGTATGGTGTTTCCTGAAACATCTAAAAAACAAAGCAACAGAGCCTAGGGCACTTCCACTTATGGTCCTATAGCTTAGGGAAATTAAAATCAAAAAGACACAGCCACCCCAAAGTTTGGGACGGCTCTGTTTACAAGAACCTCGTTTACGGTACAAGTTCAATAGCGCAGAAAGTGAAAAATGGATAAAGAAGTTGTGGTACTTACGTACAATGCAATATCACTCAGCAATGAAATCTATGTCATCAGGCCCGTAGCAGCATAATGAGTGGATTCAGGTATGATGATTCTAACTGAAATAAGTCACACAGAAAAAGAAACATCATAAGATATCACTAATACACGGGATGTAAACTTGGCTACACAGGAACTGGATTACAAAACAGAACAGGGTCTCAAATTTAGAAAACCAACTTATGCTTGCTTAAGGGGAAAGGTGAGTTGGGGTGCTGCATCAAACCAGAGATTGAAATGAGCACAGATAAAGTTCCTTAAGCCAAATATGGAATAGACAAGAACTACTCCTTGCTCAACGAAATGGACTCAACACCCCATATTAAACGCCTAAGAATGTACCTGACTAGTAAGTATCTTAAAACCTATGCACTGCTATGTCTCTGAAAGAAAATCAAGCGTGTGTACAGGGGCATAAACGCAGCAGTGATAGGATTGGAGAGGTTCGGTGAGCAAATGAAGACCCTTTGAAGTCATATTGCATGGTACCCATTCCACGGGTCTCAACTCTCCAGGTTTAAGGGATTCTTCCTTCAGCTAAAACATGCACGTGGAACCCAGAGTATGATCAACCGTGTGATCGGGAGACGTGTTCCAATATGTCTCAGTTCTCGTCCCCTGGTACTCGGGTGCAACATTCCAGACGCTTTACTAACACTCTCCCGACTTGGAGAGTCAGTGCCTTTAACCTCCTGTTTGGCCCAGTTTGCAATTTCTGCGGAAGATGAACAGGAATAGGGAGAACCAATGAGAGACTAGCTGGAGGTGTCTGGACGGGCAAATTTAACTCTCATTTCCCACCAGGAAGAGGAATTAACCAAAGGCTCAGCGTGCCGTGCCGGAACCAGATTAGGGCCTGAAGCAATCCTGCGGTGTTGCGGCCAGCTCACAAGAAAGCGAGTTGAAGAAAGGAGCTCAGGGGCACTGTAATTCACAAACCTGCAGAGTTATAAATGACAGCTATCGTCCAAAAATATACTGAAGTAAGGCTGCCAAGAGGACTTGAAAGCGGGGCAGAATTGCAGGAAACCGATTTCAGGAGGTAGACTGGAATTGCATTTAAAGCATAGGAAAAGAGGCAGAACGTCCACAATGATGCACTTGGCCAAAAAGGGCGTATGCGTTTTTTCCTGAATATATTCAGGAAAAAACGCATACGCCCTTTTTGGCCAACCAAGCAAGCTTGCAAAGGAAATCTGCACTACAATGAAGTCTCACTTCCCCCCGGTCAAAAGGGCCATCTGAAAAAAGTGTAAAATCCAGAAAGGCAGGACAGGCCATGGAGAACTGGGAGCCTTGTTATGCTGATGGGCGGGATGTAAATTGCCAAGAGCCACTCCGGAGAGGTGTATGGTGTTTCCTGAAACATCTAAAAAACAAAGCAACAGAGCCTAGGGCACTTCCACTTATGGTCCTATAGCTTAGGGAAATTAAAATCAAAAAGACACAGCCACCCCAAAGTTTGGGACGGCTCTGTTTACAAGAACCTCGTTTACGGTACAAGTTCAATATCGCAGAAAGTGAAAAATGGATAAAGAAGTTGTGGTACTTACGTACAATGCAATATCACTCAGCAATGAAATCTATGTCATCAGGCCCGTAGCAGCATAATGAGTGGATTCAGGTATGATGATTCTAACTGAAATAAGTCACACAGAAAAAGAAACATCATAAGATATCACTAATACACGGGATGTAAACTTGGCTACACAGGAACTGGATTACAAAACAGAACAGGGTCTCAAATTTAGAAAACCAACTTATGCTTGCTTAAGGGGAAAGGTGAGTTGGGGTGCTGCATAAAACCAGAGATTGAAATGAGCACAGATAAAGTTCCTTAAGCCAAATATGGAATAGACAAGAACTACTCCTTGCTCAACGAAATGGACTCAACACCCCATATTAAACGCCTAAGAATGTACCTGACTAGTAAGTATCTTAAAACCTATGGATTGCTATGTCTCTGAAAGAAAATCAAGCGTGTGTACAGGGGCATAAACGCAGCAGTGATAGGATTGGAGAGGTTCGGTGAGCAAATGAAGACCCTTTGAAGTCATATTGCATGGTACCCATTCCACGGGTCTCAACTCTCCAGGTTTAAGGGATTCTTCCTTCAGCTAAAACATGCACGTGGAACCCAGAGTATGATCAACCGTGTGATCGGGAGACGTGTTCCAATATGTCTCAGTTCTCGTCCCCTGGTACTTGGGTGCAACATTCCAGATGCTTTACTAACACTCTCCCGACTTGGAGAGTCAGTGCCTTTAACCTCCTGTTTGGCCCAGTTTGCAATTTCTGCGGAAGATGAACAGGAATAGGGAGAACCAATGAGAGACTAGCTGGAGGTGTCTGGACGGGCAAATTTAACTCTCATTTCCCACCAGGAAGAGGAATTAACCAAAGGCTCAGCGTGCCGAGCCGGAACCAGATTAGGGCCTGAAGCAATCCTGCGGTGTTGCGGCCAGCTCACAAGAAAGCGAGTTGAAGAAAGGAGCTCAGGGGCACTGTAATTCACAAGCCTGCAGAGTTATAAATGACAGCTATCGTCCAAAAATATACTGAAGTAAGGCTGCCAAGAGGACTTGAAAGCGGGGCAGAATTGCAGGAAACCGATTTCAGGAGGTAGACTGGAATTGCATTTAAAGCATAGGAAAAGAGGCAGAACGTCCACAATGATGCACTTGGCCAAAAAGGGCGTATGCGTTTTTTCCTGAATATATTCAGGAAAAAACGCATACGCCCTTTTTGGCCAACCAAGCAAGCTTGCAAAGGAAATCTGCACTACAATGAAGTCTCACTTCCCCCCGGTCAAAAGGGCCATCTGAAAAAAGTGTAAAATCCAGAAAGGCAGGACAGGCCATGGAGAACTGGGAGCCTTGTTATGCTGATGGGCGGGATGTAAATTGCCAACAGCCACTCGGGAGAGGTGTATGGTGTTTCCTGAAACATCTAAAAAACAAAGCAACAGAGCCTAGGGCACTTCCACTTATGGTCCTATAGCTTAGGGAAATTAAAATCAAAAAGACACAGCCACCCCAAAGTTTGGGACGGCTCTGTTTACAAGAACCTCGTTTACGGTACAAGTTCAATAGCGCAGAAAGTGAAAAATGGATAAAGAAGTTGTGGTACTTACGTACAATGCAATATCACTCAGCAATGAAATCTATGTCATCAGGCCCGTAGCAGCATAATGAGTGGATTCAGGTATGATGATTCTAACTGAAAAAAGTCACACAGAAAAAGAAACATCATAAGATATCACTAATACACGGAATGTAAACTTGGCTACACAGGAACTGGATTACAAAACAGAACAGGGTCTCAAATTTAGAAAACCAACTTATGCTTGCTTAAGGGGAAAGGTGAGTTGGGGTGCTGCATAAAACCAGAGATTGAAATGAGCACAGATAAAGTTCCTTAAGCCAAATATGGAATAGACAAGAACTACTCCTTGCTCAACGAAATGGACTCAACACCCCATATTAAACGCCTAAGAATGTACCTGACTAGTAAGTATCTTAAAACCTATGGATTGCTATGTCTCTGAAAGAAAATCAAGCGTGTGTACAGGGGCATAAACGCAGCAGTGATAGGATTGGAGAGGTTCGGTGAGCAAATGAAGACCCTTTGAAGTCATATTGCATGGTACCCATTCCACGGGTCTCAACTCTCCAGGTTTAAGGGATTCTTCCTTCAGCTAAAACATGCACGTGGAACCCAGAGTATGATCAACCGTGTGATCGGGAGACGTGTTCCAATATGTCTCAGTTCTCGTCCCCTGGTACTCGGGTGCAACATTCCAGACGCTTTACTAACACTCTCCCGACTTGGAGAGTCAGTGCCTTTAACCTCCTGTTTGGCCCAGTTTGCAATTTCTGCGGAAGATGAACAGGAATAGGGAGAACCAATGAGAGACTAGCTGGAGGTGTCTGGACGGGCAAATTTAACTCTCATTTCCCACCAGGAAGAGGAATTAACCAAAGGCTCAGCGTGCCGTGCCGGAACCAGATTAGGGCCTGAAGCAATCCTGCGGTGTTGCGGCCAGCTCACAAGAAAGCGAGTTGAAGAAAGGAGCTCAGGGGCACTGTAATTCACAAACCTGCAGAGTTATAAATGACAGCTATCGTCCAAAAATATACTGAAGTAAGGCTGCCAAGAGGACTTGAAAGCGGGGCAGAATTGCAGGAAACCGATTTCAGGAGGTAGACTGGAATTGCATTTAAAGCATAGGAAAAGAGGCAGAACGTCCACAATGATGCACTTGGCCAAAAAGGGCGTATGCGTTTTTTCCTGAATATATTCAGGAAAAAACGCATACGCCCTTTTTGGCCAACCAAGCAAGCTTGCAAAGGAAATCTGCACTACAATGAAGTCTCACTTCCCCCCGGTCAAAAGGGCCATCTGAAAAAAGTGTAAAATCCAGAAAGGCAGGACAGGCCATGGAGAACTGGGAGCCTTGTTATGCTGATGGGCGGGATGTAAATTGCCAAGAGCCACTCCGGAGAGGTGTATGGTGTTTCCTGAAACATCTAAAAAACAAAGCAACAGAGCCTAGGGCACTTCCACTTATGGTCCTATAGCTTAGGGAAATTAAAATCAAAAAGACACAGCCACCCCAAAGTTTGGGACGGCTCTGTTTACAAGAACCTCGTTTACGGTACAAGTTCAATATCGCAGAAAGTGAAAAATGGATAAAGAAGTTGTGGTACTTACGTACAATGCAATATCACTCAGCAATGAAATCTATGTCATCAGGCCCGTAGCAGCATAATGAGTGGATTCAGGTATGATGATTCTAACTGAAATAAGTCACACAGAAAAAGAAACATCATAAGATATCACTAATACACGGGATGTAAACTTGGCTACACAGGAACTGGATTACAAAACAGAACAGGGTCTCAAATTTAGAAAACCAACTTATGCTTGCTTAAGGGGAAAGGTGAGTTGGGGTGCTGCATAAAACCAGAGATTGAAATGAGCACAGATAAAGTTCCTTAAGCCAAATATGGAATAGACAAGAACTACTCCTTGCTCAACGAAATGGACTCAACACCCCATATTAAACGCCTAAGAATGTACCTGACTAGTAAGTATCTTAAAACCTATGGATTGCTATGTCTCTGAAAGAAAATCAAGCGTGTGTACAGGGGCATAAACGCAGCAGTGATAGGATTGGAGAGGTTCGGTGAGCAAATGAAGACCCTTTGAAGTCATATTGCATGGTACCCATTCCACGGGTCTCAACTCTCCAGGTTTAAGGGATTCTTCCTTCAGCTAAAACATGCACGTGGAACCCAGAGTATGATCAACCGTGTGATCGGGAGACGTGTTCCAATATGTCTCAGTTCTCGTCCCCTGGTACTTGGGTGCAACATTCCAGATGCTTTACTAACACTCTCCCGACTTGGAGAGTCAGTGCCTTTAACCTCCTGTTTGGCCCAGTTTGCAATTTCTGCGGAAGATGAACAGGAATAGGGAGAACCAATGAGAGACTAGCTGGAGGTGTCTGGACGGGCAAATTTAACTCTCATTTCCCACCAGGAAGAGGAATTAACCAAAGGCTCAGCGTGCCTTGCCGGAACCAGATTAGGGCCTGAAGCAATCCTGCGGTGTTGCGGCCAGCTCACAAGAAAGCGAGTTGAAGAAAGGAGCTCAGGGGCACTGTAATTCACAAGCCTGCAGAGTTATAAATGACAGCTATCGTCCAAAAATATACTGAAGTAAGGCTGCCAAGAGGACTTGAAAGCGGGGCAGAATTGCAGGAAACCGATTTCAGGAGGTAGACTGGAATTGCATTTAAAGCATAGGAAAAGAGGCAGAACGTCCACAATGATGCACTTGGCCAAAAAGGGCGTATGCGTTTTTTCCTGAATATATTCAGGAAAAAACGCATACGCCCTTTTTGGCCAACCAAGCAAGCTTGCAAAGGAAATCTGCACTACAATGAAGTCTCACTTCCCCCCGGTCAAAAGGGCCATCTGAAAAAAGTGTAAAATCCAGAAAGGCAGGACAGGCCATGGAGAACTGGGAGCCTTGTTATGCTGATGGGCGGGATGTAAATTGCCAACAGCCACTCGGGAGAGGTGTATGGTGTTTCCTGAAACATCTAAAAAACAAAGCAACAGAGCCTAGGGCACTTCCACTTATGGTCCTATAGCTTAGGGAAATTAAAATCAAAAAGACACAGCCACCCCAAAGTTTGGGACGGCTCTGTTTACAAGAACCTCGTTTACGGTACAAGTTCAATATCGCAGAAAGTGAAAAATGGATAAAGAAGTTGTGGTACTTACGTACAATGCAATATCACTCAGCAATGAAATCTATGTCATCAGGCCCGTAGCAGCATAATGAGTGGATTCAGGTATGATGATTCTAACTGAAAAAAGTCACACAGAAAAAGAAACATCATAAGATATCACTAATACACGGAATGTAAACTTGGCTACACAGGAACTGGATTACAAAACAGAACAGGGTCTCAAATTTAGAAAACCAACTTATGCTTGCTTAAGGGGAAAGGTGAGTTGGGGTGCTGCATAAAACCAGAGATTGAAATGAGCACAGATAAAGTTCCTTAAGCCAAATATGGAATAGACAAGAACTACTCCTTGCTCAACGAAATGGACTCAACACCCCATATTAAACGCCTAAGAATGTACCTGACTAGTAAGTATCTTAAAACCTATGGATTGCTATGTCTCTGAAAGAAAATCAAGCGTGTGTACAGGGGCATAAACGCAGCAGTGATAGGATTGGAGACGTTCGGTGAGCAAATGAAGACCCTTTGAAGTCATATTGCATGGTACCCATTCCACGGGTCTCAACTCTCCAGGTTTAAGGGATTCTTCCTTCAGCTAAAACATGCACGTGGAACCCAGAGTATGATCAACCGTGTGATCGGGAGACGTGTTCCAATATGTCTCAGTTCTCGTCCCCTGGTACTCGGGTGCAACATTCCAGACGCTTTACTAACACTCTCCCGACTTGGAGAGTCAGTGCCTTTAACCTCCTGTTTGGCCCAGTTTGCAATTTCTGCGGAAGATGAACAGGAATAGGGAGAACCAATGAGAGACTAGCTGGAGGTGTCTGGACGGGCAAATTTAACTCTCATTTCCCACCAGGAAGAGGAATTAACCAAAGGCTCAGCGTGCCGTGCCGGAACCAGATTAGGGCCTGAAGCAATCCTGCGGTGTTGCGGCCAGCTCACAAGAAAGCGAGTTGAAGAAAGGAGCTCAGGGGCACTGTAATTCACAAACCTGCAGAGTTATAAATGACAGCTATCGTCCAAAAATATACTGAAGTAAGGCTGCCAAGAGGACTTGAAAGCGGGTCAGAATTGCAGGAAACCGATTTCAGGAGGTAGACTGGAATTGCATTTAAAGCATAGGAAAAGAGGCAGAACGTCCACAATGATGCACTTGGCCAAAAAGGGCGTATGCGTTTTTTCCTGAATATATTCAGGAAAAAACGCATACGCCCTTTTTGGCCAACCAAGCAAGCTTGCAAAGGAAATCTGCACTACAATGAAGTCTCACTTCCCCCCGGTCAAAAGGGCCATCTGAAAAAAGTGTAAAATCCAGAAAGGCAGGACAGGCCATGGAGAACTGGGAGCCTTGTTATGCTGATGGGCGGGATGTAAATTGCCAACAGCCACTCGGGAGAGGTGTATGGTGTTTCCTGAAACATCTAAAAAACAAAGCAACAGAGCCTAGGGCACTTCCACTTATGGTCCTATAGCTTAGGGAAATTAAAATCAAAAAGACACAGCCACCCCAAAGTTTGGGACGGCTCTGTTTACAAGAACCTCGTTTACGGTACAAGTTCAATATCGCAGAAAGTGAAAAATGGATAAAGAAGTTGTGGTACTTACGTACAATGCAATATCACTCAGCAATGAAATCTATGTCATCAGGCCCGTAGCAGCATAATGAGTGGATTCAGGTATGATGATTCTAACTGAAATAAGTCACACAGAAAAAGAAACATCATAAGATATCACTAATACACGGGATGTAAACTTGGCTACACAGGAACTGGATTACAAAACAGAACAGGGTCTCAAATTTAGAAAACCAACTTATGCTTGCTTAAGGGGAAAGGTGAGTTGGGGTGCTGCATCAAACCAGAGATTGAAATGAGCACAGATAAAGTTCCTTAAGCCAAATATGGAATAGACAAGAACTACTCCTTGCTCAACGAAATGGACTCAACACCCCATATTAAACGCCTAAGAATGTACCTGACTAGTAAGTATCTTAAAACCTATGCACTGCTATGTCTCTGAAAGAAAATCAAGCGTGTGTACAGGGGCATAAACGCAGCAGTGATAGGATTGGAGAGGTTCGGTGAGCAAATGAAGACCCTTTGAAGTCATATTGCATGGTACCCATTCCACGGGTCTCAACTCTCCAGGTTTAAGGGATTCTTCCTTCAGCTAAAACATGCACGTGGAACCCAGAGTATGATCAACCGTGTGATCGGGAGACGTGTTCCAATATGTCTCAGTTCTCGTCCCCTGGTACTCGGGTGCAACATTCCAGACGCTTTACTAACACTCTCCCGACTTGGAGAGTCAGTGCCTTTAACCTCCTGTTTGGCCCAGTTTGCAATTTCTGCGGAAGATGAACAGGAATAGGGAGAACCAATGAGAGACTAGCTGGAGGTGTCTGGACGGGCAAATTTAACTCTCATTTCCCACCAGGAAGAGGAATTAACCAAAGGCTCAGCGTGCCGTGCCGGAACCAGATTAGGGCCTGAAGCAATCCTGCGGTGTTGCGGCCAGCTCACAAGAAAGCGAGTTGAAGAAAGGAGCTCAGGGGCACTGTAATTCACAAACCTGCAGAGTTATAAATGACAGCTATCGTCCAAAAATATACTGAAGTAAGGCTGCCAAGAGGACTTGAAAGCGGGGCAGAATTGCAGGAAACCGATTTCAGGAGGTAGACTGGAATTGCATTTAAAGCATAGGAAAAGAGGCAGAACGTCCACAATGATGCACTTGGCCAAAAAGGGTGTATGCATTTTTTCCTGAATATATTCAGGAAAAAACGCATACGCCCTTTTTGGCCAACCAAGCAAGCTTGCAAAGGAAATCTGCACTACAATGAAGTCTCACTTCCCCCCGGTCAAAAGGGCCATCTGAAAAAAGTGTAAAATCCAGAAAGGCAGGACAGGCCATGGAGAACTGGGAGCCTTGTTATGCTGATGGGCGGGATGTAAATTGCCAACAGCCACTCGGGAGAGGTGTATGGTGTTTCCTGAAACATCTAAAAAACAAAGCAACAGAGCCTAGGGCACTTCCACTTATGGTCCTATAGCTTAGGGAAATTAAAATCAAAAAGACACAGCCACCCCAAAGTTTGGGACGGCTCTGTTTACAAGAACCTCGTTTACGGTACAAGTTCAATATCGCAGAAAGTGAAAAATGGATAAAGAAGTTGTGGTACTTACGTACAATGCAATATCACTCAGCAATGAAATCTATGTCATCAGGCCCGTAGCAGCATAATGAGTGGATTCAGGTATGATGATTCTAACTGAAATAAGTCACACAGAAAAAGAAACATCATAAGATATCACTAATACACGGGATGTAAACTTGGCTACACAGGAACTGGATTACAAAACAGAACAGGGTCTCAAATTTAGAAAACCAACTTATGCTTGCTTAAGGGGAAAGGTGAGTTGGGGTGCTGCATCAAACCAGAGATTGAAATGAGCACAGATAAAGTTCCTTAAGCCAAATATGGAATAGACAAGAACTACTCCTTGCTCAACGAAATGGACTCAACACCCCATATTAAACGCCTAAGAATGTACCTGACTAGTAAGTATCTTAAAACCTATGGATTGCTATGTCTCTGAAAGAAAATCAAGCGTGTGTACAGGGGCATAAACGCAGCAGTGATAGGATTGGAGAGGTTCGGTGAGCAAATGAAGACCCTTTGAAGTCATATTGCATGGTACCCATTCCACGGGTCTCAACTCTCCAGGTTTAAGGGATTCTTCCTTCAGCTAAAACATGCACGTGGAACCCAGAGTATGATCAACCGTGTGATTGGGAGACGTGTTCCAATATGTCTCAGTTCTCGTCCCCTGGTACTCGGGTGCAACATTCCAGATGCTTTACTAACACTCTCCCGACTTGGAGAGTCAGTGCCTTTAACCTCCTGTTTGGCCCAGTTTGCAATTTCTGCGGAAGATGAACAGGAATAGGGAGAACCAATGAGAGACTAGCTGGAGGTGTCTGGACGGGCAAATTTAACTCTCATTTCCCACCAGGAAGAGGAATTAACCAAAGGCTCAGCGTGCCGTGCCGGAACCAGATTAGGGCCTGAAGCAATCCTGCGGTGTTGCGGCCAGCTCACAAGAAAGCGAGTTGAAGAAAGGAGCTCAGGGGCACTGTAATTCACAAACCTGCAGAGTTATAAATGACAGCTATCGTCCAAAAATATACTGAAGTAAGGCTGCCAAGAGGACTTGAAAGCGGGGCAGAATTGCAGGAAACCGATTTCAGGAGGTAGACTGGAATTGCATTTAAAGCATAGGAAAAGAGGCAGAACGTCCACAATGATGCACTTGGCCAAAAAGGGCGTATGCGTTTTTTCCTGAATATATTCAGGAAAAAACGCATACGCCCTTTTTGGCCAACCAAGCAAGCTTGCAAAGGAAATCTGCACTACAATGAAGTCTCACTTCCCCCCGGTCAAAAGGGCCATCTGAAAAAAGTGTAAAATCCAGAAAGGCAGGACAGGCCATGGAGAACTGGGAGCCTTGTTATGCTGATGGGCGGGATGTAAATTGCCAACAGCCACTCGGGAGAGGTGTATGGTGTTTCCTGAAACATCTAAAAAACAAAGCAACAGAGCCTAGGGCACTTCCACTTATGGTCCTATAGCTTAGGGAAATTAAAATCAAAAAGACACAGCCACCCCAAAGTTTGGGACGGCTCTGTTTACAAGAACCTCGTTTACGGTACAAGTTCAATATCGCAGAAAGTGAAAAATGGATAAAGAAGTTGTGGTACTTACGTACAATGCAATATCACTCAGCAATGAAATCTATGTCATCAGGCCCGTAGCAGCATAATGAGTGGATTCAGGTATGATGATTCTAACTGAAATAAGTCACACAGAAAAAGAAACATCATAAGATATCACTAATACACGGGATGTAAACTTGGCTACACAGGAACTGGATTACAAAACAGAACAGGGTCTCAAATTTAGAAAACCAACTTATGCTTGCTTAAGGGGAAAGGTGAGTTGGGGTGCTGCATCAAACCAGAGATTGAAATGAGCACAGATAAAGTTCCTTAAGCCAAATATGGAATAGACAAGAACTACTCCTTGCTCAACGAAATGGACTCAACACCCCATATTAAACGCCTAAGAATGTACCTGACTAGTAAGTATCTTAAAACCTATGCACTGCTATGTCTCTGAAAGAAAATCAAGCGTGTGTACAGGGGCATAAACGCAGCAGTGATAGGATTGGAGAGGTTCGGTGAGCAAATGAAGACCCTTTGAAGTCATATTGCATGGTACCCATTCCACGGGTCTCAACTCTCCAGGTTTAAGGGATTCTTCCTTCAGCTAAAACATGCACGTGGAACCCAGAGTATGATCAACCGTGTGATCGGGAGACGTGTTCCAATATGTCTCAGTTCTCGTCCCCTGGTACTCGGGTGCAACATTCCAGACGCTTTACTAACACTCTCCCGACTTGGAGAGTCAGTGCCTTTAACCTCCTGTTTGGCCCAGTTTGCAATTTCTGCGGAAGATGAACAGGAATAGGGAGAACCAATGAGAGACTAGCTGGAGGTGTCTGGACGGGCAAATTTAACTCTCATTTCCCACCAGGAAGAGGAATTAACCAAAGGCTCAGCGTGCCGTGCCGGAACCAGATTAGGGCCTGAAGCAATCCTGCGGTGTTGCGGCCAGCTCACAAGAAAGCGAGTTGAAGAAAGGAGCTCAGGGGCACTGTAATTCACAAACCTGCAGAGTTATAAATGACAGCTATCGTCCAAAAATATACTGAAGTAAGGCTGCCAAGAGGACTTGAAAGCGGGGCAGAATTGCAGGAAACCGATTTCAGGAGGTAGACTGGAATTGCATTTAAAGCATAGGAAAAGAGGCAGAACGTCCACAATGATGCACTTGGCCAAAAAGGGTGTATGCATTTTTTCCTGAATATATTCAGGAAAAAACGCATACGCCCTTTTTGGCCAACCAAGCAAGCTTGCAAAGGAAATCTGCACTACAATGAAGTCTCACTTCCCCCCGGTCAAAAGGGCCATCTGAAAAAAGTGTAAAATCCAGAAAGGCAGGACAGGCCATGGAGAACTGGGAGCCTTGTTATGCTGATGGGCGGGATGTAAATTGCCAACAGCCACTCGGGAGAGGTGTATGGTGTTTCCTGAAACATCTAAAAAACAAAGCAACAGAGCCTAGGGCACTTCCACTTATGGTCCTATAGCTTAGGGAAATTAAAATCAAAAAGACACAGCCACCCCAAAGTTTGGGACGGCTCTGTTTACAAGAACCTCGTTTACGGTACAAGTTCAATATCGCAGAAAGTGAAAAATGGATAAAGAAGTTGTGGTACTTACGTACAATGCAATATCACTCAGCAATGAAATCTATGTCATCAGGCCCGTAGCAGCATAATGAGTGGATTCAGGTATGATGATTCTAACTGAAATAAGTCACACAGAAAAAGAAACATCATAAGATATCACTAATACACGGGATGTAAACTTGGCTACACAGGAACTGGATTACAAAACAGAACAGGGTCTCAAATTTAGAAAACCAACTTATGCTTGCTTAAGGGGAAAGGTGAGTTGGGGTGCTGCATCAAACCAGAGATTGAAATGAGCACAGATAAAGTTCCTTAAGCCAAATATGGAATAGACAAGAACTACTCCTTGCTCAACGAAATGGACTCAACACCCCATATTAAACGCCTAAGAATGTACCTGACTAGTAAGTATCTTAAAACCTATGGATTGCTATGTCTCTGAAAGAAAATCAAGCGTGTGTACAGGGGCATAAACGCAGCAGTGATAGGATTGGAGAGGTTCGGTGAGCAAATGAAGACCCTTTGAAGTCATATTGCATGGTACCCATTCCACGGGTCTCAACTCTCCAGGTTTAAGGGATTCTTCCTTCAGCTAAAACATGCACGTGGAACCCAGAGTATGATCAACCGTGTGATTGGGAGACGTGTTCCAATATGTCTCAGTTCTCGTCCCCTGGTACTCGGGTGCAACATTCCAGATGCTTTACTAACACTCTCCCGACTTGGAGAGTCAGTGCCTTTAACCTCCTGTTTGGCCCAGTTTGCAATTTCTGCGGAAGATGAACAGGAATAGGGAGAACCAATGAGAGACTAGCTGGAGGTGTCTGGACGGGCAAATTTAACTCTCATTTCCCACCAGGAAGAGGAATTAACCAAAGGCTCAGCGTGCCGTGCCGGAACCAGATTAGGGCCTGAAGCAATCCTGCGGTGTTGCGGCCAGCTCACAAGAAAGCGAGTTGAAGAAAGGAGCTCAGGGGCACTGTAATTCACAAACCTGCAGAGTTATAAATGACAGCTATCGTCCAAAAATATACTGAAGTAAGGCTGCCAAGAGGACTTGAAAGCGGGGCAGAATTGCAGGAAACCGATTTCAGGAGGTAGACTGGAATTGCATTTAAAGCATAGGAAAAGAGGCAGAACGTCCACAATGATGCACTTGGCCAAAAAGGGCGTATGCGTTTTTTCCTGAATATATTCAGGAAAAAACGCATACGCCCTTTTTGGCCAACCAAGCAAGCTTGCAAAGGAAATCTGCACTACAATGAAGTCTCACTTCCCCCCGGTCAAAAGGGCCATCTGAAAAAAGTGTAAAATCCAGAAAGGCAGGACAGGCCATGGAGAACTGGGAGCCTTGTTATGCTGATGGGCGGGATGTAAATTGCCAACAGCCACTCGGGAGAGGTGTATGGTGTTTCCTGAAACATCTAAAAAACAAAGCAACAGAGCCTAGGGCACTTCCACTTATGGTCCTATAGCTTAGGGAAATTAAAATCAAAAAGACACAGCCACCCCAAAGTTTGGGACGGCTCTGTTTACAAGAACCTCGTTTACGGTACAAGTTCAATAGCGCAGAAAGTGAAAAATGGATAAAGAAGTTGTGGTACTTACGTACAATGCAATATCACTCAGCAATGAAATCTATGTCATCAGGCCCGTAGCAGCATAATGAGTGGATTCAGGTATGATGATTCTAACTGAAATAAGTCACACAGAAAAAGAAACATCATAAGATATCACTAATACACGGGATGTAAACTTGGCTACACAGGAACTGGATTACAAAACAGAACAGGGTCTCAAATTTAGAAAACCAACTTATGCTTGCTTAAGGGGAAAGGTGAGTTGGGGTGCTGCATAAAACCAGAGATTGAAATGAGCACAGATAAAGTTCCTTAAGCCAAATATGGAATAGACAAGAACTACTCCTTGCTCAACGAAATGGACTCAACACCCCATATTAAACGCCTAAGAATGTACCTGACTAGTAAGTATCTTAAAACCTATGCACTGCTATGTCTCTGAAAGAAAATCAAGCGTGTGTACAGGGGCATAAACGCAGCAGTGATAGGATTGGAGAGGTTCGGTGAGCAAATGAAGACCCTTTGAAGTCATATTGCATGGTACCCATTCCACGGGTCTCAACTCTCCAGGTTTAAGGGATTCTTCCTTCAGCTAAAACATGCACGTGGAACCCAGAGTATGATCAACCGTGTGATCGGGAGACGTGTTCCAATATGTCTCAGTTCTCGTCCCCTGGTACTCGGGTGCAACATTCCAGACGCTTTACTAACACTCTCCCGACTTGGAGAGTCAGTGCCTTTAACCTCCTGTTTGGCCCAGTTTGCAATTTCTGCGGAAGATGAACAGGAATAGGGAGAACCAATGACAGACTAGCTGGAGGTGTCTGGACGGGCAAATTTAACTCTCATTTCCCACCAGGAAGAGGAATTAACCAAAGGCTCAGCGTGCCGTGCCGGAACCAGATTAGGGCCTGAAGCAATCCTGCGGTGTTGCGGCCAGCTCACAAGAAAGCGAGTTGAAGAAAGGAGCTCAGGGGCACTGTAATTCACAAACCTGCAGAGTTATAAATGACAGCTATCGTCCAAAAATATACTGAAGTAAGGCTGCCAAGAGGACTTGAAAGCGGGGCAGAATTGCAGGAAACCGATTTCAGGAGGTAGACTGGAATTGCATTTAAAGCATAGGAAAAGAGGCAGAACGTCCACAATGATGCACTTGGCCAAAAAGGGCGTATGCATTTTTTCCTGAATATATTCAGGAAAAAACGCATACGCCCTTTTTGGCCAACCAAGCAAGCTTGCAAAGGAAATCTGCACTACAATGAAGTCTCACTTCCCCCCGGTCAAAAGGGCCATCTGAAAAAAGTGTAAAATCCAGAAAGGCAGGACAGGCCATGGAGAACTGGGAGCCTTGTTATGCTGATGGGCAGGATGTAAATTGCCAACAGCCACTCGGGAGAGGTGTATGGTGTTTCCTGAAACATCTAAAAAACAAAGCAACAGAGCCTAGGGCACTTCCACTTATGGTCCTATAGCTTAGGGAAATTAAAATAAAAAAGACACAGCCACCCCAAAGTTTGGGACGGCTCTGTTTACAAGAACCTCGTTTACGGTACAAGTTCAATATCGCAGAAAGTGAAAAATGGATAAAGAAGTTGTGGTACTTACGTACAATGCAATATCACTCAGCAATGAAATCTATGTCATCAGGCCCGTAGCAGCATAATGAGTGGATTCAGGTATGATGATTCTAACTGAAATAAGTCACACAGAAAAAGAAACATCATAAGATATCACTAATACACGGGATGTAAACTTGGCTACACAGGAACTGGATTACAAAACAGAACAGGGTCTCAAATTTAGAAAACCAACTTATGCTTGCTTAAGGGGAAAGGTGAGTTGGGGTGCTGCATAAAACCAGAGATTGAAATGAGCACAGATAAAGTTCCTTAAGCCAAATATGGAATAGACAAGAACTACTCCTTGCTCAACGAAATGGACTCAACACCCCATATTAAACGCCTAAGAATGTACCTGACTAGTAAGTATCTTAAAACCTATGGATTGCTATGTCTCTGAAAGAAAATCAAGCGTGTGTACAGGGGCATAAACGCAGCAGTGATAGGATTGGAGAGGTTCGGTGAGCAAATGAAGACCCTTTGAAGTCATATTGCATGGTACCCATTCCACGGGTCTCAACTCTCCAGGTTTAAGGGATTCTTCCTTCAGCTAAAACATGCACGTGGAACCCAGAGTATGATCAACCGTGTGATTGGGAGACGTGTTCCAATATTTCTCAGTTCTCGTCCCCTGGTACTCGGGTGCAACATTCCAGACGCTTTACTAACACTCTCCCGACTTGGAGAGTCAGTGCCTTTAACCTCCTGTTTGGCCCAGTTTGCAATTTCTGCGGAAGATGAACAGGAATAGGGAGAACCAATGAGAGACTAGCTGGAGGTGTCTGGACGGGCAAATTTAACTCTCATTTCCCACCAGGAAGAGGAATTAACCAAAGGCTCAGCGTGCCGTGCCAGAACCAGATTAGGGCCTGAAGCAATCCTGCGGTGTTGCGGCCAGCTCACAAGAAAGCGAGTTGAAGAAAGGAGCTCAGGGGCACTGTAATTCACAAACCTGCAGAGTTATAAATGACAGCTATCGTCCAAAAATATACTGAAGTAAGGCTGCCAAGAGGACTTGAAAGCGGGGCAGAATTGCAGGAAACCGATTTCAGGAGGTAGACTGGAATTGCATTTAAAGCATAGGAAAAGAGGCAGAACGTCCACAATGATGCACTTGGACAAAAAGGGCGTATGCGTTTTTTCCTGAATATATTCAGGAAAAAACGCATACGCCCTTTTTGGCCAACCAAGCAAGCTTGCAAAGGAAATCTGCACTACAATGAAGTCTCACTTCCCCCCGGTCAAAAGGGCCATCTGAAAAAAGTGTAAAATCCAGAAAGGCAGGACAGGCCATGGAGAACTGGGAGCCTTGTTATGCTGATGGGCGGGATGTAAATTGCCAACAGCCACTCGGGAGAGGTGTATGGTGTTTCCTGAAACATCTAAAAAACAAAGCAACAGAGCCTAGGGCACTTCCACTTATGGTCCTATAGCTTAGGGAAATTAAAATCAAAAAGACACAGCCACCCCAAAGTTTGGGACGGCTCTGTTTACAAGAACCTCGTTTACGGTACAAGTTCAATAGCGCAGAAAGTGAAAAATGGATAAAGAAGTTGTGGTACTTACGTACAATGCAATATCACTCAGCAATGAAATCTATGTCATCAGGCCCGTAGCAGCATAATGAGTGGATTCAGGTATGATGATTCTAACTGAAATAAGTCACACAGAAAAAGAAACATCATAAGATATCACTAATACACGGAATGTAAACTTGGCTACACAGGAACTGGATTACAAAACAGAACAGGGTCTCAAATTTAGAAAACCAACTTATGCTTGCTTAAGGGGAAAGGTGAGTTGGGGTGCTGCATAAAACCAGAGATTGAAATGAGCACAGATAAAGTTCCTTAAGCCAAATATGGAATAGACAAGAACTACTCCTTGCTCAACGAAATGGACTCAACACCCCATATTAAACGCCTAAGAATGTACCTGACTAGTAAGTATCTTAAAACCTATGGATTGCTATGTCTCTGAAAGAAAATCAAGCGTGTGTACAGGGGCATAAACGCAGCAGTGATAGGATTGGAGACGTTCGGTGAGCAAATGAAGACCCTTTGAAGTCATATTGCATGGTACCCATTCCACGGGTCTCAACTCTCCAGGTTTAAGGGATTCTTCCTTCAGCTAAAACATGCACGTGGAACCCAGAGTATGATCAACCGTGTGATCGGGAGACGTGTTCCAATATGTCTCAGTTCTCGTCCCCTGGTACTCGGGTGCAACACTCCAGACGCTTTACTAACACTCTCCCGACGTGGAGAGTCAGTGCCTTTAACCTCCTGTTTGGCCCATTTGCAATCTCTGAGGAAGATGAACAGGAATAGGGAGAACCAATGAGAGACTAGGTGGAGGTGTCTGGACGGGCAAATTTAACTCTCATTTCCCACCATGAAGAGGAATTAACCAAAGGCTCAGCGTGCCATGCCGGAACCAGATTAGGGCCTGAAGCAATCCTGCGGTGTTGCGGCCAGCTCACAAGAAAGCGAGTTGAAGAAAGGAGCTCAGGGGCACTGTAATTCACAAACCTGCAGAGTTATAAATGACAGCTATCGTCCAAAAATATACTGAAGTAAGGCTGCCAAGAGGACTTGAAAGCGGGGCAGAATTGCAGGAAACCGATTTCAGGAGGTAGACTGGAATTGCATTTAAAGCATAGGAAAAGAGGCAGAACGTCCACAATGATGCACTTGGCCAAAAAGGGCGTATGCGTTTTTTCCTGAATATATTCAGGAAAAAACGCATACGCCCTTTTTGGCCAACCAAGCAAGCTTGCAAAGGAAATCTGCACTACAATGAAGTCTCACTTCCCCCCGGTCAAAAGGGCCATCTGAAAAAAGTGTAAAATCCAGAAAGGCAGGACAGGCCATGGAGAACTGGGAGCCTTGTTATGCTGATGGGCGGGATGTAAATTGCCAACAGCCACTCGGGAGAGGTGTATGGTGTTCCTGAAACATCTAAAAAACAAAGCAACAGAGCCTAGGGCACTTCCACTTATGGTCCTATAGCTTAGGGAAATTAAAATCAAAAAGACACAGCCACCCCAAAGTTTGGGACGGCTCTGTATACAAGAACCTCGTTTACGGTACAAGTTCAATATCGCAGAAAGTGAAAAATGGATAAAGAAGTTGTGGTACTTACGTACAATGCAATATCACTCAGCAATGAAATCTATGTCATCAGGCCCGTAGCAGCATAATGAGTGGATTCAGGTATGATGATTCTAACTGAAATAAGTCACACAGAAAAAGAAACATCATAAGATATCACTAATACACGGGATGTAAACTTGGCTACACAGGAACTGGATTACAAAACAGAACAGGGTCTCAAATTTAGAAAACCAACTTATGCTTGCTTAAGGGGAAAGGTGAGTTGGGGTGCTGCATCAAACCAGAGATTTAAATGAACACAGATAAAGTTCCTTAAGCCAAATATAGAATAGACAAGAACTACTCCTTGCTCAACGAAATGGACTCAACACCCCATATTAAACGCCTAAGAATGTACCTGACTAGTAAGTATCTTAAAACCTATGGATTGCTATGTCGCTGAAAGAAAATCAAGCGTGTGTACAGGGGCATAAACGCAGCAGTGATAGGATTGGAGACGTTCGGTGAGCAAATGAAGACCCTTTGAAGTCATATTGCATGGTACCCATTCCACGGGTCTCAACTCTCCAGGTTTAAGGGATTCTGCCTTCAGGTAAAACATGCACGTGGAACCCAGAGTATGATCAACCGTGTGATCGGGAGACGTGTTCCAATATGTCTCAGTTCTCGTCCCCTGGTACTCGGGTGCAACATTCCAGACGCTTTACTAACACTCTCCCGACTTGGAGAGTCAGTGCCTTTAACCTCCTGTTTGGCCCAGTTTGCAATTTCTGCGGAAGATGAACAGGAATAGGGAGAACCAATGAGAGACTAGCTGGAGGTGTCTGGACGGGCAAATTTAACTCTCATTTCCCACCAGGAAGAGGAATTAACCAAAGGCTCAGCGTGCCGTGCCGGAACCAGATTAGGGCCTGAAGCAATCCTGCGGTGTTGCGGCCAGCTCACAAGAAAGCGAGTTGAAGAAAGGAGCTCAGGGGCACTGTAATTCACAAACCTGCAGAGTTATAAATGACAGCTATCGTCCAAAAATATACTGAAGTAAGGCTGCCAAGAGGACTTGAAAGCGGGGCAGAATTGCAGGAAACCGATTTCAGGAGGTAGACTGGAATTGCATTTAAAGCATAGGAAAAGAGGCAGAACGTCCACAATGATGCACTTGGCCAAAAAGGGCGTATGCGTTTTTTCCTGAATATATTCAAGAAAAAACGCATATGCCCTTTTTGGCCAACCAAGCAAGCTTGCAAAGGAAATCTGCACTACAATGAAGTCTCACTTCCCCCCGGTCAAAAGGGCCATCTGAAAAAAGTGTAAAATCCAGAAAGGCAGGACAGGCCATGGAGAACTGGGAGCCTTGTTATGCTGATGGGCGGGATGTAAATTGCCAACAGCCACTCGGGAGAGGTGTATGGTGTTTCCTGAAACATCTAAAAAACAAAGCAACAGAGCCTAGGGCACTTCCACTTATGGTCCTATAGCTTAGGGAAATTAAAATCAAAAAGACACAGCCACCCCAAAGTTTGGGACGGCTCTGTTTACAAGAACCTTGTTTACGGTACAAGTTCAATATCACAGAAAGTGAAAAATGGATAAAGAAGTTGTGGTACTTACGTACAATGCAATATCACTCAGCAATGAAATCTATGTCATCAGGCCCGTAGCAGCATAATGAGTGGATTCAGGTATGATGATTCTAACTGAAATAAGTCACACAGAAAAAGAAACATCATAAGATATCACTAATACACGGGATGTAAACTTGGCTACACAGGAACTGGATTACAAAACAGAACAGGGTCTCAAATTTAGAAAACCAACTTATGCTTGCTTAAGGGGAAAGGTGAGTTGGGGTGCTGCATCAAACCAGAGATTGAAATGAGCACAGATAAAGTTCCTTAAGCCAAATATGGAATAGACAAGAACTACTCCTTGCTCAACGAAATGGACTCAACACCCCATATTAAACGCCTAAGAATGTACCTGACTAGTAAGTATCTTAAAACCTATGCACTGCTATGTCTCTGAAAGAAAATCAAGCGTGTGTACAGGGGCATAAACGCAGCAGTGATAGGATTGGAGAGGTTCGGTGAGCAAATGAAGACCCTTTGAAGTCATATTGCATGGTACCCATTCCACGGGTCTCAACTCTCCAGGTTTAAGGGATTCTTCCTTCAGCTAAAACATGCACGTGGAACCCAGAGTATGATCAACCGTGTGATCGGGAGACGTGTTCCAATATGTCTCAGTTCTCGTCCCCTGGTACTCGGGTGCAACATTCCAGACGCTTTACTAACACTCTCCCGACTTGGAGAGTCAGTGCCTTTGACCTCCTGTTTGGCCCAGTTTGCAATTTCTGCGGAAGATGAACAGGAATAGGGAGAACCAATGACAGACTAGCTGGAGGTGTCTGGACGGGCAAATTTAACTCTCATTTCCCACCAGGAAGAGGAATTAACCAAAGGCTCAGCGTGCCGTGCCGGAACCAGATTAGGGCCTGAAGCAATCCTGCGGTGTTGCGGCCAGCTCACAAGAAAGCGAGTTGAAGAAAGGAGCTCAGGGGCACTGTAATTCACAAACCTGCAGAGTTATAAATGACAGCTATCGTCCAAAAATATACTGAAGTAAGGCTGCCAAGAGGACTTGAAAGCGGGGCAGAATTGCAGGAAACCGATTTCAGGAGGTAGACTGGAATTGCATTTAAAGCATAGGAAAAGAGGCAGAACGTCCACAATGATGCACTTGGCCAAAAAGGGCGTATGCATTTTTTCCTGAATATATTCAGGAAAAAACGCATACGCCCTTTTTGGCCAACCAAGCAAGCTTGCAAAGGAAATCTGCACTACAATGAAGTCTCACTTCCCCCCGGTCAAAAGGGCCATCTGAAAAAAGTGTAAAATCCAGAAAGGCAGGACAGGCCATGGAGAACTGGGAGCCTTGTTATGCTGATGGGCGGGATGTAAATTGCCAACAGCCACTCGGGAGAGGTGTATGGTGTTTCCTGAAACATCTAAAAAACAAAGCAACAGAGTCTAGGGCACTTCCACTTATGGTCCTATAGCTTAGGGAAATTAAAATCAAAAAGACACAGCCACCCCAAAGTTTGGGACGGCTCTGTTTACAAGAACCTCGTTTACGGTACAAGTTCAATATCGCAGAAAGTGAAAAATGGATAAAGAAGTTGTGGTACTTACGTACAATGCAATATCACTCAGCAATGAAATCTATGTCATCAGGCCCGTAGCAGCATAATGAGTGGATTCAGGTATGATGATTCTAACTGAAATAAGTCACACAGAAAAAGAAACATCATAAGATATCACTAATACACGGGATGTAAACTTGGCTACACAGGAACTGGATTACAAAACAGAACAGGGTCTCAAATTTAGAAAACCAACTTATGCTTGCTTAAGGGGAAAGGTGAGTTGGGGTGCTGCATAAAACCAGAGATTGAAATGAGCACAGATAAAGTTCCTTAAGCCAAATATGGAATAGACAAGAACTACTCCTTGCTCAACGAAATGGACTCAACACCCCATATTAAACGCCTAAGAATGTACCTGACTAGTAAGTATCTTAAAACCTATGCACTGCTATGTCTCTGAAAGAAAATCAAGCGTGTGTACAGGGGCATAAACGCAGCAGTGATAGGATTGGAGAGGTTCGGTGAGCAAATGAAGACCCTTTGAAGTCATATTGCATGGTACCCATTCCACGGGTCTCAACTCTCCAGGTTTAAGGGATTCTTCCTTCAGCTAAAACATGCACGTGGAACCCAGAGTATGATCAACCGTGTGATCGGGAGACGTGTTCCAATATGTCTCAGTTCTCGTCCCCTGGTACTCGGGTGCAACATTCCAGACGCTTTACTAACACTCTCCCGACTTGGAGAGTCAGTGCCTTTGACCTCCTGTTTGGCCCAGTTTGCAATTTCTGCGGAAGATGAACAGGAATAGGGAGAACCAATGACAGACTAGCTGGAGGTGTCTGGACGGGCAAATTTAACTCTCATTTCCCACCAGGAAGAGGAATTAACCAAAGGCTCAGCGTGCCGTGCCGGAACCAGATTAGGGCCTGAAGCAATCCTGCGGTGTTGCGGCCAGCTCACAAGAAAGCGAGTTGAAGAAAGGAGCTCAGGGGCACTGTAATTCACAAACCTGCAGAGTTATAAATGACAGCTATCGTCCAAAAATATACTGAAGTAAGGCTGCCAAGAGGACTTGAAAGCGGGGCAGAATTGCAGGAAACCGATTTCAGGAGGTAGACTGGAATTGCATTTAAAGCATAGGAAAAGAGGCAGAACGTCCACAATGATGCACTTGGCCAAAAAGGGCGTATGCATTTTTTCCTGAATATATTCAGGAAAAAACGCATACGCCCTTTTTGGCCAACCAAGCAAGCTTGCAAAGGAAATCTGCACTACAATGAAGTCTCACTTCCCCCCGGTCAAAAGGGCCATCTGAAAAAAGTGTAAAATCCAGAAAGGCAGGACAGGCCATGGAGAACTGGGAGCCTTGTTATGCTGATGGGCGGGATGTAAATTGCCAACAGCCACTCGGGAGAGGTGTATGGTGTTTCCTGAAACATCTAAAAAACAAAGCAACAGAGTCTAGGGCACTTCCACTTATGGTCCTATAGCTTAGGGAAATTAAAATCAAAAAGACACAGCCACCCCAAAGTTTGGGACGGCTCTGTTTACAAGAACCTCGTTTACGGTACAAGTTCAATATCGCAGAAAGTGAAAAATGGATAAAGAAGTTGTGGTACTTACGTACAATGCAATATCACTCAGCAATGAAATCTATGTCATCAGGCCCGTAGCAGCATAATGAGTGGATTCAGGTATGATGATTCTAACTGAAATAAGTCACACAGAAAAAGAAACATCATAAGATATCACTAATACACGGGATGTAAACTTGGCTACACAGGAACTGGATTACAAAACAGAACAGGGTCTCAAATTTAGAAAACCAACTTATGCTTGCTTAAGGGGAAAGGTGAGTTGGGGTGCTGCATAAAACCAGAGATTGAAATGAGCACAGATAAAGTTCCTTAAGCCAAATATGGAATAGACAAGAACTACTCCTTGCTCAACGAAATGGACTCAACACCCCATATTAAACGCCTAAGAATGTACCTGACTAGTAAGTATCTTAAAACCTATGGATTGCTATGTCTCTGAAAGAAAATCAAGCGTGTGTACAGGGGCATAAACGCAGCAGTGATAGGATTGGAGAGGTTCGGTGAGCAAATGAAGACCCTTTGAAGTCATATTGCATGGTACCCATTCCACGGGTCTCAACTCTCCAGGTTTAAGGGATTCTTCCTTCAGCTAAAACATGCACGTGGAACCCAGAGTATGATCAACCGTGTGATTGGGAGACGTGTTCCAATATGTCTCAGTTCTCGTCCCCTGGTACTCGGGTGCAACATTCCAGACGCTTTACTAACACTCTCCCGACTTGGAGAGTCAGTGCCTTTAACCTCCTGTTTGGCCCAGTTTGCAATTTCTGCGGAAGATGAACAGGAATAGGGAGAACCAATGAGAGACTAGCTGGAGGTGTCTGGACGGGCAAATTTAACTCTCATTTCCCACCAGGAAGAGGAATTAACCAAAGGCTCAGCGTGCCGTGCCAGAACCAGATTAGGGCCTGAAGCAATCCTGCGGTGTTGCGGCCAGCTCACAAGAAAGCGAGTTGAAGAAAGGAGCTCAGGGGCACTGTAATTCACAAACCTGCAGAGTTATAAATGACAGCTATCGTCCAAAAATATACTGAAGTAAGGCTGCCAAGAGGACTTGAAAGCGGGGCAGAATTGCAGGAAACCGATTTCAGGAGGTAGACTGGAATTGCATTTAAAGCATAGGAAAAGAGGCAGAACGTCCACAATGATGCACTTGGCCAAAAAGGGCGTATGCGTTTTTTCCTGAATATATTCAGGAAAAAACGCATACGCCCTTTTTGGCCAACCAAGCAAGCTTGCAAAGGAAATCTGCACTACAATGAAGTCTCACTTCCCCCCGGTCAAAAGGGCCATCTGAAAAAAGTGTAAAATCCAGAAAGGCAGGACAGGCCATGGAGAACTGGGAGCCTTGTTATGCTGATGGGCGGGATGTAAATTGCCAACAGCCACTCGGGAGAGGTGTATGGTGTTCCTGAAACATCTAAAAAACAAAGCAACAGAGCCTAGGGCACTTCCACTTATGGTCCTATAGCTTAGGGAAATTAAAATCAAAAAGACACAGCCACCCCAAAGTTTGGGACGGCTCTGTTTACAAGAACCTCGTTTACGGTACAAGTTCAATAGCGCAGAAAGTGAAAAATGGATAAAGAAGTTGTGGTACTTACGTACAATGCAATATCACTCAGCAATGAAATCTATGTCATCAGGCCCGTAGCAGCATAATGAGTGGATTCAGGTATGATGATTCTAACTGAAATAAGTCACACAGAAAAAGAAACATCATAAGATATCACTAATACACGGGATGTAAACTTGGCTACACAGGAACTGGATTACAAAACAGAACAGGGTCTCAAATTTAGAAAACCAACTTATGCTTGCTTAAGGGGAAAGGTGAGTTGGGGTGCTGCATAAAACCAGAGATTTAAATGAACACAGATAAAGTTCCTTAAGCCAAATATAGAATAGACAAGAACTACTCCTTGCTCAACGAAATGGACTCAACACCCCATATTAAACGCCTAAGAATGTACCTGACTAGTAAGTATCTTAAAACCTATGGATTGCTATGTCTCTGAAAGAAAATCAAGCGTGTGTACAGGGGCATAAACGCAGCAGTGATAGGATTGGAGAGGTTCGGTGAGCAAATGAAGACCCTTTGAAGTCATATTGCATGGTACCCATTCCACGGGTCTCAACTCTCCAGGTTTAAGGGATTCTTCCTTCAGCTAAAACATGCACGTGGAACCCAGAGTATGATCAACCGTGTGATCGGGAGACGTGTTCCAATATGTCTCAGTTCTCGTCCCCTGGTACTCGGGTGCAACATTCCAGACGCTTTACTAACACTCTCCCGACTTGGAGAGTCAGTGCCTTTAACCTCCTGTTTGGCCCAGTTTGCAATTTCTGCGGAAGATGAACAGGAATAGGGAGAACCAATGAGAGACTAGCTGGAGGTGTCTGGACGGGCAAATTTAACTCTCATTTCCCACCAGGAAGAGGAATTAACCAAAGGCTCAGCGTGCCGTGCCGGAACCAGATTAGGGCCTGAAGCAATCCTGCGGTGTTGCGGCCAGCTCACAAGAAAGCGAGTTGAAGAAAGGAGCTCAGGGGCACTGTAATTCACAAACCTGCAGAGTTATAAATGACAGCTATCGTCCAAAAATATACTGAAGTAAGGCTGCCAAGAGGACTTGAAAGTGGGGCAGAATTGCAGGAAACCGATTTCAGGAGGTAGACTGGAATTGCATTTAAAGCATAGGAAAAGAGGCAGAACGTCCACAATGATGCACTTGGCCAAAAAGGGCGTATGCGTTTTTTCCTGAATATATTCAGGAAAAAACGCATACGCCCTTTTTGGCCAACCAAGCAAGCTTGCAAAGGAAATCTGCACTACAATGAAGTCTCACTTCCCCCCGGTCAAAAGGGCCATCTGAAAAAAGTGTAAAATCCAGAAAGGCAGGACAGGCCATGGAGAACTGGGAGCCTTGTTATGCTGATGGGCGGGATGTAAATTGCCAACAGCCACTCGGGAGAGGTGTATGGTGTTTCCTGAAACATCTAAAAAACAAAGCAACAGAGCCTAGGGCACTTCCACTTATGGTCCTATAGCTTAGGGAAATTAAAATCAAAAAGACACAGCCACCCCAAAGTTTGGGACGGCTCTGTTTACAAGAACCTCGTTTACGGTACAAGTTCAATAGCGCAGAAAGTGAAAAATGGATAAAGAAGTTGTGGTACTTACGTACAATGCAATATCACTCAGCAATGAAATCTATGTCATCAGGCCCGTAGCAGCATAATGAGTGGATTCAGGTATGATGATTCTAACTGAAATAAGTCACACAGAAAAAGAAACATCATAAGATATCACTAATACACGGAATGTAAACTTGGCTACACAGGAACTGGATTACAAAACAGAACAGGGTCTCAAATTTAGAAAACCAACTTATGCTTGCTTAAGGGGAAAGGTGAGTTGGGGTGCTGCATCAAACCAGAGATTGAAATGAGCACAGATAAAGTTCCTTAAGCCAAATATGGAATAGACAAGAACTACTCCTTGCTCAACGAAATGGACTCAACACCCCATATTAAACGCCTAAGAATGTACCTGACTAGTAAGTATCTTAAAACCTATGGATTGCTATGTCTCTGAAAGAAAATCAAGCGTGTGTACAGGGGCATAAACGCAGCAGTGATAGGATTGGAGAGGTTCGGTGAGCAAATGAAGACCCTTTGAAGTCATATTGCATGGTACCCATTCCACGGGTCTCAACTCTCCAGGTTTAAGGGATTCTTCCTTCAGCTAAAACATGCACGTGGAACCCAGAGTATGATCAACCGTGTGATCGGGAGACGTGTTCCAATATGTCTCAGTTCTCGTCCCCTGGTACTCGGGTGCAACATTCCAGACGCTTTACTAACACTCTCCCGACTTGGAGAGTCAGTGCCTTTAACCTCCTGTTTGGCCCAGTTTGCAATTTCTGCGGAAGATGAACAGGAATAGGGAGAACCAATGAGAGACTAGCTGGAGGTGTCTGGACGGGCAAATTTAACTCTCATTTCCCACCAGGAAGAGGAATTAACCAAAGGCTCAGCGTGCCGTGCCGGAACCAGATTAGGGCCTGAAGCAATCCTGCGGTGTTGCGGCCAGCTCACAAGAAAGCGAGTTGAAGAAAGGAGCTCAGGGGCACTGTAATTCACAAACCTGCAGAGTTATAAATGACAGCTATCGTCCAAAAATATACTGAAGTAAGGCTGCCAAGAGGACTTGAAAGCGGGGCAGAATTGCAGGAAACCGATTTCAGGAGGTAGACTGGAATTGCATTTAAAGCATAGGAAAAGAGGCAGAACGTCCACAATGATGCACTTGGCCAAAAAGGGCGTATGCGTTTTTTCCTGAATATATTCAGGAAAAAACGCATACGCCCTTTTTGGCCAACCAAGCAAGCTTGCAAAGGAAATCTGCACTACAATGAAGTCTCACTTCCCCCCGGTCAAAAGGGCCATCTGAAAAAAGTGTAAAATCCAGAAAGGCAGGACAGGCCATGGAGAACTGGGAGCCTTGTTATGCTGATGGGCGGGATGTAAATTGCCAACAGCCACTCGGGAGAGGTGTATGGTGTTTCCTGAAACATCTAAAAAACAAAGCAACAGAGCCTAGGGCACTTCCACTTATGGTCCTATAGCTTAGGGAAATTAAAATCAAAAAGACACAGCCACCCCAAAGTTTGGGACGGCTCTGTTTACAAGAACCTCGTTTACGGTACAAGTTCAATAGCGCAGAAAGTGAAAAATGGATAAAGAAGTTGTGGTACTTACGTACAATGCAATATCACTCAGCAATGAAATCTATGTCATCAGGCCCGTAGCAGCATAATGAGTGGATTCAGGTATGATGATTCTAACTGAAATAAGTCACACAGAAAAAGAAACATCATAAGATATCACTAATACACGGAATGTAAACTTGGCTACACAGGAACTGGATTACAAAACAGAACAGGGTCTCAAATTTAGAAAACCAACTTATGCTTGCTTAAGGGGAAAGGTGAGTTGGGGTGCTGCATAAAACCAGAGATTGAAATGAGCACAGATAAAGTTCCTTAAGCCAAATATGGAATAGACAAGAACTACTCCTTGCTCAACGAAATGGACTCAACACCCCATATTAAACGCCTAAGAATGTACCTGACTAGTAAGTATCTTAAAACCTATGGATTGCTATGTCTCTGAAAGAAAATCAAGCGTGTGTACAGGGGCATAAACGCAGCAGTGATAGGATTGGAGAGGTTCGGTGAGCAAATGAAGACCCTTTGAAGTCATATTGCATGGTACCCATTCCACGGGTCTCAACTCTCCAGGTTTAAGGGATTCTTCCTTCAGCTAAAACATGCACGTGGAACCCAGAGTATGATCAACCGTGTGATCGGGAGACGTGTTCCAATATGTCTCAGTTCTCGTCCCCTGGTACTCGGGTGCAACATTCCAGACGCTTTACTAACACTCTCCCGACTTGGAGAGTCAGTGCCTTTAACCTCCTGTTTGGCCCAGTTTGCAATTTCTGCGGAAGATGAACAGGAATAGGGAGAACCAATGAGAGACTAGCTGGAGGTGTCTGGACGGGCAAATTTAACTCTCATTTCCCACCAGGAAGAGGAATTAACCAAAGGCTCAGCGTGCCGTGCCGGAACCAGATTAGGGCCTGAAGCAATCCTGCGGTGTTGCGGCCAGCTCACAAGAAAGCGAGTTGAAGAAAGGAGCTCAGGGGCACTGTAATTCACAAACCTGCAGAGTTATAAATGACAGCTATCGTCCAAAAATATACTGAAGTAAGGCTGCCAAGAGGACTTGAAAGCGGGGCAGAATTGCAGGAAACCGATTTCAGGAGGTAGACTGGAATTGCATTTAAAGCATAGGAAAAGAGGCAGAACGTCCACAATGATGCACTTGGCCAAAAAGGGCGTATGCGTTTTTTCCTGAATATATTCAGGAAAAAACGCATACGCCCTTTTTGGCCAACCAAGCAAGCTTGCAAAGGAAATCTGCACTACAATGAAGTCTCACTTCCCCCCGGTCAAAAGGGCCATCTGAAAAAAGTGTAAAATCCAGAAAGGCAGGACAGGCCATGGAGAACTGGGAGCCTTGTTATGCTGATGGGCGGGATGTAAATTGCCAACAGCCACTCGGGAGAGGTGTATGGTGTTTCCTGAAACATCTAAAAAGAAAGCAACAGAGCCTAGGGCACTTCCACTTATGGTCCTATAGCTTAGGGAAATTAAAATCAAAAAGACACAGCCACCCCAAAGTTTGGGACAGCTCTGTTTACAAGAACCTCGTTTACGGTACAAGTTCAATATCGCAGAAAGTGAAAAATGGATAAAGAAGTTGTGGTACTTACGTACAATGCAATATCACTCAGCAATGAAATCTATGTCATCAGGCCCGTAGCAGCATAATTAGTGGATTCAGGTATGATGATTCTAACTGAAATAAGTCACACAGAAAAAGAAACATCATAAGATATCACTAATACATGGAATGTAAACTTGGCTACACAGGAACTGGATTACAAAACAGAACAGGGTCTCAAATTTAGAAAACCAACTTATGCTTGCTTAAGGGGAAAGGTGAGTTGGGGTGCTGCATCAAACCAGAGATTGAAATGAGCACAGATAAAGTTCCTTAAGCCAAATATGGAATAGACAAGAACTACTCCTTGCTCAACGAAATGGACTCAACACCCCATATTAAACGCCTAAGAATGTACCTGACTAGTAAGTATCTTAAAACCTATGGATTGCTATGTCTCTGAAAGAAAATCAAGCGTGTGTACAGGGGCATAAACGCAGCAGTGATAGGATTGGAGAGGTTCGGTGAGCAAATGAAGACCCTTTGAAGTCATATTGCATGGTACCCATTCCACGGGTCTCAACTCTCCAGGTTTAAGGGATTCTGCCTTCAGGTAAAACATGCACGTGGAACCCAGAGTATGATCAACCGTGTGATCGGGAGACGTGTTCCAATATGTCTCAGTTCTCGTCCCCTGGTACTCGGGTGCAACATTCCAGACGCTTTACTAACACTCTCCCGACTTGGAGAGTCAGTGCCTTTAACCTCCTGTTTGGCCCAGTTTGCAATTTCTGCGGAAGATGAACAGGAATAGGGAGAACCAATGAGAGACTAGCTGGAGGTGTCTGGACGGGCAAATTTAACTCTCATTTCCCACCAGGAAGAGGAATTAACCAAAGGCTCAGCGTGCCGTGCCGGAACCAGATTAGGGCCTGAAGCAATCCTGCGGTGTTGCGGCCAGCTCACAAGAAAGCGAGTTGAAGAAAGGAGCTCAGGGGCACTGTAATTCACAAACCTGCAGAGTTATAAATGACAGCTATCGTCCAAAAATATACTGAAGTAAGGCTGCCAAGAGGACTTGAAAGCGGGGCAGAATTGCAGGAAACCGATTTCAGGAGGTAGACTGGAATTGCATTTAAAGCATAGGAAAAGAGGCAGAACGTCCACAATGATGCACTTGGCCAAAAAGGGCGTATGCGTTTTTTCCTGAATATATTCAGGAAAAAACGCATACGCCCTTTTTGGCCAACCAAGCAAGCTTGCAAAGGAAATCTGCACTACAATGAAGTCTCACTTCCCCCCGGTCAAAAGGGCCATCTGAAAAAAGTGTAAAATCCAGAAAGGCAGGACAGGCCATGGAGAACTGGGAGCCTTGTTATGCTGATGGGCGGGATGTAAATTGCCAACAGCCACTCGGGAGAGGTGTATGGTGTTTCCTGAAACATCTAAAAAACAAAGCAACAGAGCCTAGGGCACTTCCACTTATGGTCCTATAGCTTAGGGAAATTAAAATCAAAAAGACACAGCCACCCCAAAGTTTGGGACGGCTCTGTTTACAAGAACCTTGTTTACGGTACAAGTTCAATATCGCAGAAAGTGAAAAATGGATAAAGAAGTTGTGGTACTTACGTACAATGCAATATCACTCAGCAATGAAATCTATGTCATCAGGCCCGTAGCAGCATAATGAGTGGATTCAGGTATGATGATTCTAACTGAAATAAGTCACACAGAAAAAGAAACATCATAAGATATCACTAATACACGGGATGTAAACTTGGCTACACAGGAACTGGATTACAAAACAGAACAGGGTCTCAAATTTAGAAAACTTACTTATGCTTGCTTAAGGGGAAAGGTGAGTTGGGGTGCTGCATAAAACCAGAGATTGAAATGAGCACAGATAAAGTTCCTTAAGCCAAATATGGAATAGACAAGAACTACTCCTTGCTCAACGAAATGGACTCAACACCCCATATTAAACGCCTAAGAATGTACCTGACTAGTAAGTATCTTAAAACCTATGGATTGCTATGTCTCTGAAAGAAAATCAAGCGTGTGTACAGGGGCATAAACGCAGCAGTGATAGGATTGGAGACGTTCGGTGAGCAAATGAAGACCCTTTGAAGTCATATTGCATGGTACCCATTCCACGGGTCTCAACTCTCCAGGTTTAAGGGATTCTTCCTTCAGCTAAAACATGCACGTGGAACCCAGAGTATGATCAACCGTGTGATCGGGAGACGTGTTCCAATATGTCTCAGTTCTCGTCCCCTGGTACTCGGGTGCAACATTCCAGACGCTTTACTAACACTCTCCCGACTTGGAGAGTCAGTGCCTTTAACCTCCTGTTTGGCCCAGTTTGCAATTTCTGCGGAAGATGAACAGGAATAGGGAGAACCAATGACAGACTAGCTGGAGGTGTCTGGACGGGCAAATTTAACTCTCATTTCCCACCAGGAAGAGGAATTAACCAAAGGCTCAGCGTGCCGTGCCGGAACCAGATTAGGGCCTGAAGCAATCCTGCGGTGTTGCGGCCAGCTCACAAGAAAGCGAGTTGAAGAAAGGAGCTCAGGGGCACTGTAATTCACAAACCTGCAGAGTTATAAATGACAGCTATCGTCCAAAAATATACTGAAGTAAGGCTGCCAAGAGGACTTGAAAGCGGGGCAGAATTGCAGGAAACCGATTTCAGGAGGTAGACTGGAATTGCATTTAAAGCATAGGAAAAGAGGCAGAACGTCCACAATGATGCACTTGGCCAAAAAGGGCGTATGCGTTTTTTCCTGAATATATTCAGGAAAAAACGCATACGCCCTTTTTGGCCAACCAAGCAAGCTTGCAAAGGAAATCCGCACTACAATGAAGTCTCACTTCCCCCCGGTCAAAAGGGCCATCTGAAAAAAGTGTAAAATCCAGAAAGGCAGGACAGGCCATGGAGAACTGGGAGCCTTGTTATGCTGATGGGCGGGATGTAAATTGCCAACAGCCACTCGGGAGAGGTGTATGGTGTTTCCTGAAACATCTAAAAAACAAAGCAACAGAGCCTAGGGCACTTCCACTTATGGTCCTATAGCTTAGGGAAATTAAAATCAAAAAGACACAGCCACCCCAAAGTTTGGGACGGCTCTGTTTACAAGAACCTCGTTTACGGTACAAGTTCAATATCGCAGAAAGTGAAAAATGGATAAAGAAGTTGTGGTACTTACGTACAATGCAATATCACTCAGCAATGAAACCTATGTCATCAGGCCCGTAGCAGCATAATGAGTGGATTCAGGTATGATGATTCTAACTGAAATAAGTCACACAGAAAAAGAAACATCATAAGATATCACTAATACACGGGATGTAAACTTGGCTACACAGGAACTGGATTACAAAACAGAACAGGGTCTCAAATTTAGAAAACCAACTTATGCTTGCTTAAGGGGAAAGGTGAGTTGGGGTGCTGCATAAAACCAGAGATTGAAATGAGCACAGATAAAGTTCCTTAAGCCAAATATAGAATAGACAAGAACTACTCCTTGCTCAACGAAATGGACTCAACACCCCATATTAAACGCCTAAGAATGTACCTGACTAGTAAGTATCTTAAAACCTATGCACTGCTATGTCTCTGAAAGAAAATCAAGCGTGTGTACAGGGGCATAAACGCAGCAGTGATAGGATTGGAGAGGTTCGGTGAGCAAATGAAGACCCTTTGAAGTCATATTGCATGGTACCCATTCCACGGGTCTCAACTCTCCAGGTTTAAGGGATTCTTCCTTCAGCTAAAAGATGCACGTGGAACCCAGAGTATGATCAACCGTGTGATCGGGAGACGTGTTCCAATATGTCTCAGTTCTCGTCCCCTGGTACTCGGGTGCAACATTCCAGACGCTTTACTAACACTCTCCCGACTTGGAGAGTCAGTGCCTTTAACCTCCTGTTTGGCCCAGTTTGCAATTTCTGCGGAAGATGAACAGGAATAGGGAGAACCAATGAGAGACTAGCTGGAGGTGTCTGGACGGGCAAATTTAACTCTCATTTCCCACCAGGAAGAGGAATTAACCAAAGGCTCAGCGTGCCGTGCCGGAACCAGATTAGGGCCTGAAGCAATCTTGCGGTGTTGCGGCCAGCTCACAAGAAAGCGAGTTGAAGAAAGGAGCTCAGGGGCACTGTAATTCACAAACCTGCAGAGTTATAAATGACAGCTATCGTCCAAAAATATACTGAAGTAAGGCTGCCAAGAGGACTTGAAAGCGGGGCAGAATTGCAGGAAACCGATTTCAGGAGGTAGACTGGAATTGCATTTAAAGCATAAGAAAAGAGGCAGAACGTCCACAATGATGCACTTGGCCAAAAAGAGCGTATGCGTTTTTTCCTGAATATATTCAGGAAAAAACGCATACGCCCTTTTTGGCCAACCAAGCAAGCTTGCAAAGGAAATCTGCACTACAATGAAGTCTCACTTCCCCCCGGTCAAAAGGGCCATCTGAAAAAAGTGTAAAATCCAGAAAGGCAGGACAGGCCATGGAGAACTGGGAGCCTTGTTATGCTGATGGGCGGGATGTAAATTGCCAACAGCCACTCGGGAGAGGTGTATGGTGTTTCCTGAAACATCTAAAAAACAAAGCAACAGAGCCTAGGGCACTTCCACTTATGGTCCTATAGCTTAGGGAAATTAAAATCAAAAAGACACAGCCACCCCAAGGTTTGGGACGGCTCTGTTTACAAGAACCTCGTTTACGGTACAAGTTCAATATCGCAGAAAGTGAAAAATGGATAAAGAAGTTGTGGTACTTACGTACAATGCAATATCACTCAGCAATGAAATCTATGTCATCAGGCCCGTAGCAGCATAATGAGTGGATTCAGGTATGATGATTCTAACTGAAATAAGTCACACAGAAAAAGAAACATCATAAGATATCACTAATACACGGGATGTAAACTTGGCTACACAGGAACTGGATTACAAAACAGAACAGGGTCTCAAATTTAGAAAACCAACTTATGCTTGCTTAAGGGGAAAGGTGAGTTGGGGTGCTGCATAAAACCAGAGATTGAAATGAGCACAGATAAAGTTCCTTAAGCCAAATATGGAATAGACAAGAACTACTCCTTGCTCAACGAAATGGACTCAACACCCCATATTAAACGCCTAAGAATGTACCTGACTAGTAAGTATCTTAAAACCTATGGATTGCTATGTCTCTGAAAGAAAATCAAGCATGTGTACAGGGGCATAAACGCAGCAGTGATAGGATTGGAGAGGTTCGGTGAGCAAATGAAGACCCTTTGAAGTCATATTGCATGGTACCCATTCCACGGGTCTCAACTCTCCAGGTTTAACGGATTCTGCCTTCAGGTAAAACATGCACGTGGAACCCAGAGTATGATCAACCGTGTGATCGGGAGACGTGTTCCAATATGTCTCAGTTCTCGTCCCCTGGTACTCGGGTGCAACATTCCAGACGCTTTACTAACACTCTCCCGACTTGGAGAGTCAGTGCCTTTAACCTCCTGTTTGGCCCAGTTTGCAATTTCTGTGGAAGATGAACAGGAATAGGGAGAACCAATGAGAGACTAGCTGGAGGTGTCTGGACGGGCAAATTTAACTCTCATTTCCCACCAGGAAGAGGAATTAACCAAAGGCTCAGCGTGCCGTGCCGGAACCAGATTAGGGCCTGAAGCAATCCTGCGGTGTTGCGGCCAGCTCACAAGAAAGCGAGTTGAAGAAAGGAGCTCAGGGGCACTGTAATTCACAAACCTGCAGAGTTATAAATGACAGCTATCGTCCAAAAATATACTGAAGTAAGGCTGCCAAGAGGACTTGAAAGCGGGGCAGAATTGCAGGAAACCGATTTCAGGAGGTAGACTGGAATTGCATTTAAAGCATAGGAAAAGAGGCAGAACGTCCACAATGATGCACTTGGCCAAAAAGGGCGTATGCGTTTTTTCCTGAATATATTCAGGAAAAAACGCATACGCCCTTTTTGGCCAACCAAGCAAGCTTGCAAAGGAAATCTGCACTACAATGAAGTCTCACTTCCCCCCGGTCAAAAGGGCCATCTGAAAAAAGTGTAAAATCCAGAAAGGCAGGACAGGCCATGGAGAACTGGGAGCCTTGTTATGCTGATGGGCGGGATGTAAATTGCCAAGAGCCACTCGGGAGAGGTGTATGGTGTTTCCTGAAACATCTAAAAAACAAAGCAACAGAGCCTAGGGCACTTCCACTTATGGTCCTATAGCTTAGGGAAATTAAAATCAAAAAGACACAGCCACCCCAAAGTTTGGGACGGCTCTGTTTACAAGAACCTCGTTTACGGTACAAGTTCAATATCGCAGAAAGTGAAAAATGGATAAAGAAGTTGTGGTACTTACGTACAATGCAATATCACTCAGCAATGAAACCTATGTCATCAGGCCCGTAGCAGCATAATGAGTGGATTCAGGTATGATGATTCTAACTGAAATAAGTCACACAGAAAAAGAAACATCATAAGATATCACTAATACACGGGATGTAAACTTGGCTACACAGGAACTGGATTACAAAACAGAACAGGGTCTCAAATTTAGAAAACCAACTTATGCTTGCTTAAGGGGAAAGGTGAGTTGGGGTGCTGCATAAAACCAGAGATTGAAATGAGCACAGATAAAGTTACTTAAGCCAAATATAGAATAGACAAGAACTACTCCTTGCTCAACGAAATGGACTCAACACCCCATATTAAACGCCTAAGAATGTACCTGACTAGTAAGTATCTTAAAACCTATGCACTGCTATGTCTCTGAAAGAAAATCAAGCGTGTGTACAGGGGCATAAACGCAGCAGTGATAGGATTGGAGAGGTTCGGTGAGCAAATGAAGACCCTTTGAAGTCATATTGCATGGTACCCATTCCACGGGTCTCAACTCTCCAGGTTTAAGGGATTCTTCCTTCAGCTAAAAGATGCACGTGGAACCCAGAGTATGATCAACCGTGTGATCGGGAGACGTGTTCCAATATGTCTCAGTTCTCGTCCCCTGTTACTCGGGTGCAACATTCCAGACGCTTTACTAACACTCTCCCGACTTGGAGAGTCAGTGCCTTTAACCTCCTGTTTGGCCCAGTTTGCAATTTCTGCGGAAGATGAACAGGAATAGGGAGAACCAATGAGAGACTAGCTGGAGGTGTCTGGACGGGCAAATTTAACTCTCATTTCCCACCAGGAAGAGGAATTAACCAAAGGCTCAGCGTGCCGTGCCGGAACCAGATTAGGGCCTGAAGCAATCTTGCGGTGTTGCAGCCAGCTCACAAGAAAGCGAGTTGAAGAAAGGAGCTCAGGGGCACTGTAATTCACAAACCTGCAGAGTTATAAATGACAGCTATCGTCCAAAAATATACTGAAGTAAGGCTGCCAAGAGGACTTGAAAGCGGGGCAGAATTGCAGGAAACCGATTTCAGGAGGTAGACTGGAATTGCATTTAAAGCATAGGAAAAGAGGCAGAACGTCCACAATGATGCACTTGGCCAAAAAGGGCGTATGCGTTTTTTCCTGAATATATTCAGGAAAAAACGCATACGCCCTTTTTGGCCAACCAAGCAAGCTTGCAAAGGAAATCTGCACTACAATGAAGTCTCACTTCCCCCCGGTCAAAAGGGCCATCTGAAAAAAGTGTAAAATCCAGAAAGGCAGGACAGGCCATGGAGAACTGGGAGCCTTGTTATGCTGATGGGCGGGATGTAAATTGCCAACAGCCACTCGGGAGAGGTGTATGGTGTTTCCTGAAACATCTAAAAAACAAAGCAACAGAGCCTAGGGCACTTCCACTTATGGTCCTATAGCTTAGGGAAATTAAAATCAAAAAGACACAGCCACCCCAAGGTTTGGGACGGCTCTGTTTACAAGAACCTCGTTTACGGTACAAGTTCAATATCGCAGAAAGTGAAAAATGGATAAAGAAGTTGTGGTACTTACGTACAATGCAATATCACTCAGCAATGAAATCTATGTCATCAGGCCCGTAGCAGCATAATGAGTGGATTCAGGTATGATGATTCTAACTGAAATAAGTCACACAGAAAAAGAAACATCATAAGATATCACTAATACACGGGATGTAAACTTGGCTACACAGGAACTGGATTACAAAACAGAACAGGGTCTCAAATTTAGAAAACCAACTTATGATTGCTTAAGGGGAAAGGTGAGTTGGGGTGCTGCATCAAACCAGAGATTGAAATGAGCACAGATAAAGTTCCTTAAGCCAAATATGGAATAGACAAGAACTACTCCTTGCTCAACGAAATGGACTCAACACCCCATATTAAACGCCTAAGAATGTACCTGACTAGTAAGTATCTTAAAACCTATGGATTGCTATGTCTCTGAAAGAAAATCAAGCATGTGTACAGGGGCATAAACGCAGCAGTGATAGGATTGGAGAGGTTCGGTGAGCAAATGAAGACCCTTTGAAGTCATATTGCATGGTACCCATTCCACGGGTCTCAACTCTCCAGGTTTAACGGATTCTGCCTTCAGGTAAAACATGCACGTGGAACCCAGAGTATGATCAACCGTGTGATCGGGAGACGTGTTCCAATATGTCTCAGTTCTCGTCCCCTGGTACTCGGGTGCAACATTCCAGACGCTTTACTAACACTCTCCCGACTTGGAGAGTCAGTGCCTTTAACCTCCTGTTTGGCCCAGTTTGCAATTTCTGTGGAAGATGAACAGGAATAGGGAGAACCAATGAGAGACTAGCTGGAGGTGTCTGGACGGGCAAATTTAACTCTCATTTCCCACCAGGAAGAGGAATTAACCAAAGGCTCAGCGTGCCGTGCCGGAACCAGATTAGGGCCTGAAGCAATCCTGCGGTGTTGCGGCCAGCTCACAAGAAAGCGAGTTGAAGAAAGGAGCTCAGGGGCACTGTAATTCACAAACCTGCAGAGTTATAAATGACAGCTATCGTCCAAAAATATACTGAAGTAAGGCTGCCAAGAGGACTTGAAAGCGGGGCAGAATTGCAGGAAACCGATTTCAGGAGGTAGACTGGAATTGCATTTAAAGCATAGGAAAAGAGGCAGAACGTCCACAATGATGCACTTGGCCAAAAAGGGCGTATGCGTTTTTTCCTGAATATATTCAGGAAAAAACGCATACGCCCTTTTTGGCCAACCAAGCAAGCTTGCAAAGGAAATCTGCACTACAATGAAGTCTCACTTCCCCCCGGTCAAAAGGGCCATCTGAAAAAAGTGTAAAATCCAGAAAGGCAGGACAGGCCATGGAGAACTGGGAGCCTTGTTATGCTGATGGGCGGGATGTAAATTGCCAAGAGCCACTCGGGAGAGGTGTATGGTGTTTCCTGAAACATCTAAAAAACAAAGCAACAGAGCCTAGGGCACTTCCACTTATGGTCCTATAGCTTAGGGAAATTAAAATCAAAAAGACACAGCCACCCCAAAGTTTGGGACGGCTCTGTTTACAAGAACCTCGTTTACGGTACAAGTTCAATAGCGCAGAAAGTGAAAAATGGATAAAGAAGTTGTGGTACTTACGTACAATGCAATATCACTCAGCAATGAAACCTATGTCATCAGGCCCGTAGCAGCATAATGAGTGGATTCAGGTATGATGATTCTAACTGAAATAAGTCACACAGAAAAAGAAACATCATAAGATATCACTAATACACGGGATGTAAACTTGGCTACACAGGAACTGGATTACAAAACAGAACAGGGTCTCAAATTTAGAAAACCAACTTATGCTTGCTTAAGGGGAAAGGTGAGTTGGGGTGCTGCATAAAACCAGAGATTGAAATGAGCACAGATAAAGTTCCTTAAGCCAAATATAGAATAGACAAGAACTACTCCTTGCTCAACGAAATGGACTCAACACCCCATATTAAACGCCTAAGAATGTACCTGACTAGTAAGTATCTTAAAACCTATGCACTGCTATGTCTCTGAAAGAAAATCAAGCGTGTGTACAGGGGCATAAATGCAACAGTGATAGGATTGGAGAGGTTCGGTGAGCAAATGAAGACCCTTTGAAGTCATATTGCATGGTACCCATTCCACGGGTCTCAACTCTCCAGGTTTAAGGGATTCTTCCTTCAGCTAAAAGATGCACGTGGAACCCAGAGTATGATCAACCGTGTGATCGGGAGACGTGTTCCAATATGTCTCAGTTCTCGTCCCCTGGTACTCGGGTGCAACATTCCAGACGCTTTACTAACACTCTCCCGACTTGGAGAGTCAGTGCCTTTAACCTCCTGTTTGGCCCAGTTTGCAATTTCTGCGGAAGATGAACAGGAATAGGGAGAACCAATGAGAGACTAGCTGGAGGTGTCTGGACGGGCAAATTTAACTCTCATTTCCCACCAGGAAGAGGAATTAACCAAAGGCTCAGCGTGCCGTGCCGGAACCAGATTAGGGCCTGAAGCAATCCTGCGGTGTTGCAGCCAGCTCACAAGAAAGCGAGTTGAAGAAAGGAGCTCAGGGGCACTGTAATTCACAAACCTGCAGAGTTATAAATGACAGCTATCGTCCAAAAATATACTGAAGTAAGGCTGCCAAGAGGACTTGAAAGCGGGGCAGAATTGCAGGAAACCGATTTCAGGAGGTAGACTGGAATTGCATTTAAAGCATAGGAAAAGAGGCAGAACGTCCACAATGATGCACTTGGCCAAAAAGGGCGTATGCGTTTTTTCCTGAATATATTTTTTTCCTGAATATATTTTCCTGAATATATATTTCCTGAATATATTCAGGAAAAAACGCATACGCCCTTTTTGGCCAACCAAGCAAGCTTGCAAAGGAAATCTGCACTACAATGAAGTCTCACTTCCCCCCGGTCAAAAGGGCCATCTGAAAAAAGTGTAAAATCCAGAAAGGCAGGACAGGCCATGGAGAACTGGGAGCCTTGTTATGCTGATGGGCAGGATGTAAATTGCCAACTGCCACTCGGGAGAGGTGTATGGTGTTTCCTGAAACATCTAAAAAACAAAGCAACAGAGCCTAGGGCACTTCCACTTATGGTCCTATAGCTTAGGGAAATTAAAATCAAAAAGACACAGCCACCCCAAAGTTTGGGACGGCTCTGTTTACAAGAACCTCGTTTACGGTACAAGTTCAATATCGCAGAAAGTGAAAAATGGATAAAGAAGTTGTGGTACTTACGTACAATGCAATATCACTCAGCAATGAAATCTATGTCATCAGGCCCGTAGCAGCATAATGAGTGGATTCAGGTATGATGATTCTAACTGAAATAAGTCACACAGAAAAAGAAACATCATAAGATATCACTAATACACGGGATGTAAACTTGGCTACACAGGAACTGGATTACAAAACAGAACAGGGTCTCAAATTTAGAAAACCAACTTATGCTTGCTTAAGGGGAAAGGTGAGTTGGGGTGCTGCATAAAACCAGAGATTGAAATGAGCACAGATAAAGTTCCTTAAGCCAAATATGGAATAGACAAGAACTACTCCTTGCTCAACGAAATGGACTCAACACCCCATATTAAACGCCTAAGAATGTACCTGACTAGTAAGTATCTTAAAACCTATGGATTGCTATGTCTCTGAAAGAAAATCAAGCATGTGTACAGGGGCATAAACGCAGCAGTGATAGGATTGGAGAGGTTCGGTGAGCAAATGAAGACCCTTTGAAGTCATATTGCATGGTACCCATTCCACGGGTCTCAACTCTCCAGGTTTAACGGATTCTGCCTTCAGGTAAAACATGCACGTGGAACCCAGAGTATGATCAACCGTGTGATCGGGAGACGTGTTCCAAAATGTCTCAGTTCTCGTCCCCTGGTACTCGGGTGCAACATTCCAGACGCTTTACTAACACTCTCCCGACTTGGAGAGTCAGTGCCTTTAACCTCCTGTTTGGCCCAGTTTGCAATTTCTGTGGAAGATGAACAGGAATAGGGAGAACCAATGAGAGACTAGCTGGAGGTGTCTGGACGGGCAAATTTAACTCTCATTTCCCACCAGGAAGAGGAATTAACCAAAGGCTCAGCGTGCCGTGCCGGAACCAGATTAGGGCCTGAAGCAATCCTGCGGTGTTGCGGCCAGCTCACAAGAAAGCGAGTTGAAGAAAGGAGCTCAGGGGCACTGTAATTCACAAACCTGCAGAGTTATAAATGACAGCTATCGTCCAAAAATATACTGAAGTAAGGCTGCCAAGAGGACTTGAAAGCGGGGCAGAATTGCAGGAAACCGATTTCAGGAGGTAGACTGGAATTGCATTTAAAGCATAGGAAAAGAGGCAGAACGTGGAGAATGATGCACTTGGCCAAAAAGGGCGTATGCGTTTTTTCCTGAATTCAGGAAAAAACGCATACGCCCTTTTTGGCCAACCAAGCAAGCTTGCAAAGGAAATCTGCACTACAATGAAGTCTCACTTCCCCCCGGTCAAAAGGGCCATCTGAAAAAAGTGTAAAATCCAGAAAGGCAGGACAGGCCATGGAGAACTGGGAGCCTTGTTATGCTGATGGGCGGGATGTAAATTGCCAAGAGCCACTCCGGAGAGGTGTATGGTGTTTCCTGAAACATCTAAAAAACAAAGCAACAGAGCCTAGGGTACTTCCACTTATGGTCCTATAGCTTAGGGAAATTAAAATCAGAAAGACACAGCCACCCCAAAGTTTGGGACGGCTCTGTTTACAAGAACCTCGTTTACGGTACAAGTTCAATATCGCAGAAAGTGAAAAATGGATAAAGAAGTTGTGGTACTTACGTACAATGCAATATCACTCAGCAATGAAATCTATGTCATCAGGCCCGTAGCAGCATAATGAGTGGATTCAGGTATGATGATTCTAACTGAAATAAGTCACACAGAAAAAGAAACATCATAAGATATCACTAATACACGGAATGTAAACTTGGCTACACAGGAACTGGATTACAAAACAGAACAGGGTCTCAAATTTAGAAAACCAACTTATGCTTGCTTAAGGGGAAAGGTGAGTTGGGGTGCTGCATAAAACCAGAGATTTAAATGAACACAGATAAAGTTCCTTAAGCCAAATATGGAACAGACAAGAACTACTCCTTGCTCAACGAAATGGACTCAACACCCCATATTAAACGCCTAAGAATGTACCTGACTAGTAAGTATCTTAAAACCTATGAATTGCTATGTCTCTGAAAGAAAATCAAGCGTGTGTACAGGGGCATAAACGCAGCAGTGATAGGATTGGAGAGGTTCGGTGAGCAAATGAAGACCCTTTGAAGTCATATTGCATGGTACCCATTCCACGGGACTCAACTCTCCAGGTTTAAGGGTTTCTGCCTTCAGGTAAAACATGCACATGGAACCCAGAGTATGATCAACCGTGTGGTCGGGAGACATGTTCCAATATGTCTCAGTTCTCGTCCCCTGGTACTCGGGTGCAACATTCCAGACGCTTTACTAACACTCTCCCGACGTGGAGAGTCAGTGCCTTTAACCTCCTGTTTGGCCCATTTGCAATTTCTGAGGAAGATGAACAGGAATAGGGAGAACCAATGAGAGACTAGCTGGAGGTGTCTGGACGGGCAAATTTAACTCTCATTTCCCACCAGGAAGAGGAATTAACCAAAGGCTCAGCGTGCCGTGCCGGAACCAGATTAGGGCCTGAAGCAATCCTGCGGTGTTGCAGCCAGCTCACAAGAAAGCGAGTTGAAGAAAGGAGCTCAGGGGCACTGTAATTCACAAACCTGCAGAGTTATAAATGACAGCTATCGTCCAAAAATATACTGAAGTAAGGCTGCCAAGAGGACTTGAAAGCGGGGCAGAATTGCAGGAAACCGATTTCAGGAGGTAGACTGGAATTGCATTTAAAGCATAGGAAAAGAGGCAGAACGTCCACAATGATGCACTTGGCCAAAAAGGGCGTATGCGTTTTTTCCTGAATATATTCAGGAAAAAACGCATACGCCCTTTTTGGCCAACCAAGCAAGCTTGCAAAGGAAATCTGCACTACAATGAAGTCTCACTTCCCCCCGGTCAAAAGGGCCATCTGAAAAAAGTGTAAAATCCAGAAAGGCAGGACAGGCCATGGAGAACTGGGAGCCTTGTTATGCTGATGGGCGGGATGTAAATTGCCAACAGCCACTCGGGAGAGGTGTATGGTGTTTCCTGAAACATCTAAAAAACAAAGCAACAGAGCCTAGGGCACTTCCACTTATGGTCCTATAGCTTAGGGAAATTAAAATCAAAAAGACACAGCCACCCCAAAGTTTGGGACGGCTCTGTTTACAAGAACCTCGTTTACGGTACAAGTTCAATAGCGCAGAAAGTGAAAAATGGATAAAGAAGTTGTGGTACTTACGTACAATGCAATATCACTCAGCAATGAAATCTATGTCATCAGGCCCGTAGCAGCATAATGAGTGGATTCAGGTATGATGATTCTAACTGAAATAAGTCACACAGAAAAAGAAACATCATAAGATATCACTAATACACGGAATGTAAACTTGGCTACACAGGAACTGGATTACAAAACAGAACAGGGTCTCAAATTTAGAAAACCAACTTATGATTGCTTAAGGGGAAAGGTGAGTTGGGGTGCTGCATCAAACCAGAGATTGAAATGAGCACAGAAAAAGTTCCTTAAGCCAATATGGAATAGACAAGAACTACTCCTTGCTCAACGAAATGGACTCAACACCCCATATTAAACGCCTAAGAATGTACCTGACTAGTAAGTATCTTAAAACCTATGGATTGCTATGTGTCTGAAAGAAAATCAAGCATGTGTACAGGGGCATAAACGCAGCAGTGATAGGATTGGAGAGGTTCGGTGAGCAAATGAAGACCCTTTGAAGTCATATTGCATGGTACCCATTCCACGGGACTCAACTCTCCAGGTTTAAGGGATTCTGCCTTCAGGTAAAACATGCACATGGAACCCAGAGTATGATCAACCGTGTGGTCGGGAGACATGTTCCAATATGTCTCAGTTCTCGTCCCCTGGTACTCGGGTGCAACATTCCAGACGCTTTACTAACACTCTCCCGACGTGGAGAGTCAGTGCCTTTAACCTCCTGTTTGGCCCATTTGCAATTTCTGAGGAAGATGAACAGGAATACGGAGAACCAATGAGAGACTAGCTGGAGGTGTCTGGACGGGCAAATTTAACTCTCATTTCCCACCAGGAAGAGGAATTAACCAAAGGCTCAGCGTGCCGTGCCGGAACCAGATTAGGGCCTGAAGCAATCCTGCGGTGTTGCGGCCAGCTCACAAGAAAGCGAGTTGAAGAAAGGAGCTCAGGGGCACTGTAATTCACAAACCTGCAGAGTTATAAATGACAGCTATCGTCCAAAAATATACTGAAGTAAGGCTGCCAAGAGGACTTGAAAGCGGGGCAGAATTGCAGGAAACCGATTTCAGGAGGTAGACTGGAATTGCATTTAAAGCATAGGAAAAGAGGCAGAACGTCCACAATGATGCACTTGGCCAAAAAGGGCGTATGCGTTTTTTCCTGAATATATTCAGGAAAAAACGCATACGCCCTTTTTGGCCAACCAAGCAAGCTTGCAAAGGAAATCTGCACTACAATGAAGTCTCACTTCCCCCCGGTCAAAAGGGCCATCTGAAAAAAGTGTAAAATCCAGAAAGGCAGGACAGGCCATGGAGAACTGGGAGCCTTGTTATGCTGATGGACGGGATGTAAATTGCCAACAGCCACTCGGGAGAGGTGTATGGTGTTTCCTGAAACATCTAAAAAACAAAGCAACAGAGCCTAGGGCACTTCCACTTATGGTCCTATAGCTTAGGGAAATTAAAATCAAAAAGACACAGCCACCCCAAAGTTTGGGACGGCTCTGTTTACAAGAACCTCGTTTACGGAACAAGTTCAATATCGCAGAAAGTGAAAAATGGATAAAGAAGTTGTGGTACTTACGTACAATGCAATATCACTCAGCAATGAAATCTATGTCATCAGGCCCGTAGCAGCATAATGAGTGGATTCAGGTATGATGATTCTAACTGAAATAAGTCACACAGAAAAAGAAACATCATAAGATATCACTAATACACGGAATGTAAACTTGGCTACACAGGAACTGGATTACAAAACAGAACAGGGTCTCAAATTTAGAAAACCAACTTATGCTTGCTTAAGGGGAAAGGTGAGTTGGGGTGCTGCATAAAACCAGAGATTGAAATGAGCACAGATAAAGTTCCTTAAGCCAAATATGGAATAGACAAGAACTACTCCTTGCTCAACGAAATGGACTCAACACCCCATATTAAACGCCTAAGAATGTACCTGACTAGTAAGTATCTTAAAACCTATGGATTGCTATGTCTCTGAAAGAAAATCAAGCGTGTGTACAGGGGCATAAACGCAGCAGTGATAGGATTGGAGAGGTTCGGTGAGCAAATGAAGACCCTTTGAAGTCATATTGCATGGTACCCTTTCCACGGGTCTCAACTCTCCAGGTTTAAGGGATTCTGCCTTCAGGTAAAACATGCACGTGGAACCCAGAGTATGATCAACCGTGTGATCGGGAGACGTGTTCCAATATGTCTCAGTTCTCGTCCCCTGGTACTCGGGTGCAACATTCCAGACGCTTTACTAACACTCTCCCGACTTGGAGAGTCAGTGCCTTTAACCTCCTGTTTGGCCCAGTTTGCAATTTCTGCGGAAGATGAACAGGAATAGGGAGAACCAATGAGAGACTAGCTGGAGGTGTCTGGACGGGCAAATTTAACTCTCATTTCCCACCAGGAAGAGGAATTAACCAAAGGCTCAGCGTGCCGTGCCGGAACCAGATTAGGGCCTGAAGCAATCCTGCGGTGTTGCGGCCAGCTCACAAGAAAGCGAGTTGAAGAAAGGAGCTCAGGGGCACTGTAATTCACAAACCTGCAGAGTTATAAATGACAGCTATCGTCCAAAAATATACTGAAGTAAGGCTGCCAAGAGGACTTGAAAGCGGGGCAGAATTGCAGGAAACCGATTTCAGGAGGTAGACTGGAATTGCATTTAAAGCATAGGAAAAGAGGCAGAACGTCCACAATGATGCACTTGGCCAAAAAGGGCGTATGCGTTTTTTCCTGAATATATTCAGGAAAAAACGCATACGACCTTTTTGGCCAACCAAACAAGCTTGCAAAGGAAATCTGCACTACAATGAAGTCTCACTTCCCCCCGGTCAAAAGGGCCATCTGAAAAAAGTGTAAAATCCAGAAAGGCAGGACAGGCCATGGAGAACTGGGAGCCTTGTTATGCTGATGGGCGGGATGTAAATTGCCAACAGCCACTCGGGAGAGGTGTATGGTGTTTCCTGAAACATCTAAAAAACAAAGCAACAGAGCCTAGGGCACTTCCACTTATGGTCCTATAGCTTAGGGAAATTAAAATCAAAAAGACACAGCCACCCCAAAGTTTGGGACGGCTCTGTTTACAAGAACCTCGTTTACGGTACAAGTTCAATATCGCAGAAAGTGAAAAATGGATAAAGAAGTTGTGGTACTTACGTACAATGCAATATCACTCAGCAATGAAATCTATGTCATCAGGCCCGTAGCCGCATAATGAGTGGATTCAGGTATGATGATTCTAACTGAAATAATTCACACAGAAAAAGAAACATCATAAGATATCACTAATACACGGAATGTAAACTTGGCTACACAGGAACTGGATTACAAAACAGAACAGGGTCTCAAATTTAGAAAACCAACTTATGCTTGCTTAAGGGGAAAGGTGAGTTGGGGTGCTGCATCAAACCAGAGATTGAAATGAGCACAGATAAAGTTCCTTAAGCCAAATATGGAATAGACAAGAACTACTCCTTGCTCAACGAAATGGACTCAACACCCCATATTAAACGCCTAAGAATGTACCTGACTAGTAAGTATCTTAAAACCTATGGATTGCTATGTCTCTGAAAGAAAATCAAGCGTGTGTACAGGGGCATAAACGCAGCAGTGATAGGATTGGAGAGGTTCGGTGAGCAAATGAAGACCCTTTGAAGTCATATTGCATGGTACCCATTCCACGGGTCTCAACTCTCCAGGTTTAAGGGATTCTGCCTTCAGGTAAAACATGCACGTGGAACCCAGAGTATGATCAACCGTGTGATCGGGAGACGTGTTCCAATATGTCTCAGTTCTCGTCCCCTGGTACTCGGGTGCAACATTCCAGACGCTTTACTAACACTCTCCCGACTTGGAGAGTCAGTGCCTTTAACCTCCTGTTTGGCCCAGTTTGCAATTTCTGCGGAAGATGAACAGGAATAGGGAGAACCAATGAGAGACTAGCTGGAGGTGTCTGGACGGGCAAATTTAACTCTCATTTCCCACCAGGAAGAGGAATTAACCAAAGGCTCAGCGTGCCGTGCCGGAACCAGATTAGGGCCTGAAGCAATCCTGCGGTGTTGCGGCCAGCTCACAAGAAAGCGAGTTGAAGAAAGGAGCTCAGGGGCACTGTAATTCACAAACCTGCAGAGTTATAAATGACAGCTATCGTCCAAAAATATACTGAAGTAAGGCTGCCAAGAGGACTTGAAAGCGGGGCAGAATTGCAGGAAACCGATTTCAGGAGGTAGACTGGAATTGCATTTAAAGCATAGGAAAAGAGGCAGAACGTCCACAATGATGCACTTGGCCAAAAAGGGCGTATGCGTTTTTTCCTGAATATATTCAGGAAAAAACGCATACGCCCTTTTTGGCCAACCAAGCAAGCTTGCAAAGGAAATCTGCACTACAATGAAGTCTCACTTCCCCCCGGTCAAAAGGGCCATCTGAAAAAAGTGTAAAATCCAGAAAGGCAGGACAGGCCATGGAGAACTGGGAGCCTTGTTATGCTGATGGACGGGATGTAAATTGCCAACAGCCACTCGGGAGAGGTGTATGGTGTTTCCTGAAACATCTAAAAAACAAAGCAACAGAGCCTAGGGCACTTCCACTTATGGTCCTATAGCTTAGGGAAATTAAAATCAAAAAGACACAGCCACCCCAAAGTTTGGGACGGCTCTGTTTACAAGAACCTCGTTTACGGAACAAGTTCAATATCGCAGAAAGTGAAAAATGGATAAAGAAGTTGTGGTACTTACGTACAATGCAATATCACTCAGCAATGAAATCTATGTCATCAGGCCCGTAGCAGCATAATGAGTGGATTCAGGTATGATGATTCTAACTGAAATAAGTCACACAGAAAAAGAAACATCATAAGATATCACTAATACACGGAATGTAAACTTGGCTACACAGGAACTGGATTACAAAACAGAACAGGGTCTCAAATTTAGAAAACCAACTTATGCTTGCTTAAGGGGAAAGGTGAGTTGGGGTGCTGCATAAAACCAGAGATTGAAATGAGCACAGATAAAGTTCCTTAAGCCAAATATGGAATAGACAAGAACTACTCCTTGCTCAACGAAATGGACTCAACACCCCATATTAAACGCCTAAGAATGTACCTGACTAGTAAGTATCTTAAAACCTATGGATTGCTATGTCTCTGAAAGAAAATCAAGCGTGTGTACAGGGGCATAAACGCAGCAGTGATAGGATTGGAGAGGTTCGGTGAGCAAATGAAGACCCTTTGAAGTCATATTGCATGGTACCCTTTCCACGGGTCTCAACTCTCCAGGTTTAAGGGATTCTGCCTTCAGGTAAAACATGCACGTGGAACCCAGAGTATGATCAACCGTGTGATCGGGAGACGTGTTCCAATATGTCTCAGTTCTCGTCCCCTGGTACTCGGGTGCAACATTCCAGACGCTTTACTAACACTCTCCCGACTTGGAGAGTCAGTGCCTTTAACCTCCTGTTTGGCCCAGTTTGCAATTTCTGCGGAAGATGAACAGGAATAGGGAGAACCAATGAGAGACTAGCTGGAGGTGTCTGGACGGGCAAATTTAACTCTCATTTCCCACCAGGAAGAGGAATTAACCAAAGGCTCAGCGTGCCGTGCCGGAACCAGATTAGGGCCTGAAGCAATCCTGCGGTGTTGCGGCCAGCTCACAAGAAAGCGAGTTGAAGAAAGGAGCTCAGGGGCACTGTAATTCACAAACCTGCAGAGTTATAAATGACAGCTATCGTCCAAAAATATACTGAAGTAAGGCTGCCAAGAGGACTTGAAAGCGGGGCAGAATTGCAGGAAACCGATTTCAGGAGGTAGACTGGAATTGCATTTAAAGCATAGGAAAAGAGGCAGAACGTCCACAATGATGCACTTGGCCAAAAAGGGCGTATGCGTTTTTTCCTGAATATATTCAGGAAAAAACGCATACGACCTTTTTGGCCAACCAAACAAGCTTGCAAAGGAAATCTGCACTACAATGAAGTCTCACTTCCCCCCGGTCAAAAGGGCCATCTGAAAAAAGTGTAAAATCCAGAAAGGCAGGACAGGCCATGGAGAACTGGGAGCCTTGTTATGCTGATGGGCGGGATGTAAATTGCCAAGAGCCACTCGGGAGAGGTGTATGGTGTTTCCTGAAACATCTAAAAAACAAAGCAACAGAGCCTAGGGCACTTCCACTTATGGTCCTATAGCTTAGGGAAATTAAAATCAAAAAGACACAGCCACCCCAAAGTTTGGGACGGCTCTGTTTACAAGAACCTCGTTTACGGTACAAGTTCAATATCGCAGAAAGTGAAAAATGGATAAAGAAGTTGTGGTACTTACGTACAATGCAATATCACTCAGCAATGAAATCTATGTCATCAGGCCCGTAGCCGCATAATGAGTGGATTCAGGTATGATGATTCTAACTGAAATAATTCACACAGAAAAAGAAACATCATAAGATATCACTAATACACGGAATGTAAACTTGGCTACACAGGAACTGGATTACAAAACAGAACAGGGTCTCAAATTTAGAAAACCAACTTATGCTTGCTTAAGGGGAAAGGTGAGTTGGGGTGCTGCATCAAACCAGAGATTGAAATGAGCACAGATAAAGTTCCTTAAGCCAAATATGGAATAGACAAGAACTACTCCTTGCTCAACGAAATGGACTCAACACCCCATATTAAACGCCTAAGAATGTACCTGACTAGTAAGTATCTTAAAACCTATGGATTGCTATGTCTCTGAAAGAAAATCAAGCGTGTGTACAGGGGCATAAACGCAGCAGTGATAGGATTGGAGAGGTTCGGTGAGCAAATGAAGACCCTTTGAAGTCATATTGCATGGTACCCATTCCACGGGTCTCAACTCTCCAGGTTTAAGGGATTCTTCCTTCAGCTAAAACATGCACGTGGAACCCAGAGTATGATCAACCGTGTGATCGGGAGACGTGTTCCAATATGTCTCAGTTCTCGTCCCCTGGTACTCGGGTGCAACATTCCAGACGCTTTACTAACACTCTCCCGACTTGGAGAGTCAGTGCCTTTAACTTCCTGTTTGGCCCAGTTTGCAATTTCTGCGGAAGATGAACAGGAATAGGGAGAACCAATGAGAGACTAGCTGGAGGTGTCTGGACGGGCAAATTTAACTCTCATTTCCCACCAGGAAGAGGAATTAACCAAAGGCTCAGCGTGCCGTGCCGGAACCAGATTAGGGCCTGAAGCAATCCTGCGGTGTTGCGGCCAGCTCACAAGAAAGCGAGTTGAAGAAAGGAGCTCAGGGGCACTGTAATTCACAAACCTGCAGAGTTATAAATGACAGCTATCGTCCAAAAATATACTGAAGTAAGGCTGCCAAGAGGACTTGAAAGCGGGGCAGAATTGCAGGAAACCGATTTCAGGAGGTAGACTGGAATTGCATTTAAAGCATAGGAAAAGAGGCAGAACGTCCACAATGATGCACTTGGCCAAAAAGGGCGTATGCATTTTTTCCTGAATATATTCAGGAAAAAACGCATACGCCCTTTTTGGCCAACCAAGCAAGCTTGCAAAGGAAATCTGCACTACAATGAAGTCTCACTTCCCCCCGGTCAAAAGGGCCATCTGAAAAAAGTGTAAAATCCAGAAAGGCAGGACAGGCCATGGAGAACTGGGAGCCTTGTTATGCTGATGGGCAGGATGTAAATTGCCAACAGCCACTCGGGAGAGGTGTATGGTGTTTCCTGAAACATCTAAAAAACAAAGCAACAGAGCCTAGGGCACTTCCACTTATGGTCCTATAGCTTAGGGAAATTAAAATCAAAAAGACACAGCCACCCCAAAGTTTGGGACGGCTCTGTTTACAAGAACCTCGTTTACGGTACAAGTTCAATAGCGCAGAAAGTGAAAAATGGATAAAGAAGTTGTGGTACTTACGTACAATGCAATATCACTCAGCAATGAAATCTATGTCATCAGGCCCGTAGCAGCATAATGAGTGGATTCAGGTATGATGATTCTAACTGAAATAAGTCACACAGAAAAAGAAACATCATAAGATATCACTAATACACGGGATGTAAACTTGGCTACACAGGAACTGGATTACAAAACAGAACAGGGTCTCAAATTTAGAAAACCAACTTATGCTTGCTTAAGGGGAAAGGTGAGTTGGGGTGCTGCATCAAACCAGAGATTGAAATGAGCACAGATAAAGTTCCTTAAGCCAAATATGGAATAGACAAGAACTACTCCTTGCTCAACGAAATGGACTCAACACCCCATATTAAACGCCTAAGAATGTACCTGACTAGTAAGTATCTTAAAACCTATGGATTGCTATGTCTCTGAAAGAAAATCAAGCGTGTGTACAGGGGCATAAACGCAGCAGTGATAGGATTGGAGAGGTTCGGTGAGCAAATGAAGACCCTTTGAAGTCATATTGCATGGTACCCATTCCACGGGTCTCAACTCTCCAGGTTTAAGGGATTCTTCCTTCAGCTAAAACATGCACGTGGAACCCAGAGTATGATCAACCGTGTGATCGGGAGACGTGTTCCAATATGTCTCAGTTCTCGTCCCCTGGTACTCGGGTGCAACATTCCAGACGCTTTACTAACACTCTCCCGACTTGGAGAGTCAGTGCCTTTAACTTCCTGTTTGGCCCAGTTTGCAATTTCTGCGGAAGATGAACAGGAATAGGGAGAACCAATGAGAGACTAGCTGGAGGTGTCTGGACGGGCAAATTTAACTCTCATTTCCCACCAGGAAGAGGAATTAACCAAAGACTCAGCGTGCCGTGCCGGAACCAGATTAGGGCCTGAAGCAATCCTGCGGTGTTGCGGCCAGCTCACAAGAAAGCGAGTTGAAGAAAGGAGCTCAGGGGCACTGTAATTCACAAACCTGCAGAGTTATAAATGACAGCTATCGTCCAAAAATATACTGAAGTAAGGCTGCCAAGAGGACTTGAAAGCGGGGCAGAATTGCAGGAAACCGATTTCAGGAGGTAGACTGGAATTGCATTTAAAGCATAGGAAAAGAGGCAGAACGTCCACAATGATGCACTTGGCCAAAAAGGGCGTATGCATTTTTTCCTGAATATATTCAGGAAAAAACGCATACGCCCTTTTTGGCCAACCAAGCAAGCTTGCAAAGGAAATCTGCACTACAATGAAGTCTCACTTCCCCCCGGTCAAAAGGGCCATCTGAAAAAAGTGTAAAATCCAGAAAGGCAGGACAGGCCATGGAGAACTGGGAGCCTTGTTATGCTGATGGGCAGGATGTAAATTGCCAACAGCCACTCGGGAGAGGTGTATGGTGTTTCCTGAAACATCTAAAAAACAAAGCAACAGAGCCTAGGGCACTTCCACTTATGGTCCTATAGCTTAGGGAAATTAAAATCAAAAAGACACAGCCACCCCAAAGTTTGGGACGGCTCTGTTTACAAGAACCTCGTTTACGGTACAAGTTCAATAGCGCAGAAAGTGAAAAATGGATAAAGAAGTTGTGGTACTTACGTACAATGCAATATCACTCAGCAATGAAATCTATGTCATCAGGCCCGTAGCAGCATAATGAGTGGATTCAGGTATGATGATTCTAACTGAAATAAGTCACACAGAAAAAGAAACATCATAAGATATCACTAATACACGGGATGTAAACTTGGCTACACAGGAACTGGATTACAAAACAGAACAGGGTCTCAAATTTAGAAAACCAACTTATGCTTGCTTAAGGGGAAAGGTGAGTTGGGGTGCTGCATCAAACCAGAGATTGAAATGAGCACAGATAAAGTTCCTTAAGCCAAATATGGAATAGACAAGAACTACTCCTTGCTCAACGAAATGGACTCAACACCCCATATTAAACGCCTAAGAATGTACCTGACTAGTAAGTATCTTAAAACCTATGCACTGCTATGTCTCTGAAAGAAAATCAAGCGTGTGTACAGGGGCATAAACGCAGCAGTGATAGGATTGGAGAGGTTCGGTGAGCAAATGAAGACCCTTTGAAGTCATATTGCATGGTACCCATTCCACGGGTCTCAACTCTCCAGGTTTAAGGGATTCTTCCTTCAGCTAAAACATGCACGTGGAACCCAGAGTATGATCAACCGTGTGATCGGGAGACGTGTTCCAATATGTCTCAGTTCTCGTCCCCTGGTACTCGGGTGCAACATTCCAGACGCTTTACTAACACTCTCCCGACTTGGAGAGTCAGTGCCTTTAACCTCCTGTTTGGCCCAGTTTGCAATTTCTGCGGAAGATGAACAGGAATAGGGAGAAGCAATGAGAGACTAGCTGGAGGTGTCTGGACGGGCAAATTTAACTCTCATTTCCCACCAGGAAGAGGAATTAACCAAAGGCTCAGCGTGCCGTGCCGGAACCAGATTAGGGCCTGAAGCAATCCTGCGGTGTTGCGGCCAGCTCACAAGAAAGCGAGTTGAAGAAAGGAGCTCAGGGGCACTGTAATTCACAAACCTGCAGAGTTATAAATGACAGCTATCGTCCAAAAATATACTGAAGTAAGGCTGCCAAGAGGACTTGAAAGCGGGGCAGAATTGCAGGAAACCGATTTCAGGAGGTAGACTGGAATTGCATTTAAAGCATAGGAAAAGAGGCAGAACGTCCACAATGATGCACTTGGCCAAAAAGGGCGTATGCATTTTTTCCTGAATATATTCAGGAAAAAACGCATACGCCCTTTTTGGCCAACCAAGCAAGCTTGCAAAGGAAATCTGCACTACAATGAAGTCTCACTTCCCCCCGGTCAAAAGGGCCATCTGAAAAAAGTGTAAAATCCAGAAAGGCAGGACAGGCCATGGAGAACTGGGAGCCTTGTTATGCTGATGGGCGGGATGTAAATTGCCAACAGCCACTCGGGAGAGGTGTATGGTGTTTCCTGAAACATCTAAAAAACAAAGCAACAGAGCCTAGGGCACTTCCACTTATGGTCCTATAGCTTAGGGAAATTAAAATCAAAAAGACACAGCCACCCCAAAGTTTGGGACGGCTCTGTTTACAAGAACCTCGTTTACGGTACAAGTTCAATATCGCAGAAAGTGAAAAATGGATAAAGAAGTTGTGGTACTTACGTACAATGCAATATCACTCAGCAATGAAATCTATGTCATCAGGCCCGTAGCCGCATAATGAGTGGATTCAGGTATGATGATTCTAACTGAAATAATTCACACAGAAAAAGAAACATCATAAGATATCACTAATACACGGAATGTAAACTTGGCTACACAGGAACTGGATTACAAAACAGAACAGGGTCTCAAATTTAGAAAACCAACTTATGCTTGCTTAAGGGGAAAGGTGAGTTGGGGTGCTGCATCAAACCAGAGATTGAAATGAGCACAGATAAAGTTCCTTAAGCCAAATATGGAATAGACAAGAACTACTCCTTGCTCAACGAAATGGACTCAACACCCCATATTAAACGCCTAAGAATGTACCTGACTAGTAAGTATCTTAAAACCTATGGATTGCTATGTCTCTGAAAGAAAATCAAGCGTGTGTACAGGGGCATAAACGCAGCAGTGATAGGATTGGAGAGGTTCGGTGAGCAAATGAAGACCCTTTGAAGTCATATTGCATGGTACCCATTCCACGGGTCTCAACTCTCCAGGTTTAAGGGATTCTGCCTTCAGGTAAAACATGCACGTGGAACCCAGAGTATGATCAACCGTGTGATCGGGAGACGTGTTCCAATATGTCTCAGTTCTCGTCCCCTGGTACTCGGGTGCAACATTCCAGACGCTTTACTAACACTCTCCCGACTTGGAGAGTCAGTGCCTTTAACCTCCTGTTTGGCCCAGTTTGCAATTTCTGCGGAAGATGAACAGGAATAGGGAGAACCAATGAGAGACTAGCTGGAGGTGTCTGGACGGGCAAATTTAACTCTCATTTCCCACCAGGAAGAGGAATTAACCAAAGGCTCAGCGTGCCGTGCCGGAACCAGATTAGGGCCTGAAGCAATCCTGCGGTGTTGCGGCCAGCTCACAAGAAAGCGAGTTGAAGAAAGGAGCTCAGGGGCACTGTAATTCACAAACCTGCAGAGTTATAAATGACAGCTATCGTCCAAAAATATACTGAAGTAAGGCTGCCAAGAGGACTTGAAAGCGGGGCAGAATTGCAGGAAACCGATTTCAGGAGGTAGACTGGAATTGCATTTAAAGCATAGGAAAAGAGGCAGAACGTCCACAATGATGCACTTGGCCAAAAAGGGCGTATGCGTTTTTTCCTGAATATATTCAGGAAAAAACGCATACGCCCTTTTTGGCCAACCAAGCAAGCTTGCAAAGGAAATCTGCACTACAATGAAGTCTCACTTCCCCCCGGTCAAAAGGGCCATCTGAAAAAAGTGTAAAATCCAGAAAGGCAGGACAGGCCATGGAGAACTGGGAGCCTTGTTATGCTGATGGGCGGGATGTAAATTGCCAACAGCCACTCGGGAGAGGTGTATGGTGTTTCCTGAAACATCTAAAAAACAAAGCAACAGAGCCTAGGGCACTTCCACTTATGGTCCTATAGCTTAGGGAAATTAAAATCAAAAAGACACAGCCACCCCAAAGTTTGGGACGGCTCTGTTTACAAGAACCTCGTTTACGGTACAAGTTCAATAGCGCAGAAAGTGAAAAATGGATAAAGAAGTTGTGGTACTTACGTACAATGCAATATCACTCAGCAATGAAATCTATGTCATCAGGCCCGTAGCAGCATAATGAGTGGATTCAGGTATGATGATTCTAACTGAAATAAGTCACACAGAAAAAGAAACATCATAAGATATCACTAATACACGGAATGTAAACTTGGCTACACAGGAACTGGATTACAAAACAGAACAGGGTCTCAAATTTAGAAAACCAACTTATGCTTGCTTAAGGGGAAAGGTGAGTTGGGGTGCTGCATAAAACCAGAGATTTAAATGAGCACAGATAAAGTTCCTTAAGCCAAATATGGAATAGACAAGAACTACTCCTTGCTCAACGAAATGGACTCAACACCCCATATTAAACGCCTAAGAATGTACCTGACTAGTAAGTATCTTAAAACCTATGGATTGCTATGTCTCTGAAAGAAAATCAAGCGTGTGTACAGGGGCATAAACGCAGCAGTGATAGGATTGGAGAGGTTCGGTGAGCAAATGAAGACCCTTTGAAGTCATATTGCATGGTACCCATTCCACGGGTCTCAACTCTCCAGGTTTAAGGGATTCTTCCTTCAGCTAAAACATGCACGTGGAACCCAGAGTATGATCAACCGTGTGATCAGGAGACGTGTTCCAATATGTCTCAGTTCTCGTCCCCTGGTACTCGGGTGCAACATTCCAGACGCTTTACTAACACTCTCCCGACTTGGAGAGTCAGTGCCTTTAACCTCCTGTTTGGCCCAGTTTGCAATTTCTGCGGAAGATGAACAGGAATAGGGAGAACCAATGAGAGACTAGCTGGAGGTGTCTGGACGGGCAAATTTAACTCTCATTTCCCACCAGGAAGAGGAATTAACCAAAGGCTCAGCGTGCCGTGCCGGAACCAGATTAGGGCCTGAAGCAATCCTGCGGTGTTGCGGCCAGCTCACAAGAAAGCGAGTTGAAGAAAGGAGCTCAGGGGCACTGTAATTCACAAACCTGCAGAGTTATAAATGACAGCTATCGTCCAAAAATATACTGAAGTAAGGCTGCCAAGAGGACTTGAAAGTGGGGCAGAATTGCAGGAAACCGATTTCAGGAGGTAGACTGGAATTGCATTTAAAGCATAGGAAAAGAGGCAGAACGTCCACAATGATGCACTTGGCCAAAAAGGGCGTATGCGTTTTTTCCTGAATATATTCAGGAAAAAACGCATACGCCCTTTTTGGCCAACCAAGCAAGCTTGCAAAGGAAATCTGCACTACAATGAAGTCTCACTTCCCCCCGATCAAAAGGGCGATCTGAAAAAAGTGTAAAATCCAGAAAGGCAGGACAGGCCATGGAGAACTGGGAGCCTTGTTATGCTGATGGGCGGGATGTAAATTGCCAAGAGCCACTCGGGAGAGGTGTATGGTGTTTCCTGAAACATCTAAAAAACAAAGCAACAGAGCCTAGGGCACTTCCACTTATGGTCCTATAGCTTAGGGAAATTAAAATGAAAAAGACACAGCCACCCCAAGGTTTGGGAGGGCTCTGTTTACAAGAACCTCGTTTACGGTACAAGTTCAATATCGCAGAAAGTGAAAAATGGATAAAGAAGTTGTGGTACTTACGTACAATGCAATATCACTCAGCAATGATATCTATGTCATCAGGCCCGTAGCAGCATAATGAGTGGATTCAGGTATGATGATTCTAACTGAAATAAGTCACACAGAAAAAGAAACATCATAAGATATCACTAATACACGGGATGTAAACTTCGCTACACAGGAACTGGATTACAAAACAGAACAGGGTCTCAAATTTAGAAAACCAACTTATGCTTGCTTAAGGGGAAAGGTGAGTTGGGGTGCTGCATCAAACCAGAGATTGAAATGAGCACAGATAAAGTTCCTTAAGCCAAATATGGAATAGACAAGAACTACTCCTTGCTCAACGAAATGGACTCAACACCCCATATTAAACGCCTAAGAATGTACCTGACTAGTAAGTATCTTAAAACCTATGGATTGCTATGTCTCTGAAAGAAAATCAAGCGTGTGTACAGGGGCATAAACGCAGCAGTGATAGGATTGGAGAGGTTCGGCGAGCAAATGAAGACCCTTTGAAGTTATATTGCATGGTACCCATTCCACGGGTCTCAACTCTCCAGGTTTAAGGGATTCTTCCTTCAGCTAAAACATGCACGTGGAACCCAGAGTATGATCAACCGTGTGATCGGGAGACGTGTTCCAATATGTCTCAGTTCTCGTCCCCTGGTACTCGGGTGCAACATTCCAGACGCTTTACTAACACTCTCCCGACTTGGAGAGTCAGTGCCTTTAACTTCCTGTTTGGCCCAGTTTGCAATTTCTGCGGAAGATGAACAGGAATAGGGAGAACCAATGAGAGACTAGCTGGAGGTGTCTGGACGGGCAAATTTAACTCTCATTTCCCACCAGGAAGAGGAATTAACCAAAGGCTCAGCGTGCCGTGCCGGAACCAGATTAGGGCCTGAAGCAATCCTGCGGTGTTGCGGCCAGCTCACAAGAAAGCGAGTTGAAGAAAGGAGCTCAGGGGCACTGTAATTCACAAACCTGCAGAGTTATAAATGACAGCTATCGTCCAAAAATATACTGAAGTAAGGCTGCCAAGAGGACTTGAAAGCGGGGCAGAATTGCAGGAAACCGATTTCAGGAGGTAGACTGGAATTGCATTTAAAGCATAGGAAAAGAGGCAGAACGTCCACAATGATGCACTTGGCCAAAAAGGGCGTATGCATTTTTTCCTGAATATATTCAGGAAAAAACGCATACGCCCTTTTTGGCCAACCAAGCAAGCTTGCAAAGGAAATCTGCACTACAATGAAGTCTCACTTCCCCCCGGTCAAAAGGGCCATCTGAAAAAAGTGTAAAATCCAGAAAGGCAGGACAGGCCATGGAGAACTGGGAGCCTTGTTATGCTGATGGGCAGGATGTAAATTGCCAACAGCCACTCGGGAGAGGTGTATGGTGTTTCCTGAAACATCTAAAAAACAAAGCAACAGAGCGTAGGGCACTTCCACTTATGGTCCTATAGCTTAGGGAAATTAAAATCAAAAAGACACAGCCACCCCAAAGTTTGGGACGGCTCTGTTTACAAGAACCTCGTTTACGGTACAAGTTCAATAGCGCAGAAAGTGAAAAATGGATAAAGAAGTTGTGGTACTTACGTACAATGCAATATCACTCAGCAATGAAATCTATGTCATCAGGCCCGTAGCAGCATAATGAGTGGATTCAGGTATGATGATTCTAACTGAAATAAGTCACACAGAAAAAGAAACATCATAAGATATCACTAATACACGGGATGTAAACTTGGCTACACAGGAACTGGATTACAAAACAGAACAGGGTCTCAAATTTAGAAAACCAACTTATGCTTGCTTAAGGGGAAAGGTGAGTTGGGGTGCTGCATCAAACCAGAGATTGAAATGAGCACAGATAAAGTTCCTTAAGCCAAATATGGAATAGACAAGAACTACTCCTTGCTCAACGAAATGGACTCAACACCCCATATTAAACGCCTAAGAATGTACCTGACTAGTAAGTATCTTAAAACCTATGCACTGCTATGTCTCTGAAAGAAAATCAAGCGTGTGTACAGGGGCATAAACGCAGCAGTGATAGGATTGGAGAGGTTCGGTGAGCAAATGAAGACCCTTTGAAGTCATATTGCATGGTACCCATTCCACGGGTCTCAACTCTCCAGGTTTAAGGGATTCTTCCTTCAGCTAAAACATGCACGTGGAACCCAGAGTATGATCAACCGTGTGATCGGGAGACGTGTTCCAATATGTCTCAGTTCTCGTCCCCTGGTACTCGGGTGCAACATTCCAGACGCTTTACTAACACTCTCCCGACTTGGAGAGTCAGTGCCTTTAACCTCCTGTTTGGCCCAGTTTGCAATTTCTGCGGAAGATGAACAGGAATAGGGAGAAGCAATGAGAGACTAGCTGGAGGTGTCTGGACGGGCAAATTTAACTCTCATTTCCCACCAGGAAGAGGAATTAACCAAAGGCTCAGCGTGCCGTGCCGGAACCAGATTAGGGCCTGAAGCAATCCTGCGGTGTTGCGGCCAGCTCACAAGAAAGCGAGTTGAAGAAAGGAGCTCAGGGGCACTGTAATTCACAAACCTGCAGAGTTATAAATGACAGCTATCGTCCAAAAATATACTGAAGTAAGGCTGCCAAGAGGACTTGAAAGCGGGGCAGAATTGCAGGAAACCGATTTCAGGAGGTAGACTGGAATTGCATTTAAAGCATAGGAAAAGAGGCAGAACGTCCACAATGATGCACTTGGCCAAAAAGGGTGTATGCATTTTTTCCTGAATATATTCAGGAAAAAACGCATACGCCCTTTTTGGCCAACCAAGCAAGCTTGCAAAGGAAATCTGCACTACAATGAAGTCTCACTTCCCCCCGGTCAAAAGGGCCATCTGAAAAAAGTGTAAAATCCAGAAAGGCAGGACAGGCCATGGAGAACTGGGAGCCTTGTTATGCTGATGGGCAGGATGTAAATTGCCAACAGCCACTCGGGAGAGGTGTATGGTGTTTCCTGAAACATCTAAAAAACAAAGCAACAGAGCCTAGGGCACTTCCACTTATGGTCCTATAGCTTAGGGAAATTAAAATCAAAAAGACACAGCCACCCCAAAGTTTGGGACGGCTCTGTTTACAAGAACCTCGTTTACGGTACAAGTTCAATAGCGCAGAAAGTGAAAAATGGATAAAGAAGTTGTGGTACTTACGTACAATGCAATATCACTCAGCAATGAAATCTATGTCATCAGGCCCGTAGCAGCATAATGAGTGGATTCAGGTATGATGATTCTAACTGAAATAAGTCACACAGAAAAAGAAACATCATAAGATATCACTAATACACGGGATGTAAACTTGGCTACACAGGAACTGGATTACAAAACAGAACAGGGTCTCAAATTTAGAAAACCAACTTATGCTTGCTTAAGGGGAAAGGTGAGTTGGGGTGCTGCATCAAACCAGAGATTGAAATGAGCACAGATAAAGTTCCTTAAGCCAAATATGGAATAGACAAGAACTACTCCTTGCTCAACGAAATGGACTCAACACCCCATATTAAACGCCTAAGAATGTACCTGACTAGTAAGTATCTTGAAACCTATGCACTGCTATGTCTCTGAAAGAAAATCAAGCGTGTGTACAGGGGCATAAACGCAGCAGTGATAGGATTGGAGAGGTTCGGTGAGCAAATGAAGACCCTTTGAAGTCATATTGCATGGTACCCATTCCACGGGTCTCAACTCTCCAGGTTTAAGGGATTCTTCCTTCAGCTAAAACATGCACGTGGAACCCAGAGTATGATCAACCGTGTGATCGGGAGACGTGTTCCAATATGTCTCAGTTCTCGTCCCCTGGTACTCGGGTGCAACATTCCAGACGCTTTACTAACACTCTCCCGACTTGGAGAGTCAGTGCCTTTAACCTCCTGTTTGGCCCAGTTTGCAATTTCTGCGGAAGATGAACAGGAATAGGGAGAACCAATGAGAGACTAGCTGGAGGTGTCTGGACGGGCAAATTTAACTCTCATTTCCCACCAGGAAGAGGAATTAACCAAAGGCTCAGCGTGCCGTGCCGGAACCAGATTAGGGCCTGAAGCAATCCTGCGGTGTTGCGGCCAGCTCACAAGAAAGCGAGTTGAAGAAAGGAGCTCAGGGGCACTGTAATTCACAAACCTGCAGAGTTATAAATGACAGCTATCGTCCAAAAATATACTGAAGTAAGGCTGCCAAGAGGACTTGAAAGCGGGGCAGAATTGCAGGAAACCGATTTCAGGAGGTAGACTGGAATTGCATTTAAAGCATAGGAAAAGAGGCAGAACGTCCACAATGATGCACTTGGCCAAAAAGGGCGTATGCATTTTTTCCTGAATATATTCAGGAAAAAACGCATACGCCCTTTTTGGCCAACCAAGCAAGCTTGCAAAGGAAATCTGCACTACAATGAAGTCTCACTTCCCCCCGGTCAAAAGGGCCATCTGAAAAAAGTGTAAAATCCAGAAAGGCAGGACAGGCCATGGAGAACTGGGAGCCTTGTTATGCTGATGGGCGGGATGTAAATTGCCAACAGCCACTCGGGAGAGGTGTATGGTGTTTCCTGAAACATCTAAAAAACAAAGCAACAGAGCCTAGGGCACTTCCACTTATGGTCCTATAGCTTAGGGAAATTAAAATCAAAAAGACACAGCCACCCCAAAGTTTGGGACGGCTCTGTTTACAAGAACCTCGTTTACGGTACAAGTTCAATAGCGCAGAAAGTGAAAAATGGATAAAGAAGTTGTGGTACTTACGTACAATGCAATATCACTCAGCAATGAAATCTATGTCATCAGGCCCGTAGCAGCATAATGAGTGGATTCAGGTATGATGATTCTAACTGAAATAAGTCACACAGAAAAAGAAACATCATAAGATATCACTAATACACGGGATGTAAACTTGGCTACACAGGAACTGGATTACAAAACAGAACAGGGTCTCAAATTTAGAAAACCAACTTATGCTTGCTTAAGGGGAAAGGTGAGTTGGGGTGCTGCATAAAACCAGAGATTGAAATGAGCACAGATAAAGTTCCTTAAGCCAAATATGGAATAGACAAGAACTACTCCTTGCTCAACGAAATGGACTCAACACCCCATATTAAACGCCAAGAATGTACCTGACTAGTAAGTATCTTAAAACCTATGCACTGCTATGTCTCTGAAAGAAAATCAAGCGTGTGTACAGGGGCATAAACGCAGCAGTGATAGGATTGGAGAGGTTCGGTGAGCAAATGAAGACCCTTTGAAGTCATATTGCATGGTACCCATTCCACGGGTCTCAACTCTCCAGGTTTAAGGGATTCTTCCTTCAGCTAAAACATGCACGTGGAACCCAGAGTATGATCAACCGTGTGATCGGGAGACGTGTTCCAATATGTCTCAGTTCTCGTCCCCTGGTACTCGGGTGCAACATTCCAGACGCTTTACTAACACTCTCCCGACTTGGAGAGTCAGTGCCTTTAACCTCCTGTTTGGCCCAGTTTGCAATTTCTGCGGAAGATGAACAGGAATAGGGAGAACCAATGAGAGACTAGCTGGAGGTGTCTGGACGGGCAAATTTAACTCTCATTTCCCACCAGGAAGAGGAATTAACCAAAGGCTCAGCGTGCCGTGCCGGAACCAGATTAGGGCCTGAAGCAATCCTGCGGTGTTGCGGCCAGCTCACAAGAAAGCGAGTTGAAGAAAGGAGCTCAGGGGCACTGTAATTCACAAACCTGCAGAGTTATAAATGACAGCTATCGTCCAAAAATATACTGAAGTAAGGCTGCCAAGAGGACTTGAAAGCGGGGCAGAATTGCAGGAAACCGATTTCAGGAGGTAGACTGGAATTGCATTTAAAGCATAGGAAAAGAGGCAGAACGTCCACAATGATGCACTTGGCCAAAAAGGGCGTATGCGTTTTTTCCTGAATATATTCAGGAAAAAACGCATACGCCCTTTTTGGCCAACCAAGCAAGCTTGCAAAGGAAATCTGCACTACAATGAAGTCTCACTTCCCCCCGGTCAAAAGGGCCATCTGAAAAAAGTGTAAAATCCAGAAAGGCAGGACAGGCCATGGAGAACTGGGAGCCTTGTTATGCTGATGGGCGGGATGTAAATTGCCAACAGCCACTCGGGAGAGGTGTATGGTGTTTCCTGAAACATCTAAAAAACAAAGCAACAGAGCCTAGGGCACTTCCACTTATGGTCCTATAGCTTAGGGAAATTAAAATCAAAAAGACACAGCCACCCCAAAGTTTGGGACGGCTCTGTTTACAAGAACCTCGTTTACGGTACAAGTTCAATAGCGCAGAAAGTGAAAAATGGATAAAGAAGTTGTGGTACTTACGTACAATGCAATATCACTCAGCAATGAAATCTATGTCATCAGGCCCGTAGCAGCATAATGAGTGGATTCAGGTATGATGA